>NC_141766.1:29540078-30759245 GCF_982258835.1 Parasteatoda tepidariorum
TAATTTTTTTTGTTGTTGAAATTTTTTTTTTCTAAAATTATTTCTTATAAAAATGAATCACACAAAAAAATCACACCATTTTTTGAAACATCTACACATACATGGAAATATAACTAATAAGATCATTAAAGAATTTTTTTAACAAAATAGAGCTTTTAATTCAAAGATTTACTTAATGATTGCAAATAATGTGATAATATAGATCAGGATGTATGTTTTCATATAATGTTAATAAATCTGTTTCACTATGTAAATGTATGTTTCTATATCATAATTGAAAAATAATTCATTATTGTAAGCATATATTCTTAATAGTTGTCGTAAGTGGAAACTATGTAACAATTTTGGACAAATTTCTGAAGAAAAAAAAAAAATTAGTTCTTGGATAAGTCTTGAAATTTTTTTGTACCCCTTTTCAAACAATAATGACGTAACAGTTTAACTGCAAGCAGTAGCCACAGTAATGAAATGTATAGGTTGAAAAACATGTTTAGGCATGTTTACTAAAGGGTATAAAATTTGATTCCCATAATTAATATTTTTGTGATAGTTTAAAACTTTAAATTGAGAATTTCTTAAAATTAAAATTTTAAAATTTTACGATGTTAGACTCAATACTAAAAACAATAAAAGCTCTCTTTTTTTTTATGGAAAAACACCTCTAAATATGTTAATCATACAGTGACCATGGATGTGTATTGTGTGAATTTCTCTCGCCTTGTGTATTTACATATATAAATATTAGTGTTAACAGGGTCCGAATTATCTAAACCTCACACAATCTAGAATTCAAACCTGCAATTTCAACTTCATGAATCGATTTGTTTTAAAATTAAAACAAATTTAATAAGAGTAATTGTTTTATCCGAAAATTATTTATCTCTAATTTAAAGGTATTTATTCTGTTTCATTGTTATTTTATTTATTTTTATTCTTTTCGCTGGGAAATTTGAATCCAAACCAAGAATTTTCCCATTGAGTCCGCAAAAGGAATGTATATTTCCTCTGCGGGGGTTGAGAAAGGGATCATTTAGTAAAGTTTTCGCCATGGAAATGCTAAATCTCGCTTGAAAAAGAATATTTTTTAAAAATTCAGACCCAAAAAAATATCTATTTTCAATTACACAAACATTAAGGGAAAAATTATAATCTTAGAAGGGGTTGCGTCTTATTCTCCAAAAACGATAGACCTCCCAAGCCCTCCCGGTCCCGCGGTTCCTGTAATCATAAATAGAGACAAAAATTTATATTTTTAAAAAAATATAAATGTTTTTACACTGCTGATAATAAACAATAACTAAACGATGACAGACAAAAAACTGTAAGTTGAGTAACAAGGAAGGAATTAATTTTATAATTAATATCTCGCGGATTATAAAGAATATTCAAAGGATAAAAAAAATAATTTTTTTCAACACGATTACATTAAGAAATGTTTAAATAGTGTCTACCTGGATTAATAGGAATTGAATTTCACTGCAGACATTTAAAACAAAACTGTGTGAAATCAAAACAAAACAGACATTTTATTAAGTTACGGTTACAAAGCAACTATATAAAAACGGCTACTTAGGATATCGGTATTTATAGACATTAACAGTAAATTTTTCAATAATAATAGTATAAAATTATTTAATTATTAATAAAAATATCAGTTTTTAAAGTCCCTTGCCTACTCTGACGAACCTTTAATTTAATATTCATAATTATTTGTGTAAAAATATGGCAACAAAAATCTTGCCTTCGTCATAAGAATTTGACAACTTTTTGAAAGTGAATATGAAAACAAAAACTAGTGCGGGCAATAAGTATTTCATTCAGTAAATATGGTAACATCTAATTAAAGAATTTTAGTTTGAAAAAGTTTTTATTTGTTTTTGTTTTAAATCAAGCTGTAGAATCGAGAGGATTTTGTTTTTTTCTCTAAGAAACGATCGGCTAAATTTGATTTTGAAAACATTAATCCGGCATGTGATTTATTTGTAGTTAGAAAATATTTTTCGGTTATCACAGTTCATTATTGTTTTTTTTTTTCTCCAGTTTTTATTCTCTTGGTATATAGAAAATGTCTGTTTGTACCATCAGTAAATTACAGGGTTTGTCGTCGTTAAAATCCGCGACTTCTAAATATTTGTTTTCTGGTTTGTACTCTTGTGCACCATCCCATCGTCAGATCTTTAGTGAAGTTGGCAATAATAGAAACTCATCAGACATTGTTCAAAATAGACTTATTAAGCATGTGTGAGTATATATAATTTCGCATTTTTTTAAAATTATATTTTAGACTATGAACAACCTATCCGAATCAAATTTTCAACTATCAATAGTATTTTTGTAGCCTTGTAATTGTAAGCCCAACGTTGAAAACAAGTGAATTCCTGGATCCATTTTGGTGAAATTTATCAGCATATGTAGTTCCGTTTACTTTCTTTTGTTAGAACCTATTGAGGTGCAACTTAAGATTCTGATCACTTCCTGGTTATTGCTAAGCTCAAGGCTGAAATTTCAAATTCTAGCAAGATATAATGAGTATGCTGGGTGACAATACTTGGGGGGGGGGGGTGTTTGAAATATTTTAATAGAGTAATTCTGTATATATATATTTGCTAATACAGTCAAACCTGGATATTTCGAACTTGAAGGGAGAGGAGAAAAAATTCGAGATATCGAAAATTGGAATTATCGAAAATCGCATGTTATCGATGATAGAATAAAGAAAAATGCTCTTTACGTACCTTATTTACTATTCCATATTTATTCTAAAAGCACTTTTTACACTTTCATTTAAAAAAATATTCAATTGTTGTTTGCTTTAAAGATATGTAAGAAAGTTTGTCTATAACACTTTCTAAGTGGACTATAGCTTTATATGTCTCCTCTGATGTATACGGCTGCCTCTCAATAAATCTCCTTACAGTGTCCACTGCAGAAAGTGCTTGTTTGTTAGTAACATTGTGTGGTAAATCTTCGATTTCCTCATATCTTCTTCTGATAGTTCACAAGAAGCTTTCGTTTGAACAATGATATCATTGTCATCCCACTGACCACACGCTGTTACTGCATCGTCTACCTTTACAAAGTCATGAAATTTCCTGTCATCAAGTTTCATGAGTCTGGTCAATCTGTTCCAATCATTTTCGGTGTAGTTTTCAGCAGAATTAACGATATTGATTGTTTGACTAATTTCGTGATCTTTAATGAATCCAGACTTCTTGAAGCCATTCATTATCGTAGAGGAAGACACATCATTCCATGCCTTGTCAGTCATTCTTAAGTTTTTTTTTCTTTGGAATATTTTTTAAAAAAAAATCTACTCTATTTATGGAAAAAAAATTCAAGTTATCGAGGGATTAGAAAAAAAAAATTGTGAAATCAGGTTTTTTTTTTAATATTGAGTGTATAGGAAATTTGAAGGGAATTTTTTTCTTGTTCGAGATATCGAAAAATTCGTGAAATCGAGGTTCGAGTTAGCGAGGTTCAACTGTATAATTTTTTGATCTTGAAATTTTTTTTTTTGGGTGGGGAGTCCCTTTAGTCCCCCTGACATGGAGAAAATCAAGTGGTTTGACTATGAGGGCTTAAAAAAATTAAACAACTCTGCAAAAGTTCTAGTTCAATCCATGTGAGGTGTTAAGGAACCTAGTTGAAACCGAAATTGTGGAAACTAAATGGAATATGTGTATAGAAATTAATTATTAAATTGGTAAAAACATCATTTCTAATATATTATCACCTTCTGTTGTTATTCTGAAAATAAAATATGTCAATAAAAGAGTGAATCGTAAATTCGAAAGTTACTTATTTCAACGTAGAAACCATTTTTTACAAATTTTTACTTAAGTATTCATAGTGTGAGTCTGCACATGAAAATGTACATCATGTTTGTTTATGTATAATAGCTCACAGGAAATTCGTCCAATTAATAAGAAATGTATTCAAGATGTCCACTCTAACCATGTGTATACTATACACCTCCTCTCCCTTATATATATTTTAAGGAGTAATGTAAATAGATTGTCACATTTAAGATTGTCACCGTCCCTCTTCTCTGCTCCCTACTAGTGTTTGATTTACTTAGCTTTATATTTTATAATTATTTAGCTTTCGTAATACGTAAGGTTTCCTTTTTATTAGTTATTGCTCTGGTAAAATTTGTCAAATATTTTGTGACCATGATTAACTGAGCAACTTTCATTAAAATTCCATTGCTAAAAAAAATCAATGTCCCACTTATTATTCAATAGTATAATATTAAATTTTAATGTATGATTATAAAAAAATAGTATAATTTTCATGGTTTATTCTTGAAAGTAGATGATTGTAATGATAAACCTATATAAACTTAAAAGATAGATTATCTAATGTAAAATTGATCCTGATTGCTATGAAATAATCAGTCATGTTATTCTTTATTGATAAAATTTCAGCTGTATTCTTCATGAATATGTATGGTTATTTTCTCCTTTGTAATGTACTTGATTTACATAGGTATTAAGTCTTTAGTTCTGTGCTTAAATATTTCAAATTTTTCATTGAAAAATTTCTTTTGGGAGGATACAGGCTACTTTCTTGTTCAGAAAACAGGTGTTTTCTCTTGTTATTCAATGGAGAAATTCCTGCTAGAAAAGAAAATATTTTCTTAAAATTTAGCTAAGTAGCCCTGTGGCAGAATTTTTCCGAGCTATCTGCTACAAAACTCTGTAGTGCTAATATTTTTCTGCAAGATACTTTTAATAATAACAAACATATATGTTACTATTTTAAAATAACAAAAGTGCTGTGTTTACAAAAAAAGCGCTGTGTCACTTTTTTTAATTGAACATGTAATAATTTTTTATTCTAATATTATGGATGATATTCTGGCATTTTCTTGGGGGAGGGTATGCACAAGTTATTTCCTTCTTTGCATTTTGTAGATAGTCAGCACAATAAAAAATATTTTAAAATCATGAAATCCGTAATAGCAACTGCCGAAAAAAATACTGACGGCGAAATCATATGAATCGTACTTCTCAAATTCATGTTTCGTTTTGAGATTAGATTATTGTAAATAAATAATATTGTATAAAAAATATCGGATTTAAAAACTATGGAGAAATGAATAGCAATATCTGCTAAAAAATTGATCTAATCATTGCCGTTAAAAGTAAATATTCAAATGCGCGATTCAAATTTTCCATACTGTTTGAAATATATTGGGTTATTTAAAATCCATGTGAATATCGATGTTTGCCAAAAATACAATTGAAACATTACATCGATTTACAATACTATCAGCTTAAATTAAAAAATCAAAAAGTATTATCAGCTTAAATAAAAAAATCAAAAAGTGATTCTAAATTCATGATTCAAATATTACGTGTACATTTCTGTAGAAAAGAAAAGGAGATTTTTTTTTCCTTTTCAAAAGAAAATCTTTCTACAAGAACTCTGTAATGTTCTGCGACAATGTCGTTGTGTCACTGCAATACTGCCATGGGGCTGTGTAGCAATATCGAGTTAAAACTTCACGTACTGTAGTATAAAAGCAATTCTGTAGTAAAAACTATTGCATGTTCTTTTGCATGACAAATATGTTAATTTTTTATTCAAATTTCTTATATTTAGATGTTCAAGATCTTTTAGTAGTTCTACTTCAACCAATCAAAATCAATTAAAAATCAATCAGTTGCATCAATCAGAACTGGAAGACTTCATTGCTGTCCGTGATGTTGTATTTAATGCTTCAATTGAACATGACAGCCAGTCACTAACTGATGTTTCAAATTGGCATTTGAAGGTAAAATCTTTATCATTTGTTTTACCTTAATATTGATTGGTAAAGGTCAAATTTATATTTTCTTTCTGTTTCGTTTTCTGAATTTTACATTACATGTTTTATTTATAGGTTTTGGACTACAACATGAAAAGTGGTAAAAGAAACCGTGGAACTGCTGTTGTAAAAGCGTATAAAGTTCTGTCGAATAATGCGACTGCTGAAGGAATATTTCATGCCAGTATTTTAGGATGGTGTGTAGAAATGGTAAGTAGCCTATATTAGTCAAGTTTCAGTGGAAAATGTAGAAATTGTGAATTTATTATTATACCAAATAATTCTTTATTTTAATTTCTTAGTTTCAAGCATTTTTTATTGTTGCGGATGATATCATGGATGAGTCTGTTTTTCGAAGGGGAGAACTCTGTTGGTATAAAAAAGTAAACTATATTTTTATTTTGATATTTTTTACCATTTTTGTTTTTGATGTAAGTTTTTATAAGTTTTTTTCCATTATAGCCAGAAGTTGGAATGATTGCTTTAAATGATAGTTTCCTTTTGCAATCTGGAGTCTATAAAGTTTTGAGAAAATTTTTTGAAGGGAGCAAGTCGTACAATCAAATTGTTCAAGAATTTCTACAGGTACTTTTTGTATAATTTTATTATTTTAATCTTTTTTAAAGTATTTTTCATGTAATATTTAAAAGTTTTTTAAAATTAAAAATAGCTAGTGTTATTTTAGTATAGATAAAAACAGATTTTTTGCTTTGACAATCTATTACAACTGCACTACACTAGCCCTCTATGCGCTGTTGTGTCAGTCTTATTTATTTAGTTATTTTTTCTCAAAATTCATTTACTTGCACGCTAGCTTCATTTTATAATAAATATTAGATAATTTAATTAAAAGAAACTTTCGATCTGAATAATTTGTAAGCCTGAAAACAAACTGGTGTATAGATAATGCAATTCGTTTATATGAAACTTTGAGCTTGTTTCTATC
Organism: Parasteatoda tepidariorum; assembly: GCF_982258835.1. Taxonomy (NCBI): domain Eukaryota; kingdom Metazoa; phylum Arthropoda; class Arachnida; order Araneae; family Theridiidae; genus Parasteatoda; species Parasteatoda tepidariorum. The sequence continues at coordinate 29,546,837 of NC_141766.1, forward strand.
AATTTCAAAACTTTTTTTGTTCATATTTTTTAAATAAAATTTGCTTAATATAACTAAATTGATTAAAGCATATTTAAATCTAAATTATAAAGTTAATGTATACAATTAATTGAATGTTCATAAGTGTTTATATGAATGACGAAAAAGATATTGCAGGTGCCAATTTAATTTTTACTAATGACTGTTTTATTCGGCTAATAAGTTGAACTTTGGACATTTTATATAATACTTTTTTAATTGATTAAAAGTAAATTTTTTTAATACTTATAAGGATTAGTCTTTTAAACCCTTTTTTGTTGGTATGCTTACTCTACCAGAATTGGTCATCCATTCTGTGGATCACTTAAGATTGACTTCCAAGTAGTGTTTCTGTGGTCTCAAACAAGCAGACCTCCTATGACTTTGTGTAACATGGAATTTTTTTTTTTTTAATAATTCTATTTCAGTTTCTTCATATATTTTGTGTTTTAATAAGAAATACAATGAATGATGTCAGGAATTTTAGATGTTAGGAATGATGTCAGAACTATGTTTAGGAATTTCATAATATATTACTATTTTTTTAAAATCATTTTTCCAAACATGGCACAATTATTCTGTATTAACTACATTGACTGAAGCGCTATTGATATCAGATTTGGAGAAAAAAGTTGTTTTTTTTTCAAATTTTTTTTTTCTTTAAAAACAAAGGCTGAAATAATATTTTAAGCCCCAAATTAAAAATAACTATACTATTCAAAGTATTTCATGGCAACTTTTTTTTGCTGTTAATTAATGTTTTTAATAAACAATTCAAAAATATCTACTACAACTTTATTAACATGCATATTCAGTTTGAAAAGAATAATAATAATGGAATCATTAAAAAAATAAAAATAATGCTTATAAAATAGTAAAATTATTTTTTATCACTACTGGATTAAAATAAAAAGAGAAATACTTTTATTTAAAAAACTTTATTTTAATGAATAAAAATAAATGTACACAAATAATGTGTGGTTCTTTTGTCGTTTCTTCTTTTGATTGTAGCAAACATATTCTATCGTTGTCAACCTTTTTTTATCATAAATTGTTCAATAATACTATTTAACTAAGTTTAAAGGCTATCTGAACATGCATTTGGTGATGTATTTTATTTAAAAATTTTTTTATAGAGAACATGACTTAATCTTAAATTTGTCAACCTCACATTGTTTTTTTTTTTTAAAAATTTTTATGGATATTTTTGTGGAAACACAATCATACATAAACTTTTAAATTTAAATATTAATTGTTTATGAAATAGTTGAAAAATTTAAAATTTTTTTATGTGAAATTTTAATATTTTTATCATTTGATTCTATACAAACTAAAAGTATTTTTTATGAATGATGAATTAAATTATTAAAAAAGTTTTTTTGTTAAATAATGCCCAGTCTTGTTTATTTTGAAAATAAATAAATAAAAAAAAAACATTTGGCTTATATCATGTTTTAAACCACATTGATTTAGACAAGCCAACCTTGTGACTTATTTCTAAATAATTGTTGTATTTTTTGTACCTGGTTTTGAATGAAATTTTTTTTTTATTGTGTCAATTTTTTATGATGAAGAATCTTTAAAAAACCTGATCTTTTTACGTGCTTCTCTCAATCATTACATCTGAGTTCTTAACATCTTATATTTATTATAATTATATGTTTGTTTTATTTAACATAAATAGTTTCAAGAAATTAAAATTTTTCGAAATTTGCAACCTTGTTGACTGCATTTTAAAATCAAAAGCTTTTTTTTTCAAACCAGACATAGTAAGACGTAAGGCCAAACATATTTATGATGCTGTTTTATGATGCTGTATTTCTTGCTTAAATTTCGAAACTATTTCATTAATGAATTTACAATTCTCTGGCAGTATATATATATGCAGTATGGTGGTATAGAGATATGTGGTAGTTTTAATTCACCATCATCTGTCATCGAAACCACCTACTTCTTTGTTGGACGGTGCCAGACTGTCGAGAAGGGAAAGTCCCGAATATGAAATTAACTTTTTTCTACAGAACAATCTAATTATAGCAATCAGTCTTTGTCCTGCAACGCTGAGTGTAAGCAGCTCTCCGGTATCGATGTCACTGTATAATTATTTTTCTTCCATATTAAATTTGATAAGTTTAATTCTTGAATTAATTATTGTCTTTTTTCCTCCCTTGCTCCACAAATCACTACACAAACACACACACACACTCAGAGATATATATAAGAACATACTACGTGTAAACCGAGAGAATAAATTTAGTATATATTTGATGTTATCAGGTTGGAGCATTTCATGCTAATTACAAAAATATTTCTCTATGCTGTTTGTTAGATCATTATGAAAACTAAAATCTTTATTAGAATGAAAAATCTTTTACTAAATGCTTATTTTTTACTTGAAATCACTTTCAAAATTTTGAACAACTTTCTTGAAGTTTAATAATAGAGAGAAAAAATTTGTACAGTACAGAACCCGTTATCCGGAAATCAGAAAACCGGAAAACCAAAAAACCGGAACGAAATTCGATAAATTTTCCCGCAATTTTTTAAAAAAAAAAAAATTTTTTTCCTCATAAGATTTTAGGATTTTTCTTTCTTTTTTGAAAGATGTTTACCTTACCATCACTTCAGAAATAATCATTAGTGTATTACCTCATCGTTTTTTCTTATTTTTAAGATTATTTACAAATATATATATTTTTTTAGTTGTGTTTAACACTAAAAAAAACGGCTTTTGTAGCGATTCAGAAAACCGGAAAAATCAGTTATCCGGAATAGCGATAGTCCCGATCGTTCCGGATAATCGGTTCTCTACTGTATTATATAAGTTTAAGATAAATTAAAAATTTTAATTTCTATAAGGCTATTTCAATTTTTATTTGAAGGATGAATTAAATAGCAGAGAAGAGTTTCAAATTACATTTGTAGAAGTTTTCGAAATTAAGCCCCTCAGATACAGTTGTGTAAACTTAAAATTATGTTCTGTAGTTTTTGTCAGCTGCTCTTGTGTGCTTGACAATTAAGTAATTTCATTTGAATAAATAAAAATGTTTTAGCATGATATATTGATCATAAATATTTTTCTTGAAATTTTGATAAAATCTGAAATATCTACATAAAAATAGCTATGCTTAATTTTATTACTATTTTAACAAAATTTATTTATCTAACATTTATATTTTTTTCATAAAATTGTGATTCATTGAAACTAACTACATATTACTAACTCCTAGGGTTCTAAGGGGGACACTAAAAATTTTGAGATATTGAAATTTGAATTCAGACTAATTCAATTAAAATATTTTTAACAATTTAGTCAAATTAAATGCAGTAATACTTTAAAAGTTGTATACCATGTATTTTCTTTAAAGAGCCTTTTCTTTAAGCAGTATTTTTGCTGCATTTAATTTTAGGTTATTTTTCTGTTTTATCATCATCTTCTGATGCTGTAACTTTTTTTTATTTTTAAATATCTCTGATTATTTCAAATGACCATATCCGAAGACTCCCCGTGTAGTAAATGGTGACTGATGCACGTTAAATCTGTCGAGTCTCAAGGTCCTCCATGTTCCCACAACAAATCAATACCTCTGGGGGTACTGATCCAGGAGTTTCCTTGTCTTCTGGATTGGTTCAAAATTACAAGGCTATGGAGTTGAACGTAAGTAGTCGTAAACCCATGAAATTGGGTCGGCTGTTCAACGACGGTTATAAAATAAAATAAAAAAATGACCATATCCTATTTCATCCTATCCAAAGTAACTACTTCATCATATATATCAGTTTCTTTTGAATTTATTAAATTAACAATTTTTTTTCTAATCTTATAAGCAGATATTCTTATCTATACCATTATTTATTTTTGTTTGTTCATTTTAGGACATATTCAGACTAATTCTTTTCAAAGATTAAAATTTGTTTCTTACTAGGGATTCAAAAAATCACTCATAAAATTATTCTACAAAAATGCTTCAAAGAGTGAGAGATCTTATAAATTCTTTAGGTACTAAGAAAATAGAAAGATTTTTTTTTATATTGATCAAAAATATTTCTTGAAATCAAGGTTCACCGAAAAAGTATTCAGCTAAGAAAAGTTGATCTTTTTTTCAAAACTTAGCACAGACTTAGGAAATTAAGATTTTTTCCTGAGGTCAAAAAATTTATGTTATCGAAGTTTGTGATATCAAGGTTCCACTATATATTTATTTGTTGAGAGTATTCAATTCAATTTTCTTTATTTTAGACAAATGAAAAAACAGTTTATGGACAATGCTTGGACATGCTAAGTAATCCCCCACATGGGAAACCACAATATGACCTCTTCACTATGGAAAGATACAATGCTATTGTTGAGTACAAAACATCATATTATACATTTTGTTTACCAGTTCACCTTGCTATGCACCTTGTGAGTGTTTATGTTATCCTTTATATTTTAATCTCTTTTTTTGTAAATAGTTATATTAATCAATATTTAATCTCGTTAAATGTTTTAAAATTGCATTTGCACGATTTTAATTTGGAATCATGATGAAAAACAAACACTATTTAAACAGCAAAGCATTTTTAAAGATCCACTTTAATCATTAGTCATGATCCAGGTTCATGGTCATTTATAGGGACGGTTCTAAGAAGTCATATTAAGCTCGCAAAAACAATATTTTTTTTTACTCCCTACAGTCTTTAGTATGACCCCCTCCCACTACAATGACACTTCCTTTTAAATGACCAAAACATAAAGTTCCATAGCTATTCCATTAGATGTCATACTAATTTAATGCCCATTATAACATCTGTTATAATTGAACTTTTCATTCTTATATAGCTATCAGAACTCAACATCATTTTCTTTCATTCATAAGAAAATCCAATTGTTAAATACTTAATAAATTTTTAAAAAGATACTTTCTTTCACAATGATTTAATTCCTCACAAAAGTTTAAAAAAAATATTGAAAGCACTTTCTTTTGATGTTATGTACATCATCAAAAGGAGATATTGTGTTAAGGATACAATACTAGTCTTTGTAAAATTTAATCAATTGGCGGTTAAGTGAAAAATATTCACACCACAGTTTTCAATTTTTTAGAATATACCAGAAGATTTTACTTTTAATTGGTAACAAACTTTAGGAGATTCAATTTAATTTAAAAATATATATATTTTCAAATGTTTTTGACCACCATTTGATATGAATTGATAATATATATAAATGCATAAAAATCATAAAATGGTATGTTTTAGATTTGCCAAAATATAAAATATTTTCTGTCCACAAATATAAATAAATTGTTAAATTTCCTTCTACTTTGAAAAATTATTGTCAAAGACAGTAAAAGTTGGTAGTTATGTATTTATACCTTTCTTCATATTATTATTTTTTTTAAAATTTTGCAGTTTGCTAGACTCATGTTATTTGGCAGAAATGGATACTTAAAACCGTTATACTCTTTTTATATATTTTTTATTTTTAATGTATTTTTTATGTTTAATGTATTATTATTCTAAATTGTTTTTAAATTTTGTCAATTTGTCAAAATTCATCTAGTATATATTTTAAGTAAATATTTTGATATTTTTGTACTCTCACTCACAATGAAATCTCACATGAGTGAAATACTTTCACATTAGTTACTAGATCTTTTTATGTTCCTTTATTTTAGAATGTATTCTCAGAATGACATCTAAGTATCTGCTGGTCATAATATGTGTGTGTATACACCCTTAATTTTTTTTTAAATAGTTGTATGTTTTATTAGCCTTATTTATTGAATTTTAAGTATACTAAATTAAATTCTTTGTGAAAATTTAAAAAATTTATTTCCTTAGCCTGTATGGACATATTTTGTTTATTTTTGGTATCTTTGTAACGTTATTTTTTTTTTTAGCTTAAAACTGTTTTGTTTTAAGTTAAGTTGTTTCTGCTGAGTTTTTTTTACATGAATTGCAATTATAAATAATTACAATTGAAAAAGAAGGGAATTTACATTTAATTTTATTTTATAATATGTGTTATTATATTATCTAAACTTGTTCAACTAACTGTAAGTTTGCACTATTTTGTAACAATTCATTCTTACATGTATCACATTGTTGAACTTAACCCATATCCTCATTCATATAGAGTTTTTATAAGAAAGTTTTAGCACTATTTTAACTTCAAAATTTTATCATTATATCTAAACCCTTTTAAATTATTTAAAACTACCTACCATAATTAGTCTAAAGCTAAATCATATTAATGAAGAGAATTGAAATTTGGATAATTATTTTAAAAGTTTGCTTTATGTTTTAAGTAGATTGTACATGGAATTTAATCATCTAATTATCAACTCAGTTAAATGTAATTTAAATTGTATGTTATGAAATTTCACTAGCTCCTTTTCTCTTTTGTTTTTCATGACCTGGGTTTTCATTTTAGTTTTTGATAGCTAAAATCAGTTATTGGTAGTTTAAACCAGTGTTTAACACCAAAACGCCAATCCTAATGGAAACATAAACAGGTCTTTCAATGAACTGAATGTACAAGACGAATGGTGTGGAGCCTTTTAACTGTTTCTTTTTTAATGTTTTTCTCATAACAAGCCTCATAAGTTAGAATTCCAAAGCAAGGAAAGAGGTTCAACCGGTTCTATTAGGTAGTGAGGTTTCCTTTGCATATTTATGAAAATTTTAGCTTGCTTCAGATTTGGTTTTCATTTACTTTCAAAACAAAGAAGAGGCTTTTATGAGGAAAATATTTACGTTTTGTCTTTGAGCTCGGCTGTCAAATACCTTCCTGTTTATTTTCCTCACAAATCAAAATTGACTGGTTGTCCAATAGAGCTTGTCTATTAAAAATTAAAAGCCTGTGAGTATATTAACTCTTACCATAACTGATGACTACTAGTGTAAAAATGGAATTCAAGATGCAACCCTAAATAGGAATAGGCATTAGCTGTGCACATATTAATGTATATTTAATAATTTTTTTTCATATTAAAGCAATGTTATAATTTAGAGTAAACTTATTCTTATAACTTTTCAATTTAATTTTATGTGTCCTTAATGCTCTTGTTTTTAATTACAGATTGGGGATAAAACAGCTGAAGAATTTCAAATAACTAGAGATCTAGGTTTGAAACTTGGTCTTCTTTTTCAGATTCAGGTAATGATTATTATTTAGATTTAATCCATTCTTCTACTGAAGCTGTTTTTGAAAATATTTAATTAATCATTGTAATAAAGTTATAGTATCTAAACAAAAACTTTCATTACTTGAACATCTATAAGATGTTTTGAAATTTGAAGAGAGCAAAATACCTAGCAAAATTACCACCATTAACATTGAATATTTTTTGTATTACTTGATGTTCAATAAGTCAATTTTTTCAATGATTGGAAGAAATTGTTTCCCAAACATCAATCTAAAATGATAAAAGAGTGAAAAGGGTAGAAAAAAATCAACAACTTTGGGAGGGAGTTTTATCTAAACTTCACCTTATTCTTATTAAGTATTCCTGTGATCAAAATATACCATGAATGCTTCGTTTAAAATTCATAAATAAAAGATATTTGCAAACTTTTATCAAATATCTTCACAGCTTTTATAAACACTTGGGAAATAAACAGAAAGTAATTTAAGTTTATTGCCTGAAAATATTTTCTTTTAAATAGAGAAAAAAAAGTTTTATCCAGCCAATTTTCCAAAATTACAAATGTCATTGAGCAAAGAACATGCATTAAATTGTGTCTTTGCTATGAAATTTCTACTACAAAAGCATTTGAAATGTTTTAGACAAAAGTATTTGATGGGTAAAAATAGTCCAATGATTGTAGAGAGTCTGTCAAAGATGGTTAGCCATGTGCTGGATCATTTATTTCAATTAATGATCAACATTTTTATCATAATTAAGTTTTTCAACAATTATAAAAAGATTATGAAACTGTACATTTTATTTACAACATACTAAGATGATTTTTTAAGTTACATATGTATCATACCAAGCATACCTTGAGTGCCATAATAATAATATATGAAAATCAAGGGGGAAGAATAGTTCATCTCCATTTTTCACAGAAAGGACAATTGGATACTAAGTTTTGACAAATCAATAATGTGTAAAATCAGTTCTCCCTGAGTGTTATTACAGAGTGAAGATGGGCTATGTTGTGAAAAACTCTTCCTGTTCAACTTGAAATTAGTTTTTTTTTTTTGGAATGAGCTTTCAGGGACAAACCAGTCTTCCCTTTGGATTTTCATATCAGTTCCAAGTGGAGTTGACTTTAATATTTTATACTTTTTACCGCTTTAATATTTTATTCCGCACCGCCTTAAAGGCCGCACTTCCGTTTTTTTCTTCCCATTAACATACTATAAAGTATGAAATGTAATTAGATAATCTCAATCATATTGATACGAAGTACTACATATAAATTCGGTCACAATTCGTTTTCCAAATACGTAATTAAAGTTTGAAATCGCATAAAAGTTATTCGCAGTGAAAAGAAAGAAGGTAACATCTTTAAAAATGCAGAATAGTGTGCATCACATCGATTCTTATCAAGTATCACATGTGTGAAATACACATGAAAAACAATAATCTTTGAAACATAAAATCTATACTTAGAAAACAGTCATTAGTTATGAATCTTTTTTTATTTCGCATTATAAAAAAAAGAATTGAGAGAGATACTTAATTACAGAAGAAACATAATCATAATTTGAGAATGTGTATGTGATTAAAAATTAACGAATCACAAAATGAAAATAAATGACCAACTTTTTATTTATTTTCAATCTTATATTTAATCAATTCCATCAAAATCAGATTCTTCACTTTTGGAACAAATCAAATGTTGATGTTTATGTGAAGTTTCTTTTTAAAGAAAATTATTAGGTTTGAATATTGGAATTCTTCAAATCCATTTTATAGCTTAGCAAACGAAATATTAATATATTTGCTAGAAAAAGAATTATAAATCAATTGTGTAAACTATTAGAGCGTACCTTTTTATTACAGTAGAGAACCATTTATCCGGTATCCAGATAACCGGGAAAAATTTCTATTGGTTTTCCCACCATTTTAAACTAGAACGATTATGAAAAAAAGCGGAAATTGAACTCATCCTTGAAGTTGAGTAGAGGAAAATCTAAGGAAGGGGAGAATTCCCCCCCCCCCCGTTTACACAGAGAAACGTCATTTCCTCCGCGACCTTGAAGGCAGGGAAGGGAGGAATGTTATTTTCTCCTTCAGGCCATCAATCAAGCTCAAGGGTGTGGCATGCTGATTTCGTTTTCTGTTTGATTTACGAGGGGTGTGGGGAAAATGCATTGCATGCATATCAGTGAACAGAAGATGAAAGAGAAAAATATATTTATCTATTTGAGATCAATTAATAAAAATAAAATCTTTTTCTTCTGAATAAATTCTCATTCTTCGGAAGTGCGATATCATTTGCAAGTTTTTATTGATGTGGAATCACATCTGCTGTAATTAAATATCGTGTTTTTATCAACAAAAAAAAAATAAAAATAAAAGGAGAATTGTTTATTAATTTAAACATAGGATTATTTTATGAAGCAGATTGCAGTTTTGTTTTTCTGATTTCACTATGTTTGATTTTTTTTCTTTTCACGATAAATTTCGCACTCAATAAATTAATTCTTTTTATTCATAAATTTTATCATTAGGTTTTTTTTTAAAATTCCGTTGATCTTGCCTTGTTCCGGGTTTTAATATTTATGCTAGTGCCTTTTTTAACTATCGTTTCAGTTCGATAATAAGTTTTCCTTTTATTTTATCGTTTCCCCCTTATAATTAGGTATGAAATATATTGCATTATTTAACCATTGGTTTTGTTTATATTAGTTAATTTAGGAATTGTAATTATTTTTAAAAAATAAATACGAGAATTTTGTATTTTTTAAACTTGTTTTTCTTGTCTAAACTTGCAAATTTTTTTATTCTTTTTAAAGTTAGGAGTACCTCTCTTTTTTCTCTTACTTTATGCATTACACTTTTTCCTTGTAATTCGGATTCGATAAAGCATCAATTAACGACACTTTCTGGTCGATCCAGAAAACCGGGAAATTCAGACATCCGGGATAGTGATGGTCCCGAGCATCCCGGATAATTGGTTCTCTACTGTACTTTATATTCAACCTTTACTTTGGTAAAAACAAGGACTTGAAAAGATTTATTACAGCCTTCCTCCCCCCAAAAAATTACTCACCTCTTTATCAGAATCTGCTTTAAGGGCAAATAGAAAAACCTGGCTTTTGAGAATTATATATATTTTTATTTTTACCTTGTTTGAATAAAAATTTGAATCATCTAACTATATTAGAAATCTTTATTTCTGTCTACAGACATATTCTTGCCTCATTCTTCGAATTTCAATATTTTTTATTTTAGGATGATTTCTTAGATTGCTATGGAGATCCTGAAATTACTGGCAAATTGGGAACTGATATTGCTCAAGGGAAATGCTCATGGTTTGCAGTTACATTCTTGGAAACTGCGGATGATTCTCTTAAAAAGGAATGGATGGTTAGTCTCTAAACTTAAGTTTAAATTTATTTAATTGGTGTACATATATTTATATATGCATATATATATTTATACCAGAAATATTGGGCCCCTTAATGGTATTAAAAAGGTGTTGCTGTTAACCCTTAATGGTGTTAAAAAATTTGTTTTATAATATTTGTTTTAAAATCTACTGTTATTTATTGAAATGTTAATTATCTATTTGCAGGAAAATTATGGAACTTCAAATGAAAAGTCAATTTCACAAGTTATGAACCTTTATAAAACTCTGAACATGCAGGATAAGTATATGAAGTTTGAGCAGGAGCTTTATTCAGATATTAATGGTTTAATAAAGGACAAATTGAACAATACATCAATGCAAGAGCTTTTTTCTTACCTTCTCAATAAAATGTACAAACGGAAAAAATAGTGCCATGTACTCAGGTATATTTGTGTGAATATTATTGAAAATTACCACCCACAAAGTATTGTGCTTCTGTTTTCTATCTATGTATCTGACAAAAGAAAATAAAAGAGTTTATAGCTCTTTTATGGATGCTGCTAAATATTGATTTGACAGTCCACCAAATTTGGTGGAAAATGTTGTATTGTTGGGATGGTAGTTATATAGTTACCTCTTTCATTTGGGGAAAATTTATTTGCAAGAAAATTTCACTATCTAATTTTACAATCAATTTATTATAATCATGATATATAATTTTATTTATATCAAATTTACAATCCTATTGGCAATTTGTTTATTTGTAACATATTTTTTAATATGTATATAATTTTATTAATTACTATTTTTATTGTTTTCCCTTCTCTTGAAGCCAAATTTTCTCATTCTTTTGGAAGTAACTAGTAATATCTTATTTATAAGCAAGGCTTAACTTGTTTAGTTTTGGTTTAATGATGGTATGGGACTATTCGGTTTTAATTATTTTTTATATATTCTCTTCTCTTGAAGGTACCTATTAATATTGGAATTATATCCAATACTTAACTAGTTCAGCCTTAGTTTAATGATGGTTTGTGACTTTTCTTTGCTAATTACTTGTTTATATTTTTGTGAGATTAGAGAGGTGTTTACTTTGTATTTCGCGATGCTGTTAATTGGATTATTAGGTCAAAAGCTATTCAGGATGTTTCTTTTTGTGCACTGTGCATATTAAATTTGAACTGTATTTAAATTTGACCTAGTGGTGGTTCTAAACAATTTAATATATACCAATGTTGCATTTTTGTTGTAGCATTTTTTATGGGCTAAGAATATCTGTACAAAGCATGTATTTTATTAAAATCGTTTAAATTAGATCAACCAAAGCTTTCATATTTTAACTAAATGAATTTGATATTTTTAATAATTTCTTTTTATTCATTTTTAAACTCTTGATCAGAGGTCTTCACATGTAAACTAGTCTTAAAGCTTTATAAATGGACGTGTTTCGGTCACTCTTAGTTGGATTTCAGAAAGAGGGTGCAATGTTAAATCAGTGAATGATGTAAGTGAAAAAAAAAACTACCTTTGTATTTTATCAGCTTTCAGAAAGTTTTAGTGATATAGACCATCACTTACACTCAAACTTGATCACAAAATCCCAGTCACTGCTCCTTAGAATCAGCACCAGATTACTGTACTGGTATAGCTGGTACTGCATATGTTTAAGGAAATTTATAATATTTAACTCATCAGTAAAATTGGGAAGTTTTCTAGACAAGTGGTTTATTAGCAGAGAATGTTACTGATCGAAATAAGAGTCGTGAAACAAATATTGTCATGAAGATGGTTCTGGTTTCAATGTGTTGTTTGCCTTAAGTGCCAATTTATATCTTTAAATGTATATAAAATCAGAATTGTGCTTTCAGGATAATTCTTAAATTGTATATAGGGTTTATTTTCTTTTACAAATTTCTATTTAGTAATTTGACAATACTAAAAAAAATTTTTTTTAAAGACAAAATTATATTTTACTGTTGTTTTCTATGTATATAGGGTTTTTCTCTTACAAGTTGTTATTAAATAATGTGACAATAAATTATTTTTTTTATATACAAAGTTGTATTTTACTATTGTTTTCTACTACCAATCCATTCCACATTAATTATAAATATCTTATTTTTTTAAAGGAGTGCAGGAAGTCATCAAGTGATATTTTTTTCATGAGCTCCATTAATTTTGGTTTCACTGCTTCAGCTGAATTACATTTTGCTTTTTTTCTTACCAAAACTTGAATAAGGTTTTAGGAAAAATTATGTGGAGTTGGTAAATTTAAAATGGATACTCTGACACTGGGGTGCTTCTGGTTCATAAGATCCAAAAGTGTCATGACATACATAGCTGTGACTCATTGTTTTCATGTATTTTTGAATGAAATCAAGTTTTTTTTTATGAGTGATCTTTTATTTCCTTGAATAGTTCAATAGTCATGCAATCAATGTTTTGATTGATGAACCGGCACTTTGATTGTATGAATAGTTCTTTTGGTTTCTATTAATTCTAAGAATTTTATATTTTGATTCCATGAAATTTTTTTGTTTCTGTCATGATTCCATTTTAATATGACTATATTATGTCCATTTTGATTTCATTAATCTTTCAAAATGATGTGTAAAAAATAAAATCCATGGTTTGTATGAAATCTTTGTACTATTTCTCAGTATCTGTAGCAATCTTATAAAGTGAAACACAGGAATCTAAATTGTCTGTTTCCAAAAATCTGATTCATAAAGAATAGAAAAGAACATGATGTTTACTAAATTGTTCATATCCTGAAAATAATATTTTTTTTAAATGTAAAGCAATGGAAGTAACAAATAATATAATGTACAAATTTATTCTAGAAATCAAAAAGAAAGTCACATTATTTATTAGCAACATGTTATTGGTTTTTAAATTATTGATAAAGTATTTTTTTTGTTGCTTAATCTTATTGATTTTAGTGTTATTTAAGTTATATAATGATATAAAAAAAAAAAGCATTTTTCTTTAAACCATGCTTAATTTAGTTATTCTACTTAATATTTTGTGTTTTTTTTTATTCCTCTAATTTTTTAAATGAGATTGTATATCTCAGAGAATTGTTTGCTATTTATTATTACACCATGAAAATTTTTTGCTTTGAAAAAAATTTGTGACTAATCAAACATTCAAATATTATATGTGCTTGAAGTATATGCTTTAAAATACATTATGTAAGCAAATCATGCTTTAAAGTACATTATGTAAGCAGTTAATTATTTTGCTCAGGAAATAAAGAAAAATTAGCTAAATTTTATAAAATGGCAAACTATTTTATTTATCCAATGAAATTAAACAATAGTTTTGTTAATTTTATTTATTAGGTTAATAGAAATTAGGATTTCGTATAAATTTTTTCTCCTATGAGGCTGAGAACTATATCAAAACACATCAAATTAGCATTACATAGTTTAAAGTGAAAATAAAACCATTCTTCAAGGAATAAAGCTTTGTTCTATCCTAAGTTTGAAATGCTTTCCAGTTTATTAGTTTCAGTTGAAGTTAATCAAAGCTGAAATCTTAATTTGAATTTATATGAATAAGATTAAAAAAGTTATTTTATTGCTGTCACTACATAATACATTATTGCTGTCACTACATAGTCATCCCAACTGCTCTTTTAGATAAAAGAAAAATCTAAATTTAGCATCATACTTATTTTTAATCAGCATTAATATAAATATAGTTTTGCTTCAGTTTTCATTAGCTTAATGCTTTTATTTTCTAAAAGAAAAAGTTATAGAAAATTGAGATATTGAATTGTCTCAGCCAAAATGCAACAGGTTTTGTATGGCTTTTACTGAAAGGTACATTTTTAGTAATGCATGTAATACTTTATCAAAGATATGCAAATATTAATAAATTGTATCATTAATAAACTTATAAAATTTTTTGCTGTTAAAGTGTAAAATGTATTTTTTAAACAAATTAAAACATTCATTCTGAATTATTATTAATACTTAGTATATTAATTCATATATTAAATTTTTATATATATTTGTTGATTCTTTTCTGTGAAAATGATTTTAATGTATTCTTTTAAAAAGACTACTGAATATTTCCTAAAAAGTGATAGAATGGCTGTGTCATTATTAGCATTTATTTTGAAAGCACAGGATCTTTCTATTTACCGTTATGTATTAATAATAAAAGTGTTTATATTTTTGGCTCTTCAAAGTTGAATTGCTTAGATGGAAAGGTGGAAATATCCTCTTAATGTCACTTGTGTAAAATCTTATACCATTGCAAAATTTGTTATGTTTTACGTAGACTCATAGGTAATATGAAAAGCTTACATAGGCTCAAATATTTAAAGTATTACTTTTTAAATTTTATATTTTTCTAATAAACTTTGTTTATATACATTTTGTAGTTTTTTTTTTTTAGTCTGAGTATCTTTCTGTGTTTATATATAGTGCAGCTTTGAGGAGAACTCCTCCAGACTGAAAGTATGGGGTTGTCTGCTGCTGTGGTAACAAGCGAGAGTACATTTCTAATGGGGGTGAAATGGAGGAAAGAAGGTGTCGATTGGTTTACTTACGACGACCTACGCTAAGATTAAGACAAAACTATTCACCCCATACCACTATTCAAATTGATCGTCCCTTGTAACCGTAGTACCCGCCACGACGAGACGGGTGTCTGGAAGAGTTCTCCTGAAAGCCGTACTATAGATATATCAGTCAAACTCTTTAAAAAAGGTGTCTGAATTTTAACATATTTCATTAGGTTTAATAGAAAGTTTTACTCTAAAAATTAGGTATTTCCCCTGTTCATTGCGATCTTTGGATTTTGACAAACAGAACTCAAAATGTAAAAATTTGTTTTAGTATCCGAACAGTTTTATTAAATTAAATATCACTTTTGGTTAAAAAAAAAACTTAAGTTGTAGAGTAGAAACAACTAATGAGGGATCCTGACTTGAACTGCTTTCCTGATTGATTTCTTCATTAAACCTGATTAATTTGTTCATTAAAAAAAAGTTATTTGTTAATTTTAAAAACAAACTTTTTTTTACATAATTTCAGACCATAATAGTTAAACAATCGATTATACTTTTTGAGAGTTTTCAAACTGTTAGTGCAAGTATAAACATCATCAAAAGTATATTAGGGTAAGTAACAGTATTTTAAATTTTTTTTATATCACATTACCAAAGAAGTTAGTTATGAGTCCAAAGCTAAGCAATATTGAATGTATCCGATGTCCCACAAACGGCCGATGTTTTGAAAAAGGAAAAACCAGTAGTAGATAGAAGTTCCTGTTGTTGTCAACAATAGGAGCAATATTACAATGGAAATACAAAGAAAAATCACTATAGCCAATAGATGTTTTAATGGAATTAGAAAATACATAAAATCTAATGTAATTCATAGAAAAACAAAAGTTATATTACATAAATCTATTTTAAGACCAATTTTAACATATGCTTGTGAAACCTGGACCATATCTTGTACGGATGAGGTTATGTTGGGTACTTTTGAGAGAAAGGTCTTGAGAAGTATTTTTGAAGGAATTAAAAAAAAAAAAATGGTGTGTGACTTAGAAGAACTAATTTAGAGATTTATCACTCATACAATGAACCTGACATTATTAACTTCATTAAACGACAAACAACAAAATGAGCAGGCCACGTTATCAGAATAGAGGAAGACCGTACCACAAAGAGTTTTTGTGATACGCCAAAGGGTCTGTCATTGGCCAGAACAGTTAGCGCAGGAAAAAAGAGGCGTGCCGAATTTTAGTTGGATAGAAAAAGATCTTTTGGTCTTGAAAACTGGAAAATGCTAGCAGGAAAAAGATTAACCTGGAAAAAACTTCTTGAGAAGGCCAAGGCCCACCCTGGGCTGTCGAGCCATTGATGATGAGATAAAAAGTGTACGGTTTCTTCGAAAACCAGATATCTTGCCACTAAATTTCATAAAATGTTTGTCATTAGATGGTGCTTCTAACTGAATAACTATGAAACATTATTTTGAAATTAAACTCCATTTGCAGAAGCGACGTGTTGTAATTTGTACCTTAAAGTAATAGTACTTTATTTCCGTTGCTCTAGAGCTGCACAATGGGCTATTGGTATCTATCTGTGAAGCATCCTCAGAGGATGATCCGAAAACATGCCATGTTTGGTCCTCTGCAGAGGGGATGGCTCTTTTGCTATGAGAGTACAACGATCTGTATGAGCGATCTTTTTGCAGGATGATCAAATTGGTCATCAACTTGCCCACTGACCGCAGCGATGCTTGATTTTTGTGATCCACTGGGAACTACACCGTAAAGAAATTTTAACAGATGCGTGGGCAAATATTTTCATTGGAATGAAACAGGCTGCAGAAAACTGTTAAAGTGGTTTATAGTAAGCTTCTGTTGATGAGTTTAGTAACAAATTTCAAAATTTGTTGTTGAGTAACATAATAAATTCTCTAGATACCGATTAAGATTATCATAATTTGAACAATATTGAAATCATTGTCTTTACCATGATAAAATAGGAAATATTTTAGACGTATAAGGTTATTAGATAAAGGAAACCATTTTATTGACTGCCCATTATTAAAACGAGTTGCAGATAAATATAAAAGATGCGAAACTTCATAAAATTTTATTAACTTAAAAAAAGTTCAATAATTAAAAGTTTAAACAACCATAAAGGAAAGTTAAGAATTTTAAAATTTTACAAGTTTTAAGTTCTCAAATCGAAATAAAGCAACACAAATATAAAACAATTTGCACTTTTTCCACAATAGTGCTTCTTTAAAATGCTTCTCATTAGTGCTATGAGCATTAGTAGTGCTATAAGCAATAATAATAATAAAGAAAAGCATCTACGGTTAAAGGATTCTTAAAATTTAAAACTTTACTAAGTTAAAACATTTTTAAAATGTTTTAACTGCAATGAAGCAAACAAATATAATAAAACAATGAGCACATCCTCCATTATAGTGCTTTTTCATAGTGCTAAAAGCATTCATTCATTTTCCTTAAGAGTCCTGTGGGCTTATTCATTTAAACCTACAAAGAGAAAAAAAGAATTTTTATTTTTAAATATTTTTATTAAAATAAACTACTTCGTTAAAACTTTTACAATCACATTTTCTTTCAATAGTTTAGCCTTAAAAGTGATTAACTGCGGGATAATCAGTGACTTGTATTCGCAATCTAAATTTCTATGAGCAATCTCCTATTATGCCTAGAACCTAATCTAGAATGCTAAGAACAATAAAAGCTTAATCATATAATTTTATAGCTTAGCGGCGCAAAGAATACTGAAGGCGTTTTTCATTTACAGCCTAATATTTATATGTGTATGATTTAATCATGATTTAATGAATTTCATTTGATGTTATGAATATAATGCAACAGAAAGATATTGCTGAGGCTGAGAATGAACAAATGTTCACTAATGTGCCAATCTTAATGATTCAAATGGGGGACTCAAATATGCTATTTAATTTCGAAGACAATATCTTAAAATACGCGCCGACCGGCCTGTGTAGGGGGCAGGGAACTGTCTTTGCAT
This sequence comes from Parasteatoda tepidariorum, assembly GCF_982258835.1. Lineage (NCBI taxonomy): Eukaryota > Metazoa > Arthropoda > Arachnida > Araneae > Theridiidae > Parasteatoda > Parasteatoda tepidariorum. Next base: position 29,564,907 of record NC_141766.1, read on the forward strand.
CAGAAAGGTTCTGGGTTCGAATCCCGGGCAAGACATGAATGTTCTTTCCTTCTCTGTACTATCAGTCCTCACTGTGGGAGCGACGTTGGCCCACCTAATATGGTGCCCCTGAAAGAGAGGCCAACAAAATCGTCCTGTATATGCCTGAATTGACGGATGTTAACACAGGTGGGCATTGGAAAAAAATATATTTTAAAATACGAAATCAGTCTCAAAAGCGTACTTTCTCTGAATAAACATAATTCTCTTCGACGTATTGGGATTTGACCATCTAATATAAGGGTAATTGCAATCTAAAGAATATGGTCCTAATTCACGATCGCAGTGCTCGAATACGCCATGTCCATGGAAGACTGGTTTCATGTCTTGACCCTTCCTCCTTCCCCCTCTTCTCAGTTGTACAGGAATGCACTACGAAATTTTCCTCTAACATTTTTCGTATTTAACTGTCAAAAATATATTTAAAAATTTCCACGACACTATCTTTTACACACTATGTTCAATGTTGTTTTCAGTTCTATATAGTTTCCTATTTTAAAGTTTTTAATCTATTTGAAAAGCACGACAGAAGCTAACGTACTTCCTTCTTCCATGACTCTCCACACGCTAAGTGGTGAAAGCATGCTAAGTGTTACCATACGTAGAGAGTTCTGCTTTACGCCTCCTGTAACCCATTTTGATCACCAATGTAATTTAAAAATACAAAATTTGAACGAAATACATTAAATATCTTCAGAGTTACAATATTTCAAAATTTCATTTCGCAGGAACTATTATACATTTCCTTTGTTACTTAGTACCTGGTACTATGTTCGACAGTTCACTTTTATTTGCGCCACTCAGTATATACTTTACATTCTACCAAAATTTATTATTATATTTAACCCTTTAATGGGCCATTTATTTCTAGTAAAGGTAAATTAATGTATATTTGGAATAGAAATTGATATAAGAAAAAAGAACTCACTTAGCTTATAAGAAATTAATCTAAATTTTAATGCCATTTTTTTTGGTGGTAAGTATATTTACCACGACCTATTAGTAACTTATTAACTTTTTTTTTTCGTTATTTATCAAATAAATTTTATAAATGCTACAAACTTCAAAAGGAATTATGTGTTTTATAACTTTTGTACGTTTTCTTAAACTAACAAATGGTTACCAATTTTATTCAAACGCACTTCAAGAAAGCTGAAGTAATTAAGAAATGGAAACCTAAGTAAAAAGTGGTGAAAAGTTTACCCTGGACTTTAAATAGTGGTGGGAAGTATACTTACCACTGCCTTCGAAAGGGTTAAATAATGTGTTTTTACACGGAGAGATGCAACGGTTTTTTTTCCCGTGATAGCATAAAAATTAAGTATTCCTTTCTAAATATTACTTCAAAAAGCACTTGAATGATTTATTACCTCAGCTTGCCTCTGGAATCGAAACGACTACATTTGGGTTGAAGACAAAATTTGGTTGGTTATTTGGCTCTTGAGTGACAATTTGAATACACGAGTGATTTAGACCATCACTTGCAGTTGAAATCCTCGTAATTTTCATCAACTTGACGTTATGGTTCTTCGTCCGCCATTTTAAGTAACATCGTATGTGGTACCTTTGAAAGAGAAAAACCAATGTATTTAGTTGCGTATTGCAAGTAAATTAGCGTTAGGCTAAAACTTCAAAGCATGCATTTTGAGAATCCTTGTATAATTGAAGTAAACTGTCCATTGCGGTTTGATATTAATATTTACGTTGAAAAAGTTTCCCAACGTTGATTTGCTCAACAACATAGGAGTCTAAATAGAGCAATAAGAGAAAACACTCTCGCAATGGACAGTTTGTTGACTGCAATGTAATAGGCATTGTGCGCTGGCTCAACTCCTCTTATAAGAGAGTTGTTGTTGTAGTTTAATGACCTCGCACTAGAGCTGCATAATGGGTATTTGCGACTGTCTGGGAAACATCCATAAGGATGATCTGAAGACATACCATCACAATTTTGATCCTCTGCAGAGGGGATAGCACCCATGCTTTGGTAGCCTAAGGACCTGCTCACGAAGTCGAGCACTTTACGGTAGAACAGTTTAACGAGAACTAATACCGCACATCCTCGGTCTCTTCGTAGACTGATTCAAGTAGTCACCAACCCGCACACTAACCGCAGCCGGTGATGCTTGACATCGGTGTTCTACTGGAAACCATGTCTTAACTATCAGCTCACCGCGGGACCTCTTATAAGAGAGAAGGGCTCAGCACGAATCAAATTAGTAGTCCGACGTAATGAACATAAACTGCGCAGTGGAGGTAAATAAGAAAGATGTCACTACGTTCGTGCTTCCAAGCTGCACAGTAGGGGGAAATACGAAAGTGGTCAGTACTTTTGCGAGACTAAAGGTAGGTAGGTACTTAATTTACGTCGCACTAGAACTGCACAATAGGCTATTAGTGACGGTCTGGGATACACCCCCGAGGATGATACGAAGACATGCCATTGCAATTTTGTTCCTCTTCAGAGGGGATGGCTCCCCAATTTTAGTAGCCCGACGACCTGCGCTTGAATTGGAGCACTTTGCTGTAGAATAGTTTAATGATGACCGATACCACACACCCTACCCAGGCTTATCAAAGTGGTCATCCAACCGCTTACTGACAGCAGCCAGTGATGCTTGACTTCGGTGTTCTTCTGGGAACCGTGTCTTTACCATCAGTCCACTACTAAAGGATCAACTTTCTTGTTTATGGTAACCCTTGCTGAGGCCTACTCTCATCTATACTCCGTTGCAAGTTAAAAGACCTTTATGGTATAGGATTTAAGTAATCATGCGTGACTGCATATAGTTACGTTTCATTTCTTTTTCAAATTGTACAAATATGCTATCAAAACAATGTAAAAAGTTAAGCACGCCAGACAGAAATTTAATTCGTGCTATCTTTTGCGATAGGTATCATGGAATTAATGAAAAAAGGTTATAGTTTGGTAGCCTTAATGGAATCCTAGGCTTGGCGACATATTTCGAAAAATAAAGAGAACATTCGTTCTTGAAAAAGATACTATATGACGTTGCAAGAGCATTGAAATTGATTGGACCACTAAAAATAGCGTGTCTTATCTTTACCTTTTAGAAGAGAGGAGAAGGCCTTAGCGTGGGTTACCACAAATAAGAAATTTGATCCTTTAGTAGTCCAAACGAAATTACATCTTTCATATTTTCTCTCACGGTGCACCTTAGTAGCCCGAATATAGTGACATCTTTCTTACTTTTCCTCCACTGCGCAGTTTATATTCTTCACGCTTGACTGCTAAATTGATCAGTGTTGAGGCCTTCTCTCTGCTAGAAGGTGTTAGCTTTATGCTGACATGCCCTTTCAAATGCGAGATAAAGAAATTTTACTTTTGTTTCGCTGTAGAAAAAAAATCGTCTTTTACTTTTTACTTTTGAGTTGACGGTTACCAATGTTCAACTCCTTCGCCTTGTAATTTTGAACCCCATCCAGAAAACAAGGGAATTCCTGGATCAAGTATTGGGAGAAATTTGTCTTCGTGGAGGACTTTTTGATGGAACTAACTAGTATTTGCGCTACATCTAGATGAAAACCACGAAAACCTCCCATAGTTAGCCTGACGGTAAGGGGACTCTAACTCATTATCCACTGAGGAATGTTTTACGTCTGCACTGTGGTCGGTGTGAACCGGTTGCGGAATTCGTAACGACCAGCCATCGGTGGGATTCAAACCCGGTTCCCGTCATTGGAAGGCGAACGCTCTATCCCCTGAGTCACCACTCTTGTAGAAAAATTGTTGTTGATTCTGGAGAACGCCGTGCACAACTTTCTTCACTTCGTCCGAATGGAAACGTAGTTTTCTCTTATGTGGCTTAAAGATGTAAAAGTCACAGGGTGACAAATCAGGACTGTGCGGCGGGTGGCCCAACACTTAATAACGGGAATTTTATAAGGTTGTCGGGATTTCACGCTAGACGTGTGGGTGGGCATTGTCACGGAGAAGGATCACTTGTTGTGGGAGAAGGTATGGTTGTTCGCTTTTAATTGATTTTAGTGGTTTCGTCAGAGTACAATACCGCATTACGCTCACATTCTACAATCAGAAACTGTACTTCCACGCGTTACTCCGATCTGGACGCATCCATGTACAGCAAGACTTTACTTTCGATCAGTTTATTTTACCACAAACAGCTTTCATTGTTCAACGCTGTACGCAGTGTACACATCTTACAACCCTTTATATCTCTGTTCCATGGCGCTGCCATAGCTGCAGTCATTCTGACACAATCGCACATGTCCAATTCTCATTTGGGCAACCCGTATATAAAGTATTATAAAAACATGTTGTTGTTGACGTATGCCTGTTAAGATAGAGGGGTGCGATTATTCTTGTTTTCCAGAGGCGCCATCTATGGCCAAGAATTCGACTTTTGCCACACCCATTCGTCACACCCGTTTATAGGGTTGACCCATTCATTCATCCACAGATCGTAATTTTGGCTTGAATCAGAGAACGATCAATCTCCAATTCAGTACCTCCAGAGGTATTGATTTGTTACGGAAACATGGAGGACTGCGAATCGACAGATTTAACTTGCATCAGTCACCATTTACAAACACAGAGAGTCCTTGGCCGGTGGGGTTCGAACCCACGAACTCTCGGGCATGGGCCCAGCGCCCTACCGCCCAGGCTATCCCTGCCATAAAAACAGGTTAAATTTCAATAATCAAAAGTTTTTTTTTTTATATAAATTTACCTTATGCTGCCTTTAAGCAATACCTTAAGGCGAAAATTCAAAATCTTTATAATTTTTTTATTCCTTTTAATAAGCAATTCGCATCACAAAAATGTTCTGGGTGCGAAACTAGGGTTTAACTTATGCAAAATTTCTAGATCAAAAGTATAGGATAACATACATACCTAACAGTTAAAACAAGCCATATAATATAGGAAGTAATCAGAAAGGTTGCTAATCCCATCAGGCAACCAGCCTCTAGGCTGTTTCCCATAAGTACTTGTTTCATAGCTCCTTCAACACAAAGCATACCGCTGACAAAGGCCAATGGCGTAAGAAGGAAAAAGCATGTCAAGTCACCCATAAAACTGCTCCGATTAACTGCATTTGAATGCCTTTCAGTTTGAATAAACTGAAATAGATTTAATCATTAATACATTATTTTTTTTAATTGAATGAAATCAATAGTTCTGCCACTTTTATTTATTGGATTGACAACTAATTTCCCACTGTTTTTAAACTTTTAACATAGCGCATGTCACTAAATGTTTTTGGCATAATGTATTAACTGAAGGATATTAGACATATGTTCTGGTAGAACAAAAAAGTAGCATATTTTGCTCAAGCGAGTTATTTTTTTAAGGAATTTATTTGAATTTTTAGATCATTGAAATAGAAGTTGATAAATGAGCATATTTAACGTCTTTTTATTTTTACTCTAAGACTATAAAAGCTGTTCGTGATACTTGTGCTGTGCTGAAAGAGGGTGCCATAGCGTTAGCTCTTGATTGGTATTCTAGGTTTAAAAATTGAGAGTTTGACCTCAAAGACGCACTTTTTTCTTCGATGAAAAACAGTGGGCAGTTTGTCAAATTTTCATTTTGCGACGAATCTAAGTTACTTGTTAACAAAGCTTAAAGCCAAAATGTAAGTATAATTCCTCATAATGCTGCTTCATCATGTAAACAAAAGCCGGTTCTGCTCAGAGAAGTTCTCTCTTTCTCAAATATACACGAAGCAGAGTTTGTTCTGTAATAGAAACGGTTGAACCCCTTCTCATGCCTTAGATCACCTTACTTTTGAGGTAAACCTAAGCATTTAAACCCAAACAGTTGAGAGGATCCGCCTCATTCGCGTTGTGTATTGAACCAAATTTTGTATAAAATTGAACTGGAGAGAATAGGCTAAGATAATGAAATGTTTTCATACTGCTGCAGAGAAGATCTTCACTCAATGGGAAAGGTCCAGAGGTTAAAAACAATGGAAACTTAGTTGCCAACCTTATAACAGTACTTGTAAAATTTTTTTTCAAACAGACATTTTATGTGGCAATATTATATATTTCCTAAGACGACAACTAGAATATCATGTTATGTGATAGCTAGAAAACACTTCCAATTTTTTCAAAATGTATGTTTTAACTTACGATTCTTGGTTTTTTTTTTTTTTTTTAAAAAAAAAAAACTCCATTTATAAGATTTTAACCCACCACTACTTCTAAATAATTTAAAGGCTTTATTTTAATTTTTTTAAGAACTAATCTACTGGTTTCCTTCAAATTTTGGATTATTGTCATTAAAAATTAGGTATATTAAAATGGTGTAACAGTTTTATATCTTGAAACTAAATTTTATTTTGGCTCATTATTAATAATAAATTATTGTAAATAATTATTTTTAGATGGAAGTATCTCTGATTAAGCACGATTTTAAATTGTGTGTAAAACTTCATTTGCGTCATTAGTGCGAAAGATATCGGGGAATACTCAAAAAGTTAAAATAACATTACCAAACATTCAACAGCACTACTCACCAAAGATTATCTACTTAGCTGCTACTTTCATACTTTGTTGGTTCAAAAATCCGGATCCGGGGGAAATAAAAGACTGTTTAGTCAGAAATAGTACGTTTTTGTGCTCTGTGTAATTTCATAACTTAAAATATCGTCTGCATTATTTGAGAACTTTAAGGTTAGAAACACATCACCATTTAAACACGTCGAGATTTCCATGTAGAAAATGTTTCTGCGTACTGTGTTGTAACTACGGGAAATGCTGAAAACAATCAGGAAACAATACTAACGTTTGATGTTAATCAATAATAGCGTTTGATGTTAACAATGTTATCGTTTGATGTTAACAATGTTAACGTTTGATGTAATGTTATCACAGTTAGAAAAAGGGAGATTGTCACTATGTTACAATAACAAAAGCTCTTCAATTCATTAAAATCTTGCTTAACACATTCCTCTAGTAATCTCTTTAATTATTAGTACAAAACATAAAATAATACATACTTCATAAAATGATTTTGGCTTGCGAATGGTAACAAATGGATAATTGCAAATTTCACATTTATCGACAGTGTTGTTACATTTGCTGCTTAACCATCTTTCCATGCATTTCTTATGGACGAGTCCAACTGTTCCTGAAATAAAGTACAAAATAATTTACATCATATTTTATAACTTCCTCTTTATTGTTATAGTTTCTTTATCTATTCTTCTTAATTATTGGTTTTTATCTTTATTAATATCTTTATTATTGGTTTCGATCTTTATTATTATTATTATTGTTTTCTATCTATTATTCTTGCTAGTTTATTCTTTTCATGCTATTCACTGCATATATTATTCTTTATTATTGTTTTTTTTAATTTATTATTCTTTTTATTAATATATTCTTTTCATGTTATGAAATAGTTTTATATTTGCATGCTAAATAAATATTGGCAAAATAGATACATATATGGCTAATTTAAAAGTTGCAAAAATTATTTGACAAATATTTCTCAAAAAGGTTCTCAATTTAACTATATCGAAAAATTTGACATAATATACAATACCATAAAAAATGCTTTTCTATTTATTCAATGCCTTATTTTTTTTAATAAAATATTTAATTTCATTTGATATTTCCCTACGTAGCTTTCAATGCGTAACAATACTTGAACATTCTAATATTCTCAAATTATGAATTAGAATATTGATTGGACAAGATTGCGAAAAGAGTTTAATTTAATAATAAATCAAATATGGCTATACCGTATAAAATTCAAGATAACAATTCTCAATATTCAGTTTCACAAAAAATGTTCACAGTATTCAAAATTAAAGGTGTCAGAAACTTCCTTTGCTTAGTCCCAAAGTATTTTAGTTTATTTTATTATTTCATTCACATTTATGAAACTCGTAATGAATTAGGTGGAATCGAATTTGCATTTTGTAAGAAAAATTGGAAGTAAATCGGATAAAAATTGAAAGAGTTATAAAAGTTTGCATCTAAAAACGATATAATAACAGAAGACTATTTAAAATTTGTGCACAATTTTTTTCCGTCGGTACACGCGTCATTTAAGTCATGTTATTTTTTACTTAAATCAGTTTTAACTCACACAGTGCTCTGAAATTGTAATGTCAATAACTGCAATACGCAGACTTGTATGCTCATTACAAAGCTGTCTAATAAGATCTTGTCAAATTGAAGAACAGATGGCTCACTAATTAAAGAAGGACATCACAAACTCATTACCTTCCTGGCTGAAAGACGTGACAGCTTGGCCAGGAAGACTCCAATTGGTATCTTGTGTTAACAGTTCTTGTATACAGGGCTGCCTACTACTACGCTTTTTTTTCCCAAATAATTTTGCATTAAGCCGTGGTGGCTCTGGGGATAGAGCGTTCGCCTTCCAATGAGGCGAACCGGGTTCGAATCTCAGCGATGGCTGGTTGATACGAATTTCGCACCCAGTAGTAGACGCATCATGAGTAAGAGTCCTCTTGCCGTCAGGCTAACCGTGGGAGATTTTCGTGGTTTTCCTCTCCATGTAACGCAAATGTTGGTTATTTTAATCAAAAAGTCATCCACGAAGGCAAATTTCTCCCTATACTTGATCCAGGAGCTCCCTTGTCTTCCGTATTCGATTCAAAATTACAAGGCTACGGAGTTGAGTATTCGTAGTCATTGACCCAAAATTGGGTCGTCTGTTCAACGACGGTCATATATATAAATATTACAGAATTGTAGGTTATTAGAGATAGGTTAGTACTTTATTTACGTCGTACTAGAGCTGAACAATCGGCAATTGGAGATGATCTGGGAAACTTCCCTGTGGATGATTCGAAGACATACCATCACTATTTTTATCCTCTGTAGAGGAGATAGCTCCTTTGCTTTGGTAGCCCGACTACCAGCTTGCGATATCGAGCACTTCTCGGTAGAACAGTTAATAAAGGATAGATACCGTGCACCCTTGGTTCCTACGCAAGCAAACCAAAGTTGTTATCGACCTGCTTACTGACAGCAAATAACGATGCTTGACTTCGATGTTCTACTGCGAACCATGTCTTGATGATCAGATCACTGCGGGGCGTAGACTGTTAAAAACTAAAACGTTCAGAGATTTCACAACTTTGCAAAATTTTTTGAACTTAACCACCAGAGGGCTTGAACAAAGTGGCATTTTATATAAAATTTTGAATTATTTTCATGCAGTGGTGTGGAAAATAAATTTAAATAAATTTACAAAAGCAAAGATTAATACATTAAAGCATTAATGAGCTACCACTGGAAGAAATTTTCCCAAAAAGCATAGAAAGTTGACAGCCCTGTTAGCAGTTCCATCTCCAATAATTATGTTCGCGAATTATTTTTCCATTATAGCAAAAGTTTTCATAAAACAGATAAAAATTTTCTTTATCTGAACTAAATAACACGACAGTTACAATTGTAATTATATTGTTCCTGAAGTTCATTTTTCAATATTTACTAAAAAATTTCGAAGAATGTTTCTTCTCAACTATTGGAAATCATTAATGCATTTTTTAATGAAATATATATTAAATATTAAAGTATTTAAAATATATATTATTTTATATATATATAATTATTAAAATATATATAATATTCAAAATATATATTAAAGGCTGTGATTACGGAACACCATGTGTATATTGATTAGTCTGGAAGAGTGCCAGTTTTTTCACAATAAACAGTTAAATACCTATAAAAGAGTTAAAAAATTTAATTATACCAGTGCATCTACAAGGCGACACCAAATCTTCTTTATCGTCACCCTCGTGGCATATACGACAAATAGGACCACTACTGGCTGCTGGTGACTGAAGTTTAGATGGGAATTTGACAATTGTGTCAAATGGTGAAGATTCTCTTATTTCAGATGGGAAGTTGTAAACAAAAAGATGCTTAATGCGAATATTTGGAGTAATCAGGCATGTTGTTTGTTCTCTTGGACTCTGATCATTTGGTGTAGTCGAGCAAGTTGGTTGATTTTCTGGAAAAGCATGAGATTCCGGTTTTTGCTGGAAAGGTGAATTCAAACTTTCATCTGATAGTGAGGGTTGCAAATTTGTTTCTTTCGCCTTATACGCCATGTTTCTGAAAAAAAGTATGATGGTTCAATAAAATTTAGCTTTTTCCTTTTTTTTTGTAGTTTTGTTTTGTTGTTGTTGATAGTTTGGTTTTTCAGCCCTTTTTACGCTGCAATATTTCCTGCCTTGGAAAGCCAAGGTGAACTTGCCAGAACAATTATTAACAATACGAGCTTTAATAAATTATAAAAAAAAGCATTTAAATAATAAAAATTAATAAAAATTCGTAACATTTTTAGTCAAAATGCAAAATGTCAAGAAACAATTCTATATGTTGAGATCTCAGAGCAATTTTAAGAAAAACTATATTTTGAATTTGGTAAAAATTGGAAAAAATAAATTGAATTGGAAAAAAAAAGAATTGAATATTGAAATTGGAAAAAAAAGAGTATATAAAAATATCAGGAAGCTGTTTTAAAAAATATTTTCTACTCCAAAACAATTTTTTAAAAAATCATGAAAAAGCCATAAAAAGTGGTCCAATGTCATTAATATGGAAAAAGTGATAGTTTATATTTGTAGTATTGATAGTTTATAGATGACAAGTGAATATGTCTTTCATTTGTCGACTTTAGTTTTAAAAAAAGCACTATATAATTTTTTTGCGTGGACAAAACTACCTTGTTTCTGCCAAATAAGTCCTAATAATCTCCGTAGATTTGGCGTCCAATAAGAGGACAATATTTGGTATAATTTCATCACTTAAAAAATTATGATTTTTGATTTTTTTTTCTTTTTCTATGCCATTAAAAAACGATTGTCTATGTAAAAATGCATTTGGGTTTACTCTCGTTGGTCTGAATATTTAATAGCAAATAAAATTTATGAGAAAGGTCAGGAGCTTAACGTAAAATATCTGATCGTGAGTTAGAGTCCTCTTTCAATCAGCCTAATCATAGGTGGTTTTCGTGGTTTTCCTCTCCATGTAACGCAAATGCGGATTAGTTCCATCAAAAAGTCCTCCACGAAAACAAATTTAGCCCAATACTTGATACAGGGTTCCCTTGTCTTCTGGATTGGGTTCAAAATTACTAAGTCATGGAGTTGAACATTGATAGTCGTAAACTTATATAATACATATAATACAATAGTTATAAAATACATTGCAAAGGTTGCAGTAAATTAGCATTTAAATATGGCTCAAGGTACGTATGTTATGGTTCATCGTTGAACCAATTAAAAAAAGAGTCGCATTTTTAAAATTTGATTTCTCAGTAACAATTCTTCCAATTTCTCTCAAATTTTGTATTTTTTTAAATGTAAAATCACATTCTTTAAAAAGACGCAAAAAGTATAGAATAAAAATTCTTTTGTAATAACATTAGTAGTCGTAAACCCAAAATTGGGTCGGCTGTACAACGACGGTTATAAGTTTCACTCAAATTGCTTAATTGCTAATAAGTTACAAGTTATAAGTTCATAAAAGGTTATAAGATTCATTCAAATTGCATTTTGGGCAGTTTTATGGCAAATAGATATCATAATTAAGTCTAGTGAATTTTGTTTCATGACCAAAGTGTAAAGAAAAATTGTTTAAAAGAATCCTTCATTATGTAAAAAATGCTAGAAATTAAAATTTTTAATTTTTTCATGCAATAACTAATTATAATTGTTAATTTTTTTTTAAAAGCTCTTATGAGCTGCATTTATTTTCATGAGTTTTCTTCCTGCCTAGCTAATATTTTTTAGCAAAAGCCGCTTTTTCTGCCATTATTTAAATCTTGGTTCTCAGGAGGTTAAAGTAAATCTTGAGCTTACATATTTTTCTGCTTTAAAAAGAGTAACAGTCCCTTTAAATTGACTCTAGACTCTGGGTTAAAAATATCTCAGCTAAGTAGTTTTGCATTTGCAAACTGTTTACATAGTTCGCTAAAAACTTTTGATCTAATGATCGGATCTTAAAGTTCTAGGACATGATGGATAGAGGGGGTGATCTTAAATATGCTAATAATTGAGATCACATGCTACATGGAAATATACAAAATTTGAGTGAAATCGGTCGAAAAGTTCGTGAGAAATTGAAATTCAAAAAAGTCAGATATTTAAAATTCGATTTCTCAGAAACTATTCGCACGATTTTGCTCAAAATTTGTATTTTGTCCTTTAAAATAATATTCCTTAAGATGATGCAAAAAAATGTTTACCATTCATTTCTGAACTTTTCAACTATTACTAAATAAAATTAATATTGACCATAAATTATTTTTTGCACGGTATTATCTTTGCACAAACGAATTTGATAATTGCGCGCAAAAATTTTGGAATTCGCTAAAAAGTTTGAGTTATAGCGAAATACGTAAAAAGTGAAATTAACATTAAGGGGTCCAAATTTTGGAGTGCTCTTCTGACCAAACTATGGGGACTATATTTCCCAGATCCACTCTTTATACTTAGGGATTAGAAATCGGAATTTGTAGAAAAAGGAAAAAAAGAAAAGGTATGTTTATTTAGAGAAAGTACGTTTTTGTGTCTGATTTCGTAACTTATAATTCACGCATGGTGTGAATGTGCATGAACTTTGTATAAACTTTTCCTTTATTAAGTGGTTAGATTTAAATTGTACCTTATTTGGTGTTCCACCTTATTCGAAGAGATATTACAATACAGTTTTTACAGTGTATGGTTAAAAATGTCGTTACTTTGTAAAAAATTTTCATGTATCTGAACATTAAAAATAGCGGCAACTAATTTACACCACAGTGGTATCCCACTACACTTATACTCAAGGATAGTATCTGCTGAAAATAAAACACCTTGAATTTTATTTTACACTACTTGGTGTAAAGTAGCAGCTACTAGTCACTATGGTTGTTATTCAATAACACTAAAATTTATAGTTGCAGTAAGATATGATACACATAAGAATCAACAGTTATTTTTAGGTGACAATATGAAGTAAGAATCAGTAATTTAGGTTATATACATACACGAATTCTTAAAATCAAATTAATTTATAAACCAAACATACGTGTAGCACAGAGAGAACTCTTTGCTTACGGTGTATCATTTGTACCATTACATGTGGTCCACATGTTGTACCAGCCTTAAGAAAAAAGGTTAAGAAGAATTCGATTTAGGCTTAACGAAGTAGAATAGAAATTATACATTTTAAAATTATTTAATACAGTTTACAGACACTTGAAAATTAAAATATAAAAATCCCTATTCTGCAACTAAAAACATACATATTTTTAATGGTGAACTTACGTTTCTGTAGATGAAAAACAGCATTGAAGACGACCACAAACACTAGTCAATTCGTTATAGATTGTAAACAATTTCAGTCGATATCAAAACTTGCCAACATTGGAGTTTTCGAAAGCAAAATTATTTATGCAGAAGGAGCGAGATCTTAATGTTAACTTTTTATCTCTTCGGCGTTTAGAATTCTTATACACTCTTTAAATTGTATATGAAAGCTAAATTTGTGGTTAAATTGACAAAAGTATTCTTTCACATAATTTTTTGGGTTGTTCAACATTAAATCCGGAGAGATTGAACTGATTACACACTATTTTTCGCAGTTTAGGGTGATTCACGATGAAGAGACAAGAAATATAATTTTGAGTAGGAATTTTTATGAATATGCATCAAATTGTTTATGTATTCACTTTTTGTACTAAGATATTTCAACCTTATGAGATTTGCCTGAATGATTTTTGTAAATGGTATTCACAGCTTAAATTGAATGGAAGCGAAATATACCAGTGTTCAATGATTTTTTCGCTTTAAATCAGCATACTTAATGTTTTAACCTAATTAAAATTCGTTTTAAGGATATTATAAAATATATAAATTTTTTTTTTGCTAATTAAGGCACACAGTTTGAATTTAAATAAACAAATTACAAAACTTACTTGATTATCAAATGTTTCCTAGAAGTATTCAGTTTTTTTTTAAAAAAAAATTAAAAAATAAGAAAAAACGTTAAACGCAAAACAAACAAAGATAAAAGCTTAATTCATTTTAATCAGAAAGCGTTTGCTTTAAAATGCTAGTTTCAAGTATTTGTTTTTAAAGTTTTAAAAAGACCAGCAACTAATGGGTTAATAAGTTAGCTATTATCAATTTGTTATAGATATCCTTAGATTTGCTTCTCAGGACCTTCTTGGCCGAGAGGTTTCACTACTCCACCAAAGACTCTGCAGCTTAAAGGTAGCAGGTCCAAGCCCCACCGCAGCTTTAGATGTATCTTTGTTATGTCTTTCTCTAATTTGTTCTGTCTGTTAACTTGACAAAAGCTTATAAGCCTGCACAAATATATGCGTAACATTAAGTAAATAAAAAAGATCTGCTTCCACTTAAGGGTCTCCCTAATCGAGCTGTATCAACTGCCAAACGCTGTGCAAAGCGTGGAGGTAGCGGGTTCGAAACTCGCTGTTATCCTGGATGTATCTTTGTGCTGTCTTTCTCTGTATTGTGCTATCTGTCTTTCTATTTGAGAAAGGTTAATACGCCTAATTTGAGCACAAAAATCAGAAAATGTATGTAATTCCAATAAACCAATAAACTTCTATTTGCAGAATTCAAGGTTCACTAAATGCAACTATGCTCATGATTGTGAAGTATTGCTCTTCCATTAGACAATCAAGAGATAATACGTTCGAATATCTTTGTATGCAAAGTACTTTCTTTGTTCGACGTAAGCTAAGTTCGACGTAAGTGGCGTTACTAAGGAAGGGGAGCCATCCACTCTGCAGAGGATCGAAATTACGCAATCCGCATTCGTGGTTTCCAAAAACTTTATCAGCAACAGGCTGGACTCTAGCAAAAAGAATATTGAAGAAGATTTTATATGCCTTATTGAGGAAAGTAATTGTTGTTGTAGTAGTAGTAGCTCATTTACGTCGCACTAGAGCTGCACAATGGGCTACTGGCGACGGTCTGGGAAACATTCCTGAGGATGATCCGAAGACATGCCATCACAATTTTGATCCTCTGCAGAGGGGATGACACCCCTGCTTCGGTAGCCCGACGATCTGCAAGCGAATTCGAGCACTTTACGGTAGCACAGTTCAACGAGGACCAATACCGTACACCCTCGGTTCCTACGCAGACGGATCCAAGTGGTCACCCACCCGCACACTGTCCGCAGCTAGTGATGCTTGACTTCGGTGATCTGCTGGCAACCGTGTCTTAACGTTCTGTCCACTGCAGGACTGAGGAAAGTAATACCTCTGCAGTTACGGCATTCAAGTTTGTCTCCCTTTTTAACGATGGGGCAGACAGATCCTTCTTCCCATTCAATGGGCAATTTCTCCATGTTCCAAATTTAATGCATGATCTTATGGATAGCATTAATATGCTCTCGTTCATCAACTTTTAAAAGTTCAGATGGAATACATTCGAGACCAGCCGATCTGTTGTTTCTAAGTCTTACCTACCTACAAGCAAAGCTGACAATCGCTGAATACAAAACTAGATATGTCTCTTGCCTCTGTCAACGTTCTCATTTTCAGATTGGAGATAGAAGAAATTCGAAGCTATTAGAAGTTTGTACGTTCGATCCTTATTTTGATGGTAAATTTTAGAATTAGATAAGTTGAAGTCCAGTTCTGTAGTGGTATGGTTTAAGCACGCGGTGAGAAGACTGGGTAATTACTATCACCACCTGCATTATGATCTTAATTGCGAGAGACATCACGTCCCGCAGTGGACTGATCGTTAAGACACGGTTCCCAGCAGATCACCGAAGTCAAGCATCACTGGCAATGGTCAGTGTGCGGGTGGGTGACCACTTGGATCAGCCTGCGTAGGGAACGAGGGTGTGCGGTATGGGTCCTCGTTAAACTGTTCTTCCGTAAAGTGCTCTACTTCGCGTGCAGGTCGTCGGGTTACCGAAGCGGGGGTGCCACCCCCTCTGCAGAGGATCAAAATTGCGATGGCATGTCTTCGGATCATCCTCAGGGATGTTTCCCAGACCGTCGCCAATAGCCCATTGTGCAGCTCTAGTGCGACACAAATGAACAACAACAACAGCGAGAGGCATCACTGGCCGAGCGGCATCGTCCGCTAAATGAGCTGTATCGTGGATATGGGTTCAAATATCACCGTAACAATGGATGTATCTCTGTGCTGTCTTTCTCTGAATTGTACTATCCATCTTTCGACTGAACAAAGGCTTATAAGCTGTACTTATGTATTTGGATACATAAGCTTGCATGTATGTGTACCAATGAATAAAAATGCATCTAAATTGAGGCAGTACAGTGTGCACTTGTACTTCTTCTTTCTTGGGATCATCATTAAGACAATCGCCAGAAGCTCATTTCGGTAGCTCTAATGTGGTGTCAACAATCAAACAAATATTCTATTGACATGGCGTAGAAGAGAAAAGAAAAGATTACCAGTTCAGAGTTTGAGCTTCAGCACCTAATAAGGAACATTTTCAGGTAGAGTAATGTTTGTAGTAGTTGCAGTTTCTTATTTGCGTCATACTAGAGTTGCACAATGGGCTATTGACGACGATCCGAAAACATTCCAGAGGAGAATCCGAAGACATGCCATCGCAATTTTGATCCGATACAGAGGGGAAGGCTCCACTCCTTTGGTGATCCGACGATCCGCCTCTTCGAAGTTGAGCACTTTACGGCTGAACAGACCGATAAGAGGACCGATACCACTCAACCTCGGTACCATCACAGGCTTAACAAAGTGGTCGTCACCCACTCGTTCACTGACCACTGCCAGTGATACTTGACTTCGGTGACTGAGTGGGAACCGGGTCTTACAATATGTCCATTGTGGGACCCGGTCAAAACGATTGTTTGATTTAGAAAACATGACAAAATGATAGCTTAAGCGGTGTTAGGCAAATATGTATAAGTAGTAGTAGTAATTCATTTACGTCACACTAGAGCTGCACAATGGGCTATTGGCGACGGTCTGGGAAACATCCCTGAGGATGATCCGAATACATGCCATCTCAATTTTCATCTTCTGCAGAGGGGATGGCACCCCTTCTTCGGTAGCCCGACGACCTGCACGCGAAGTAGAACAGTTTAACGAGGAACAATACCGCACACCTTCGGCTCCTACGCAGACTCATCCAAGTGGTTACCGACCCGCACACTGACCGCAGACAGTGATGCTTGACTTCGGTGATCTGCTGTGAACGTTGTCTTAACGATCAGTCCACTGCGGGGCGCAAATATGTTTAAAATACGAGGAAAATTACTATTTGTTAGGTTACGAGACGGCGAGAATAAATCACGTGACTGATCTGTACCAAATAGCAGATTGAAATACAAAACAAGAGAGAAAAAAATATGATTGATTGTTTGAAAACTGAAGAAGCAACAATCAAATAAAAATATTCCAAGATGCAAGTTTTTCCATTAATTTTCTAAAATGATGTTAAACAAGCGAACGACAATGAAATAACATTGTATAAAAAGTTGTATATGCTTAATAAAATGACGAAATAAAAAAAAGAACGATTATTAATATATATTCCAAACAAACTTCCCTCTCTAGTTTGCTATTCATAAAATTGAAGAAATAACATTTTAGTTTACACCTTTAAACAAAGGATATAGACAGCTATCAGTTCTGACCCACCCACCCATTTAAAAGCAATCAATCTTGTAGCTTCTTGTCTTGAAAAGACAATATTTAAATTTGACTCCTCCTCAAGAATTTTATTTTTATTTGACGTTCTCAACATTAATGGATTTTTGATTTAAGTAGCTTGTAAGCAAACTTAAAATATTTTTTTTTATTCATAAAAAAAAATAATTTTTTTGTCAAAAAAAGTTATTTTGTTTAAATATTTAAATTTGTAATTTTGGTCCCCTTCAAATGGAAAAGGGATTTAACTTCTTAGCTCATTTTAATCTTCGGAATTTCATTCGGAAGAAATAATCTTTTAATCTTCATATCACCGGAATTTATTTATTCAGTAACTAATTAATATTTTGAATATTTGTTTCTTATTTTTCATAGAAATGCTAAATTTAAAATTTTAGGGTCGTTATAAGTATTTTTAAAACTTGAACTTTGTAAAAGTTAAAAAAATACAACCTAAAAACTTGATAACTAGATTCAATAGGGAATATATCAATGATTGAAATGAAAAAAAAAATAGTATTAAGAGAATTGCGAAGGTAAAATTTTCCGTAGGATGTAAAATCCTTTTTCTGTCGAACATGAAGGAAGTGTTATTCGAAATTCGGGCTGAATTTTAATTTTTTTTTATAGAGTTTCAGGTTACGGAATAATATACATAATTTTTTATGTTTATTTCGAAAGATTGGATGGATTTCTAATCATTGGATGTCTTTTATTAAATTATAAATTACAATGGAGAACAAATTTTTTGTTGCATTTATACAAGCATTTCATCTTAATTGATTCCGTTATAGCGATCTCAAATTTGAAATTAGATTTGTTCAGTAAGCTACAGATTTTAATTTATTTGAGCTAATTGAGCTTTAATTAGTTTAGCTTTTTGTCTGAATGTATTTATAAATAAAGTATCGGTTTATAAACATAAATCTACATTTGTCTGCTCCCTTGAAAACAACTCTCAAGACAAAAAATAAACGACATTAACCTATCGCATCATAAACTGAAATATATTATCAAATTATCACATTCCTACGACTCCCTAAGTAGCAGAGAAGTAGAACCACTCAGTATTCCCACTTAGTAAGACGCCAATGACATCAAGTCTCTCGAATCGCAAACATATCACACAGGGCTCGCTAGCCACAGTTTGCTGACAGCAAATCATGCAAATTGTCATTAATAAGTAAAACACGAGTTTAAAAACATTGTTTTTCTATTTTAAATGTTTTTACTTTTGTCTTTTATATCTCCTCATGATATAGTAACATATGAGTGATCACAAGAATTTAACATACCTAAAATTACAAAATATAATTTTTCTTAAAAGTTTTGTGACTGTCCTCAATACAGCATGATTCGGTGTTTCGTAATCACCACTCTTAACACCTCATTCTCGTTAAAAACTGTATATAAAAAAAGATGCACTTTAGAGGCCATAAAATATATTAAAGATCGGGAAGAACAAAATGAAATCTTACAAATCACTATTGAAAATGTCGTTATAAAAAACAACATCAAAAATCTGTTGGATAATGCGAGGAAACAGAGGGAATTTGAAAGATGATCATTAGAAATACCTACAACTTTCACCCGACAAATAAACTGGTTTTGATGTTTTTGTCGAGACTTCCTTGCTACTGATCTGTCAGATTTTGATCGTTTTTATTTCTTTCTTGCTTAAATTTTATTTGCTACTTCTGATGTGTATACTTTTTGAACTTATTTTTTGAAAAGGATTCTGACAGATAAAGTATGAGCTGTCATTATATAATAGCGTTTAAGATGATTATTTTGATAAAATTATTAACTCAGAAGTATTTTTCAAACTAAACCTAAAATTTTTATTAGTGTAGTTATTTTTCAATAATAATTAAACACAAAGAATTTTTTTAAAAGATATTGTGAAATTTTTTTAGTCTATTTCAGATTTCGTAAAAATCGTTTTTACGTGCTGTCAAGCAAGTAGAGAAACTTATGCCATATAAAGATAAATATGCATCGCAACAGAAAAAAATTACTGTTAAAAATGTAGAACAATAAATTTTTTCCAGAAAAGTTGTTGAATAGTAAAAAATTTAAATAAATGCCGATAGATGGCATAACCGTCCTGATAATTTCAATACAAAAGCAGCAAAATGCGAAAACCACTAAGTTTCGATTTTTTCTAATCTAAAAAAAGGATCAAGAAACTCTTTTAAGTATGAAGGATTATTATAAAATATATTATTTTATGCTTGAGTTGAAAGAAAAGCTAATTTTATTGTCTTAAAATTTTAAATAAAATTAGTTGACACCTTTCCAATAGATGGCAGCACCATGACAGTATTGTTGAAATTAAATCAAAACCGAAGATTAGTAATTGGACTTTCCACTGCATGTTATTCTTTTTTTTCTTTTTCGAATTCTGTTCTTTCTTCATAAAATATTCAAAAGTTATTACAAATCCGAATTATGTTTTTCCGAGTGCTTTGCTGTGCCTGCCGTGTAATGCGACTAAAGTAGATTATTGGCTCTTATTGGTCATTCGTCAAAATATATATTTTTTCTAAGTATTTATTTTTGTTCCCAATGAAGAGAAATTTTGATTAGCTTTTCTTTTTGAGAAACAGGCTTTTTAAGAAATGAAATTGGTTTGCTAAAGAATTTAAGTAATTTGTGGTGTAAAAACTCATTCCTATTTCTATTAAGAGATTATAGAAAATAAAATTATTGCAGAAAAAAAAATATGTCAGAATTCAGAATAAAAATGGGAAAAGTATTATTTATTTAGATGTATTCCAAAACATAGATGTCGTTGGATGGGGGGAAGGTTGGCGGTTATATGTCCCCCTCAATAATTAGAAATCTCTAAAATCTTCTCTCACCATTTCGGACAAATAAAGAAAATTTTTGTTATTTATCATAAATTTAAATTCCTTAAAGTTAAAAACAAGGAAGAAATGTGTAAAATTTTTCGTATGTGTAAAATTTAGAAAACTATTAAGACTGTGTAATTTAATTTCCTCCCCCCTAAAAGTATGGCCACTGTGACATCTACCCCCCCCCAAAAAAAAAAGAAGAAAAAAAATTGCCAAAGCTAATAAGATGTGGTTAAAAGCTGCCAACAATTATTTCAACGCCGAACTTTTCACTCTCGTCATTAAATAGAATCTTTGTTATAAATTAAAGTACAAGACGTTAATGAGTTCGAGGGTTCGAACCCTACCGGCCGAAGACTGCCCGTGTAGTAAAATGGTGACTGATGCACGTTAAATCTGTCGACTCGCAAAGTCCTCCATGTTCCCATAACAAATCAATACGTCTGGGGGTACTTAATTGGAGATTGGTTGTTCTCTGATTCTGGTCAAAATTACGATCTTTGGAAGAATGAATGGATGTATGAATGGGTCCGACCAATAAACGGGCTTGACGTACAGGTGTGGCAGAAGTCACCTTGGCCATAGATGGCGCCATAGGAAAACAAGAACACTCGCATCCCTCTGCCTTAACAGGCATACAAAACAGAGAGAGAGAGAGAGAGAGACAAGACGTTAGTAAAATTAGAATTTATAAAAATTATTTACTAATTAAGTTATTTGAACTGTTGTTAAATCCGATGGAATTTCACTACAAATGCAGGAACTATACAAACAGAAGGCTAAAATCATATAAGTTTTGCTTTCATGAATTCAATTCTGTTCTTAACCCACTTGCGTCTTTTAAAAAGGGCACAAATGGATGTTACTGGGTTAACAGGGATGCTAAATGCTGTGCTTTTGTCAGAAATATTTCATATAGTGGTGGAAAGATAAAAACAAAACTCGCAGAATTTTTATTAATTTTACCAAAATTGAAAAGGCTCACCTCGAGATATTTGGATTTGAGTAGAGTTGATGAAGCTGATTTATGCTTCTCGCTTTTATCCTTAAGATAAGTGGACGTTTTGTGTGAAATATTTATATGCAGTGGCAGAAAACTAACTTTAAGACAAATTTATTTAAATAAAAAATTTTATTACAGCTAGAAAAATATTTTTAACAAGTTGGCATCTCTGAGTGAATAAGCAATAAGCAGTACATAATTACCAAATAAATTCAGACATTCCTGAAAACATTCAAAAATTCTATGGATATTCTGAAAATATTTCAATAATCTATAAACATTCTAAATATACTCAAATAAGGAAAGGTTAAAGCGTATTTATTTATTTATGAATTCTTTTTTGTAAATCAGAAATGTACAGCACTTACAGCTACAAAAATATTTTTAACAAATTGGCATCTCTGAGTCAATAAGCAGTACATAATTACCATATATAAATAAATTCAGGCATTTCTGAAAATATTCAAATAATCTATGAATATTCTGAAAGACTTTCAATAATCTATAAACATTCTAAATATACTCAAATAATGAAAGGTTAAAGCTTATTTATTTATTTTTTGTAAGGCAGAAATGTACAGTACTTAAAATAAAAAACAAAAACTGTTAAAAAAGTTAGATCTAAATTCCTCAGATACCATTCGACTGATTCTATTTAAAACTTAGTACAATCAAACTACATAATTAAAAAATAATATCAAAATTTCTTTATTGTGTCTTGACTAAATTAATAGAGAGTCGTCTATTTTCCAGATTGCGACTACCTCTAATATATTGAGAAATTTCCAATTTTTCGATAATCAAGAATACAGACAGTTTGTATATTTAAAATTAACCCCTAGAATAATTAATAAATGCATCTTTGCATGTAAAAATCTGTTGACTAGATCAAAACTTATTAAGATGTTTTTCGCGTAATACAATATAAAAAATGCTTTCTACGACATAAAAATAAACCATTAAAACAGTGTTTTCATCAAGCATTTGAATTTTCATAGTTAATTAACTTTGTACAATTAATTATTCTTATTAAGATGAAATGAAAGATATTTACCTCCACTATCTAAGTACTGAGTTACGTACTTAACGTAAAGTATTAAAGTAATCTGTCTGCGAGAATTTAATGGCGCAAATTATCTGCACAAAATGCATATTTATTAAGTTCATGCTTATAGGCATTAGGAGTAGAAAAATATACTTAGGACGCGGGAGACTATAATTCCATATTTATTCAGCAAAGTCATAGTAATTCTTTAAATTTTTATTACCTTAATGACTAAGAATAATATTTTTTATCAAATAATTGAATCATTTTATAGCGAGAAAAGAACGTGCTTTATTGTGTGCGTACGGTAATAAACAAATATTAAGTAAATAAAATTACTAAAAATAATGTTGCATCAATTGTTTATATTAAATATAATTACAGTTGTGGCTACCTAAAATGAATCAGTTTTTTCCAAAAATGAAAAAATGATTTTTGAAGTCAATTAATAATCTTGAATAACGAAAAAAAAAAAAATGAAATAACGTATTTAAAAACCATACTTTTCTACAATATAGTTTTTATTAATAACAATACAAGCACAAAAATTTTTTTAAATTTTTTTTTAAAAGTGTAATTCTCTACAAATATACAAAATTACACTCTATGACAAAAAAAATCGACGCACCAAGAAGCAATCATCCGATTGCTTCTTGGGCACGCACAGGGCTTGCGACGCACAGGGCAGAGGGGGGATCCTGCCTTCACTATTGCACGCCACACCGGCCCTCAACAGGACATTATGGTCTGGGGTGTCATTTCCTTTGGCAGCCGGACCTCTTTGGTCGTCATTAGAGGCACACTAGCCGCACAGCGGTACGTCGACGACATCCTAAGACCTGTTTTGGTACCGTTCCTTTTGCAACGCCCTGGGCTGGTTTCTCAACAGGACAATGCCAGACCACATACGGCACGTGTTGCTATGAACTGTCTGCAAGCTTGTCAAACTCTTCCCTGGCCTGCCAGATCACCAGATCTCTCTCCCATCGAACATGTCTGGGATGGGAAGGCGATTGCATCTGGCACGGAATGTTGATGACCTCGTTCGGCAATTGAATCGAATTTGGCAGGAAATACCGCAAGAGACCATCCGGGAGCCTTATCGGTCTATGCCACGCCGTGTAGCAGCTTGTATTCAAACTAGAGGCGGATCAACACCTTATTGAACTTGTTACTGTAACTCTGCAATAAATTATTCAATTGTTCTGAAATTTTAATCATTTACTATTCTGTACATTGTCTTCCTATCCACCAATTTTCGTTTCAATCGGACTACTCCTTCTTGGTGCGTCGATTTTTTTGTTATAGAGTGTAAATAAAAATGTAACTAATGTCACTGTTAGAATTTTCATTCTAAAATATGGTAAAATCACCGGCAGCAGTCTGTCCGCACAATTATCCGTAAAGGTTACGGTAACGAGTATTTTCTTACCATTATGGTTTTTGACCATTTACAACTAGCATGGTTTCAAAATTAAGGAGTGCTGGACACTGGAGAGTTTTCATGCGTGAAAGAGAATGGATGAAATATTGTGGTGTCAGCGCTGGAATTCGAATCCCCGTTCTGTCCTATTGGTCCTATTGCGCCACCATGGCAAATATTAATAGCACCGGGAAATTTGTATTATTTTCTACAGCATGAAATTTGTTTTAATGAATCTTGGATATTTTTAAGTCACTGATTTCAAATTTACAGTCGTTTTTTCTTTACAAGTTACAGATTTTTTTCATTTTTTAAAAATGACATTTTTAGTTTATTTTTTGACGAAATGTTAAGTTCAAAAACGTTATATTTAGCAGAGGGTGGTATATATGTTGCTATAAACTTCAGGGCACATCATCAGGATTACAGCTACATAGAAACCCCATTTATATTAATAATTTATATTAATTAAGAAAGTTCTTATTTATTGCTCAATTTGAAAAATATACGCACTCATTTATCATGCTTAAAGTTCTAAATTTCATCCCATATGTATTAAATTAGTCTTTTTCTGAAATTGAAACCGCATACTTCACTGAGCGAGCAGGTACGTCAAATTTCTGTGCATTGCGCTTAATACATTACGTGTTATAAGACTCTGAACACCACGCGTTATTTTATGTGCACCCTGTCTGTTTGTTCATGTAATTATCAATGATTAATGAACCGAATAATAAAAAAGTGACCCACATAAATATACCTTTTCGTAAGCAATAAATCAAATGAACCGAAAGACTCCATCTTTTATGTTAAATATATTTCATATTAATTATCTCAGAATTTCCGTAAATGCTGGTTTGAATTACTATCTTTTTGTAGCTGCTATTTAATTGAATACGTGAGTAAGAGTGATTTGCGTGCTATCTTTTCTGCCTAGAACCTTCTGGATCAATAACATCATGCAGCTAAAGCCACTTCTCAAAAAATTTCCTTATCGTTAAATTATCTGAAATAGTTTTAATTACTCTCAATCCCGCGAGCAGAAATCTTAACATCTGTTCATTAACTGAAGATTATTTTATAAGAAAATTTTTGGTTTTTGACAGATGAGATGAGAGTTTCAATGGAGCAGGTAGTTAATTTTTAGAAAAATATAAATTTTTCGCAGAAGAGTTCTTTTTCTGTTTCACTTGATCTATCGTAACTTTACTTAATTGTTTTCAAGATTTCTTCATATTTTAAGACAAAACTAGAATAACGATAAGAAAACAGTTTGGTACTTTACTCCTAATTTAAATATTAGAGCAATATAAACCAAGTTAGTTTTTAACAGTTTTGATTGTTGTATTTGATGAGATCTTATCACAAGATATTTACTAATTTTACAACATTTTAGTCGCAAAAATGCAGTACCAAGTTCGTTTTTAGCAGTTCTGATTGTTGTATTTGATGAGAATATTTACTAATTTTAAAACATTTTAGTCGCAAAAATGCAGTACCAAGTTCGTTTTTAACAGTTTTGATTGTTGTATTTGGTGAGATCTTATCACAAGATATTTACTAATTTTGCAACATTTTAGTCGCAAAAATGCAGTACCAAGTTCGTTTTTAACAGTTTTGATTGTTGTATTTGGTGAGATCTTATCACAAAATATTTACTAATTTTAAAACATTTTAGTCGTAAAAATGCAGTACCAAGTTCGTTTTTAACAGTTTTGATTGCTGTATTTGATGAGATCTTATCACAAAATATTTACTAATTTTAAAACATTTTAGTCGTAAAAATGCAGTACCAAGTTCGTTTTTAACAGTTTTGATTGCTGTATTTGATGAGATCTTATCACAAAATATTTACTGATTTTACAACATTTTAGTCGCAACAATGCAGTACCAAGTTCGTTTTTAACAGTTTTGATTGTTGTATTTGATGAGATCTTATCACAAAATATTTACTGATTTTACAACATTTTAGTCGCAACAATGCAGTACCAAGTTCGTTTTTAACAGTTTTGATTGTTGTATTTGATGAGATCTTATCACGAAATATTCATTAATTTTAAAACATTTTAGTCGCAAAAATACAGTACTAAACTGTAAAAAAAAATCTGCTTGATTTTGGGAAAAAAGCTGTGTGCTGGTGTGCCAGCTTAAAAGCGTTTAATTCATAGAAAAACACTGTTATTTAATAACAGTCTCCTGCTTTTTTAAGCAGATAAGATCCTGTTTTTTAACAAAAAACTCTATAAAAAAAAACCAAGACAGCATCATGGTCTGTGCAAGCCGAGAGCAGCATTTTTACGCTCAGTCGACTCTGGTATTCGAACCTGGGGTACGTGATTGTGAGGAAAGAGCTCTGTTCTCTGAGCTACCCTAGGAAGCTAGCCGTACCGTAGGTGTACCACTAGGTATATCACTAGGAAAAAAAATCTTAAGCTGTTTTTATCTTAAAATTCTTACCTTATTGCAATAATATTTAAGTGTAAAAACTATTTAACCTATAGTTGTTATAACCTATAGTATAAAAATGTCTGGTAACTTAAAATGCCGAAGAATTATATCTAAAGAAATATAATGATCAGGTGGTGTATTATTTTGACAATAAAAATGAATCGCAGTTTTATTTGTACGATGTAAGACCATAAAATAATTTCTGAAAAATAAGAGCAAGTATGGAAAATAATCGTAAAATTATGTAGCATATTTTCCACTACAATTATTAAATACCAATCCACTAGAATATAGCGCTGTTGTATCTTCTCGATCTCACACAACGAAGACTGCCCCACTCGACTGCTAATAGCACCACAGGAGCTACCACGCACACAACCGTGATCTTAATTCAGAGGATCAGCATTCAAAGTCCGGTGTTCTTAATACATTTCTCCCGTCCTCTCACGAAAACAGCAATGAAACAACTAAGTTATATGGTTTCCGTTCATCGAATTCCATCTCAGATATAATTCTGGTGGGGGAGTACAGTAGCGTGTCCACTACTGCAATTATTAAATAGCAATTCACTAATATTAAGACATATTAACTTGATTCTATCACGAGGTACCTTTTCATAGAAGATGTTTGACATTGTCAATAATTCTTTTCCTGCAATGATTTGAAAAAAGGTAGTTATCGTACGGTTAGCAAAACTGCAAGGCAAAAACTAGGATTTGAACTGAACAGAAACAGAAAAACAACACAGGATAACAGAACAACTTTAAAACGTCAAATATTATCTTATTTAATGAGATCCTTTCTTGATATATAATAATATACTTACTCTCAGAAATAAAACGCTCATTTTTGACGATTCAGCAATCCTTGAGCTGTATTTCGTTAATTTTGAGACTCATTTCGACACGAAATCGCGTGACTTGCGACGAAGTGCGAACTCTCAAATATATGACGAAATCGTGTTTCATTATGGGTAATAGGCGACTAGAATGACGGAACTAGATCAAAGAAATTTTCCCCTTCTTTTGACAAAATTCTTTTCCTCGAGGAAGAGACAATTGTTATTTCGTCTCTGACGAAATGTTTGCACGGAGTAGATACCAGGAAACGGTTCCGTCAAAAATAAAAAAGTTTCGTGAAATTTGATTTCTTGCCATGTCATATATAATGTAAAAAATTCTGACCAAATTACGGTAAAAAGTAGTGGCACGCAGGGTGCCAGTACTTTTTACCGTCAACTCCATTATTACTACAAAATTTCATGGAACAAAAAAAAAAAAAAAAAAAGAAAAAAAGAATCTGATACACACCGTAATTTTTACCCTGAAATATCCGAATCACTGTAATTAATTAAATATTACTGAAAAATTGGAGGTATGAAATTTTAATGTAAAAATGAATTTGACAGAAAAAAGTATTTCACGTATGCTGTAATCAAGGTGCCAGTACTGCTCTGGAATTTTTTACAGTGTTTTTTGATTTACATTAAAAACTTCAAACTACAGATCTTAAAAATATTAATTGTTCTAATCAAAATCAACTAATTGGAGAGATGATTTATGGCAAAAATAATCAATTCACAAAGTGACTTGCAACTAATATTCTTACAAGTTAACACAATTATAAAAACTTAACTTATGTTTAATTCAATAAAAAATAAATAACAATATTGAGGCAGATTTAAACAATAAGCCACAGATCCTAAATATATAAACTTTATGTAAATATTTAGCACAATTTTTCAAGATTTATTTTAGTCACATAAATCTTATTTAATTACTTTGATTGCTTTGATTCGAATTTTATTACTTTGATTGTTAATATCAAGAGTTAAAGTTTTTTTGTCAAGTAAATTGTAACAAATCGTCTGACATTGATAGCATTTACTAGTCAACTATATTTTTAGAAAAGTTTACCCAATTATTACTTATCGCGAGTAAAAGTAAATTTACTTGGAATTATAAAGCATTAAATTTTAAATGTCAATATACGTAAACGTTATGTAAATATTCTAAACAAATATTCAAGACTTTATTCTAACCCTTTCAGTCTTATTTTATTAATTTTATTAAGTTATTTTGCTAATGACAAGAGTTAAAACTATTTGCATCGTTGTTTGTAATCGTTTGACATTGCAAGATATTGATAGCAATTAACTGTAACTTATATTGTCCTAAATAAAATCAACCAGTCAATTTAATTTTCTTTCATCGTTTTGCATACTTGACTAAGTTAATGTCGAAAGCGAATTTGTTTATAAAATAACTCGTATTTGATATTTTGAAAAGATAAAACAAAATATAAACGTGATATAACTACTTGAATTTCATTGGAACTAAAGAGCATTTAACTACAGTTGCTAAATGTATAAATATTGTATAATTGTTACAAACAAGTATTCAAGAATAAATCTTATAATTTGAATCTTATTTCGTTGCTTTGATTAAGTTATTTTGCTAATGACACGAGTTAAACTATTAGCAAAACTGTTATCAATTATCTGAAATTGCTAGTTATTGATAATAATTTACCGTTGCGTAATTGTCCTAAATGAAATCAACCAATAACTTCAATTTTCTTTCTTTGTTTTGAAATAGGTTACTAGGTTAAAGACAATAGTTAACATTTGCGTAAAATAATCCCAGTTAATAGTTTGAGAAGTTAACACGAAACGCAAACTTGAACTAACTATTTGAATGTCAATGGAACTAAATAGCATTTAACCACAGTTGTTTAAATGCATAAACGTTATGTAATTGTTCTAAACAAGCATTCAAGAATAATTCTAATCTTATTTTATTGCTTTGATTAAGTTATTTTGCTAATGACAAGAGTTAAAACTATTTGCAAAGTTGTTATCAATTATCGCTAGTTATTGATAATAATTTGCTGTTGCATAATTGTCCTAAGTAAAATTAACCAATCAGTTCAACTTTTTTTCGTTGTTTTGCATAGGTTACTAGGTTAAGGACAAAAGTTAACATGTGTGTAAAATAATCCTCAGTTAATAGTTTGAAACTTAACAAGAAATACAGACTTGAACTAACTATTTGAATGTCATTGGAACTAAATAGCATTTAGCCGCAGTTGTTAAGTGCATAAACGTTATGTAATTGTTCTAAACAAGCATTCAAGAATAATTCTAATCTTATTTTATTGCTTTGATTACGTTATTTTGCTAATGACAAGAGTTAAAACTATTTGCAAAGTTGTTATCAATTATCAAAAATCGCTAGTTATTGATAATATTCTGCTGTTGCATAATTGTCCTAAATAAAATCAACCAATCAGTTCAATTTTCTTTCTTCGTTTTGAAATAGGTTACTGGGTTAAAAAAAGTTAACATTTTTGTAAACTAATCCTCAGTTAATAGTTTGAAAAGGTAACACGAAATACAAACTTGAACTAACTATTTGAATGTCATTGGAACTAAATAGCATTTAACCACAGTTGTTAAGTACATAAACGTTATGTAACAACAAGCATTCAAGAATAATTCTAATCTTATTTTATTGCTTTGATTAAGTTATTTTGCTAATGACAAGAGTTAAAACTTTTTGCAAAGTAATTTGTAACAAATCTTCTGACATTGGAAGTTATCGATTACAAAAAAAGACAAATTAACTTGATATAATTCCAAACATATCTGGCATAAATGTTCCATTTGCATAAAACTACTGGCGTGTAAGAATTGAAAGTAATGTCATGCGATGAAACGACTACAACAGTTTAATTTATGGACCAAACAAGGGATATTGGAATTCGATTCGTAACACACTGTTTACGAGGAAAAAAAAAGTTATGAGAAAGTTATTGAAAGGTGTCAAGTGTTTTTTTATTTTGGTGTTTTATCGAAGGTCTTAAAAGATTAAAGATACTTAACATTTCTAAATGAGGGAAAAATGAAAAACAATACAAACTACGATAACTGACATTCTGTTTTTCTGTTAAAAGAGGTATTAAAGTAATGCAATGACAACTAAATGACATTAAAATGCAAAAGCAGTGTTTTTTACTATTTTAGGTTGTTACAAATGTTTATTTTAGAAAGAAATAAGTATAATTAGGAAAAACGAGGGGACATTTTGAAGTGTTATTTATTTTATTTCACAGTTATCGCTTTGGAAGTAAGTAAAATTTGAAGGTAATTATAAGTTTTTCTTTTGCTTAAAAATTTCTACTTTAATTACGCTAATAGAAAAAATTAGTTTTGTGGAATTCTCATTTGAAAAAGGATTTATTAAATTATTTTGAAAAGGATGAAAGGAAAGTTATTTCCCACTTTTTGAAAAGTCTTTTTTTGTGGGTTAACACGTTGAATTCCACGCTAATTTTACATGGCTTGTTCGTCTAGCCACACGGTAAATAACCACAAACTAAATTTGCAAATATAGACAGATTTTGCTAGTTTATAAAAGGCTTAGCATGACATATCTGAAAAAAGTGGTGAATTATATATGCCTACGAATTGTTTAAAAATAGTGGTGGATAAAAATCGACTAAATTGAATTTATTAAACCAAGAATCACAATAATTAAGTAAATTTTGAATGAATTTTCTGCAATTCCATAAAGGAGTGTAAATTTCATAGTTCTATATCATGTTATACGCGGTCAGTCAGCTGTTTTTCGCGGCCTATGTGAAAGGTCAGAGTCAGTAAGCGGTGGCAGACGCAGCCGAAATGTAATTTCAGTGTCAGCCACTGGGGGTTGACGCGGCCTAACTGGAAAGTCCAGTGTCAGCCACCGATGCCTGACGCGGTGCTCAACGTGTTAAGTATCAAATATTACGGTAGCATTTTACCTACTGCGTACTTTACTCAGTGGTTGGAAAAATTACATTTTCAGTAGTTAACTGCAACAACTACTACTTTACTACTATTGTAGTTAAATAGAACTACAACTAGTTGTTTTAAATTAGTAACTACTAACTACTTTCGAAAAGTAATCACTACATCACTATTTTTAAGAAACGAACTTTGTGGAATTGCACTCTTGTTCAAAATGGTTTTGAATTCAAAATTGGCTTAAAGGTTTTTTACAATCATCTCACACTGGAATAGTACTGTTAAAACCACTGACTTTTTGGTTGAAATTATCAAATTTTACCAAATTTAATAAAAATAAAACCAAATTTTATTGTGAATTTCACCGTAAGTCATAACTAAATTGCTTAGGTAAAAATTACAGTGCCTTTTAATGTTCCCATAGAGCCAAAACTACGGTAAAATTTACCATCTTCCGGTAGTTTTGGCCTTGCTTTTTTTCTCAGGGTATTATTTTATTTGATTTTATAACCATCGTTGAACAGCCGACCTAATTGTTTGGGTTTACGACTACTATGTTCAACTACGTAACCTTGTAATTTTGAACCTAATCCAGAAATTAAGAGAACTCCTATATCAAGTGTCGGGAGAAATTTGCCTTCTTGGAGGACTTTTTGATAGAACTAAGCCGCGATTGCGTTATATGAAGAGGAAAACCAGGAAAACACGGGTTCAAACTTTATTGGAAAGAAATCGCTCCACCCCTTGAGCCACCACAACAGTTAATACAGGAGCCGTGATGGCTTAGGGGATAGAGCATTCGCCTTCCTATCAGGATGCTCGGGTTCGAATCCCAGCGATGGCTGGTCGAAACGAATTCCGCATCCGGCTTGCACAGACCACAGTGCTGACGTAAAATAAACTAAGCCGTTTATGAATCATGGGTTAGATTCCCCTTGCCATCAGGCTAACCATGGGATGTTTTCGTGGCTTTCTTCTCCATGTAATGCAAATGCGGGTTAGTTCGCTCACAAAATCCTCCACAAAAGCAAATTTTTTCCAATACTTGATCCAGGAGTTCCCTTGTCTTCTGAATTGGCTTCAAAATTACAAGGCATATATTAGTAGCCATAACCTTAAAAAATATTAGATCGGCTGTTCAACGACAGTTATGAAATAAAATAAGAACAGGTAATATAATTATTGGTGAGAAAATCTTAAAAAAACTGTATTTTTGAATCTACAAATTAGATAAACATTCACCTATAAGTGGAATATTTCACCAAATGAATTATGGGAATGATAAATATTTGTTAAAAAATTATTTAATTTTAATTAGATGTAAAATTATTTTGGGTAATGTTAACAATTAAATTAACAAATTATGAATAATTAAAAATGGAATTGAAATTAGAAATGACAAAGAATTTAAACTAATTTAAATTTTTAAATCCGCAAAAAAATTGGAAATCAGCTAGCTATACTCGTTTTAATAAAAACTTACTGACTTTATGTAAATAATTAAAAATATTATTCAATCTGCGATATATTGAAAGAAGATATTTACTTCGAGGAATTTCCCCCATTTTATCTAAGTTTACTTGGTGTTAAATAAAAAATTCTTAAAGTAATTTTTTAATGACATAAATTTTAATGCATCCAGTAGAGACAATCAGTTCATTCATTGTTCATTTGATGTTAAAATTTAAAACGCAAACTTTAGTTGAAAAAAATGCAAGCCTTTTCGTATTGTTTACTCTGAACTATGCTTAAAATATTATTAACAATTTTTATATTAATCTAATTTTACTTTGTGTTTTATAAAAGAATGCTTAAAATAATTTTGTAATGATGCGAATTTTAATACATCCAGAAGAAAAAATGTATCTTTTTGTTCCTTTCATGTTAATATTTATAAAGTAAACTTTAGTTAAAAAGAAACGCAAGCTTTTGCATACTCTGAACTACGCATAAAATGTTTTTAATAATTTTTTTTATTAATCTAATTTTACTCTGCGTTTAATTAAAAATGTCGAAACAATTTTCAATAACATAAATTTCAATGCATTTAGAAGAGAAAATCTTTTTTTTTGTTGTTGATAGTAATATTTGATGTTAATATTTATAAAGCAAATTTCAATTGAAAAGAAATGCAAGCCTTTCTGTATTGTATGCTCTGAACTATGCTTGAAATGTTAGTAATAATTTTCGTATTGATCTAATTTTGCTTTGTGTTTTATAAACGAATGCTTATAATAATTTTTTAATGACATGAATTTAAATGTACCCAGAAAAGTAAATAATTTTTTTTGTTCATTTGGTGTTAATAATGAATTAATAATTTGTTAATAATTTGGTGTTAATGAGAAATGCAAGCCTTTCTATTTTACTCTGAACTGTGCACAAAATGTTATTAGTAATTTTGTTATAAACTAATTTTACTTTGCGTTTTATAAAAAAGTGCTTAAAATAAATTTTTAATGACATGAATTTCAATGCATACCGAAGAGAAAATCAGTTTTTTTTGTTCTTTTGGTGTTAATAAATATAAAGCAAACTTTAGTTAAAAAGAAATGCAAGCCTTTTTGTATTTTATACTCTTAACTATACATAAAATATTATTAATAGTTTTTGTATTAATATATCTTTGCTTTAATTTATTTTTCTAAAACTCGACAAAAAGTATTTTCGATTTGAATTATTTATAAGATACAATTTATTCAGTTATAAGTTTCTTTCGTCGATTCCTCGTCTCCTCGCCTAATTTACAAAATCCCTATCTAATTATAGAATGCAATTTTTGTTCATTATCACTACATGTCATTTAAAAGAGCATTTTGACATTTATAATTTAGATGTTCATTCACGTACAAGCAGCGCAACACAGCAAGAAAAACGTCTCTTTAATAAGATGCTCGAATGACAATTAGAATTATTAAACGACACATTTTTTCCCCTTTTTTTCGCATTAAATTTTAAAGGAAACGAAGAAAGGCCGTTGAAAGATTTTTTTTTCCTCATCTAGAGATGAGAATATTAAGAAGATCCGATTTGAGCTCGCTTTCTGCATTCTTTTGGAGCTAGGAAGCATAAAAAAAAATTATCTTCTGCGGAACTGAACTGTGATTTATCACTGCTTCCTCACGCATATATTTGCTCATTTGCAGAATGGCGACCCCCCTGAAAATCCCCCCAGAAAAGAGCTTTGAATGTTTAATTAGGCACTGAGTCTAGTGTGGACAAAAAGGCTGCCTACTATATAAGCTGGCAGTTTCAGAAACTGTCTTGTTCATTAACTTGCAATTCCAGTTTTAATCAAATATCGCGAGACTCGCTATGTCCGCTTCATTAAGTCACTTACAGCTCGCTTCTTGCGCAAGTTGTGCAAAGTTGACATGTCGTAGGAAATATTGATTCTCAGAAAGCTAAAGCTTGTTCAAGGCATGGCGTTCGTCAGCCCTTGCAAACTGTTGCATGCTTCATTATTGAGAGTTGTCCGTATTAGGCTTGTGTCAAATTCGATGTGCGTGCGGAGTTGGCTTCATGCTTGGCACGAATATTTGGAGAAGGGAGACAGTTTCGAACTCCCTAGTGCAGTATGAAAAAAACTAAAAGAAAAATTCTCATTAAATAGCGTTGAGAGTGTTGGCGACAAAGAAAGATTGGTACTGGATTCCGTTTCGATTCATCATTTCGTGTCGTAATAAGCAGATATTCTCTCGTTTCCTCGTTACGTTGTTGGCATATTATTTGAGATTGAATATAATGTAATGAAAGTTAAAACAATGTCTGGAGAATTTACGATGAAGTGAGAAAATTAGCGTGTCTTTGTTAGGATTATGAATGGCTATTTTATTCATAATCTTACTGCTTCGATTAATAAAAGTTCATTGTAATACACGTAAGCATTTAATACGGAGTTTTATTTTTAAAGTAAAAGGTTTAGTTTGGAAAAAGATTAGAGCATTTTAAATAAATCAATAAAATTAAAGCACATTTTTATTATAAAAACGCCAAATTATTGGGGAAATTTTTCTAAAATTATGTCTCAATTATTTTAAGAAAATTTGATTGATATTTTAATTATGAACTGTTTTTAATTTAAATAACGCTGCTGTTGTGTGGATAGAATGTTCAGAAATATATTTCTGACAAATATAATACTTAATGAGCATTTATTTGTTGAAGCAGCATAAAGAAAAAGTTTTATAAAAAATCTTATCTTTAACTACTACTATAATGCCTTAAAATATAAAATTTGCAAATGAGACTATGCTTGTTATAATATCTTATTGTCTTTTTAAAATGAAATTGCAATAATAATGATGACAATTAACGTAATTATTTGTTGTTTACGACAAAGAAGGATTTGTACTGGATTCCGTTTCGATTCATCATTTCGTGTCGTAATAACGTAATAACTTCGCTGCGTTGTTATATTATTTGAGATTGAATATAATGTAATGAAAGTTAAAACAATGTCTGGGGAATTTACGATGAAGTGAGAAAATTAGCGTGTCTTTGTTAGGATTATGAATGGCTATTTTATTCATAACCTTACTGCTTCGATTAATAAAAGTTCATTGTAATACACGTAAGAATTTAATGCAGGGTTTTCTTTTTAGATAAAGATTAAAAGTTTTATTTTAGAAAAAGGATAAAAGTATTTAAAATAGAACAATAAAATCGGCTGCATATTGTTATTATAATTGTTATCATAATAACGACAAGTCGGAGAAATTTTGCTAAAAATATATCTCGCACATTTTACGAAAATTTGATTGATATTTCAATTATGATTTGATTTAAATTTAAATAACACTGTTATTGTGAGGATTGAATTCTTAGAAAAATAGTTCTGATTAATATAATATTTAATGAGCATTGATTTGTTTGAGCAGTATAATGAAAAAGTTTAAAAATCTTTCCTTTAATTACTATATTAAAAAAATTGAATGTTAAATCAATGTCTGAGGAATTTACGATGAAGTGAGAAAATTAGCGTGTCTTTGTTAGGATTATGAATGGCTATTTTATTCATAATCTTACTGCCTCGATTAATAAAAGTTCATTGTAATACATGTTAGCATTTAATACGGAGTTTTATTTTTAGATTAGAAGGATTAGTTTGGAAAAAAAGCATTTTACATAAATCACTCAAATTGGAGGCACGTTGTTATTATAATAACGCCAAATTATAGGGAAATTTTTATAAAATTATTTCTCAAATATTTTAAGAAAATTAATTATGAATTGTTTTTAATTTAAATAAAGCTGCTGTTGTGAGGATAGAATGCTTAGAAATATATTTCTGATAAATACCAAATTTAATGAGCATTTATTTGTTGAAACAGCATAAAGAAAAAGTTCGATAAATTTTTTTTATCTAATGCTTTAAAATTTAACATTTGCCAATGAAACTATGCTTGTTAAAATATCTTGCTGTCTTTTTAAAATGAAATTGCAATAATAATGATAACAATTAACGTAATTATTTGTTGTTTACGTCAAAGAAGGATTTGTACTGGTTTCCGTTTCGATTCATCATTTCGTGTCGTAATAACGTAATAACCTCGTTGCGTTGTTGTCATATTATTTGAGATTAAATATGCTGTATTGAAAGTTGAAACGATGTCTGGGGAATTTACGATGATGTGAGAAAATTAGCGTGCCATTGTAAGGATTCTAAATGGCTATTTTATTCATAATCTTAGTGGTTCGATTAATAAAAGTTCATTGTTATTCACGTAAGCATTTAATACGGAGTTCTCTTTTTAGATAAAGATTAAAAGTTTTAGTTTCGAAAAAGGATCAAAGTATTTTAAATAGAACAATCAAATCGGCTGCATATTGTTATTATAATAACGCCAAGTCGGGGAAATTTTGCTAAAAATATATCTCGCACATTTTAGGAAAATTTGATTGATATTTTAATTATGAATTTATTTTAATTTAAATAACGCTGTTATTGTGAGGATAGAATTTTCAGAAAAACAGTTTTTATTAATATAATATTTAATGAGCATTGATTTGTTTGAGCAGTATAAAGAAAAAGTTCAACAAAAATCTTATCTTTATTCATTATATAAAAAAAATTGAACATTTGAAAATAAAACTACGCTTGTTACAACATCTTGCTGCCTTTTTATAAAACAAAACTGCAATAATAATTATAATAATTACAATAATTAATGCAATTATTCATTGTTGGTGACAAAGAAAGATTGGTACTGGACTCTGTTTCGATTCATCATTTTGGCGTATTATTTGAGATTAAATATAATGTATTGAAAGTTGAAACAATGTCTGGCGAATTTATGATGAAGTGAGAAAATTAGCTTGCCTTTATAAGGGTTAACGGCTATTTTATTCATAATCTTAATGGTTCAATTAATAAAAGTTCATTGTAATTCATGTAAGCATTTAATATGGAGCTTTCTTTTTAGAAAAAGATTAAAAGAAGCATTATATTCGATTGCATATTAGTATTTCTTTATTCGTCGCATTTACTTCCTCCATGAGGACCTGTTTAGAAATGCAGGAACTTCTTACGATAATTATGCCATATTAAATTCTAAATATAATTATTATGATACGGATTTTCGTGAACGGAATATAAATTATAGTACTTAAAAAATTTAGATTTTGAAATTTTTTCTTGATATTTATAAGAATTAAAATATGCAAATAGAAATTTTTTTTAGAACATAAAAATACGGAATAAAAGTTACAATGATTTAAACATAAACTGTTAAATATAATATACTACTTAAAATAATTTAAATGGAAACGATCTAGGAATTTAAAATGCAATTAGTTTAAAATTTTTGTTTACGAACATTATAAATAATTTTTTAAAAAAAATTGTACATTAAACTGGAGTTTTTTGTAGTATATTGATCTGCTTGATAAGTTTTTTATTACTTAAGTCGGAGCTTTGAAATGTTTCGAACTCAAAAAGAAGAAAAAAAATCCTTGAAAATGATACATAAAAAGACTTGAAAATAATAATTTGAATGAAGTAAGTCAATACATTAAACAAATATTTTGCAATCGATATAGTCGGCTTGAGAATTGACGCAGAATGCAGACTAAATTTTTTTTATGTTTAATGCAGTCAGATGTTATTTTTTCTTCCAATTATGATTTAGTTTATTATGCTGTTATTGTTATGCTACATTTTCTAATATTTGAAGTCAAAGCAAATTCTAGTTTTTACAGTGTTAATAAACAAAAGCAGAAATTTTTAAAGCTCTAATAGAAATTTTACAAAACTCTCATCTAAACTGAAAAACTTGATCAATTGTCTATATGACCTTTAAAATATCTACTTAAATTATTTATATGCAGTGTTACATAAAATTTTATTATTTCTAATTTACTAAAATAAAAATACGCTACTATTTTTACCACTAGGAAAAATATTTTCTGAAACTGCGAAATTTCAGTAATTATTAGAGAATACGTTTTTATTATTTGTTATTTTATTTTGTTATTTTATCTTGTTATTTTATTACTTTTGTTACTTTATTTTTATGCTGCAATCTCACGCATTTTTGGTAAAAAGGAGCCAATTACGTATAATAAAGTGCTTTTGCAATTAAAAATATGAAATTATTTTAATGAGCACATAAGAACTTTAGATTAAATTTTTTTTAAAAAGTTAAACCAATCAGTGGTATTAATAATTAATATTATTAATCCGTATTATTTGGTTAAATATTATTATTATTATTATGGATATTTTGTTATACTAAGAGACCGCAAGATATTGCAACAAGTATACATTTATTTGAAAAAATCAATACATCTTTTTAAAATATATGATTTTTAGGAAATACATGAAATAATTTAAAGTAATACATGCACGAATTTTAAATAAAATCTTCTTTAAAAGTATTTAAATCAAACTAACAATAAATAATTACGTTAATTATTGTCATTCTTATTACAATTTTGTTTAAAAAAGGCAATGTAACAAACATAGTTTTATTTGCAAATGTTAAATTTTAACCCTTTCGCGCCGACTGTCACAAATACGTGACAGCATAAAATCGTATCAACCAGGGTAAAAAGATAAAACTGGTAATCAAAGTAATTCTTTAGTAGCTTATTGGTGGGCGGAGTTATAATTGTTTGATTTATTTAATTCACCATTACTTTTTTCAAAATAAAACTATTTAGTTATACTTTGAATTAACATTGATTATATATATGATTAAACTAACAATAATTAAAGTAAAAGCAAAGTAAGTTTGTCTAATTAGAAACTACTACATTTAAGTTACCGTTTTTTATTTAATTACATCCTGATTCTGATTTTGTACGAATGCTTTTCTGAATCACCCGTCCCCAAAGGGTTAAAGCATTATAGTAATTAAAAATAAGATTTTTTTATTGAAATTATGCTGTCCAAATGCTTAATGCTGTCCAAATTAAATAATGCTCATTAAATATCATATTTGTCAAAAACATTTTTTTTCTATCTTTACAATAGCAACGTTCTTTAAATTGAAACGATTTATAATTAATATAATAATAAATGTTCTTAAAATATGTGTTTTTAAGGAAATACATACATATATATATATATATATATATATATATATACAAATTTTAAATCAAGCCAATTAATTTAAATAAAACCGAAGAATAAATAATTACGTTAATTATTATTATTATTACTTCAACTTTGCTTTACAAAAAGGCAGCAAGATATTGTAACAAGCATAGTTTTATTTGCAACTGTTAAACTTTAAAGCATTGTAGTAATTAAAAATAAGAATTTTTATTGTACTTTTTCTTCGCGCTGCTCAAACATATCAATGATCATTAAATATTATACCTATCAGAAATATTTTTCTAAAAATTCTATTTTCACAATAGCAGCGTTATTTAAATTAAAAACAATTCATAATTAAAATATCAATCAAATTTCCCTAAAATATGTGAGATATAATTTTAGAAAAATTTCCCCGATAATTTGGCGTTATTATAATAACAATATGCAGCCGATTTGATTGATCTATTTAAAATACTTTGATCCTTTTTCCGAACTAAACCTTCTCCCCAAACTAAACCTTTTCCCAGGTTTAGTTCGGCTGTCAAAAGAGATTTAGTGATGAGTCTTTTCTTTTTTCATTAAATAAAAATACGTTCAATGATATTACATTAATTAATTTTGACCCACTTAATTATAGAGAAAGGTTCTGAATTACACAGTGATAGCACGCTTGATCGCCAATTGCTTTTGGCGAGGAAATTCAACAACAGTTGTCTTAGAATACAACAAAGCATCCAATAACAATTAAGATTAAAATTCATAAAAATGAAGGAATCAATAAATATTCACGTCATGCTGTAAAAAGAGAGTTAGAGCAGCAGAGGTTTTGGAATTTTTATTTCGTGTTGGCATTAGAGGGGTGTTTAGTTGTCGCTTTGCTTGATTCTTTTTTCAAATTTGATGCGCGCCAGCAACTTCCACATTGTATGTAAGGCACAAGAAAACAGAGAATGTGAAAATTAATGGAATCACGTAAAGTTTTGCTTCGCTTGGGCTGCAATAACGGCCCATTTTTCTCTCTTTTTTTCGCCATCTTGTTTCTCTTTTCTAAAGCTTTTATTTATTTAACGCGCCTGATTACTTTCGCCTGAATTATTTTAATTTTCGAAAATTTGGTTGAAATATAATGAATTGTATAAGCCTTTTCTTTCTTATTAAATGAGATGAAATGTTCCTTATTATTATTTCATTGCTGTAGTTTTTGTTTAGTTAATTTTTTCCCGTAAATTCCAGTCACTGCATTTAGAAAAGTTTTTTCACTTTTTTTTTGTTGTATTTTCTGCTTCAGAAATTTCTTTCTGTAAAAAAAAAATTTCTTTGTGATTAACAAATCACCAGGTCATAGTTTAAACTTTAATATTTTAGCAGAAGCTATAATTACATAAAGTAAATTTCATTATCCATGCTTTATAAATGTGTACCGATAAAATTTAAGAAACTTTAATGTCTGTTAAAATAAATTGCGTTATTTTTGAATGATGATTTTTAAAGATACTCGTCAAATGGATTATAAGGTAAAAATAATGCAATAATAATGCATATGTAATGTAAATAATAATAAAGCAATAATGATAAAGCAAATAATTCCACGAGATATATTTAATTTTATAATATAACCGTCGTTTAGCAGCTGACCCAATTTTGGGTTTACGACTACTAATGTTCAGCTTCGTAGCCTTAAAATTTTGAACCCAATCCAGAAGACAAGGGAACTCCTGGATCAAGTTTTGGGTGTAACTTTGCCTTCGTGAGGGGCTTTTTGATAGAACTTACCCGCATTTGCCTTACATGGTGGGGAAAACCACGAAAGCCTCCCTCGGTTAGCCTGATGGTAAGGGGACTCTAACCCATCATCCGTCTACCACTGAGGTTATTTTTACCGCAGCCCTGCCATTGACCTGCCATCGCTGGGATTCGAACCCGGTTCACCTCACTGGAAAGTGAACGCTCTATCCCCTGAGCCACCACGGCTCTGAAAAGAGATATAGACAAACTCAAAATACGAAATCTAACTCCAGAATTACAAGGCTACGGAGTTGAATACAGATAGTTGTTAACTCAGAATTGGATCGGCTGTTCAACGCCTGTTATAAAATCTCTATATATCATAAAAAATCAGTTTTCTGTAATCAGACCGTTTTGGAGATTTTTAGCCCATGAGAAAAAAAAAGCGCATCACACGATGACCCCAAATAAGTAATCAGATATCAGCGTGTAACCAACCACTCACTGAATTCAACCAATATCGCTTTTAATTTGATGCTGCGTTTTATGACTACAACTCAACTTCACTCGATTCTTTTCAGATCTTTGGGGTTTGCAAGCATAGCTGCATTAAGATGTGTTTACATGCGAAACACATCTTATTATTTATTACACAACTTATTATTTATTGAATTTTATAATTGTTTTGTTAAAGTTATTATTATTCATTTTGTTATTATTATTTTTCACTTTGTTGCTATTTATTCTCATCTTTAATGGAAAGTGACAATCTTACTCAGCAGAGTCACTGTGGTTAAGCAATTAGTAAAGTTGGTCTTTTTTATTGATCAGAATAGTGCTATTTTCAGCCATGGCCAGTTATACGTACAGTACCGCTCAAAAGTATCAGTACACCTAGAAACTTATAAAAAAAATGGCAAAATTCAAAGTGTCATAACTTCTTTAAAAATGATCAAAAATGCTTCTGCTTTAGCTCATTTTGAAGCTTAAAATCTCTACTTTTATGTACTCGAATTGTTTTTAATTAATATATTTTGCAACTATGTACAATTACACTCTAAACAATCATAGAAAATTGTATTAATTTTTTGTGAAGTTTGACGCGATGTACGGGCACAAAGGGGTTAGATATTGTTAATTTTTATTATACCATTGAAAAATTTGGACTTTTGGCTTTTATTTTAAAAAAAAAAATTCCAAAAAACATGTTTTTTGACGAAGTTATTGTCAAATAAAAAAAAAGGTTTTTTTTCAGAATTTAATGATTTTTCAGCAATTATAATGAATTTTAGTGTAATTATAATATGATATGAAAATTTTTTAATTAAAATAAATTAAAATTTAATATTTCTCAATAATATTATTTCATAATTTATTAAAACAATTTTAACTTTTTTTCTTGGAAAATATAATAATGAAATAAGAATCAACGTTTACAGTTTAATATTTTGAAATAAATTTTTTCTGAGAAAAATACGAAAAAATAAATTTCAAAATATTAAATTGTAGACGTTGATTCTTATTTCATTATTATATTTTCCAAGAAAAAAAGTTAAAATTGCTATAATAAATTATGAAATAATATTATTGAGAAATATTAAATTTTAATTTATTTTAATTAAAAAAATTTCATATCATATTATAATTACACTAAAATTCATTATAATTGCTGAAAAATCATTAAATTCTGAAAAAAAAACTTTTTTTTTTATTTGACAATAACTTCGTCAAAAAGCATGTTTTTTTGGAATTTTTTTTTAAATGAAAGCTAAAAGTCCAAATTTTTCATTGGTATAATAAAAATTAACAATATCTAGAGATCAAAATTAACAATATCCCTTTGTGCCCGTACGTCGCGTCAAACTTCACAAAAAATTAATACAATTTTCTATGATTGTTTAGAGTGTAATTGTACATAGTTGCAAAATATATTAATTAAAAACTATTAGAGTACATAAAAGTAGAGATTTTAAGCTTCAAAATGAGCTAAAGCAGAAGCATTTTTGATGATTTTTAAAGAAGTTATGACACTTTGAATTTTGCCATTTTTTAATAAGTTTCTAGGTGTACTGATACTTTTGAGCGGTACTGTAGCTCGATCCAAATACCGTACAAAATCTGGTTTTGAAGTTAAGATATTTATTTTTTTGTTATGTATCTTACATTTTTCCAATTTAAGCAGAATTTTCAATGCATAATACTTTGTTTGTAAAAATTTAGTTGAAATTAGCATTAAATTTGTTTGCAAAAAATAATTGGGGGCTTTCAAGCGTTAGCGAGCGGGGGGCGGAGTCCTCTAGTATAAAACTAAAAATCGCATGACCTAAGAATTGGCAGCACGGATCCCTTTACAAATCATATATAATTTAGAATAACATTGTTGCTTGGTATCAAGTCTTCAATTAAGGTATCAAGTTCTGTTTTTTTTCTAAATTTGGTATCAAGTTCCGATTTTTTTCTAAATTTGGTATCTAATTCCGATTTTTTTCTAAAAAGTATATGGAGATCCATTGATTTTAAATATGTTTTTGCTAAAACTTAAGTAATTTAATTTCATTTTTGTTAAAAAGAAGCTTATGGATAAGAAAGGTATACGATATTAGGATTTCCCTCAGAAAAAGTAACACAAATTGACAAAAAACGCGTGAATTTCATTGAAAATCTTATGTACGCAGCATCATTT
Source organism: Parasteatoda tepidariorum (assembly GCF_982258835.1). Taxonomy (NCBI): domain Eukaryota; kingdom Metazoa; phylum Arthropoda; class Arachnida; order Araneae; family Theridiidae; genus Parasteatoda; species Parasteatoda tepidariorum. The sequence goes on from NC_141766.1 coordinate 29,609,107, forward strand.
TGCTTCCCTCCATCTTCGACATTTTTTTTTATCTCTTTGCTTGATATTTGGTACGATGAAGTATACGATAATAAAATTGGTACACTGTTAAAACTTTCTCGGAAAAAAAGTGTTAAATAACAATTTATTTAATTGTTATTTTATCATATTCAAACAAAACAGTCAAATTACCGTAAATAAGATGGTAATCAAACCTTTTACTGTGAGAAAAACCGTTTATTAACTTCTTTAACCCAATACGGTTAAACAAGCAGAATTTTATCGTATCAACTAGGCCCACTTAGTTTCATCAGCTGCGTACATACCATAGCCGAGAGGGCTAATCTGTCAATCTCATGACAGACATAACGGACGCTCGAATCTCAGTGATGACACCACAATGTTTCCTTCATTCCCTTCAACAAAAGAGTTTCCAGTGTCATGCACTTTCCAATTTGTGACCCTGGACTATTAGGATACAATACTCTCATTCATGCTTAGATGGCAGCCTCTATAGTAGCCTAATAACACAAAAAGTTCAGCATTTCCCATCTTTTATGATAGGGAAAGCAACCAGATAAACTAATTAAACCACATTCCATGGCTCATTGGAAAAACACAACTCAACCACAACCTAACTCCAATGCCCATTACCTAGAGAAAAGCCTAGCTCCAATGTCCAGTTGCATTTTTTTCGGTCTTAAAACCATGCTAGTTGTAAATGGTTTAAAAACCATATAGTTTAGTATTTATGTTTTTTCTTAAAACTATGCTAGTTGTAAACGGTTTCAAAACCGTTAAGGTAAAAAATGTTCTCCATCGTAAACTTTACGGTTAATTGAATGTATAGACTGCTGCCGGTTTTTTTTTACCGTAATTTTAGAATGAAAATTTCAACAGTGCAGGTGTATGACATTTCCCACTGAAAAAGTATCACAAATTTATAAATTTTTAACACTACCATTTTTAATAAACCTAAAAACTAATCCCGGAAACTATTAATTTATATCAGTGACACAGTTAGAATATTTATAACTCAACTGGACTCAACTTATCCCTCCTGTATTATAATTTGTTCAAACTAAGATAAAAATCCGAAGATTTAATATTGAAGTTCTGGCTTTACGAATCGTAATACTTACCATCCGAGTAGCCATTGATCATTATTAAAATTCGCGGACCTATCACGCCTTGGAGATTTAAAAGAAAGTATGAGTTTTATCCGCGGACAAATAAATTAAAAATTAAGTTCATAAAATGAAAGCTGACTGTATAAAAGTATCTAAAAACTTCCCCTTCCTGCTAAAATATTTACACAGAACTCCCTATCTTCCTTTGGATCATCTTACCAATGACAATAATGTTAGAGACGTATTGAAACGCTCCTCGGGCGGTAAGCCGACGAGGATTAAATCATGAATTCATTGGCGGGCTAGAGCTGCACTTTTATATATACTTTTTTTTTTATTCCTTAAACGTAAAAGAACCCGGTTGCAGCCAAGTGACGAGCGGTTCTCGATGAATAATACACGAACTCTAGTACAGGAACGCAAGTAATTTCCTTCCCTTATGCCTGCAGAGATGCTGAGGGCTTTCGTAATTCTCCACCTTACGCGTCTAAAACAAAGCATCGATTGACCTAGAGTAGGTATTGAAAGAAGAAACAGGTTTTCTAACAGATCACAAAGGTTTGATCCAAGTTACCTTTCATTAAACTGAGAGTGGCACTATTCTTCTCAGTACAATTTGTACTCTTTTAGGGGTTTTCAAAGTCTGTATTTCGTTTAACTAATTTGCATATTGAACTTAACATTTGGTTGCTTCATAAATAAAAAAAAATATTATAAATCAAACACCCATGCTTTTGTAGTTAATCTAGTTCTAGATTATCTTTTATTAATTTAGAGAAGGCTTTCGTAATTCTCCACCTATCGTGTCTAAAACAAAGCATCGATTGACCTAGAGTAGGGACTATTGAAAGTATGAACATGTTTTATAACTGATCACAGCGTCTGGATCCAGGTTATCTTTCAACAAAGCTGACTGAAACAAAGCAACAAGCAGAGAGTCGTACTATTATTTTCAGAACAGAATTATTATTCTAAGATATTATATTCAGATTTTCAGAGACTGTATTATGTTCAACTAATCTACATTTTGAATTGAACCTATGGTGGTATTATTAATAAGACAATCATACTCTTTTTATTCTCTTTTTATACTCTTTTTATTCTCTTTTTACTCTCTCTCTCTCTCTCTAGAGAGAGAGAGAGAGAGAGAGTTCTAGTGAAACTAAACCAAGACACAGGGCTCAAGAAATCTCTACGTTTTTGCATACACTGCTGTTACTGAGTACCAGAATATGGAAAAATAGTACCAGAATGTGGAAAAATAGTACCAGAATGTGGAAAAATAGTACCAGAATATGGTAAATACCGGAATATGGTAATAATAGTACCAGAGTATGGTAAAATAGTACCAGGATATGGTAAATATGCTAACGGGACCGAAATGGAGCGACCATAGCGGCAACGGAACCGAAACAGTGGGGCTAAAGCAGCGGGACCGAAACGTCCTGTTTTGTCCAAAAGTAGGACAATGAGAAATAGATCCTTGTAAGAAATTTATAATCTTACATAATGTAATTTCAAAATTACTTTTATTCCAAAATTGAAGTTTTTTTAACACTATCAAACATATTCAAAGTTACGTGAATAAAAATTAAATACAATCGAATTGTACTTCCATTTCTCGCTATGATGATTGTAATTTGAGCCATATTGACTGATCTTTCTTTACAGCTATATTTTTAACTATATTTTTTGTAACTAAATTGCTTTCTACATAAGCAGGAAGTTTCAAGCACATAAAATGGTTTCAACCTTATTTCAAACTATAATTAAGCACTTTTCACATCGATTAGGCAAATTTAAGCTTAAACAAATAAATTAAAAGCAATAAGTCATTCTTCCTAAAAAAGTTGAAAATTAATCTCCTTTTTTTTCAAATTAGGTTTAAAAATTGAAACCTTCTTTTAAATTGGCTGCTTTCAATATAAAAAGAAAGAAAAGTAGTTTTTTTCGTATAAAAAATTGCGAACATTTAAAAGGAGGAGGCAAAAAGATGTCATAAAAATTCAAGTAGCTGAAAAGAAATTAGTGTTCTTTGACTTTACGAACTGAGTCTTTATATTTGCGTTATAGCGCCAAAATGGGGAGCATTAAATGAGGCGTTCAGCAATTAGTATTGAATTATGAAATGGGCCGTAAAATTACCCGACATTATCGAGTAAAACTAAGTATGGGTTGTCGGTTAGAAATGTTAATGACAAAGATAACTCTTACATAAATAACTCATAAAAAGTTATGCTGAAATATAATCCCTAGGTTATTTAGACCAATTTTTTCCCCAAATATTTATGCGGTTTGTTTTTTTCTGTAAGAACAGTAATAAATAACAAAATGCTAAGAAAATACAATGACTCTTTAAAACAATATTTTTAGTCATTAATCAATATATTTTTTCATGCAGTTCTTTTGTTACTTTAAAGAAAGTTTAAAACGTATTTTTTAGCATTATTAATCAGTCTCAGATTATAGTTTAAATATAATAATGGATTAGTGTGACACTGTTTCTGTTGAAATTATTAAAATCTATAGATTATAATAATTTTTTTTTTCAGTTACAAGGAAATAAAATTTCGGTTAAATTACCGTACTGTATGGTTATGATATTTCTTTTAAAAAAATATTATTTACAATATTAAAATATTATAAAAATATAAAAAAATTTTATGCTACTTTAAAGGAAGTTTGAAGCGTATTTTTTAGCATTATTAATCAGTCTCAGATTACAGTTTAAATATAATGATGGATTAGTGTGACACTATTTCCTGAGTCTATAGAAATTATTAAAATCCAGATTATAATAATGTGTTTTGTTTTTTTTAGTTACAAGGAGAAAAAAATTCCGGTTAAATTACCGTACTGTATGGTTATGATATTTATGGTATAAAAAAATATTATTTACAATATTAAAATATTATAAAATTATTAAAAAATATTATGTTACTTTAAAGGAAGTTTGAAACGTATTTTTTTAGCATTATTAATCAGTCTCAGATTACAGTTTAAATATAATGATTGATTAGTGTGACACTATTTCTTGAGTCTGTAGAAATTATTAAAATCTAGATTATAATAAATTTTTTTAGTTGCAAGGAGAAAAAAATTCCGGTTAAATTACCGTACTCTATGGTTATGATTTTTCTGGTAAAAAAATATTATTTACAATATTAAAATATTATAAAAATATTATGTTACTTTAAAGGAAGTTAGAAACGTATTTTTTAGCATTATTAATCAGTCTCCGATTACAGTTTAAATATAATGATAGATTAGTGTGACTCTATTTCTTGAGTCTGTAGAAATTATTAAAATCTAGATTATAATAATTTTTTTTAGTTACAAAGAGAAAAAAATTCCGGTTAAATTACCGTACTGTATGGTTATGATATTTCTGGTAAAAAAATATTATTTACAATATTAAAATATTATGAAAATATTAAAAAAATATTATGCTACTTCAAAGGAAGTTTGAAACGTATTTTTTAGCATTATTAATCAGTCTCAGATTACAGTTTAAACATAATGATAGATTAGTGGACACTATTTTTTGAGTCTGTAGAAATTATTAAAATATAGATTATAATAATTTGTTTCTTTTAGTTACAAGGAGAAAAAAATTCCGGTTAAATTACCGTACTCTATGGTTATGATTTTTCTGGTAAAAAAATATTATTTACAATATTAAAATATTATAAAAATATTATGTTACTTTAAAGGAAGTTTGAAACGTATTTTTTAGCATTATTAATCAGTCTCCGATTACAGTTTAAATATAATGATAGATTAGTGTGACACTATTTCTTGAGTCTGTAGAAATTATTAAAATCCAGATTATAATATTTTGTTTTTGTTTGTTTAAATACAAGGAGAAAAAAATTCCGGTTAAATTATCGTACTGCATGGTAATAATATGGTTACGGTTAACGGAAAATTATGGCTTTCGAAATTATAGGTTTTTTGGCAACAAAAGGAAAAATGGGGCACAAAAGTGTAAGGTGTAAGAAAAATGGGGCACAAAAAATTACTACGCATTTAGTGAAAACTACAAAAAATACAAAATTAAAAAGTAAATCATGCTTTAAGGTATCATGAAAAAATAATCGAATTTCACCACATTTCTGAAATTTTATCGCATATTATGAGATCATATTTAATCTTAATTTTACCAAAATCATCGGTAAAAATCAACGGTAATACCAAAGTGCATCGGTAAAAATTTCGAAGCGTTTTTGTGTTTCCATAGTCAGAAACACGGTAAATTTATCCATATTCTGGTAGATTTGACCAAACTTTTTTTCTCATACAAATGAAGCAAATAGTTGTATCGTATGTACAGTGCGCAAAATAAAATAAAAAAAACGAATCTCCCTGAATAACTTTTGATCTAATAATCGAATCTTTATGTTTTAGGACTCAATCTCAATGGTTCACAGAGGAAACCACAAATATTCTAATTAAATTGCGCAGACGATATTTTAAATTACGAAATCAGACACAAAAACGTACGTTCTTTGAATTAAAATACCTGTTTTCGACGGTTTTGAATTTCTGACTTTCAAAATATAGAGGGCAGACGTATTCTGAGAAATATGGTCCCAATAGTTTGTCAAACGAGCAGTTATAAGTTTGGTCCTCTTAATGTTAATTTTACTTTTTGCGTATTTCACCTCGAGAACTTTTTAATCAAATTTAAATTTTTTTTCACACAATTATAAAACTCGTTTATCAATAGAAAATTTCATGAAAAAAATAAATTTCGGAAAATATATATATTTCTATTGTTTTATTTAAATATAGGTCGAAAAAATTTTGAATTGTAAGGCATGCAATTTTTTATTTCATTTTAAAGAATATAGTTTTACATGGCAAAATAAAAAATTAGAGCGAAATTGGTGGAATAGTTCTTGAAAAATTGAATTTTATAAAAGTCGTATATTTAAACTTTCTATTCAATTTAAAATGTGCTAATAAGTTTTTTATTTCAGAATTGCTTCATTAAAACTCCGTTAGTTTTAGTTTTTGTTCCTTATTTATTTTCGTTGCTTCAACTTCTTTCTCTAACTCTTTTATAATAAGAAATTAACAATCGTTAAATGTTTCACAAATTTTTAATATGTTAGCAGCTACGGAGACTCTTATGTCGTGTCTCAGTAACATTACTTTTCAATTTTTGTGTCAGCTGACGCGTTAAGGCGGAAATCGAAAAATTTGTTTTAATGCTAAGTATGCTGCATAATAGTTTTATAATATTTTTATAATGTATGTTTTATAATATTTTCATAATACATGTTTAATAATATTTTTTAGAAAAATTTTCCGTTCAATTTAAAACATTTGTCATGAATATGTTTTGCATTTCATAATTGCTTCATTTTATAAATCCTTCCTTTTTAAATTTAACTTTTTATTTTCTATTCATGTTTGTTGTTTCAAATTCTTTCTGTTACTCTTTTGCAAAAATAAGTTAAAAGTTAACGATAGTTAAGTAATGCAAAAAACAAAACAAAATTTATATAAATATATACGAAACATAGTATAGTATAGTGCTAAGTATAGTTTTTAGAACATAAGAGATAAGTATATTTTATATATAAAAGCTATGTATATTTTATATATGTATTGAAGGTATTTTTATGGGTAGTATTTTTCCGAGTCTAGCCTATTCCAGTGCGAAAAATTTTATATTCCATTTAAAATTCTTTTCATAAGTTGTGTATTTCAAAGTTGTACCTCTGTAGTTCCCATATTTCTTGTCTTAAATCTTTATTCTTTATTCCTTTTTATCATTCTTTTTTAGAAATGAAAAATTCGGAAAAGCATACGAAAGTATTCGAACAACTTTCGTTTTCAGTAAAATCAGTACAGAAAAACGTTCAATAGTTCCCCCACCTTAATTTGTTAAGCCTTTTCTTACCCAGCAAAAACTTTTTATTCATCAACCACACTGGTGTTGATTCAGATAATTGGTTGGCGACGAAGAAAATGTTCGGAAAAGAAAATCCGCGAAAAACTTTCTCTCCTAAAAGAAATCGAAAAATGGAACCAGCGATAAGCTCTTGTTTTCGCTCTATTCTTTTCCCTTTTCTCCTTTTTGGAAAAGAGGGAGGAAAAAAGCTACCCTCCCCCCCAAAGCGTGAATCGACAGAAGGCGACTGCAAAAATATTTCTTTATCATCGATAGCTACAAACAATCGTTTCTATTATGAGAAAGTCCGCGAAAGTATGGCCAAATCGATCCGCTACCGCATGCCTTGCTTTTGTCCTGGTCTTAGAGAGCCTTAAGCGAGGTCGGTGTAAACCATGGAACCGCCTTGACGACCAAAATCTCTCTTTTTTATTAAGGGATACTTCTTTCTTTTTGAAGTGTTTGCCCCTGTGGTGGGTTTTTACGTTGCACCCTATTTTGACCTGAGGGCTAGTTGGTCAGGACTTGTGGAGAATTTTCTAGAAAAGATTTTTTTTTTAGCTTAGTTCTTAGAATTTTATTACTTTCAAAATGTATTGCGAATATCTGAGATGGAACAAAGCTGAAGTCAAACATAAAGCATTAAAATAAAGAAGAGAGGATTTTAGGGGAAAAAAGTGTTCTGACACTGATAGACTCTAGAAAAAAGTGCTGACCAAGTTTAGTTCTTGGTTTGCCTTCGAGTATAAAAATTTATTTCTATTTAGGATAAGGGTTATGGATTTTTTAATGTGTGTTTAGAAATGGGAAAACAAACCTATTGCGTTTTTTTAACCAGCATATGTTCTAGAGTTTTTCTGCTATTTCTCTGAGAAAAAAAATGATTAGTTGACTATTGTTATAAGAACTTATGTTATCACACGAAAGCATATTCATAATATTTTGATTTTTTTCTATTTGAAAATCTTTGTAACTTTTTTTAATTTGGTTTATTAATTTATAGTCCTAACAACCTTAGAATTTTATTATTTTCAGAATATATTGCGAATATCTGTTACATGGAACAAAGCTGAAGTCAAACATAAAGCATTAAAATAAAGAAGAGAGGATTTTAGGGGAAAAAAGTGTTCTGACACTGATAGACTCTAGAAAAAAGTGCTGACCAAGTTTAGTTCTTGGTTTGCCTTCGAGTATAAAAATTTATTTCTATTTAGGATAAGGGTTATGGATTTTTTAATGTGTGTTTAGAAATGGGAAAACAAAGCTATTGCGTTTTTTAACCAGCATATGTTCTAGAGTTTTTCTGCTATTTCTCTGAAAAAAAAAATGATTAGTTGACTATTGTTATAAGAACTTATGTTATCACACGAAAGCATATTCATAATATTTTGATTTTTTTCTATTCGAAAATCTTCGTAACTTTTTTAATTTGGTTTATTAATTTATAGTCCTAACAATCTTAGAATTTTATTATTTTCAGAATATATTGCGAATATCTGTTACATGGAACAAAGCTGAAGTCAAACATAAAGCATTAAAATAAAGAAGAGCTGATTTTAGGGAAAAAGAGCGTTCTGACACTGATAGACTCTAGAAAAAAGTGCTGACCAAGTTTACAGCTTGGTTTGCCTTCGAGTATAAAAAAAATTATTTCTATTTGGACTAAGGGTTATGGATTTTTTTAATGTGTGTTTAGAAACGCGAGAACAAACGTATTAAATTTTTTAACCAGCATTTCTTCAAGAGTTCGTTTCTGGCATGCATCTGAAAAAAAAAAACTAGTTTTAGTTGACTGTTGTTATAGCAACCTATGTCATCATAAGACAGCTCTGATTTTTTTCTATTTGAAACTTTTTAAAACGTTGTTTAATTTGATTTATTAATTTGCATTCCTAACAATCTCAGAATTTTATTACTTTCAGAATGTATTACGGATATCTGATACATGGAACAAAGCTGAAGTCAAGCATAAAGCATTAAAATAAAGAAGAGATGATTTTAGGGAAGAAAGCGAGCTCTGACGCTGATAGACTCTGAAAAAAAGTGCTGACAAAGTTTACTTCTTGGTTTGCGTTTGAGTACAAAAAAAAAAAAAAAATTCTATTTAGAATAAGGGTTATGGTTTTTTTAATGTGTGTTTAGAAACGAGAAAAAAAAACTTAATACAAATTTAAGCGAGCATATGTCTTAGACTTTTTTCTGCCATATATTTGAAAAAAAAATATTGTTAGTTGATAATTGTCTTAGCAACTAATGATATCATATGACGACATATTCCTAGTGGTTTGATTTTTTTTGCTTGAAACTTTTTATAATGCTTTTTTTTCTTAAAATTTTGATTTATTACTTTACAGTCATAACAATTTACTAAGTCAATGGTGAGAATTTTCTAAGGATAGTTACTTAAAGGATAAAGTAATTTTACTGAACCCCCAGAAAAAGTAAAGTAATTGATAAATTAACATTTATATACTAGTCGACATTTCATCTTATACTTCAACGCAGTTTTAAATAAGATTACCATGAAATATTTCACATTTTTGTAATAAATAAATAATCAAGCATGCTTTTTGTCATTTTAGCTTCAGTTTTTTTTTCTTTATAATTCAAAAGTTAATAATTCAGGTTTGAATTATATTGGAGCAATTCTTAAACATGATAATGTAGTCTTGAACGGAGCAAACATGGGGAAATAGAGAGTTCACCTCTCAATGATGTGATTCAGGTTCGAATCTCAGTGGTGACTGATTGACACAAATTTTGCTCACTGTTCAAACCGACCACAATACTGACGTAAAATATCCTCAGTGTTAGACAGATCATGGGTTAGAATCCCCTAGCCGTCAGGCTAACCATAATAGATTTTCGTGGTCTTCCTCTCAACGCAAATGTAACGTAAATGTTGGATAGTTCTATTAAAAAGTCCTTCTTGAAAGCTAGTTTGCCCCAATGCTTGATCCAGAGTCCTCTTGTCTTCAAGGTTTGGTTCAAAATTACAAAGCTAAGGAGTTGAACATTGATAGTCGTAAACTCAGAAATGGGTCGGTTGTTCAACTCTGATAAGGAAATACTTTATAAAGGTTCCAGCAAATTTACATTTTAATACTGCTCACGGTTCAAATATTATGGTTCATCGTTGAACCAATTAAAAAAGTCATATTTTTAAAATTCAGTTTCTCAGGAACTATTCGTCCGATTTCGCTCAAATTTTGTATTTTGTAATTTAAAATTATATTTTTTGAAATGATGTAAAAAATTACATGCTTTACAACTCAAATTCTTTAGATATTATTAAATAAAAGGATTAAAAATAATAAATATATAATGAAATTTATTTTTTGCATGGATTTTTTGCATCTTCCGATAAACGAAAGTTATAATTGTATGCAAAAATCTTTTAATTCTCTAGATATGGTGAAATACGCAAAAAGTAAAGTTAACATTACAGGGTCCAAACTTCTGACCAAACTATTGAGACCATATTTCCCAGATTGCGGCCAGCCCCTATATTTTGGGAGTCATAAATCTGAATCCGTCGATAAAAAAGTTAATATTTTTTCAGGGAAAATACGTTTTTGTGTCTGATTTTTTAACTTAAAATATCGTCTGCTCTAATTAATAAGCATATTCGAAGTCACCCCCTCAAACCACTAAGAATGAGTCCTGGAAGACAAAGATCCGACAATTAGGTCAAAAGTTATTCAGGGTGGACCATTTATTACTTTTTTTGCGCTCTATACATGAAAATTGTAGTGTTTTCTAACAAACTCTTGAACGCTCTTACCTGAACAATTTGAAAATACAAAAAGCACACTCTTCAAATACATACACACACAAATATAACACACACTCAAATATAAAAAACGCGCTCTTTAAAATTATGCAAGCAAAGCTTTAAATCAACGTAAAATTTTTCTCTCCGAATATTGATTAAATACTCTATTTTTTACTCGCTATAATTTTTTTATTTATTTTGATATTTTCATAGTATATAGTTCGTCATAATTTCCAACAAACATTTTCTTAACTTCAAAACTAATTAGAAGTGAGGTTCTAATAAACTAAAAGTGACAACAGCATTTTGATACATAATTTATATCTACTCACATTTAAGTTAAAGTAATAACTATTACTTTTAAAATAATTAATGCACTAATATTACCAAACCTAAAGACCATACATTAAACTTAACTTCAATTACTGTAAACTTCCGATCAAAATACGTCATTTTATTTCACGAAACTTAACATCTAACAAGTTTTACTGACACTTGAATAAGTAATACGTGCCTGCAAGCTTATTATATTATTTATCTTCGTGATATTAGTTCGCCGCTTCTCTGAAATTCGCGTAAAGAATCTATCCAGTAAAAGTTCAGGAAAACAAATTAGGTACCTCCATCCTAGCCATCACGCGCGATTCAGTGATAGTACCAACTTTCCCCGCACATAATAAGCTCTCACGAAACTGCTCATAACTTTCAACCCAAATCTAATTTCCTTGCAGCCGCACGTGCGGAGAAAGTAGCATAAATCGTTCCATCCCAAAAAGCCAAAAATATTCAAGAATTGAAATTTAAAAGCACCACTCGATTTGATGGAAGCATTTCATTTTAGCCTATTTTTTACTGCTTTTTTTTTTTTTGAAATATGTATTCAATCGGCTATCACGTCTCCCTGAAGAATCGGATACGATATTCCTTGACGTCATTTAGCATTAGAGAGTGGCAAGTAATCGCCCTCAGAAATGACATACTTTTGTCATGTAGAGTAATGATGCCAAGCTGTATGAAATATTTTTATCTTAAACAGCCCCGTTCGCTTGTGTGACAGAATCATTTCATATAGGGGCTGGGGAAAAAGTCCAACCCTGTTTGGGGGGTCATGATACCATTACACAGCCGTCACAACATATGTCACCGATAAAATTTCATCTCCAAAGTGCTTTTTCTTTTGTGGTTTGCGCTGAGGGTTGGATGATACCCTTCGTATTTGTTTCCAACAATGAAAAGACAGTAAGACTGACAGAAAGAAGAATTGCTAAAAGATGCAACAGAATAAAACAAAGAGTAACGTCTTGAGCTAGGGGAGGAAAGTATACATACAGAACGGGATTTCGAAAAGGGATTTCGGGATTAGTTTGGAAACGAGGTATATTTTCCCGGAATAAATTTGAGAACCGAACGAAATTAAAGTAGAAGTCTACAAAAGATTACACTAATTGCATCTGAATTCTTCGAAGTTCCAATTAGGCCTAAACGAATGAAGATAAAAGCGAGATTAGAATAGAAAGTTATTTAATAGAAACCTATTAGTCTTATAACTTTAAAACTTTAATACTGCTAATTTGAATAGATCTATTTGAACGAACTTCGTTGTAATTGAAATTTCTCTTGAAAGAGCTATTTTTCATGCATCTTTAAAGGAGGTATTTTAACGAGATTGTGAGAATTTGTACAAAAAGAAATTAGGCAAATTTTAGTCAACTATATTAACTCATTAATAAACGCGTTGATATGTTTTAAACATAATTTGTGTATTAATGTTAACAATGTTAAATAAATTAGAAAATTAATGAGACTGAATTTTTTTTAAAAAAAAAAGTCGAAACTTTATAGAATTTATATTCTCGGAAAAATTAAGAAGTCTCTGGAAGTTTGCATTAATAGTATCTGAATTCTCCGCAGTTCCAATTAGGTCAAAAGTAATAAAGACAAAAGAGAGGAAATAATAGAAAGTTTTTTAAAAGAAACTTGTTAATCTTTATAACTGTAAAACTTAAATGCTGCTAACTTGAATGCATCTATTCTAATGAACTTGAGCGTAAAGGAAATTTGCCTTGGAAGATATATTTTTCATACATCTTTAAAGGAGATATTTTAACAAAATATCTTTCATTGTGATATAAAAAGAAATTATATAATTTTTATTGACCTGTTAATAAACAAGTCGATATATTTTAAACATAATTTGTGTATTAATGTCAACAGTGTTAAATAAATTAGCTAATTAATTAGACTGAAAACATTTCGTAATTTTTTAAAAAAGAAGTCGAAACCTTATAGAATTTTCATTCTCGGAAAAATTAAGAAGTCTATAGTGGTTTGCATTAATAGTTTCTGAATTCTTCAAAGTTCCAATTAGGCTTAAATGAATAAAGATGAAAGAGAAAAGAGTAAAAAATTTATTACAAAAAATTAATAGCCTTTATAACTTTAGAGCTTTAATGCTGCTAATTTGAATGCATCTATTCTAACGAACTTCAGGGCAAATGAAATTTCTCTTAAAAGAGATATTTTTCATATTTCTTTAAAACAGATTATTTTAACGAAATATCTTTCATTGTGATGAATTATATTAAAATAAATTATGTAAGTTTCATTAACCCACTAATAAACAAGTCGATATGTTTTAAACATAATTTGTGTATTATTATCAACAATTTAAAAAAAAATTAGAAAATTAATGCAAAAATAATTGTGACTGAAAACTTCTTGCATTTTTTAAAAAAAGTTAAAACTCTATAGAATTTACACTCTGGGAAAAATTAGGAAGTCTATAAAAAGTCACATTAATAGCACCGAAAGTTCCAATTCGAATGCATCTATTCTAACGAACTTCAGGGTAATTGAAATTTCTCTTGAAAGAGGTATTTTTCATACATCTTTAAAGGAGATATTTTAACAAAATACATTTCATTGAGATAACTTATATCAAAAGAAATTGTATAATTTTTACTAGTCTATTAATAAACAAGTCGTTATATTTAAACATATATTTTGTGTATTAATGTTAACAGTCTTAAATAAATTGGAAAATTTATCCAAAAAGAATTGCCACGGGAAATTGTTTGTATTTTTGTTTTAAAAAAGAAGTTTGAACTCTGTAGCATACATACTCTCGGAAATATTAAGAAGTCTACTAAAGGTTAAAATATTAGTGTTTGATTTCTCCTAAGTTCCCATTAGGCAAAAGCGATGAAAGTTAGAAACGAGATTACAATCTAAAGCTATTTAAACGAAATCTATCAGTCTTAAAATCTTCATGCTGCTAATTTGAATAAATGTATTTAAATTTAAGGGTAATTGAAATTTCTCTTCAAAGAGATATTTTTCAAATATCTCGAAAGGAGATATTTTAACGAGAATGTGATGACTTGTACAAAAAGCAAATTTTAGTCAACGCGCTGCTAATTAATGGGTTAATATAGTTATATTAACCCATTAATAAACACGTTGATATGTTTTAAACATAATTTGAGCATTAATGTTAACAGTGTTAAGGAAATTAGAAAATTAATGAGACTGAAAGCTTTTGAATTTTTTTAAAAAGAAGTCTAAACTTTATAGAATTTACTTTCTCGGAAAAATTAAGAAGTCCATAGAAGTTTACATTAATAGCATCTGAATTCTCCGAAGTTCCAATTAGGCCTAAAGGAATAAAAACAAAAGGTAGCGAAAAGAATAGAAAGTTATTAAAAAGAAACATATTAGACTTCATAACTTTAAAAGTTTAATGATGCTAATTTAAAATACATCTATTCGAACGAACTTTAGGGTAATTGAAATTTCTCTTAAAGGAGATAGTTTTCATACATCTTTAAAAGAAATATTTTAACGAAATATCTTTCATTGTGGTTACTTATATAAAAAGAAATCATGTAATTTTTATTAACCCATTAATAAACAAGTCGATATATTTTAAACATAATTTGTGTATTAATGTTAAAAATTTTAATTAAATTAGAAAATTAATCCAAAAGTAATTGTGACTGCAAACCTTTTTTGTATTTTTTTAAAGAAAGTTGATACTCTATAGAATTTACACTCAAAGATAAATTAAAAGTTTACACTAAGAGCATCTGAATTCTCCGAAGTTCCAATTAGGTTAAGACGAATAAAGTTAAAAACGAGATTAGAATCGAAAGTTATTTAAACGAAATCTATTAGTTTTATAATTTGAATGCTGCTATTTTAAATAAATGCATTTAAGCTTGAGAGTGATTGAAATTTCTCTTGAAAGAGATATTTCTCAAATATCTCCAAAGGAGATATTTTTAAGAAATATGCTAATTTAAAGGAAATTATGTAGTTTTCCTGCAACTATATTTACCTATTAATCAACAAATCAAAATATATGTAAACATATTTTGTGTTTTAAAGTTAAATGTCGTAAACTAACTTGTGAAATTGCTGCAAAAAAGAAATGTTTTAAAGTTATTTCATTTAAAAAAGTCAAAATAATTTGTAGAATGTAGAGTCTAGAAAAGATTACACTAAGTGAATCTAAATTCTTCGAAATTTCAATCAGGCCTAAATGAAATGAATTAAGGTAAAATCGAGATGAAAATAAACATTCATTGAATAGAACCTTATTGGTATTATAACTTCAAGATTTCAATGTTGCTAATTTGAATCTATTTGAATTTAAGGCTTATTGAATTTTCTTTTGAAGCTGATATTTCCCATATATTTTTGAAAGAGATATTTTAATGAAATGTCTTTTAATGTGATAAATTATAATTATTGAAATACGCTCAATACCATTAAAATTCTCCCACCTGGAAAGAGTTGTTATAATGAAACTAAATTTTACACATGTAAGTACAACGTTGCTATATGTAAATAGTTAAAATTTTAAAATAAAATAATCATTTATTACGAGAAAATATACAAATGAATGGAAGTTTTAGTAGCCTGCTAGGCCATCTCTGGCAAAATTGCACGATGAGATACGACTGGGCATTGAGTTATGTAACTCCTTTGTGATGTTCTACTGCATCTCGTTCCACTGTCGCTGTAAACACGCCTCTAATTCTATAGTTTGTCTATGAAAAAAACTTCCCAAGTCATCCGTCTGGAGCTGTGGTGGTGACTATGGTTACTAGGTTTAACTATTTCAATTAAAGGGTGATGGGTTATTATTTAAAACAGGGAGGCGAGAGTAAGAGAATCAGGGGAGAAGGAATGAAGTGCGCAATTCCTTGTTGCCATAGCAGTAGGAGGCCTAAAACTTCATGGCGAAGGGAGTTCTTTTTATAGACAAACTCTATTAAACTCGGAGGCTGACCAACTTGCAGTCCCAACTAATCCCTGAATTATTGACAAATCTGTCGATCAGGACCGGGATAATTTTTCATATTTTTTTCCTCCGTGTAAATTGCATTTTCAAAATATCCTTCACGCAGTAGATACACCAATCTAGGTCTGCCATTTGTTAAGAATATAATTTGTTATAATTATAAATTCATTCTAGTAATTTATTTTAATATTTACGAAACTCTAAATTTATTATAATAATTTATTATATTAATTAGAGAACTATAAATTTATTCTAATAATTTTACAATGAATTTAATTTACATCCAATTGTTGTTTTTGCTATTCACTAAGAGTTTTGAAAATCTATTTTTGATATTTCAGGAAAACTTTCGAAACTTAATGCGTATGTTTTACATATGCTTTCAAAAATTAAAATTAATAAATCATTTTGAAGAACAACTGAAAAACATCGAAGGACAAAGAAGAGCAAAAAACAAAATATTTAGATAAATCTCTGAGTTTATAAAGTTAGCTTCGTTATTTTACAATGAACATAAAAAATCAATTAAGATAACATCAAAATCACTGCATTAAAGTAAAGGATTCTATTTAAATAGTTAAATGAGAAGAATCTTCGAATTGAGACAAAAACTTAAAGTAAATGTTGCTTTAACAAAAAGAGATTCTTGAAAACATTTTTACTAATTTATCTAATTTATTCTTTCATTAATACTTTATGGGCTATTTCTTTCCTATTTTTATATTAAACCAATGATACTATCAGCGCAGTACTAAAAGCTAATGGCTTAAAAGCTATTTTCTAAATGCATTTTAGCACTACTCGTTAATTAAAATTAGAACTCTATTGAATTTGATTTTTAAATTCAAAAGAGAAATTAAACGATATTTTTTTCTTAAAATTGATTTTCTGGGTTCTTTTGTGCTTGTAGTTTTTCAATTATACATTTACAAATTAGGATCTAAAACTTATCTTTAAAAAATATTTTTAATTTTAAATAATTGTCTTTTTTATATATTTACTATTCTTACATATGCCAAATAATATAATTTTTTATTTTTATATATGATATAGTTAAAATTACCCCCCAAAAAATCTTATGATTCTTTAATTTTTAATGACATTACTTCAAATATTACCTATTTTTTGAAGAGATAAGACATTGTTAAAATTGATTTTATAAAAAAGTATTAAAATTTAAACTAATCTTAGTAAACAACACAATGAAAGAATTTTCATAATAAAATTACGGTAAAATAACCGGCATCAGTCTGCCCAACCAATTAACCGTTAAGTTTACGGTAAAAAAAAATTTTTCCTTTACGAGTTTTTGGTTGTTTAGCTGTATCAGGAGACAGCAGTTAATAAATGATTTTTCTGATAGTTAACAGTTTGAATATCATCTCATTTATGGTCATTTGATTACTTTGTTTGAATATGGTTTAAAATAACAATTAAATGAATTGTTGTTTAACAGTTTTTTCAAAAAAAATTCAAACAGCGAAACATTGTAAAAATTAATTTTATAAAAAGTAGTAAAATTTAAACTAATTTGAATAGACAGTATCATCTGTTGATCAAAACTGGTTTTAGAATCCAAATATTTAGAAAAATATTATCTTGAATGTTACAATTTTAAAAAGCTTTTATTGTAGAAATAACAATAATTGCAATTTTTTACATTTCTTTTTCCCAATCATGATGCGAAGTTAATTGAGATCTAATTAATTTTGAGTAGATAAATGGTATTGAGAAGTAACTATTAAATTAAAAACACTGTTGATTGAAACTGAATTAATAACACCGTTGGTTAATATACGAGATAATAACATTTTGGATAATGAAATGAGGTAATAATACCGCTGATTAAGAAATGAGCTGATAGAAATGTGGGTGAAGAAATATAGAGCATTCGCTTTCCATTGAGGTGAACCGGGCTCGAATCCCAGCGATGGCTGGTCAATACGAATTCCGCATCCAGCTTGCAACGATCAAAATGCTGGCGTGAATTATTCTCAATGGTAGAGGGATCATGGGTTAGAGACCCCTTGCAGTCAGGATAACTGTGGGAGGTTTTCGTGGTTTCCCTCTCCATGTAACACAAATGCGGGTTAGTTCCACCAGAAAGTCCTCCACGAAGGAAAATTTCTCCCAATATTCGATTCAAGAGTTCCCTTGTCTTCTGGATTGGGTTCAAAATTACAAGGCTACAGAGTTGAACATTAGTAGTCGTAAACCCAAAAATTGGTTGGGCTATTCAACAACAGTTATAAAATTAAATAAAATAATACGATGAATTAATAAATAATATTCTAAATTGATAGATTAATCAAGGAGCTAACAACACTTTTAATTACGAAATGAGTTAATAATTAAATTGGATTGAGAAATAATGACAATGTTCATTAGGAATAGGACTAAGGATTGTTGATTTTTCTTGTTCAACCTGCAAAGTAATAATGAAATTTTAAATAACTTTTTAAAATTTTTAAGATATTGTGATTATTCATTATTAAGGAATATTAAAAAATATTTAATTTCAGAATGTTTACAGCGTCTCAAAGGTGACATCGGAGTGCAAAGGGTTTAACTATTTAAAAAACAAAAATTTATTTCTAATCTTACAGCAGAAATATATGTTTTACTCAAAAATAAAAAAGCATTTTCCTTTTCTACTAAATACTAGTCATAATATTTCTTGTTTACATCACTCTAGCAATGAAGTATAAATACCAATAAATAAGCAGATTTTCTCCTTTTTTACCGCCTTTATTATATTTCCTGAAACATTAGCAGCTATTATGACACCTTTTAAGATTCATTACAATAATACAAAAACATGACCAGGATAGAAGGTCAGTTTCTTTCCTAGTTGAATAATATTCCGCGTTTAACTACAATAGCGCTTTTTTATTTTTAACAATTTGCATAATATATTGTTAATTTATTGTTGTTTTTATTACTGCTTTCATTTAAGTTTACCTAGAAATGTCTATGCATGCGTCACATATAAGTATTTTTAAGCAGAAAATATATGAGCATCAATTCATAAATTGCTTTACTGTTTGCGTACAGCCCTAAAATTATCGCTCTCTTAAACAGGATTGTAATTGTTCTTTCCCGCTATGGTAATTTTCTCTGGAGATAAAGAATTCATGCTGAAAATGGTTTTTGAAAGACCGCTGGGCTGAGAAGACACGCGAACAACTTCATCACGACCGGGCTTTCAGGAATTCCTGAACCCCTTCCTTTTACAGAAAATAATTCAACGCAACTGTTAAACGCCCACGAAAATATTGTCTGAAATTGTGAAATCCTCGCGAAACTTGAAATGCACCCGCGACCTGTTGAGGTGTTTCCTGACAGATTTGTGGCCTGCTGCAAGGAAATTATTCACAAAGCTGTTTACTCGAATGAATTTATGGAACTTTTAAAGTATTTCTGGGAAATATTTAAGTGAATGTTATTTCCTTTTATAAACCTATTTGCCTACAGAATTAGAAAAAAAAGGAATATTTTTAAAATACCGTATAAAATAAATTTTGCTTAGTTTCAAGTAAGAAAATTTTTTATTACAAAGCTGGAAAACAGATTTTTACGCAAACTTTTTCTTTTTTTTGACAATAAGTTTGAGATTAAATGCAGGAGTCATGATGGTTACCTAAGGCGTGGTATGAATGCTTAATTCATTGTCATAATTTGTTTAATATTATGAAGCAAAAATTAATTTAAAACGCTGATCTTATTAACCTTTCAAGTATTTCTGGGAAATATTTAAGTGAATGTATTTTTCTTTTACAAACCTATTTGAATACAGAATTTTTTTTTAAAAAAGAGCAATATTTTTTAAAATACTATATAAAATTAATTTTGTTTAATTTTAAATAAGAATATTTTTTATTACAGAGCGGGAAAACAGATTTTTAAGCAAATGTTTTTTTTTTTTTTACTATAATTTTGTAGGTGTATAATTATGTAGGTGTCATCAGGGTTACCTAAGGCGTGGTATGAATGCAAAATTCATTGTCATAATTTGCTTAATATTATGAAGCAAAAATTAATTTAAAACTTTGATCTAATTAACTTTTCAATCATTTCTGGGAAATATTTAAGTGAATGCATTTTTCTTTTATAAAACTATTAGAATACAGATTTTTTTTTTAAAAAGAGCAACATTTTTTTTAAATACTGAATAAAATAAATTTTGTTTAATTTTAAATAAGAATATTTTTTTATTATAAAGCGGCCGGGAAAGCAGATTTTTACGCAAACTTTTTCTTCTTTTTGACAATAAGTTTGAAATTAAATGTAGATGTCATGAGGGTTACATAAGGCGTGGTATGAATGCAAAATTCATTGTCATAATTTGCTTAATATTATGAAGCAAAAATTAATTTAAAACTTTGATCTTATTAACTTTTCAATTATTTCTGAGAAATATTTAAGTGAATGTGTTTTTCTTTTATAAACCTATTTGAATACAGATTTTTTTTTAAAAAAAATAGCAATATTTTTTAAAATACTAACTAAAATAAATTTTGTTTAATTTTAAATAACAATATTTTTCATTATAAAGCGATATAGGAATGCAAAATTCATTGTCATAATTTGCTTAATATTATGAAGCAAAAATTAATTTAAAGCTTTTGATCTTATAATAAATTATGGGTGATATGTTTTACGCTATATGAAGAATTCGAAGCAGTAATAATGATAAGCCACCTTTTGAAATGGTTTAATAGATTTTTTCAGGGAAAAGGCCAAAACTTTCATGAAGAAAATATGATATTTTTTCTTATCGTGCTGTATCTAGTTAAAGCTCCAGATATCTTTGAAATACCTATCCGGAAACAATATTAAAAAACAGTTAGACGTAAAATCCTTTTTTTAAGAAATACTGATATTTTCTGAATTTATTTGTACTGTTGTTTATTTAATAAGGGTAAATAAATCTTTTGTGACACATTTTAAAGATAATTAAAGTTTTGAAACTTTAAAACTGTGTTGCTACTATCCGCAGTTCATATTATACTATAATATTAACATTAATTATTTTTATTTTTTTAATTAAAGTTATTCAAATTCAAATTTAAATTTGACGTTGTTTTGATAGTAGTATTTTAAAAATTGAAAACAAATTACATATTTTTCTTATATTACATACTTTTTCTGTTACTAATAACTGAAATAAAATACACATTAAAACGAAAGACAGAATTTTCATGTACAAAATTTTCAAAACAAATTAAAATAAAATGTTTAGACTTGAATATACATATTAAAAATTTTAATAAGTTATCTGATTCAATTTATGAGAAATGTCATTATATACATATAAAAAAAATAGTGTAATAGCTTAACATAGAGAAAAAAAAGTATTCAAAGCTTCAATATCACTTAACCCATTTGTGCTCAGCGTAAGTTTTAGACCAGAGATTTAGAATGGTTTATGTCCATTTAGAAAAAAAATAAAATGATGGCTAAAATAAAATGATCGCCGGCTACAGAAGCGGGGTTGCCATCCCCTCTGCAGAGGATGAAAATTGTGATGGCATGTCTTCGGATCATCCTCCGGGATGTTTCCTAGATCGTCGCCAATAGCCCATTGTGTAGCTCTAGTGCAGCGTAAATAAACTACAACAACGAAGATTAAATTGCCATCTGTAGCATTTTAACCCTTTGACGCTGATGGGACACCACTGACCCTCTTTATATTTTTTTCTGACTCATTAATTACAAACAAAAATATATTTTATTATTTTTTAATTATAAAAAAACAGTTGAAATTTTTCATCAATATTCAAAAATTTATCAATGATTGATTTTGTAAATTAAAGAAATTTCAATGATGAACAACTATTTTTTTAGATCTAGAAAAACTACAAATTTGAGAAATTTCCGTTTGGAAGTGAGCCGTGATTGAAGGATTTTACCTGTAACGCAGGAAAAGAAACCGGTGTTTCACGATGTATTTCATAACCGTAGATTATTAAAATACTAAATCTAAAATTTTTCCCTTTTTATTACCTAAATTAATGCAAAATTATAAAAAAGTATGAAAAATATGCTTAATAAAAATTCTGCGTCAAAGGAGTATAATGTAAGTTTCTATAAATTAAAAACGTGAAAAATCGGCTCTATCCGAGAGTTATTTCGTGGTGAAGATGGGCCACAGTATCGAAAAACTCTTCATTTCCTTGCGCAAAATCGTTTTTTCTCTGAGTCACAGCTCTTATAAACATGAACCGTCTTTCCCCTGCGGGTTATAATTACAAATAATTTCATTTTATCTGAAGACCAAGTACAGTTTGCTATCCCAATTACGTTTTTCAATACACTCTTACAAAAGTGTAAAAATGATAGAAAAATCACGTTAACTCATCTGTGCCTAGCATCTTTAAAAAAAAACGACGGTTTCTTTTTTTAATTGGTAATAATTCCAATTGGTAGTATAAGTGATTTTCTATTGGGATTTATTTTGCGGAAACAAGGTACTATTGATGCTACAAGATTTTGCAGCCACTACAAAATTTTGCAGACATTGACTACTATAGCACGTAAATGGTATAAATACTTTTATTTCAGCCTAAAATCTATGTACCTTGGTTATTTAAATCTAATGTCCTTTAAAAAAACGGTTTCTTTTCCAAAACTAATACTATTTGGTAGTATACGTGTTTTGTTACTAGGATTTATTTTTCGGAAACAAGGTATCATTAATACTACAAAAGTTTGCAGACATTGACTGCCATAATATATCAATGGTATAAATATTTTTACATGGTCCTGAAGTCTATGTGCAATGTTTATTTAAAGCTAAAGTTGTAGGAAATAAAACATTGAGAAAAAATAGGGTCAAAGCTATCGAATCATGGTAAAGTTCCATATTTCTAGATCTATAGGAGCACGAAAAAGCGCGGTAATTTTTTCAGCTAAATTTACTTTTCAGTTTTGTATGTTTTTACTAAATGCGTCGTTTTAAGAACTATAATTTTAGAAATCAGAATTTATTGCAAACCGTTACCATATGAATAAGAAAATTATAAATTGAATGGTATAAATACAAGTTAATAATGCCATATATTTTGGTGTTATTAACCTAAATTATGTTCTTTTTTAATTATTCATTTAAGAAATAAAAGAATTCCTTAAATTTTTATTGTTTGTAAGTCCCAAAGACCTTTATATCTTCCTTCTCCCTCATTCTATAAACCTTTATCAAAGTGTGTGTACCAAATACTCTGCATTTTCCAAATACTTACCTAAGAGCTTATTATCTTACCCTTAATCTAATCCAAGGATGGGAAATATTTCTCTGAGATGTTGCTAATGGTCACGTAGAGATAGCTGAGGAAAAAACTAAGAGATTCTCAAACTTGCTTTTAGTTCAGATTGACTAAATACCAATAAGCTCCATCACGACCAAAAACAACTATGAGGCATTAGCATTTGCAAATCAAAATTCCTCGGTCTGTTAATTGGTCTATAAATACAATGTTTCATAAGAATTAGTTCGGAAATTCTTAAAAGACACTTTATATTTAATGTTAAATTTATTCAGTTATTGAAATAATTAAGATTTTCTTTATTTATTTTTCGGAAATATTTACACAGAACTTTTTTATAAAATATTTTTAAATAATTGAATAACTCAATCGTAGAGATCGCTTAGGAAAAAACTAAAAGATTATTAAATTAGCTTTTAGTTCAGTTTGACTAAAATACCAATAAGCTCTATCACGACCAAAAACAACTATGAAGCATTAGCATTTGCAAATCAAAATTCCTCGGTCTGTTAATTGGTCTATAAATACAACTGCTTCTTAAGAATTCGTTCAGAAATTCTTAAAAGACACTTTATACTTAATGTTAAATTTATTCAGTTATTGAAATAATTAAGATTTTTTTTATTTATTCTTCGGAAATATTTACACAGAACTTTTTTATAAAATATTTTTAAATAATTGAATAACTCAATCGTAGAGATAGCTTAGGAAAAAATTAAAAGATTATTAAATTAGCTTTTAGTTCAGTTTGACTAAAATACCAATAAGCTCTATCACGACCAAAAACGACTATGATGTATAAGCATTTAACAATCGAAATTCTTCCGTCTGTTAATTGGTCTGTCAATACAACTGTTAAATAAGAATTCATTCTTAAATTCTTAAAAGACACTGATTGTTAGATTTATTCAGCTTTATTAAAATAATCAAATTTTTTTTGGAAATTATTTTTCACAAAAATTTACCGAACTTTGTTTCAGCGCTGGGATTCGAACCTATGTCACCTTATTGGGAGACGAGAGTTCTATCACCTGAGTCACCATGGTTACTTACTTAGGTGATTGTAAACATTAGGCATTATGCTTATAAAATTATTTGTTATTTATTTATTGTTGTTTGTTAAATATAATTTCATTTTGAATAATCCCAATATTAGTACAAATAAAATAATAACATTTAACATGTTTTAATTCTTAGAAAATTAAATCAGATCAAGCATGGACACATTTCAGTTTACAATTAAACGTTTTTCTGGTTTTGATTTTCTCAAATTAAACCTCCTGTAGTTTTGGTTCTAATTATTTCAAAAATATTGAAAATAAATTTAATTTGAAAGGCTTTTGTTGAAATTATTGCTACAGCTATTTGTGAGAAAGGAAGTATGATTATTACTTATTACATTCTTTGATTTAAGTCTAATTTGAGTACTAATTTAGTATTTATTAATATTAAAATTCACTGAAAAAATCTTTAAACAAGTTTTTATTTTTGATTAAAGATAAAACTATTTATTAATCTTGATATTTATAATCTCATCGATGAAAATCGATGAGCAGTGAACATACCAATCAATACTGTACTGAGCAGATGATCCAAGTCATTTGTAAACAAATAATCCTCTGTAATGATACTTACCGTGCTCGAAACGAGCTTTGGTCAAGCAACTACATGACGTAAAGTTCTATAACAAATTGGACGATCATTAATATTCTTGCCAATATATCTGTTGACCTTAAATGGAATATTCTAAATCATCGTTTTTGGTTCATTTCATTCCAATACATAGAATGATTGTTACAATTGGTTTTGATTGCAGTGATGATTTTTTTCAAAAAGATAGTAAACATATTGAATAAACTAAGAGCATTGTTGCAAGGGCTACAATATTTATTTTTAGTAGCAATATCCTGAAAATATATACTATGGTTAGTGTTTCAAGAATATTATGCATTTAAATTATGTTTGGAAAAAAAATTAAAACTATACATTCATGCTCAATAGTCAATACCCAATTCTCACTTAAATTTGAATTCACTTTTGAAGATCCGTTAATAATTACTTTTTAATCTAATCACTTTTAAAGATACGTAAAGATCTGTTATGATTTTTTTCAAAAAGATAGTAAGCATATTGAATAAACTAAGAGCATTGTTGCAAGAGCTCCAATATTTATTTTAAAAAAAAACAGTACTCCGAAAATATATACTATGGTCAGTGTTTCAAGAATATTGTGCATTTAAATTATATTTAAGAAAAATTTAAATTATACATTAATGCTCAATACTCAATACTCACTTAAATTTAAATTCACTTTTAAGGATCCGTTAATAAATAAATTACGTTTACGTAAAAAATATCATAAATCTATATTAAGGTTGCTATTTCAAAAACATTTTGTATTTAAATCCACTTTAAAAATGATTTTATTTATGAGAATGATATTTCAATTACACTCGATATTTCGTAATAATCGTCCTTAATAAATATTTTTAGAATCCTTGTAAATTATAATGAAAAAGTGTACACGATGGTGGTCACAAATTAAAATTTATGCCAGGAACAGACTAAAATGTTACCCTTATCTCACAAATCGCAATAAGGGAAAGCGGGGATATAAAAGGAAGAAATACGCTCGATTGCCAAATGAAGCGGAGAAAAGCTGAAAAACATAAGAGTAAGAACGGTTTATATCCATTTTTCCTAAAATTGACGTTTTTATCACCATCTGTTGCATTTTGATAACTACTAAGCTTTGACAAATCAATAATGTGAAAATTCGGTTCTTCTCGAGAGTTATTATACGGTGACGATGAGCCATAGAACGGAAAAATTTGTCCTTTCCTCGAGCAAAAATTCTTTTTTCTTTCAATGAAAGTCAGCTTTTATTAACATGAATCCTTCTTCCGTGGTCCTCAATTATTAGAAACACCTTCGAGTTTCAACAGGTAATCAAACAAGTTCTGCGATTGTAATGTTTTGACGTACGCTCGCTCTCCTTCATAGTTGTTTGTCTGATTTTGATAGTTTTGAATAATGGTTAAAACAAATAAAGAAACTTCCTCAAAGTCAGCTTTGAATTTTAATCCGGTTTCCAAGAATATACATATATTAACGCTATATATGTCAACGTTGATGCTTCATAAACACCTTTTCTTAAATAAATTTCCGAGAAAGATTTTGAAACATATTTTGAAATCAGTGTTTCACGAACATCTTTCATTAATTCATCTATTATTAATTCAACTTCGCTATCTTCTTAATAACGTTTCCAAAAACTAAATTGCTTCTCCGTTAACTGTGGTTAAAGCTAACTCTGTATTTTAATAAATTTTTGAAAGAAAAGTAGTCTAAAAATTTATTTTAAATGTAGTGTTTCAAATAACATATTTTCGAATAATGATTCTAGAAATTCTATTCTTTTTTTATTTTAATCCATTTTTCAAGAGTTTAGTATTACATATAAAAGTCGGTCTTAGAAATCTTTTCTTACATGAATTTCCAAGAAAGTTTCTTAAATAAATAACAAAATCAGAGTTTGAAGAATTCCTTTTATTTATTTCCAGTTTTGAAATAAGAACCTTTTTATATTTTATTTCCAATGCCTACCTGTGTCAACATTTCGTCATCTCAGGCATTTATAGGACAGATTTGTTGGCCACTCTCTCAGAGGCACCGTATTTGGTGGGTCAACGTTGCTCCTACAATAAGGACACATAGTACAGAGAATGAAAGGACATCCATGCCTTGCCCGGGATTCGAACCCAGAACCTTTCTGATGCAAGGTCAGCCACTGAAATTAGAATATAAATGTAGCAAAATAAGATCGGTGCCTCAAGAACATGCCATGTTTGGAGATAATAGATAAGAATTCTTTGCTATTACCTGCCATGAAAATCCATCATAAAAAGAATTCACGTTGAAGTCAACTAAGTGTTTTAATTCATTTCTGAGGAGAAAATTAGTCTAAAAATGTAAACTAAATTTAGTAATATATTATACCCATGACATCTCCATGAAACTGTCGTTGAAGATCCCAGTAGCCAAATAATTGGCAATTTCAACCGCATCTTTACTGGATTACCATGTAATAGTCAACATGTTTCTAGAGCTCACAAACAAGTGCCCATTTTCGAGAGACAGAAGTGATTTAAAGTATAAAACTTAAAGTTGTCAACGAAACAGGGAAAAATAAAGGTGAGAAATCACAAACTACCAAACCACAGTATCTGAAAGAGAAAGAGATGAAAAATCACAGTGGCTGAGAGGGGTAGTTTTCTGGTGCTATGGAGAGGTGGTGAGGAACTAATGTAGTTAACAAGGGAATCAGCATTCATTTGAATAAAACAAGATTCCAGGGCATCAAGATGAGCTGATGCGACTGGGTAGAAATAAGTTTGGCATTGTCTGAATTGAATTTAAACAGCAATTATTTATCGTATTATTTATCGTATTATTAATCGCAAAGTCTGATTAGTATGCCTGATTACATCTGATGAATGTCTGATTAGTACTGACAAGGAATGTGGTAAATGGCCAAGCGACTACTAAACTAACAGAATTTTAAAGAAATTTAGTTTATTTTTGATATCAGGCCTGAAAAGGACTTTAAAAACCAAATTGGGAAAGGTTATTCGCAAATTTTATATAAAACGGTAACGTAACAAGTACTTCGCACTTATTAGAAGAAGATGGGCGTTTAGGTCTAATGAGTTTGGCAAGAGCTGATTCAACTATTGAAGGTTTGAATCTATGGTTAGCAGTAAGCGAGTGGATATCGAATAGTCAATATCAGTCAATCAAGATCAATCAAATAGTCAAGATCAGTCAATCAAGATCAATCAAATAGTCAAGATCAATCAATCAAGATCAATCAAATAGTCAATAGAGTGGATATGAATAGTACATCAAATAGCAAGTATGGCTTCGAAATATGCTGCGAAAAAAAATTGATTGCCGACCTGGTGGGTGAGTGGTTAGCGTGACTGACTGCGGAGCCACTGGTCGCAGGTTCGAATCCTGCTCAGGGCACGGAGTTTCTTTCTCTTTGTGTTCGATGTCCTTTCTTCTTTGTGTGTGATTGCGTGAATGTGACCCGCCCTATAAACGGGTTTGTGGTCGTGTGACGTTGGCGACGCTGATCCACCGCCGTGGCTTCGCCACAGGTGCCCACTGGGTAACGAAAAGAGAGTAGCAGTTCTGGCATTTCTGTGGCCAATGGGACAACCCCCAAGTGCTCGCCATTAAAAAGAAAAAAAAAGATTTTTTTTTAAATCTCTAGACTTGAAAACCCACTTAAACAAATTTCTGAGAATATTTCTTAAACACATTATAAATCATCGTCTCAAAAATACTTTTGTTGTTTCCAGTTTTTAATTAAGATTCTAAAAGTAATGAAAATAAGACCGATGTTTCAAGAATTTTAGAAACCAAAATGGGAAAGGATATTAGCAATTTTTTAAGTAACGGTAAAGTAACAAGCACTTTGTACTTATTAGAAGAGATGGGCGTTTAAGTTTAATGAGTTTAAAAAGAGTTGATTCAACTATTAAAGGTTTAGATCTATGGTTAGTAGCAAGCGAGTGGATATCGAATAGTCAAAACCAGTCAATCGAGATCAATCAAATAGTCAAGATAAGTCAATCAAGATCAATCAAATAGTCAAGATCAGTCAATCAATATCAATCAAATAGTCAAGATCAGTCAATCAAGATCAATCAAATAGTCAAGATCAGTCAATCAAGATCAATCAAATAGTCAAGATCACTCATTCAAGAGCAATCAAATAGTCAAGATCAATCTATCAAGATCAATAAAATAGTCAATAGAGAGGATATCAATTGTACATCAAGTACTATTCATAGTACATGATTTTTTGAAATTTCTAGACTTGAAAACCCATAATCAAATTTCTCAGAAGATTTCGTAAATACATAATAAATCATCGTTTCAAGAACACTTTTTTTATTTCCAGTTTTTAATTACGATTCTAAACGTAATAAAAATAATAACGGTGTTTTAAGAATATTTGATATTTGTGGATTTAGTGCTAAAAGAACTAGAACATCAGCCTTGCAATTATACGCCATGGAAATCCGTCATAAAAAGAACCATCATTAATATTCACATCAATGTGTCTGTCTCTTTGCAGTCTCTTCAGAAAATGCCTCACTTCCTGGCTATTTTTATATTTTCGCACTTTCCGCTGTTTTTGGTGAAATAACATTCCTCCCCAATGCTGCCATCCCTTGCTTAAAATTTCGAAGCACGCCTTAGCCCACCCTCTCTTACACCCCCACATGAATTTCTTATTTCTTTGAGAAAGATATTCCAAAGGGAAAGCAAGAATGCGGGTACATATACAACATCAAGTTGTATTGAAAATACGCATTTCAAACATCTAGATTGCGTCGCGTTTTCTGGCTACTGTTTTGCATTTAAATTTTTCTTATTTGTTGAAATGTCTAGAAAAACAATCTAGACTTATTTTGCATTACTCGCTCACAGTCCCTTTAGACTTACGAGTGCTTTCATTTGATACTTTTAAAAAAGAAGTAATCTTTATTTTCCACCAAAATAGTCAGCCAAAGAAATCAAAAGCAGCCAATAGGAAGTTGACTTCTCCGAAGTATGTGTAAGAATCTAATCAGATTTGCATAGACTTTTTGAATATTTCAAAGTAAAGTAAAAACGAATCAGATAGTCTGAATTGAGTTTTGAGTCCAATTTTAACTTTTGATTCAAAGCATTAGCGGAAAAAAGTTTCTATATCACAGAATTAATCAACAAATCAAAAATATTTTTATAAAAGGATTTTAATTTTTTTAATTTATAATTTCACATATCTAGTTAACGACCAGTGTCCACGTTTGATGCCATAAATATTGGTAGTACAATAAAAAATGTTTTTTTTTTAATAATTTCACATATCTAGTTAACGACCAGTGTTCAGGTTTGATACCATAAAAATTGGCAGTACAATATTTTCCTTATTAGTTTTTACAGTGAAACTACACGGAGAAAAAAATTCTGGTAAAACTAACGTACTGTATAGTAATGATTTTTCTGGTGAAAACCCATAATTCTGGTTAATAAAATCAAAATATACGATATTTAAATCATTAATTTAACAATTTTTTCGTTCATATCGTTGCGTAAAATGAGTTTTTGATCTTTTTTATGTCATTTGAGATATCTAATTAACGACCAGTGTCCATGTTTGATACCTTAAAAATTGGTAGTACAATATTTTCCTTATCAGTTTTTATAGTGAAACTACACGGAGAAAAAATTCTGGTAAAACTACTGAACTGAATGGTATTGACTTTCCAGGTAAAAAACCCATAATTTTGGTCAATAAAACCAAAATATACGGTATTTCAATCATTCATTTAATAATTTTTCCTTTCATATGCTTACATAAAATGATTTTTTCAATCTTTTTTTATATTATTTAAGATAACTAGTTAGAGATCAGTGTCAATGTTAGTTATTCGTTTTTTTGCAAAAATTTAGAAATAGGTTGAACAGATCTTTCCTTATTAACGTTTTCTTGAAACTACACGGCGAAAAAAGTTCTGGTAAAACTACCGTACTGAATGGTAATGACGTTTCTAGTTAAAAAACCCACAATTTTGGTTAATAAAACCAAAATATACAATATTTATACCAATAATTTAATAATTTTTCCTTTCATATGTTTACGGCTTACCGGGAATTCTGATTTTCAAATTTAGAGTTTTTGTATCATATACTTAGCATAAAATACAAGACTGAAAAATAAATTTAACTGATTTAAAAGTTTTTATGCCATGTTCTAAGATATTATAAGAAATTAACCAAATTTTGCAACATTTACCAAAATTTATCACATATTACACAACCATATTTTATTGTTAATTTTATCAAAATTATTACTAAATCGCTTCTGTAAAAGCTACTGAGCTTTTTGGTGTTTAAATAGGAGAGGAAAAGCACGAAAACCTCCCACGGTTAGAGTGGCGCCAAGGAGAATCTAACACATGATCCATCAACCACTGAGGATATCTTGCGTCAGCAATCTGGTAGCAGCGAGCCGGTCGTGGAATTCGCATCAACCAGTCATTGCTGGAATTTGAACCCGGGTCACCTCATTTGGGAGGAGAACGCTGCATCCCCTGAGCCACCATGGCTAAGTGTGGTATATTAAGGAAGTCTTTCCGTACACATAGGGGAAGGTGGGGTAATAAGGGGTAGCTAAGATTCGAAGGTCTGTTGAAGCTATTTTGTTCGACCTAGAAACGGTCTAATTTAACCAATATATGTATTATTGAATTGAACATAATACGTTATTCCTAAAAAGTACTACAACTTTTTTTAAAAAAATAATCCCTTCCTAGAAAAGGCCAAATCCCACGGTTTTACTCCACTTGTGGGATGAAACCGGGTACATATGCTAACTATGTGAGTTAAAAAAAAAAAAGAAAAAAAAAGCAATAGCAGACTTTTTTATTTTAGATCACAAATTACGAAAATTGGGTATGTAATTTGCATTTGGTTTAGTCATAGGCCATACTCTAAGAGAGGAGGGAGAGGGAAAAGACGACTGTTCCGGGGACCGGGGTGGCTGAGGGCTCGACCAAAATTCTTTATAAAAAACATAGAGTTTATTAATGTTTTTTCAAAAGAAAATGGCAGAAAATTTTCTTAATATCTATATAAAAACAACGAATTGAATAAATATTCCTCAAAAATTCTACTAACTTTTTCCTGCCTCGAAAATGGGGTCCCACAATAAATATTTTCCTGGGTCCCTAAAAATTTTTATTAGGCCTTAGATGTAGTTATCTTCTTCCTCCACTGCACTGCAACTTTCGTGGGTTCAGTATAAACACATATCAAGGGGGGGGGGGAAGGGACCAGGTAGCGATTTTCCAGTTCAGTGACTTTTAACAACCCGCTCTTCTGTTTGGCATTTTCTTAAATTAAAAAAAAATCTTGAATTTGTCTTTTTCTTACTTCAGGTAATAAAAGTGAGACTAACTACAGGTTCAGGCATTATAATTGCGATGTACCATAGGCAAGTAGAAAATATCCAAGAAAGAAACCGAGTCGTTGAAGGTCACTTCATTGTAAATTAGCGGAAGGTTGGGCCTGTTTATTTTTAATTATGTTATCAAATCTCTGGTTTTATCTTTCAATAGCCAGATAATCTATAGTCAGATACCAGATATAGAGTACAGATATTGCTGTCAGGCTAACCGCGAGAGGTGCTCGTGGACTTCCTCTCCATGTAACGCAAATGATGGTTAGTTCCCTCAAAAAGTTCTCCACGAATGCAAATTTCGCCCAATCCAGGAGTTTGTCTTTTGGATTGGGTTAAAAATTACAAGGCTTCGGAGTTGAACATTAGTAGTCGTAAGCCTAAATGTTGGATCGGCTGTTCAACGACGGTTAAAAAATATAAAATAAAACACTTTGATTTCATTGTAGTTAAGGACGAAAATGTTGTCCTTCACAACG
This sequence comes from Parasteatoda tepidariorum, assembly GCF_982258835.1. Classification (NCBI taxonomy): domain Eukaryota; kingdom Metazoa; phylum Arthropoda; class Arachnida; order Araneae; family Theridiidae; genus Parasteatoda; species Parasteatoda tepidariorum. The sequence continues at coordinate 29,641,961 of NC_141766.1, forward strand.
ATGTCGGAGAAAAAGTTAAAATAACGTTTAAGGCAGTTTCAGAAATCGTTAGAAATTCAATTGTGACTTCTACACAAAATCTTCTTTGGTCTTCGTATTGAAATCAATTTTCAAATCCAAATTATTTGATAAATTGGTAAGTATTAAAATAAGTTAAAGAAATATCAAAATTCCTACAATGTTTGGTGGCCCCTGCTGCAGGTCCTGCGCCCCATAGGTTAAAAATCTCTAATGTAGATCGCCATACTTAATGAATACAGAAGGTGCATTGTTTTTTAAAACTAATGGACTATTTAGTTAAAAAAATATTTCAATAAAAGAAATATAAAAAAAATCCGCTTGCTATTCAATTTACAAACAGGAACAAAAATATGATTAAATTGTTTTCATCGCGAAACTAAATATTTTTATTTGATTAGAAAATTTATTAAATTAAAAATTTAAAAAAATCTTATTCCTATAATACTTCTTTGCTGCATTAAACATTTTTATTTAAAAAAAGCGATGAAAATTCTTGATATGTTTAAGGAAAACAAACAAACTTTGAATTTAAATGCATTTTAAAAGATAATTTTAATTGAAAAAGCATATTCATATGATTGAATGAATATAAAAAATATCTGAAATACAATTCTAGCGATTAAATTAAGTAGTACTAAATATTCCGAAAAGCAAATTATCTGCTTTGTAATAAAACAAGTGCATTATAGTTGCTGAATTGCAAAGCATGTTTTTAAGACAATAAGATGAATAATTCAGGTTCAATCTAGAATAAAAATAATGTAATTTATGATTCTGTTTGAATGAATTCTGTTTGAGTACATGATATCAAATGGAGATCAAATTAGAAATATTGTAATTTGAAAATAGTAAATTTCTGAAATAACAAATTATTCTCTTTTTCAATTTTAAACTTCGATGACTTCAAATTGAGGAAATAAAAAAATTGCATTTTTCACTACTCAAAGCGACGAAATTGATATTTAAAGGCTAATTTATTTAATTTTTATATCATTTATCGTTATTTTGAAGCAAAACATATTTACAACCATTTGCTGTGAATCACTATTATGTTAATGGTCAATTAACTATTGAAATTCTCTGTTATATTGAGCTATGGGATATTTATGTAAAATGCAATTTTATCTTTGCTTTGTTTCTTTTATAGAAGAAAATTTAGTTATAATAATTCTGTGAAATAAAAAAAATAAATATATTTTTCATTACTCAATGCGACAAAATTGATATTTAAAGGATAATTGCAAAGTTCTTACTGTTAAATACCGTGAGTCGAAAAATTAAAATTTCCAAATAAATAGTAATGTTTTATATGGTACCTGCTTAACTGGTGCAGTGCATAAAACTATGGATAAAGTTTTTTAAATATAAAGCTGTTATAAAGTGAAGTAATTCAATTATTGTTCTTTCTTTCATATTTTGTTGCATTGTTTGTCTAAAAATCAGCTTAAATAAGTGAACAATCGCTATTTATTATCATTGCTACAAACCTTTGCGTTTTTTGAAATATTTCTTACTGGTAGCTGTTTTTACATATATTTAATTCTTGATTAAATAAGTTTGATTTGAAATAAGTTTGATTCGAAATAATTTTAATCAACTTGACTCGTAAACAATTCAAATATATATGCATACATATAAGAAATGATAATCATGATATAATATTATTGAATATATATTATTATTAATGATATAATATGATTTTATTTCAATATCAATGAGGAATATCAATGAAAATAAACTATAAATGATATGACTATAAATGAGAAATTAATAGTTAGGATATTTTGTATGAACTGAATATCGAAACTAGTTTTAAGGCAGATGAAAATGTGAATCATTTTAAAATTCTGAACTGAAATCATGCCTAATTTGAAAACAAGATTTGCATTAAAACTTGGTTTTGACGGTTTTAATTTCATCTCAGACTAGAAAAAAATATTTTATCTAGAGAGAAGTTGATGTGTATATGATGGATAAATTTGAAACGGATGACAACAGATATTTCTTGCTCCACTTGCATTTTGTAACTCTAATATTTAGCTTATTCAATATTCATGGATATTGTGATTAATCTAGAGCGGATTTATATGTTAGGAATTAATGCAAATTCATTGTAACGAGCCATTGCTCTAAAATAAATGCATTTAGTTCAGCTCTCTGAGAAGTTGGGTCAGATTGCATAGTTATGTAGTGATAAAGCTTTTTGATTAGAAATAGGAGTAATAGTAAAGGGCAGGTTGAAATGAAATTTGAATTAGTTTGTCGTGAAATAATATTTGCTGCCATTGAATAAAGATATATATACCATCATAATATATATAATATATTTGAATTTGAATTCGCACAATTCAACAGCTTTGAGATAAGAAAAAAATTATGTCTATATAAATTTATATTCTAATTATACAAATTCCAAGATTAGTTCTTGTTAAAAACTTGCTCTTAATAAACATGTATCATGCTTACTTTTAATTTTGGTTTTAATTTTATTTATTAAATAAATTTGAGTGTTTAAGAAACTCATCACAGCTCACAATACAATTTTCAATGCAATGAATGAGAAAAATAATGACTATTTGAAAAATGTTGCGCATGCATTGACCTCAAAATTATTGTATGAATGTAGAACAAAATTAAATGTCTGATGCAATATAATGATAACCCACATTTTTTAGCGAAAAACTATTCATTAGTACTGTATTTAGATGGATACTTTACAAATTACTGAGATTTTTACTGGACAATAGCACAAAAACAAAAACATCCTATGAATATAATTGTCATATTTTTCATCAAAAACGCTCTCCTAAACAATTTAGCCTACTGTTATGTTTCCCCAAATCCTTTAAATATAATTTATTTAATTACCTCCAAATATCTTTCACTAAGATTTTGAGTTTCTTTCCCATTCTTCTCAATTTACTCTGAAATAGCTTTAATTTTAAATTTATGATTTAAGAATAGTGGAAAATTGAAAATGTGGTTAAACCTCTTCAACAGTTTAAACATGTGGCCCACCCATATCCAACTGATGAAATATAACTTATTTAGATAGATTTCATTAACATATCCATTTTAACTTATCCTTTAAATATAATTTATTTAATTACGTCCAAATATATCTTTCAGAAAGATTTTGAGTTTTTTTCCAATTCTTCTCATTTTATTCTTAAATAATTTTAGTTTTAAATTTATAATTTAAAAGTAGTGGAAAATTAAAAATGTGGTTAAACCTCTTAACAGTTTAAACATGTGGCCCGCCCAAATCTAACTAATTAAATATAACCTATTTAGATAGCAAAGCAACTAATTTGATTTCAAAAATCTTTTAAAAGATTTTCAGATTATTCCATCAACGGTTATAAGCAGAAATAAAGTTATGTCACTAGTTTTTAAATAAAATATCATTTTCAAGTTATGATTCGAAGAGTTTTAAAAACACTATTTTTTGCTTGCGATTAAACTTTGTTTGTTGTCACAACTGTCTCAAAATTTATATTTATATAATAAAAATAACTCATACTTCAACTATGTAATAAAGCTGCATCGCTATACAGCGTATGGCCACTCTAAAAATATTATTATAATTCTTTATCAAAATAAAGTAAAAGAAAAAAATTTGCATGTTAAAGTCTGAAAATTAATATATATGTTAAAAACATTTCAAAACTATGACTATTCATTATCGAGGTCTAGAAGAGTGAAGAAAACCAGTTGTTTTTAATCTGAAAAGCCAGTTTTTTTTATTTATCTGAAAACCAGTTTTTTTTATTTAATCTGAAAAATCACTTTTTTATTTAGTAAAACTGCACTGTTTTCGTCTTTCGCTTATAACTTTTAATAAGAGTGTGTTTCTTAAAAATGTTACATTTTATTTCAATTTAAATCTAATTAATAACACTTTAAATTCAGAATTTTGATACTACGTAGATCATCAATTTAACTTTGTAAATTTCTGTATTCCACGATTAACATGCTTGAAATTTTCATTTGATTACATTTAGAATGATCGCATTTAATAAGCATGGGATAATGCCGCTAGCCTAAATCAAACGATATTGCTCGGCATTTATATTTACTGTCTGAAATTTCCAATAAAGTTCATGCCTGTTAAAGTGATGTATCGGTTCTTGACATAACAGAAATAATTGCTTAGCGTCTATCAACTCCAGAATGCGAATTTAATTGCCAACCCACCCTCTCAAGCCTGCGCTTTTACCACACTCACCATAATTAAAAGCAAGGAGAAATTTTCATTAAAACCTGCTATCTGTCGTGGAAGTCTTTCTAACAGTTACGGCTTGTCTGTTACATTCACTATCTCTAGCCTCATCACAATTTGGCGCTTAAAACTCGCGCCTGGCGAAAAAAAAAAGGTAGAAATGTTGCGTTATAAATTATTATGAAGCCAATCAGAGAAGTGTTTCTTTTTAACTTTTGAAATTCTTTATTCTTTTTAGTAATGTGGCAACAGCAACTAGATAATGTTAATGAGTGTCTTAGGATTTGAGAATTATTCTGTTATATGACTCTCATCGCATGGCTTAAAGACCTTTGCTTCTTCTTAATTAGTGATAAGATTATTGAAATCTTGTTAAGCTACTTTACTTTAATAAATGAGTTGTTTTTATTTTGCATTTTTGCTTCGCACCTTTCGTTAAGGCTTGAGAAAATTAATGAAAAGGCTTAGTTTTATTTTTGTAGTGCCAGGAATTTCGTAATTAAAGAAACTACTTTCTTAAAAATGATTTAAATTTGTTTTCATATGTATGTAGGATAATTTTGTTGCATTAAAGGCTTGATAAAATAAGTTTAAGTCAATATTTGTATTGTTTTGAGCAGAAAAAGGGTTTCAATTTTGATAAGGTACAAAGTGATTTTAGATTTAGGATTTAACAAAATCTTAAAATATAGCCACATTTTACAGAAATTAAGTTTTTTAATAGTGATTCAGAATTAAATAGGAACTATTTTCTATAATTTATAGATGTTATAAAGTTTATAACGGCTTTTTGTTAGGATGAACGCTTATAATTTTTTGAATAAATGGTACAATTACAGCAATCATGCTTGAACTGAAATTCGCTAAAAATTATGAAGAGTAAACAAATACATGTTTTATTTCCAAGAAATTAAAAGAGCACATATATCTAAAGTTTTTTGTTTAAATACAGTAATGTTATATTGTTTTATGGTTCATCTGAAAATAGTTGTATTTTCATATCCAGATTTCATATTGTATTTTCATATCCAGATTTCATATTGTATTTTCATATCCAGATTTCATATTGTATTTTCATATCCAGATTTCATATTGTATTTTCATATCCAGATTTTGTATTGTATTTTCATATTCATTCATCTGAAAGGGTGCAACTTGCTGATCAGCTATAAGAATTTAGATTAAAAAAATTTGCCGTACAATTTTCTTCGACTACTTTCGGCGCACTGTTTTGAAGAAACAATGTTTATTAAAATTAATCAATAAACAATTTCAATCAAAATTTTTTTGTCAGATTAACTTTGTTGAATATTTTTATTTTCGCACGTCACAAAACATAATAAGAATTGCTGATTTATTGAGCACACTTTTTACTTCTTTTCGAAGACTGTCACAAAAACTCTGACATTAATTTTTACACAAACTATCAACTTTGCTAAGATCAGTTTACCAAAAATATAAAATTCATTTTAACTTGAAAAAATCGAGGTGTTCTATTTTCTTAAAATTCATTATTACACATGCAGACTTGTGTGCTTATTACGAGTGCGACGCATAAGCTTTTGTCAAGTTCAACTGTAGTTCATCAAGTGTAAAGGCGGGATTTGAACTTACTACCTCAACGCTATAGATCGTTAGACGCAGGGCAAGATTGTTCGTCTAGAGGACCCCCTGGAGGTTTCCAATTTGGATGTGAATTATTTTATATTTTGTCACAAATAGCAAAAAGTGGTGACAATACAAATTAGTACTTTTGGAAAATAACTTTAGATCCCAACATAAATTCATTGAAAACGCTGTAAGTGATCAGATTTATGACCAATCTTTCATAGCTAGCACTTCATGTCATTATTGCGACTTCGTGATGTTAATTGTTGAGCGTTGAGCATTATTGTGCTATAATTTTTTCATCCAAACACATTGTTGAATGGCAAACAAGAAGTTGCCAAGCCATAGTTTTTCGAAGCAAGCATGTAGCTTGACGGTATGTGTGACGTCATCTATCCAGCTTACTATGTAATTTGTTTGCCGAAATTGTGGCTTGAACTAAAACTGAACTATGCATAGTTGAAAAGCTCCAACTTTATTCATCATTCATTATTAACAAGCACTATTATTTATATTGTTGTTGCTGTTGCAGTTCAGTTACGTCGTACTAGAGCTGCACAATGGGCTATTGGCGACGGTCTTTGAAACATCCCTGAGGATGATCCGAAGATATGCCATCACAATTTTGATCCTCTGCAGAGGGGATGGCACCACCGCTTCGGTAGCCAGACGACCTGCACGCGAAGTCGAGCACTTTAAGGTAGAACAGTTAAACGAGGACCAATACTGCACACCCTAGGTCCCTACGTAGACTGATCCAAGTGGTCACCGACCGACACACTGACAGCAGCCAGTGATGCTTGACTTCGGTGATCTGTTGGGAACCTTGTCTTAACGATCAGTCCACTGCGGGACCTACGATGAGTTGGAAAGCTTTATATAGTGACCACTGTAACCTCACAGTATGACGCAATTATCTTTTATTTTTTATGCACTAATTAGAGAAATAAGAAAGCAAACTGGATATCGACGTCAACCGCACATAATTTATTGTATCACAACACTAAACAAAAGAAAACATTACAAAATAGATAAAAAAACTGTCTGACGTTTATTTATTTAGTAATTTCTAACCGAACATTTCTGATCTAGCATGTTTTTTTTTCTTTAAAAAAATTGCTTACACTGCTAAATTCCATTAAGTCTTGAAGTCACGAGCTTTCTACACGTAGTGAAAAAAAAAGCAGTTTTAATTATTTAAGGTTAAATGTACGTCACCAAAAGATGACGGAACGCATAATTTCATTACAGCAATCTTTGGCATCGTGACCTTTCCCATCTTGGCACCTACTCGCCAAAAGCAGCTCTAGGGACAGCCCGAGGCAAGAATAGAAGGGAGAAGCCTGTTCTTATCCTTCTTTTCTATCACGGCTCCGATTACCGACCATATTCCCAATTACAATATCAATCCCAAAACAGACATTTTTCTGAATTATAGATAAAAGAAACTCTATCTAAGACGGTAGTGTGGCAAAGTAATCAAGTTTCGGCAGTCTTGGTTTTTCTCTGTAAGTGTGAAAGTTACGCTGAGAATATATAATAATAAAATACGTGATTTTGCTTTAGTTTTCCGAAGAAAAGTTTTTAATTTATTTTTCAAGAATTTATACTGATAAAACATAGAAACATTTTGTATATTTATTATTAAAAGTTTAATTTGTTTTCAGGATTGCTTATTGAATAAGAGCAGTGCAAATCTTATTAAAAAAATTAAGAAAATATACGTATTACCTTTTTTGTCTGAAAGCCAAGAATTTGAAAACTGGTATATTTTTTGTGCTAATTTATTTATTTATTTTCTTTAAGAATTTTAATCACAAGCTTTAATTTAATAAACTAAAAAGTATATATATATATATATATATATATATATATATATATATATATATATATATATATATATATATATATATATATATATATATATATTCAATTTATGGAACGAAAACTTCTTTTTTCAAAAATTGCAGCAACTAAAGATTTTTTGAAGCACTTGAAGGTATGGTACGGTACTTTTATTTACGTCGCACCAGAGTTGCACAATGGGCTATTGGCGACGTTCTGGGAAACATCCATAAGGATGAGTCGGAGACAACATATATACGTCACATCCCGTTTCACACGGAGGACACATTCACACGCCATCCATTCATCCTCTGATCGTAATTTTTCCGTAGCATGGTCAATGTCCAATCCAGAACCCGTCAGAGGCATTGTTTTGTTTTGGGAGCTTGGAGGACCTTGTGACACCGACAGATTTAAAGTACAACAGTCATCATTTTTCAGCTGTCTTCAGACGGTCAGGATTGAACTCACGATCGCTCTGACATGAGCTCAACGCCCTACCTGCCAGGCTAGCCTGTCCAGAGCTATCGAAGGTAAAAGTAGCAAAGGTAAAAAAAAGTAGCAAATTCTAAAAGTAGCAAAGGTAAAAAATTGTTGCTTTTAGAATTTCCAAAGAAGAAAATTTCGTTCTGAAAATAATTAGGAATAACCTTTAGCATTCGAGTGATTCTTCTTTAATCATCAATGTCACCTGTGAAAAATAAAAAACTTTCAGATCTAAATGTTAAAATTTTAAATTACTTTATTCAGCTTAGTTATATACCTCTAAAGGGCCTTCAGAACCGGGTGGTCTCACAGCTCCACAAAACACTCTGCAAGGTGATGGTAGCGGGTTCGAGTCCCTCCGTAACCCAGGGTACATCTTCGGATGTCCTTCTTTAGTTCGTTCAACCAGTTCATCAACTTGACAAAATAAGATAAGCAGACCAGTCAGAATCATCCAGAATCTAAGAAACTGGTGGTAAATTTTCTGTGCGAATATTTGAAAAGTCACTACTTTATTTTTCCAAATTAATATTCATAGAACAGAGATTACTGAATAAGTTTCTCTAACAAAAATATATTTTTTTTTGAAAGATAAAGAGGGAATTTTTTTAATGTTCTTTGAGAACTTTTGCTACCAGGGTTTTAGTTTGTTGAGGCACATAACTATAAGCCATATCTGCAATGAGCCCACAAGCCTGCATATGCATGTGTTATAATACATTAAATAATATATAGCTCTTAGAGGGGTCTCCCCGACTCAGTCAGTAGTCTTGCAACTCTGCCAAATCCTTTGCAGTGAGAAAGCAGAGGGTTCGAATCTGATCATTACCTTGAACTCATCTTTGTGATGCCCTTCTCTAAATTGTTCTATCAGTTTTCAACTTGACCAGGACTTATAAACCGTTCTTAGTATTGATAACACAAGCCTGCATATGCATGTGTAACAAATAAATAAAATACACTCTATTGTTCTATTTAGGTGGGGTTACGCTGCACTAGAGTCACACAATGGGCTATTGGCGACTGTCTGGGAAGGATCCGAAGACATACCATTTCAATTTTGATCCTCTGCAGAAGGGATGACTCCCCTGCTTTAGTAGCCTGACGACGTGCTCGTGAAGTTGAGCACTTTACGGTAGAACAGTTTAGCAAGGACCGATACCATGCATCCTCGGTCAATACGCAGGCTGATCAAAGTGGTCACCCAACCGCAGCCAGTGATGCTTGATTTAGGTGTTCTACTGGGTTGTTGTAGTTCACTTACGTCGCACTAAAGCTGCACAATAGGCTATTGGCGACGGTCTGGGAAACATCCCTGAAGATGAACCGAAGACATGCCATCACAATTTTGATCCTCTGCAGAGGGGATGGCACCCCCGCTTCGGTAGCCCGGTGACCCGCACGCGAAGTCGAGCACTTTACGGTAGAACGGTTTAACGAGGACCAATACCGCACACCCTCGGTTCCTACCCAGACTGATCTAAGTGGTCACCCATCCGCACACTGACCGCAGTCAGTGATGCTTGACTTCGGTGATCTGCTAGGAACCGTGTCTTAACGATTGGTCCACTGCGGGACGGTGTTCTACTGGGAGTCATGTCTTTATGATCAGCCCTCTGCGGGACTGCTATTTCACTTAAATTCTTCTTCTAATGTTTAGCATCTATCATCTACCACTTTGAATGCTAAAATTTTTATATTTTAATGTTTATTAACCAATTATTTTAGTGATTTGGTATAGTAATTGCGAAAGCACTGGATTTTGTCTTGTAAACTTTAAGTGGTAGCATAAGTAAAATGAGCTAGAGTGCAAAGGATTATATAAAATTTCAAGAGAACTCTACAGTTAAATATGAAACCCTATCATTGTTTTCATCCTGGCAATTTCACAATAACACGTGCCTTAACACTTTGAATGCCACGCTAATTTTTCATGACTTGCCCGTCTGGCAAAACGGCAAATAACTACAAACTAAATTTGCAAATATTAGAGAGATGTTGATAGTTTTTGAAAAGGTTTAGCATGACATATTTGAAAAAAGTGTTGAATTATATAAGTCTACGAATTGTTTAGAAATAGTGGCGGCTAAAAATCTATCTGCTAATTTGAATTTATTAAACAATAAAAATCGCAATTAATAAACTACTCACAAATAATAAACTGCTCACAAATAATAAACTACCTAGGCAAAATTTGCTCAAAATCGTTCGAGTAGTTCATGAGAAATTAAATTTAAAGAAAATTCTATATTAAACTTCTCAGGAACTATTCGACCAACTTTTCTGAAATTTCATATTTTGCTATTGGAAATTAGATTCTTTAAAATTACGCAAAAATTTCATAACTTGTGATTCTTCGAATTTGGTAAAATTGCATACATACATATCCAAATGAGGTAAGATCAAGTACTTGTACAAATGCAACAAGAAATTTCTCCAGTGTTATCTTCATAGAAGTAGATAAGCAACAAGAATCGGTAAATATTCTTCGTTTGGCGTATTTATCTTTTATACTGTTGTATGACTCTCATTTTGCGATGCAAAAAATAGGACAATTTAAACTTTAAACTCGTAGCTATGAAATCAGCCAAAGATTAAAACTAAAGCTGATAAAGTGATAGAAAAAACATAGCATTTGCATGAAACATAATTAATTACCCCTTTAAACACTTATAAATTGCTCTTACAGGAAGAGGAAGACACATTTCGATTTATTAGCTTGCGGCAATTTTGATTCGGAGAATTTTGGAATCGTTCGCCTCTAATCGTATTAACTCACTTTGAGAAGAAAGTTCATCTAATTGGCAAAGTAACTAGCATAAGATAGCTTTTAGATAGTTTAAATATAAGAAATCCACAGCTCAGAGTAATACGAAATGGAGTTGGTATCTCTGGGCCTATTGCGCATGGGCTTCCAATGCAAGATGGTTACGACTCGGTTTGATTATTATGCAATAAAACACAAAATTTGTTACAAATAGAAGACATGTTCTCGAAAAGTGTCGAAGACAGTCCTTCATGTATCTTTGACTTAACACCTTCAACATCAGAAAGCCTCTACACGGGATTTTATACGTAATCTGCGCAGATTATTTAAAAAAGGAACCAGTGTATTTGTGCACGTGAACCCAAATTCTATTTTAGAGAGAAATTTCTTAAATATATTTGAGAATTGAATCTGTAGTGGTTGACAAGTATATAAGACAAACCAATCTCATTTATAAATTAAATTATTTTTAGATATACTTGCTACCACTTTCTTATTTTTACTATATTTTCTATTAAATGGATCTTTCATAAATTGGCAATTTTCATAGTGGTCTGATCGGATTATCTATCCTATAAGTAACAGTGTTGATGCGTTTTTCAGACTCCTACTATTTATATAATACATCTTCATTCCTGCCAACATTCACTCGTTTCGAGAATGAATTTTCCAAGTGGTAGTAAAACAATTACCGAAAAACTATCTTTCTCAAAAATATATTTACATTTTAATCAGGTTGAAATTCACTATCGTAAGGAATAATATGCTTTTATACATTTGTTGTAATTATTTGTATGTAGAGGTGGTCAATCTGATTTAAAATTATTATTGAAATTCAAAAAGTTTAGGAAATAACAAGAATTTCGCTAGGACTTTAAATATGAAAATAAAATCTTCCAGGAAAACCGAAAGAGTTGGCAGCTATGCATCTTAAACCCTTCTGCTTCAAAGTAAGATGAATCTTTGAAATAAGTATTTTGAATCTACCACTTTTTCAAGTTGAAAGAATTTCAATAAAATATGAAATAAAGGTTAACGAAACAAGGCTAAATTATTCGTACTCAGGAGGTTCGGGGAAAGCGTAACACCAAAAGTTATGCGAAATTTTTAAACTTTAGAGCAAGTACTTCCACCATTTTAAACCTAATATATAGTTCGTTCACCAGGAGTTGGCACTTGGCTCCACCTTCTTAGAGGCAGAGTTCATTTCAACGCGGGGGAGTTAAAGGAAAAACATTTCCCCGCTTGAAATCGAGATAACCTCTAATGCGCGCAAAGCCACCACATGGTTTTTTATAGTCAAATCATACCACTATGAAGGCAAACCAGTTTATGAAAGAACCCTTTAATAGAAAATCTAGTAAAAACAAAAATGTGGTAGCAAATATATGTCTAAAATTTTTTTTAATTATTGAATATGATTAGTTTGTCTTATTTACTTGTCTACAAATACAGATTCTATTCTCAAATACATATGACAAATTCCTCCCAGCCACTTTTAAAATAGAGTTTGGTTTCGTGCGTGTAAACTGTTCACTTTTTAAATAGTCTGCGCAGACTAGTTATAAGAAACAGTGGGGAGGCTTTCTGATGTAGAAGGTGATGGCCAAACACAAACTGTAAATTCTTTTTCTGTCACTTACTTCGCTTTATCATAAGCTATTATATCTTTCGTTATTCAAACTAACTTATGTTTTAAAACTTTTTCCCAGCAAAATATCTCAAAAAGAACAAACTGTTCAATAAAGGGAGAGAAATATCAACAAGTTTATGAAACAACACGCACATGTTCAAAATATGCACCTGAAGATCGCGAAATAAATATTTTTCTCATACGATCGCCAAATAGCAGCCTTGTTCACATCCTTCTCCCCAAAATAGCGAAATAGTATCATCCGATACCACGTGATAAAGGCGGAGCCAAGTGCCAACTCCTGGTGAACGAACTATACCCGGAATGTGGCTTAATCTCTTCAAAAGTGAAAAGAGAGTTAACAAATATGTTTCTTAATTTGTATTTTTTTTACGGACAACATGCAGGAAAAATGAAGTTTTGCTTATATAATTATATTATCAATATAAATGCTCATATTTGGGTCCAATGTATACATGCTTTTTAAGCCCAATGTTTTTTAGGATAAATCCTTAGGTAACAGACAGGTGACTTCGTAGTATAAACAAATACATATATCCAATTTTACCGTATAAGTATATGTGGACGGGAGTGAATAGATTCAAGTTTACAAACTGATTTTATTCTTATTATCTTATTTTTACCAGATCTGCTATTAAATGGCTTTTTCGTAAAATGGCTTACCTACAAAGTGGTCGGACCACTTATAAAAAACCACGTGAAGGTTTTCAGTTATAGGAGCTGTTGTTTAAGGCATGATGGTAAAACTTAAACTTGTTACCATTTCATATCGTTAAAAAAATGCTCCCGGTCAAAAGTTGGTAGAATGGTAGAAATCACATAAATCTCGGTGCGCTGCCGCGAAGCGGCATTAACTGATTCATCTGTAGTAATAAATCGATGATAAGGAGTAGTGAGGAGGAATGGCATATCTGCCAACTCTTCCGGATTTTCCCGAAGAATTTATTTTTATATTTAAAGTGGTAGCAATACTCATGTTATTCCAATTAACTTTTTGAATTATAATGATAATTATAAATGAGTTTGACCACCACTACATATAAATAATTACAATAAATATATAAAAGCATAATAATCTTTGCACAAGCGAGAGAGATAGAAAGTGATTCTTGGAGTTTGTGGTGATAGTTATAAGAATGTGTATAGTCTAACGCTAGTAGAAAAGATGGTTTAAGCAGGGAGAAAATTGCAGTCAATTGCAAGCTTACTACTTGTGGTAAATATTCAAGTGAATATTTTTTTTTTTTTTTTAATTTTATTTTTTATATTATTATTATTATTTTACACTGAAAGTATACAGTGAATTAAGCCATGGAGGTCCAAGATCCAAATAGCAATGAATATCCTATTACAACAACTACTCCTCAGCCAGGAGATATGGCGCAACAACTCTCTATCATGAATTTTCGGTTATGTGCTCTAGTTGAGCAAGTCGCAAAATTAAACGAACAAATAGAGGATCTTCGCACCAAGAACTCTCAATTGGAAGCTGAGAAAAGACATCTGGAAAAAGCTCTTGATAAAGCACAAGAACCAGTGATTTCTCCAACCCTTCCGATTACACATAAAAAACGCAAGATATCAACTAAAAAGAAAACGAAAAGCAAGCAAAATACAACTGCGGCAACTAAAAATGACGCCACCAGCAGCAATGAAGACAAACAAATATCAAACGATAATAAACTAAGCGATTCATTGGAAACCGATGAAGAAAACGCTATGGAGCTTGAAAAAGTTATTGATACGTTTCCATCAGCAGAAAGCGGCGAAGAAGAATTCAACAAAAACAAGAAACCTCGATTTGAAACTGATGACAAAAAACAACGAGAAGATGAAAGTGACTTCTTTCAAACTCCCAAGTTTAAAAAGCAACGCATTCCACCAATCCTCATCAAAGACCCTAATTTCAACTGGAAACAAATCAAAGAACTGCTTCAAAATAACAACTGTTCAGACTTTACGGGCAAAGTGTTTGGTGATCAAATCAACTTAAAAGTAGCAGATGACGATGCTCATAGAAAAATCACAAAAATCCTAGATGACAACAAGGTCGAATATCATACATTTCTTCTTCAACAGGACAAACCACTCAAAGTCGTGCTCAAAAGCATACCTGCCGAATACGATGCAAATGAAATTGAAAACGAACTCATCAAAGTGGGATTTGTCCCAACTAAAGTTACCCAAATGACAAAATTCACTGAAAAAGGCAGAATTAACTTGCCCTTATTTATAGTGACACTACCAAAGAATAATCACAACAAGGAGATTTACGACCTCACGAGACTTATGAATTTAATAATCACAGTAGACAACTACAAAGGGCGCGGTGGTGTGACACAGTGCCATAGATGTCAGAATTTTAACCACGTTCAACACTTATGCAGACATGCTCCTAAGTGCCTAAAGTGCGGTGAAGGGCACTTAACATATACCTGCCAAAAATCCAAAGATACTCCGGCCAAGTGTGCCAATTGTGGTGGTCCCCACCCTTCAAATTATAAACAATGCTCTAAATATCCTCAAGTTGAATCCAGACACAGTTACAGCTCCAATAACCAAAATAATGAAGTCTACCGAAATAGAACTGCTCCAACTGCAACATATGCCTCAACCCTTAAAGAAGCTAAGCTTCGGGATCTTCAAAATGCCCAGCAAGAAGACAGAAGCCTGGTTCAAGAAGCACACACAATCCTGAACGAACTTAAAAACTTTGTGGAAATTTTAAAAAACAATGAAGGATTCAACCTAATTCGCCAACTAAAAGCAACAGCGGAAGCCGTAAAACCAACCAAATCCTCAACAACTAATGAATAAAGCCACTTCTCGTAAAGCACCACTTCACATTATAAACTGGAATGCAAACGGAATTTTTAACAAAATACACGAACTTAAAGACTTTATTTCTGAGTATGACCCAGATATTATGATTATCACAGAGACTCATCTTAACAAACAGCATCACATAAAAGTTGCCAACTATACGACCTACAGGTGTGACAGGAATTTCAGAGGCGGGGGAGTTGCCCTCCTGGCGAAGAATAGCCTAATGACAACCGAATTTAACAAATCAAACCAAGCTGGATATGAACAAATCTCAATTTTTCTTAACGACGATAACAAAAACATCAAGATCACTGGAATTTACAATGCTCCAGGTAATACTCTATCAGACGATGACATCAGACAACTTTTCCCAACAAACATGGAGACAATTGTAGCTGGAGATTTTAACTCGAAACACACAACATGGGGATGCAACAGAACCAACCGCAACGGTCTACAGCTCAAGAATCTCGTGAATAAGCACGCACTCACTGTTATCGCGCCATTATGTCCCACATATCTACCAAACATGAGAAATCAAAGACCGGACATTCTTGATTTCGCTATTTCCAATTTGAATACACCCATAGCAGCTGACGTTATAAATGCATTATCTTCTGATCACCTTCCAGTCTACATCTCGATTGGGATATCCTTAACACAGGCGAGTAAGCAAATCACTAGAACCGACTGGAATCTTTTTCAAAATATTCTCACATTAAATAAACCAAACCTTGCAGCTCTAAAGAGTACCGAAGAAATTGATACACAAATTACAATTCTTCAGAATGATATAATAACGGCCTACAATAAATCAACTGTATCAAAAAAACTCGCCTCAAATCACCTTAAACTTCCCTCCGAAATCGTTTTTAATCAAACAAAGAAACTGGTGCCGAAAGAAATACCAAAAAACTTCTGATCCAGACTACAGAGAAGAGATGATTAATCTTAACAAGCAAATACACAAGAAATGCCGTTATTACAGAAGAAGACAATGGGGAGACAAAATTGAATCGCTCAGTACGGAGGATAATTCTGTCTGGAGAATGATAAAATCACTTCAAGCCACACCTCAAGTGGATAAACCTTTACATAAAGATACCGGGTATGTCTTCACAGCTCAAGATAAAGCTGAAACTTTTGCTGACTCTCTAGAAAAACAATTTTCTCCAAACCCGGATTTCAATCTGAACAATCACAACATGGTTATCGAAGATGTTAAGCAATTCAACGTAATGCATTCATCTCCAGAGATAATTGAACCGACCAACACGGAAGAAGTTATAAACCACATCAAAAAGCTAAAAATAAAAACAGCTAAAAATAAAAACAGCTCCTGGTTGTGATAATATCAAAAACAAGATGATCAAGCTACTACCAAAACAGTACATAAAACTAATAGTTCATATCTACAATGCTTGCTTTACCTTAAACTACTTCCCTGATGCCTGGAAGAACGCAAACGTCATACTTTTCCTTAAACCCAGCAAAGATCCTACTTTACCTGAAAGTTACAGACCCATCAGTCTTTTGTGCAACTTAGGAAAGCTCATGGAAAAAATTATCTACACAAGGATCAAGCCTCACCTTACTTCACTACCAGATGAGCAGTATGGCTTTCGGAAGCATCTTGACACAACCAAACAGCTCCTCAGAATTGTCGACTATATTGGACGTGGACTCCATAACAAACAGAGTTCAGCACTACTGATGCTAGATATTGCAAAGGCTTTCGACCGAGTTTGGCATCAGGGTCTCATCTTCAAGCTTATACAACTGAAATTCCCAACTGGTATCATTAAAATAATACAGGCCTACTTACATAATAGAACCTTTCAAGTTAATTTTAAAAATATGAAATCAACAAACAGGAAAATAACAGCAGGAGTACCTCAAGGAAGCATCCTTGGGCCCATACTATTCATATTATTTACCTACGACTTTCCCATCGACCGACAAGACTTTAACAGCATCACAGCACTTTTCGCAGATGATACAGGAATTGTCGTGAAGTCCAAAAATCCCAACATTGCCTTACAAAAACTCCAAGAAAAGATCACAGAAATAGAAACCTGGTGCCTAGACTGGAAGTTTAAAGTAAACGGACAAAAATCGAAACTACTAATCATTCAACATAAAAGAAAAACGATCCTCCCCAAAAAACAAGTTGTACTCTTTAACGAAACGATACCCATAGTCAAAACAGCAAAATATCTTGGTCTGGTCATAAACAGCAAATTTAATTGGAAAGATCACGTCAAAACAGTCATCAACAAAGCACAAACAGCCTGCCACAGATTACAAATCCTTCTTCAGAACCCTAAAATGGAACTCAGACTTAAACGTTTACTTTACATCTCGATGATCCGTCCCATCCTGACTTATGCATCTCCAGCTTGGTGCAACATCTCTACATCACTCCTTAAAAAACTCAAAATATGCCAGAACAAAATCCTCAGGAAAATAACAAAAGCAAGATGGTTTATCCGCAATAAAAACATACATAGCGACCTCAACATAGATTTTTTAGATCATCACATTGCAAAGCAAAACTTCAGATTTTTTGAAAAGACCATATATTGTGACACCGCAGGATTCAATGAAATTTTTACGTTCGAAAACTTAAGAGAAGACATAAACCTCAGGCCGATTGCAGCTCATTTTTGTAGTGACATAATTTTAACTAAAATACAAAATATTTGATTTCCTTTTACTCCAGTTACCTGAAAGAACCACCTTAAAGATTAAATACAAGATGAATGGGAAAAAGGCCGCTAACGGCCCCAGGCGCCCAGTTATATTTCGATGATGATGATGATTGCACAAGCGAATTTCATCAGGATCAAAATATAATTATATTTTTGATTCAGATCGTTTTTCGTTTTACTACTACTCTGGAAATCAATTCTCGGAAAGAGTGAAAGTTGGCAGGTATGGAATGGGGATGGGAGGAAGAGGGGATCGGCCAAAAGTTAGAGTAGATGATTGTGATATACTCAGGGATCCCAGAGATAGAAGTAGTAGCAACAGTATTATAATTAGATATGTTTGTTTTTTTATAAATATCATCAACAAATCTTGATCAGTGCAGTTATTAACAAGTTGAATGCCACGCTAGTTTTAAATGGCTTGGCTGTCCGGCCAAACGGTGAATAACTACACACTTGGTTTGTAAATATTTGACAAGTTCTGCTAGTTTCAAAAGCTTTTTTTTTGCTTTTATTAACTAAAAATTGGGCACCTGGGCCGCGCAGCGTCCCTTATCCCATTCACCATGAAAATATTTACAAACAGTGTATAAAAACATTTTGTGAAAAGCAGCATCATGGTAGCTTTGTCAAAAAAAATCAAGCAATTTGCTTGATAAATAAAACATTTTGCAATACAATAGATTTATATATGAGAATTTATATACAGGCATTATTGAAATATACGTTGATACTTTTTACAGACATAATGGATATAGTTTTATAAGCGCAGGAGCTGACAATTTGCTCCGCTTTGCAAAATAGTATCAGTGGAAGCGAAATTTGAGTTAATTTTAGTTTACTGCTCCCTGCTTGCGTAGTGGTACTGCTCCTACCTGATGATCAAAAACAAGAGATCGCATCTAATTCTACGGAAAAATTGATAGCCATTTCCGTGGCAGACGAAACGAACATCAATCTTGAACCTTCGGAGCAGCCTAGTGGTATCACCATCTTCAGCGACTGCAGATCTGCCTTACAGGCCCTCAGAAAAGGTACCTCAAGCCTAATCTTCAATATCAAAGAACAACTTGAACAAGAAGAACTCACGATATACAAAGTAATGAATTTTTATGGAGAAAGCTAATAAAATTTTTTTGTACCTTTAATGTAATAATAACGCATCATTTTAAATTTTGGATGAACCGTACGAATCTTGCTTTTAAATAAATTTTTCTTGGACATTTAAGTGACTTTAAATATTATTCTTTCTGATTTTATAGTTGATTCAATAAAATTGAATCACCGGTGGCTGACACTGAAATTATATTTTGGCTGTGTCTACCACCGCATGCTGACACTGACTTTTCACATATGCCGCGAAAAACAGCTGGCTGACAGCGTATATCAGGATATAGAACTATAAAATTTACACTCTTTGTAATTGCAGAAAATCTGTTCAAAATTTAGTTAATTATTGTGATTTTTGGTTTAATAAATTCAATTTAGTAGATTTTTACCCCCTCTATTTTTAAACAATTCGCAGGCATATATTAATCACCACTTTTTTAGTTATGTCATGCTAAACCTTTTATGAACTAGCAAAATCTGTCTATATTTGCAAATTTAGTCTGTAGTTATTAACCGTGTGGCCAGACGAGCAAGCCATGTAAAATTAGCGGGGCATTCAACGTGTTAAGAACATGATATGGGGTGAGTTCCACATTAAGATAGTTGCCACTGTTTTGATATTTTCTAGTCCCATCTGCAAAGATTTTCATGTTTTCATGATGTTTTGTTCTTAGTTTGATGAGAGTGGTGACTGTCTTCCTGTTGATGTCAAGATTAGTTATTTGATCGTGGGCCTTGATTTTTAAGGGGGTGAATAATCTTGACTTTGCAAAAATATTTGCATCTGCCAGAGTAGTTGGGATTGTATTTTGATAGAGATCTCTGGCATTTTTAGCCAATGAATCGGCTATTTCATTGAACTCACGGTTCAAATGAGCGGGAATCCACTGCAAGAAGCATTTTTTCTGGAGACGTTGAAGTTGTTCTGTAATATTCAAGATTAGGCTTGAGGTACCTTTGCTGAGAGCCTGTAAGCAGAGATGCCAACTGCTCCGCCCACGCCGAAATAATTAAAAAAAACGGTATATAATTACAAGTAAGTTTTTCAAATATTTGACTATATTTGCTTGCCTTTTAAAAGACATCGCACACATAAGTATTATAAGTGGAGAATTATATAACCCTGCGAATTATTTAGAAATAGTGATGGATAAAAATCTACTAAATTGAATTTATTAAACCAAGAATCACAATTGATAAACTACCACTATAAAATATATATTTGCTGTCCGGAGCAAGTTGGCATTTCTGTGTAAGGCAGACCTGTAGTCACGGATGATGGTGATACCACTAAGCTGTTCCAAAGGTTCAAGACTGATGCACGTTTCGATTGCCGTGGAAATGGCTATCAGTTTTCCCGTAAATTTCGATGGGATTTTTCCAGCACCAGTTGCGATTTCTCATTTTTGATCATCAGGTAGGAGCAGTACCACTCCCGCACCTCCGTTGGTGAAAGTGGAGTCAGAAGATCCATCAGTAAAAACTCTGATATGATTGAAGCCAGATAGAGAATCGATCGTTAGATTATATAGAAAAATTCGTTAAAGAAGGATAGTTACGCCTACTTTTAATAGAGTAACCAGTAGATGGATGCTTCGCCTTCGTCTTTGATATGGCTGAGGCCTTTAACCCTTTCGCGCCGACTGTCACAAATACGTGCCAGCATAAAGCCGTATCAACCACGGTAAAAAGATAAAACTGGTAGTCAAAGTAATTCTTTAGCAGTTTATTTGTGGGCGGAGTTATAATTGTTTGATTTATTTAATTCACCATTATTTTGTTCAAAATAAAACTATTTAGTTATGCATAAAATTAACATAGATTATATCTATGATTAATCTACCAATAATGAAAGTAAGAGCAAAGTAAGTCTGTCAAATTAGCAACGACTACATTTAAGTTACCGTTTTTTATTTAATTACATCCTGATTCTGATTTTGTGCGAATGCTTTTCTGAATCATCCGTCCCCAAGGGGTTAAGCCCCGAAGGGGCCTTTTTCCTCTTCATCTTCAACTTGTTGGTCTCTAGATGTTTCTGTCTTGATGTGGAATCTAGAAAGGAAAAGATCAAGCAAAAGAACTATTAAGATCATATTGGGGTGCTGCTAAGATCTGATTGGTCCAGTAGTTGGGATCTGTGCGGGGCTAGAATTACCTGGGTACAAGTAATTTTGTAGCGCCAGTTTTGATAGTGGTGTATTAGCGAACTAGGAAAATTTGAAGATAAATTTAGGCCCTAAAAAAAGGCCTTTTTTAATTCAATTAAATTAAGGAGAAAATTAGATTTCAGGGTTTAAATTGAGCAATTTTAAAATTATTTGAAAGAATTGCGTCACTCGTGAGGAAGTGCGCTATCGGTCTAATTTTACTATCCTCAATATACATTTCAGTTTGAAAAATTTTATTGTAGTTTGCAACATCGCAATTTATTGCTTTATTGAAGAAGTTAATATTAATATCTGTGATAGTTTAGATGGATGCTTTAACATTGCATTTTAGATGATACTTATAATTTTTGATATTTAGTGGTGT
Source organism: Parasteatoda tepidariorum (assembly GCF_982258835.1). Classification (NCBI taxonomy): domain Eukaryota; kingdom Metazoa; phylum Arthropoda; class Arachnida; order Araneae; family Theridiidae; genus Parasteatoda; species Parasteatoda tepidariorum. The sequence goes on from NC_141766.1 coordinate 29,663,743, forward strand.
GAAAATTACTTAAAATGAAAAATACTAAACTAAAAGTAACTTAAATTTCGCTACTATTAAATTTAAATACTATTTTTCAAAGCGGAGCAAGTTGGCATCTCTGACTTTTTAAAACTAGCAGAACTTGTCTAATATTTGCTAACCTTGTTTGCAGTTATTTACCGTTTGGGCGGACAACCGAGCCATTTAAAACTAGCGTGGCATTCAACGTGTTAATAACTGCACTGATCAAGATTTGTTGATGATATTTAGAAAAAAACAAACATATCTAATTATCATACTGTTGCTACCACTTTTATCTTTGGGATCCCTGAGTATATCACTGTCATCTACTCTATTTTTTGGCCGAGAGCGGTTTTTTAACGATTTAAAATAGCAGCAAATTTAAGTTTTACTATCATGCCTTAACCCCTTGGGGACGGTTGATTCAGAAAAGCACTCGTACAAAATCAGAATCAAGTTGTAATTAAATAAAAAACGGTAACTTTAATGTAGTCGTTGCTAATTTGACAGACTTACTTTGCTTTTACTTTAATTATTGTTAGTTTAATCATACATATAATCAATATTAATTCAAAGTATATTTAAATAGTTTTATTTTGAACAAAGTAATGGTGAATTAAATAAATCAAATAATTATAACTCCGCCCACAAATAAACTGCTAAAGAATTACTTTGATTACCAGTTTTATCTTTTTACCCTGATTGACACGGTTTCATGCTGGCACGTATTTGTGACAGTCGGCCCGAAAGGGTTAAACAACATGTCCTATAACTGAAAGGCTCCACTTGGTTTTTTATAAGTAGACCGATCAGACCACTATGTAGGTAAACTAGTTTACGAAGAAGCCATATAATAGAAAATCTAGTAAAAATACGATAATAAGAATAAGATAAGTTTGTAAACTTGAATCTATTCACTCCCGTCCACATATACTTACATCTTAAATTCGGATATATCTACTTGTTTATACTAAGAAGTCACCTCTCTGTTTCCTAAGAATTTATTTTAAAAAACATTGGGCTAAAAAAGTATGCATACATTGGAACCAAATAAGAGCATTTATATTGATAATATAATTATATAAGCAAAACTTCTGTTTTCCTGCATGTTGTCGCGTAAAAATATACAAATTAGGAAACCTATTTGTTAGCTCTCTTTTCGCTCTTGAAGAGATTATAAGCCACATTCCGGGTATATTAATTTTAAAAAGCTGGAAGTATTTGTTCTAGAGTTTAAAAATTTCGCATAACTTTTAATGTTACGCTTTCTACGATTTTCCTGAGATTAAGTGGGATGTGTTATTTCGTTAACCTTTATTTCCCGTTTTATTGAAATTCTTTCAATTTGCAAAAGTGGTAGATTCAAAATATTTATTTCAAAATTAATTTAATTCATGAATAGGATTGGTTAGTCTTATATACTTGTCAAACACTACAGATTCAATTCTCAAATATATTTGAGAAATTTCTCTCTAAAATAGAATTTGGGTTCATGTGCACAACTGGTTATTTTTCTGCATAATCTGCGCAGATTACTTATAAAATCCCGTGTGGAGGCTTTCTGATGAAGAAGGTGATGCTTTAAATAAGTCAAAGATGCATCAAGGGTTGTCTTTGACACTTTTTGAGAACAAGACTTCCATTTGTATCAAATTTTGTACTCTATAGTATGATAATCTGAAAACCGATTCAAAAAGATCTTGCATTGGAAGCCCATGTGCAGCTGACCCAGAGATTGCAACTGATCCGGTTCTACTCATACTCATATGTGAAAGTTATCTTAGCATCTGCCCGGCGAGGGGCTCTAACTAATTCATCTGAGTGGAAATGTATAATAAATCGCCGAATCGCAATTGAATGGTGAAAGTTGGGATTCAGTAACATTTACCGAGAGAAAATTAAAATAAAATAGTGAGAGTAAACAAACAATTTATAAGAGAAGAGGTTTTTGTCGCAGACTGCCTCCCCTCCCTCCGAGGTAACTGCTCTGATTTCGATATATATATATATATATATTTTCATAATATTTGATAATATAATAAAAAGCGGTAGAGAAATACAACTAAAAATTGCAGATTTTCGATTAACTTTGGCAACGTTTTTAAAGGCTCAACCAACGCCTCCTAAAACTGAAAGCCTCCACACGGATTTTTATAGGTAGTCCGATCAGACCACTGTGAAGGGTATCCACTTTCCGAACGAGTCATTTAATACAAAATCTAGTTAAAATGAGAAAGTGGATATGGCTAAAAATTTGTTTTATTTATGAATATTATTAGTTTGCCTCATTCACTTGTCAACCACTACAGATTCAATTCTCAAATATGTGTGATAAATTTCTCTCAATTACTTTTTTAAAAGGTTTTGGGTTCATGCGCACAACTGGCTCACTTTTTAAGTAGTCTGCGCGGACTACTTATAAAAGACCGTGTGGAGGCTTTCTGATGAAGGAGGTGATAGCTCAACACGACTTTACTCTATTGCAATTGGTTTATTGCAATTACATATATTTGCTTCCTTGTGTGCTCGATTTAGGCTTATAAACCTTTGTCAAATAGAAGGACAGATAGCACAATACAGAGAAGGACAACGCGAAGACATATATAGGGTGAAAGCGGGATTCGAACCTGCTACCTCCACGCCACCAACATTATATAGAAGCATCTTTGTCCCAGTTTTTTTGTGGTCAGGCTTTTAAAATCTTAGTAAAATTAGCTAAAATTCTGAGAGCTTTAGTATTTGATTGTCTACCAATAAAATATTTTGTGAAAAGCAGAGTAGGTGGCAGTTCTGTATATGTAAACCAACAAAGCAGTTGTGATGAATAGTGTGAAATTTTAAGATCGTTTGATGCGTAATTTTTCCTTAATTAATACTTTTAATACAAGGGAAAGTTATTTTTCAGGTCTGCAACGTTTTACCAATATTATAAAAGTCTCAAAAACTAAGTACCATTTTTTATTCTTTTTTAAAAAATTAAAATAATTCACATATGCCAAATGCTTCGCTTACAAGATATTTTATAAAATTGTACTTAAAACCAAAGGTCTCAGAATTTTGATTTATGCGTTCACGCCGAGTGTTGCGCCTGAAAGCGGGATGGAAAATAGAAAATACTGGTAGAAGAACTATTTCAATATTAGATAATATTCGGGAGGAGTTAATCTATTCTCAACAATAACAATTCACTGTAAGGAAATTTATCACGGCGAAGAAGCAATTCAATATAAAAATTGCAACCGTTAAAAACAATTGGTAGTTATGGATTTTTATCATTCCCGGAAAAAAACTAAAAACTGAAATTTATTTGTTATCAGTTTTTACTCCGGTGCTCCTCCCGATGAGACAATCTAGCGTGACCCACCGGTGGGTCACAACGGCGTGAATATGCTAATATAGCTAACATTTCAAAGATCTCACAGATATGAGAAAAGACTCCTTTTATACTTTTATAGGTTGGGTATATTCAGGGATTGTCAAATAATTTTCAAATTAAATTTTTCAAAAATAAAATTTTATTTAATACTAAATTTATTTAATTTAAATATCTGGAAAAAAATATCCCGCCAAAAGCGGAAAAATATGCAACACGTATGAAAAAGGAATCATGTCTAGCATATATCCAAGAGTTTGAACAATTTTTGTAAGATTCCGCAATACAAGAACGATATTAAATTATACGAAAATCATAGAACCTTAAAGTAAGAATTTTGCTCAACTTTCGCTTCATAATATACTTTTCAGCTTTATATACATTAATTTTCGCATTATTCTTTCCTGTGGATTTCTTATATTTAAGCTATCTTAAACTACTTACGTTAACTACTTCACCAATTAGATGAACTTTCTTCTCAAAGTGGGTTAATACGATTAAAGGCGAACGATTTCAGAATTCTCTGAAGCAAAATTTTCGCAAGCTAATAAATCGAAACGTCTTCCCCTTTCTGAAAGAAAAAAAGTTATAAGTGTTTAAAAGGGTAATTATGTTTCATGCAAATGCTATGTTTTTTTCATAACTTTATCTGCTTTAGCTTTAAACTTCCGCTGATTTCATAGCTACGAGTTTAAAAGTTTAAATCGTCCTCTTTTCTGCATCATTAAATGAGAGTCATATAAAAGTATAAAAGATAGTTAAGCCTAACGAAGAATATGCATCGTTTCTCGTTGCTCATCTACTTCTATAAAGATAACACTGGAGAAATTTCTTGTTGCACTTGTACAAGTACTTGATCTTACCTCATTTGGGTTTGTAGGTGTGCAATTTCACCTAATTCGAAGAATCACAAGGTATACAATTTTTGCGTCATTTCAAAGAACGTAATTTCCAATAGCAAAATGTGAAATTTCTGCAAAATTGGTCGAATAGTTCCTGAGAATTATTTTTAAATTAAACAAATTTCAAAAATAGAATTTTCGTTAAATTTAATTTCTCACGTACCAATCGACCGATTTTGCGAAATTTGCTATTTTGCCTTGTGAAATCACATTCTTAATAATGAAATCAAAATTTGTCTACCACAAAAATAATTTTCTCTCTATATTATCATTAAATAAAAAAAAATTAAAATCAAGTGTTTACTGAAAGTTGTATATTTCGTGGAATTATCCTTGAATAAACGAATACAGAAAGTAAAATTAACATTAAAAGGTCCAAACTTTAGACCACTCACCAAGCTCTATTACATCAACTCTAACTATTTTTAAATAAACTTTAGATACATCCAACCTTATCAAAATGTAATAACTAACTTTATTGAAATACATAAAACTTTCTAGCATTATTATTTATTAAATATTATCCTTTATTTAAGACTTTTTGAGTTTTAGGTACTCTAACCGTTGTATTATTCAGTGCTGTGGATTTCTTATGTGATGATTAACTTATGGTAACTACTAGTTAGATGAATTAACTTATGGTAACTACTTCAATTGGATGAACTTTCTAAGCGAAGCGAGTTAATACGATTAGAGGTGAAAGATTCCAAATCTCTACGAAGCAAAAGTTCCTTAAATTATTAAATAGGAATGTATTCCTATTTCGGAAAGTGGAAACAATTTATAAGGGTTCAAAGTGGTAATTAATGTTGTTTCATAGAGAACAAATGCTACCATACCCTTATCACCCTTATCTACCTAACACGCATTCTTTTTAAACATCCGCTAGTTTCATAGTTTAGAGTTTTAAGGATTATAGTGTCCCTTTTTTTCAACATCGTAAAATGAGATTTCACTCCGGAAAAGAAGGTCATATGACAATTGCGGAAGATAGCTCAGAATCACGAAGAATTTTATGGATCTTTGATGCTCATTTATGAGAGGTTGAAGTCTTAACGAAGAATTGCAACCAGTTTTCTGTTATATTACATAGTAGAATTTTCGGAATGTCATATTTTTTTTTTATAAGTATTAAAAAAAAATCACCAGTAGAGAAACTCCTTTTTAACAATATATTTTACACCACGCTACTGAATAAAATTTATGTAGAAGCGCTTATTTATATTAGCTCGTACTGAAAATAACTTGAAAAGTTATGTTAGAGGTTGTTATGACCTAATATAAACACGTTGAATGCCATGGGGTCAAAGGTGACCGGCAAAGACAAGATTATTAGAAACACATAAATCGAATAAATTCTTAGTGCTTATAGAGAGTTTAGTTTCTTATAGAGAAAGCTACTAAAAACATTTTGAAACTTATTAATTAAAATAATTTTGAAAGTATCTTACATTCTTCTTCTTTATTGGCACTACTGTCCAGGGTGGGCCTTAGACTGCGCACAATGTTTTTTAAAACATCTCTGTTCCAAATCATGATCTTTAAGTTTGAGATTTGTAAATTTTTTAAATTATTCAAGACATCATCCATCGATCCCAAGGCCTCTCGGCCTAGAGAAATGCCAACTTGCTCCTGGCAGCAGACAAATATTTTCAAGTGGTAGCGTTTTAATGCATGATTCTTAATTTAGCAAATTAGATTCATAAGATTTTGTTTACCACTTATTTTAAATAATTTCATGGCTTGCATAAAATGTGACGCCATTGAAAATGATACAGTTCAGTCGGGGCCTCACTGGCCCCGGAGTATCACCCGCCAAACGCTGTGCAAAGCGTGGAGGTAGCGGATTCGAATCCCGCTGTCACACTGAATGTATCTTCATGCTGTTCTTCTATTTGAAGAAGGTTTATAAGCCTAAATTGAGCAGATATGCCAGCAAATTGATATAAATCGATTGCAATACAGTTAAGTTGTTGAGCCTTTTAAAAAGTTGCCAAAGTTCATCGAAAATCTGCATATTTTAGTTTGAAGTTTTCCAGTATTTTTTCATAATATTTTCTCGAAACAAGAGCAGTTGGTCTCTTTCAGTTTTTTGCGCATGGGCTTCCAATGCAGGATCTTTACGACTCTGTTTTCAGCTTATCATGCATTAAATAGAAGACAAGTTCTCAAAAAGTGTCGAAAAGCCCTTCACGTGTCTCAAAAAGCCCTTCTTGTGTCTCAAAACGCCCTTTATGTATTTTTGACTTATTTATGGCATCACCTTCTACATCAGAAAATCTCCACACGGGATTTTATAAGTAATCTGTGCAGATTACTAGATAAATTTTACATTTTAAAATTAGATAAATTGAGATAAATTTTCCTCATATATTTGAGAGTTGAATCTGTACTAGTTGACAAGTATATACGGCGAACCAATCATATTGATAAATAAAAAGATATTTAGATATATATTTACTACCACTTTCTTATTTTTACTAGATTTTAAATTGAATGGATCTTTCATAAAATGATTTACCTTCATAGTGGTCTGATCGGATTACTTATCCTAAAAGAAGCAGTGTGGAAGCGTTGTTCAGACGCGTACTCTTTATATACATCTTAAACCCTTCAGCGTCAAAGTCAGAAAAATTTTGGAAATAAATATTTTGAATCTGCCACTTTTTCAAGTTGAAAGAATTTCAATAAAACGTGAAATAAAGGTTAACGAAATAGAACTCTTCCGCGGATGATGCATGTTTGTAGAAAGCGTAACATTTAAAGTTATGCGAAACTTATACAGAGCAAATATTTCCAGCATTATTTAACTAACATGGGTCCCAGCTAAACCAACGCCTCCTACAACTGACAGCCTCCTACAACTGACAGCCTCCACACGGTTTCTAATAGTTAGTCCGATCAGACCAGTATAATGATAAACCAGTTTACGAAAGTGTCCATTAATACAAAATCTAGTAGAAATAAGAAGTTGGTAGCAAATATATGTCCAAAAATTTACTTAATTTATGAATATGAATGATTTGTCTTATTTGCTTGTCTACCACTACAGATTCCATTCTAAAATATAAATTCCTTAAATGCTACAAACTTCAAAAGGAATTACGTATTTTATAACTTTTATAAGTTTTTTAAAAGTGACAAATGGTTACCAATTTTATTCAAACTCACTTCAAGAAAGCTGAAGTTATTGAAAAATGGAAACCTAAATTAAAAGTGGTAAAACGTGGTGGTAAGTATACTTACCACGGCATTCAACAGGATTAAACCCTTCAGCGTCAAAGTCAGAGATGCCAACTTGCTCCGGACAGCAAATATATTCTTTAAAGTGGTAGTTTATCAATTGTAATTCTTGGTTTAATAATTTCAATTTAGTAGATTTTTATTCACCATTAACTCTAAATAATTCGTAAGCTTATATAATTCACCATTTTTTAGCACTATGTAATGCTATACCTGTTTGAAAGCAAGCAAAAGTAGTTAAATATTTGCAAAATTTACTTTGAAATTATTTATAGTTTTAATTAGTTTGGCGTTTCCGGAGCAGTTGGCATCTCTGCAAAGTAAGAAAAATTTTGGAAATAAATATTTTGAATCTACCACTTTTTCAAGTTGAAAGAATTTCAATAAAACGGGTAATAAAGGTTAACGAAAGAAGGTGGCGGTCCGAAACATTAGCTGTTTGTAGAAAGCGTAACATTTAAAGTTATGCGAAACTTATATAGTTCGGAGTAAATATTTCCAGCGTTATTAAACTAACCAGGGTCCCAACGCGTCCTACAACTGACTGCCTCCACACGGTTTCTTATAGGTAGTCTGATCAGACCAGTATAATGATACACCAGTTTACGAAAGAGCCCATTAAAACAAAATCTAGTAGAAATAAGAAGTTGGTAGCAAATATATGTTCAAAAATTTATTTAATTTATGAATATGAATGATTTGTCTTATTTACCTGTCTACCACTGCAGATTCCATTCTCAAATATACATGACAAATTTCTCTCAGAAACTTTTAAACTACAATTTGGGTTCAAGCACACAACGGGTTTTTTTTTTCTAAATAGTCTGCGCAGACTGCTTATAAAAAACCGTGAGGAGGCATTTTGACGTAGGAGGTGTTTACTTAACCCATGATATGGCTTAAAACTTACCAAGAATATGGCTAAATCTCTTCTAAAGATGAAGACAGCTAGCAAACATGTTTCTCAACTTGTATTTGTTTTATGGACAACATGCTGGAAAAAAATAGTTTTGCTTATATAGATATATTAATAACATAAATGCTTATATATGGGTTCAATTTCTACAATGCTTTTTAAGACCAATGTTTTTTGAGATAATTTCTTAGTCAACAGAGAGGTGACTTCTTAGTACAAACAGATCCATACATCCAATTTTACCATATAAGTATATGTGGACGGGAGGAAATAGATTCAAATTTAGAACATTATCTTATTCATATTATCTTTTATATTTTTACTAGATTTTCTATTAAATAGCTATTTCGTAAACTGGTTTACCTTCATAGTGGTCAGATCAGACTACCTATCCTGCAAGAAACCGTGTGGAAGCGTTGTTCAGACTCGCGCTCTTTATATACACAGAGATGCCAACTTGCTCCGGACATCGAATAAATATTATAGACTGGTAGTTTATTAATTGTGATTCTCTGTTTAATAAATTCAATTTATTAGATTGTTATCTACGACTATTTCTAAGTAATTCGTTGGCTTATATATTCACCACTATATTATAATATAGTCATGTTAAGCCTATTAAAAAGCAATCAAAATTTGTCAAATATTTGCAAATTTTAATTTGTAGTTATTCACCGTTCTTAACCCCTTGGGGACGGGTGATTCAGAAAAGCATTCGTACAAAATCAGAATCAAGTTGCAATTAAATAAAAAACGGTAACTTAAATGTAGTCGTTACTAATTTAACAGACTTACTTTGCTTTTATTTTAATTATTGTTAGTTTAATCATCTATATAATCAATATTAATTCAAAGTATAACTAAATAGTTTTATTTTGAACAAAGTAATGGTGAATTAAATAAATCAAAAAATTATAACTCCGCCCACAAATAAACTGCTAAAGAAATACTTTGATTACCAGTTTTATCTTCTTACCCTGATTGATACGGTTTTTTGTTGTCACGTATTTGTGACAGTCGGCGCGAAAGGGTTAAAATCATTTTGGCGTGTCCGGAGCAGTTGGCATCTCTGTATACACTTTAAACCTTTCTGCTTCAAAACAAGAGAAATTTTTGAAATATATATTTTACATCTACCACTTTTTCAAGTTGAAAGATTTTCAATAAAATGGGAAATAAAGGTTAAAGAAACAGTTGCGGGACGATCTTTCTGTCATGCATTGTAGAAAGCGTAACCTTGAAAGTTATGCGAACCGTTTAAACTTTAGACCAATTACTTCCTGCAATTTATATCCAACAAATCTGGAATGTGGCCCAATCTTTTAAATAAAGAAAAAATATAACAATTGCGTTTCTTAATTTGTATTTATGGACAACACACAGGATCGAAGTAGTTTTGCGTGCATATTAACATAGCATTACATAACTTATACATATTATTATATCTTCATAGTGTTCTGATCGAACTATTTATAAAAAACCGTGTGGAGACTTTTAGTTACAGGAGGTGTTGTTTAAGGCATGGTGTTGAAAATAATTGTAACTCACATGGTAAAACTTAAATTTGCTACCATTTCAAATCGTTAAAAAAAGATTCCTGCCAAAAGCTTGAAACTGAAACTGACACTGTACAAAATATCTGGGCACCTGAGGTAGTAACAGGATTATAATTAGATATGTCTGTTTTTTTAAATATCATCAACAAATCTTGATCAGTGCGATGATTAAGTTTTTAATTTTATTTACATTAATTATACACGAATTAAATGAAAATTATTTAAACTGAAGTTGCTCTAAATATAGGTAACCTTTTTCTTTCTAATTAATATCTATTGCTACAACTTAAATATATTTAATTAGAGTTCAAATGATCCGTAAAAATTTTTTAAAGTGGCGGAATTGTTATAGTGAATAAACACCAATTTTTTTTTAACAGCATCCACTTTAAAATTAAAAATTTGAAACCATACGATTTCGTAACTAGACATACTTCTTTTGAAATATTAAGTGTTTTGGTAAGTACGAACTTCAATGAACATGCATTTTTTTCGTAATTTACTATTTGTAATTTATCACTTTTACTATAACGAACCTTGTTAGCGAACATTTGGCAGCCCAGTATACCAGAGTATATATATGAAAAGTCGGAAGTTGTTTTAAAATGTCAATTAACGTAAGGTTATTGAAATTTTGTTTAACCCTTTCGAAGGCCGTGGGAAGTATACTTCCCATCATAATTTAGGTTTCCATTTGTTAATAACTTCAGCTTTCTTGAAGTTTGTTTAAATAAAATTGGTAACCATTTATTAGTTTAAAAAAACGTATAGCAGTTATAAGATACATAACTTCTTTTGAAGTTTGTAGCATTTATAAAATTTATTTTATAAATAAAGAAAAATAAAAGTCATTAAGTTCCTAATAGGTCGTGTTAAATATATTTACCACCAAAAAATGGCACTTTTAAAAACTAACTGAGATTTTTTTTCTTATATCAGTTACTATTCTTGAAACAATTTCAAGTCCAAAAATACTTTAATTTACCTTTACTAGAAATAAATAGCCTATGATTGGGTTAAATTTATCTGATTTATCTTCGTCAAACCTTTGATCCACTGTTGTCAGATCTTCGATATTTGAGCTATTTTCAAATGTAGAATGGGGGTCAAAAATATGGTGATTCAATTTGATTGAATCAAAAACAAATCCTAAAGAATAAAAGTTAAAGCCCTTAAATATTCAGAAGAAACTTTCTTGAAAGGAGAGATACGTACTGTTCTTTAAATATTTAAAATTATGCATTATTATTATATTAAAGTTACAAAATGTTTTTATGAGCATTCTCTATAAAAATTCATTACTTTGTATATTGCGAGTAAACATATTTATTTGAAAATTAAGCATAGTTATAAATATAAATGTATAAAAATGCCTTTTTTTTCTCACATTTCTTCCACTTTTTAAATTTTTTGAGATCTATACTGACTCTGATCAGAATGAAAAAAATTTGGTGGTAAAAAGTAAGTACAATTTCTGAGCAATATTTTAGTGATAGTGAAATAAAATTTAAGAAAGCAAATATTTTAAAATTTTTCCAGCATTTTTGAACTTTATGGCATCTTTGACGCATTTAACGCATTGAATGCCACGCTATTTCGCATGGCTTGCATGACTACAAAGTTAACCGATTTTGCTAGTTTTTTAAAAGCATACCTGCCAACTCTTCCGGATTTTCCGAAGATTTTATTTTCATATTTAAAGTGGTAGCAATACTCAGGTTATTCAAATTTACTTTTTGAATCATAATGATAATTATAAATGAGTTTGACCACCACTATATATAAATAATTACAATAAATATATGAAAGCATAATAATCCGTGCTCAAGCGAATTTCAATGGGATCAAAATATAAATATATTTTTGAGTCTAGATTGTTTTTCGTTTATTGTTTTACAACCACTCTGAAAATCCATTATCGGAAGGAGTGAAAGTTGGCAGGTATGTAAAAGGTTTAGCATCAAACTTCCGAATGAAGTGGTGAATTTTATAAGCCTACGAATAGCTCAGAAAAAGTGGTGGATAAAATTCCACTAAATTTAATTTATTAAACCAAGAATCACAATTAATAAACTACCACTTGAAAATATTTATTCGCTGTCCGGAACAAGTTGGCATCTCTGTGTATATAAATAAAACTATTTTTGTGTGTTCCGTATTGCATTAATTTCTTCAAACCATGTTAGTAACGATAATAATATAAAGAAAATAAAAAAGCATTGAAAATTAACTCGAATTATGTGTTTCTAATAATCTTGGCTTCACCCTTCACCGGTGACCCCTATGGAGCTAGGAACAAGATCAGCGAAGGTCACTGGTGACCCCCAACGTGTTTATATCAGGTCATAACAACCTCTAACATAACTTTTCAGGTTTTCTTTCAGTATGTGCTAATATAAATAAGCGCTTCCACATAAATTTTTATATAGTAGCGAGGTGTAAAATATAATGTTAAAAAGGAGTTTTTCTATTGGAGATTTTTTTTGTTTTAATCTTTATAAAAAAAGCTATGACATTCCTTAAATTCTACTATGTAATATAACAGAAAACTGGTTGCAATTCTTCTTTAAGTCTTCAACTTCTCATAAATGAGCATCAAAGATCCATAAAATTCTTTGTGATACTTAACATCTTTCGTACTTGTCAAATGACCTTTTCTTCCGGAGTGAAATCTCATTTTACGATGTTGAAAAAAAGGGACACTATAATCCTTAAAACTCTAAACCAGGGGTTGCCAAACTTTTTTGATCATCGACCCCTACATAATTTTTCGAAATTTCCATCGACCCCCCATAAAAGTAATTTACTGTTAATTAAAATAAAACTCTATTAGATACTGTGTTTGTACATTTATTTTATGATTTTGAACATTTATTAAAATAATAGTACATAGTGTAACAATAGTTTTATGAAAAATATATTAATTTTGAAATATAAATACCTTAATATTTATGAAATAATGAGTAATTATAAGTAAGTAGAAATAATAAGTAAAGTAACTATGGATTTATTGCTTCTTAATCAATGACATGGGTGTGCCTGGTGTTTTTTTTTTTTTTTTTTTTTTTTTTTTTTGCAAGGTTCGTTATATTGGGTTCAAAATTGGTAAATTTTAATCTTAAATCCCCTCGAAACTCCACATTTAATTTATTTCTGTTCTTAGTTAAAATTGAATTTACGTGACTGAAACCGTAAAGTCTTACATATTTTTGCATTATATTTATATTTGTCCAAAATTTGCTTATTGTTAAATTTTTAAAAAGCGTCTTTGCTTCAAATCCCCATACTAATTCAGCAAGCTCATCTTGCAGGTTGATGTTCACGTTTTCAATTTGAGCAGAAAATGACACAATAATCCAATCAGGGATGTCAATGCTTTCCAAATCAACAAAACGCAGTTTAAAATCGTCGCTCAATTTTTGAAGATTACCTGTATATATTTCAAAAGTCTTCTTCTTTTATTTCTAATTGTCACATATCTGAAAAATACTGATAATCCTTCGACCAATCGACCCCCATTCAACCCCCTGGCTCAGATCGACCTCTGCTTATGTTAAATAGACTCTTGGGGGTTGTATATAGACCACTTTGGCGACCTCTGCTCTAAACTATGAAACTAGCGGAAGTTTAAAAGAATGCGTGTTAGGTAGGTAAGGGTATGGTAGCATTTGTTCTCTATGAAGCAATATTAATTACCACTTTAAACCCTAATAAATTGTTTCCACTTACCGAAATAGGAATACATTCCTATTTAATAATTTGAGGAATTTTTGCTTCGGAGAGTTTTGGAATCAGTTGCCTCTAATCGTATTAACTCGCTTCGCGAAGAAAGTTCATCGAATTGAAAAAGTTAACATAAGTTAATTCATCCAGCTTAAAGATAAGAAATCCACAGCACTGAATAATACAAAGGTTAGAGTATCTGAAACTCAGATTATCTGAAATAAAAGATAATATTTAATAAATAATTAAGCATGCATTTCAATAAATTTAGTTATTAGATTTTAAAAATTTTGGATATACCTCACATTTATTTAAAAATAGTTCGAGTTTATTTAATAGATCTTGGTGAGTGGTTCAAAGTTTTGACCCTTTAATGTTAATTTTATTTTTTATTTTACTTATGGTTTTTTACAAGTGTCTTATACACAATTATAAAATTCGTTTAGTCAAAGATAATTTCACGAAAAAAACAACTTTCAGTAAATATTTAATTTTCATTTTTTTTTATTTAATGATAATCTAGAAAGAAAATTAACTTTGATTAAGACAAATTTTGACTTCATAATTTTACAAGGCAAAATTGCAAATTTGCGCAAAATCGGTCGAGTAGTTCCTGAGAAATTAAATTTTAAAAGAAATCTATTTCTAAAATTTTTTTAATTTAAAAATAATTCTCAGGAACTATTCGACCAATTTTGCTAAAATTTCATATTTTGCTATAGGAAATTACAATCTTTAAAATGACGCAAAAAATTTTATACCTTACGATTCTTCGAATTAGGTAACCCAAATGCGGTAAGATCAAGTGCTTGTACAAATACAACAAGAAATTTCTCCAGTATTATCTTTATGGGAGTTGATGAGCAAAAAGAAACGGTACATATTCTTCGTTAGACACAACTATCTTTTATATTGTTATATGACTCTCATTTACGATGCAGTAAAATGGAGAATTTAAACTTTTAAACTCGTAGCTATGAAATGAGCAAAAGTTTAAGGCTGAAGCAGATAAAGTTATGGAAAAAACATAGCATTTACATGAAGCATATATAATTATCCTTTTAAACACTTATAAATAGTTCTTACTTACAGAAAGAAGAAGACATTTTAATTTATTACCTTGCTGAAATTTTGCGTCAGAGAATTCTGGTTATCGTTAGCCTCTAATCGTATTAACTCACTTTGTGAAGAAAGTTTATCTAATTGGGAAGTAGTTAGTATAAGTTATTTACGATAGCTTAAATATAAAAAATCCACAGCACAGAATAATACGAAAATTAATGCATATAAAGCTGAAAAGTATATTTTGTAGCAAAAGTTGAGCAAAATCAAAAAGGCATTATGATTTTCGTATAATTTAATTTGTTCTTGAATTGTGGAATGTTACGAAAACTGTTGAAACTCTTGGATATAAGTTAGACATGATTCCTTTTTTACGCGTGTTGCATATTTTTCCGCTTTGGGCGGGATATTTTTTCCAGATATTTAAATTAATAGTAATTTTCATGCTTAACCATTTTATTTTTATTTAATAAATTAGATATAAAATATTTTTTTGACATTCACTAGCTATATCGAATCTAAAAAAATATAAAAAGAACCTTTCGCATGCCCATGAGACCTTCAAAATGTTGGCAAAATTAAACAAAATTCTGAAAGCTTTAGTTTTCGGGTACAATCAATTTAAAGAAATATCTTCTGAGCAGAGCATTTGGCATCTATGCTGAAATAGGCTAAATGTGAATTGTTTTAATTTTTAAAAAAAAATTAAAACTGGTACTTAGTTTAAGAGAATTATATAATATTGTTAGAATATTGTCGACCTGAAAAATAACTTTCCCTTGTATTAAAATTTTTAATTAAAGAAAAATTTCGCAACAAATGGTCTCAAAATTGCAAAATATTCTTCACAGCTGCTTTCTTGGTTTACTTAAGCAGAGCTTCCAACTATTGCACTTTTATCAAAATATTTTATTGGTAGACAATCAAGAATTAAAGCTTTCAGAATTTTGGCTCATTTTACTAAGATTTTAAAAGCCTGACCACAAAAGAACTAGAGAAAAGAGATTTTTAAATAATTTTTCAAAGCATTCATTTTTGATGGAGTGGAAAATAATTTTGAAAGTATGATACATTCTTCTTCTTTATTGGCACTACAGTCCTGCGTGGGCCTTAGACTGCCACGCAATGTTTTTCCAAACATCTGTGTTCCAGATCTTGATCTTGAAGTTAGAGAATTGTAAATTTTTTAAATTTGTATAATTTAAAAAATTTACAATTCTCTAACTTACAATTCTCTACATCATCCATCGATCCCAAAACCTCTTGGCCTATAGAAATGCCAACTTGCTCCAGGCAGCAGATATGTTCAATAAGTATTTTCAGATAAGTATTTTCAAGTGGAAGCGTTTTAATGCGTGATTCTTAATTTAGAAAATTCGATTTATAGGTTTTTGTTTACCGCTAATTTCAAGTAATTCCAAGGCTTGTATGAAATGTAACTTTCATACAGTTCAGTCGGGGTCTCACTGGTCCAGGAGTATCGCCCGCCTATAGCAGTACAAAGCGTGGAGGTAGCGGATTCGAATCCCGCTGTCACCCTGAATGTATCTTCGTGTTGTCCTCCTATTTGACGATTGTTTGTAAGTCTAAATTGAGCATACAAGCTTGCAAATTGATATAAATCGATTGCAATACAGTCAAGTGGTGCTGAGCCATCACCTTCTACATCAAGAAGCCTCCACACGGTCTTTCACAAGTAGTCCACGCAGACTGCATGAAAACCGAACCAGTTGTGCGCATGTAACCAAAACCTTTTATAAAAGTAAATGAGAGAAATTTATCTTATATATTTGAGAATTGAATCTGTAGTGGTTGACAAGTGAATAAGACAAGCCAATAATATTCATAAATAAAATAAATTTCTAGTCATATATTTGCTACCACTTTTTTTTAAAATTATAGTCTGTATTAAATGACTCGTTCGGTAAGTGGCTATCCTTCACAGTGGTCTGATCGGACTACCTATAAAAAACCGTGTGGAGGCTTTCAGTTGTAGGAGGTGTTGGTTGAGCCTTTTAAAAACTTGCCAAAGTTAATCGAAAATCAGCAAATTTTAGTTTGTTGTTTTTTACTGTTTTTTATAATATTTTCTCGAAACGAGAGCAGTTGGCATCTTTCGGCTATTTGCGCATGGGCTTCCAATGCAGGATCTTTACGACTCTATTTTCAAATTATCATGCGTTAAATAG
This sequence comes from Parasteatoda tepidariorum, assembly GCF_982258835.1. NCBI lineage: Eukaryota > Metazoa > Arthropoda > Arachnida > Araneae > Theridiidae > Parasteatoda > Parasteatoda tepidariorum. Next base: position 29,680,710 of record NC_141766.1, read on the forward strand.
AAGACAAGTTCTCAAAAAGTGTCGAGGACAGCCCTTCACGTATTTTTGACTTATTTAAGGCATCACCTTCTCAGCGATGGCAACTGCTCAGGACAATCCAAAATAATTTAAAAAACGGTAAATAGCTGCGAAGTATATTTTGCTTATATTTGATTATTTTTGCTTACTTTTTTAAAGATATTGCATAACATAATATTATAAAGTGGTAAATTATATAAGCCTACGAATTATTTAGAAATAGTGGTGGATAAAAATCTACTAAATTGAATTTATTAAACCAAGAATCACAATTGATAAACTACCACTTTAAAATATAAATTTGCTGAACGGAGCAAGTTGGCGTCTCTACCTTCTACATCACTACTATAAGCAACAACCTAAAAAAGAAGCTAACTACAACCGAAGGTAAATTTTTACGCACAATGACTCGCGCCCCAAGGGCGATTAGCAATAGATTACTCAGAAAAGACTTAAACATTGATGATATCAATTGCTTTATAGCTAAATTGACCACAAAATTTTACAGCGACGCAAAAACATGCACCACATCAGATTTCAATAAATTGTTCGATATTGATATAATCCGTGATAATTCGAATTTCAGCCAAATTACCGCCTTTTTATGCTCAGACTGCATACTATCAAAATACTATTAACTTTATCATATAACTCTACTCAAGGGGATCTCCCCATTCCAAAGATGATTAACCCTTCAAAACTAAAGAGTTACTTCTTTAAGGACTTGATTTGTCGTTACAACATACTACAACTTCAAAGATATAAGACCTCCCAGAATACAACAAAACAGAATCGATGAATCGGTTAGTGGCGCTTCGCGCCAAACACTGAGATAACCCCAATATCCAGCATCCAGCCTTCTACATCAGAAAACCTCCACACGAGATTTTGTAAGTAATCTGTGCAGATTATTAGATAAATTTTACATTTTAAAATTAGATAAATTGACTTAAATTTTTCTCATATATTTGAGAATTGAATCTGTACTAGTTGACAAGTATGTAAGACGAACCAATCATAATCGAAAATAAAACAAATTTTTAGACATATATTTGCTACCACTTTCTTATTTTTACTAGATATTACAGTAAATGGATCTTTCAAAAATTATGATTTACCTTCATAGTGGTCTGATCGGATTACTTTTCCTAAAAGAACCAGTGTGGAAGCGTTGTTCAGACGCGTATTCTTTATATACATCTTAAACCCTTCTGCGTCAAAGTAAGAAAAACTTTGGAAATAAATATTTTGAATCTACCACTTTTTCAAGTTGAAAGAATTTCAATAAAACGGGAAATAAAGGTTAACGAATAGTTTAAAACTCCAAGAGAAGGAATGTTTGTTGAAAGCGTAACAGTTAAAGTTATGCGAAACTTATACACTTCAGAGCATTTATTTCCAGGATTGTTAAACTAACATGGGCCCCAACTTGACCCACGCCTCCTACAACTGACAGCCTCCACACGGGTTTTTTTTATAGGTAGTCCGATCAGACCAGTATGATAAACCTGTTTACAAAAGAGCCCATTAATACAATTTAATTACAATACATTTAAAAAGCAAGCAACAATAGTCAAATATTTGCAAAATTTACTTTGTAGTTGTTTACCGTTTTTTAAATTATTTTGGCGTGTCCGGAGCAGTTGGCATCTCTGGTGAGTAAACATATTTACTTGAAAATTAATCATAGTTGTAAATATAAATGCATAAAAATGCATTTCGTTTTTTAAATTTTTTCCAGCTTTTTAATTTTTTGAGAACTTAACTAATCCTGCGCATAATGAAAAAAAAATTTGGTGTTAAACCTTAAGTATTATTTCTGAGCAATATTTTAGTGATAGTGAAATAAAATTTAAAATTTTTTCCGGCATTTATGAAATTTATGGTATCTTTGATGCATTTAGAACGTTGAATGCCACGCTGAGTTTACATGGCTAGCACGTCTGGCCAAACGGTAAATAACTACAAGCGAAATTTGCAAATTCGACTGATGCTGCTAGTTTTTTAAACGGTTTAGCAGAAAAAGTGGTGGATAAAAATCTACTAACTAGAATTTATTAACCCACGAATCAAAATTAATAAACTACATACCTGCCAACTTTTAATCTTTTCAAGCATGATTTTCCCCAGTGGTAGTAAAATTGAATTTGTATTACAATTTTAGGCAGAAATAAATGCTGTATTTTGAAAAATCTTATGCGAACTACCGCGTCAATATTACATATTAATATACATGCTTAGTTTTTTAAAAAATAGCGGTGGTCAAAGCGATAATAAATTAAGTCTATAAAAGCAAGGAATATTTAAAAAGCATACATTTTACTACCACTTTAAATATAGAAATAAAATTTTACGCCAAATGCGTAAAAGTTGGCAGGTATGAAATTAACACTTGGAAATATTTATTCGCTGTCCGGAGCAATTTGGCATCTCTGTGTACATAAAGAAACTATTTTTGTTGTTCTTTATTGCCTTAATTTCTTCGAACCATTTAAGTAACGATAATAATGTAAAAAAATTAAAAGCACTAAAAATTTACTCGAATTAAGTGTTTCTAATAATCTTGGCTTCGCCGATCACCGGTTACCCCCATAGCGCTACGAGCAAACTCAGCGAAAATTTTCGGTGACCCCCATGGCATTCAACGTGTAAATATCAGGTCATAACAACCTCTAACATAACTTTTCAAGTTTTTTTAAGTACGTGCTAATATAAATAAGCGTTTCAACATAACTTTTATATAGTAGTGAGATGTAAAATATATTCTTAAAAAGGAGTTTCTCTACGGGTGATTTTTTTTTGTTTTAATATTTATAAAAAAAAGATATGACATTCCTTAAATTCTACTATGTAATATAACAGAAAACTGGTAGCAATTCTTCTTTAAGACTTCAACTTCTCATAAATGAGCACCGAAGATCCATAAAATTCTTCGTGATACTCAACATCTTCCGTAGTTGTCAAATGACCTTTTCTTCCGGAGTGAAATCTCATTTTACGATGTTGAAAAAAAGGGACACTATAGTCCTTAAAACTCTAAACTATGAAACTAGCGGAAGTTTAAAAGAATGCATGTTAGGTAGATAAGGGTAAGGTAGCATTTGTTCTCTATGAAACAACATTAATTACCATTTTAAGCCCTTATAAATTGTTCCCACTTACGGAAATAGGAATACAGTCCTATTTAATAATTTGAGAAACTTTTGCTTCAGAGAGTTTCGGAATCGTTCGCCTCTAATCGTATTAACTCGTTTCACGAAGAAAGGTCATATAATTGAAGTATTTAGCATAAGTTAATTCATCCAGCTTAAAGATAAGAAATCCACAGCACTGAATAATACAAAAGTTAGAGTAACTGAAACTGAGATAGCCTTAAATAAAGGATAATATTTAATAAATAATTATGCAAAAAACTTTTATGTATTTCAATAAATTTAGTTATTAGATTTTGATAAGGTAGGATCTATCTAAAATTTATTCAAAATTAGTTCGAGTTGATGTAATAGAGCTTGGTGAGCTGTCCAAATTTTGGAACCCTAAATGCTAATTTTACTCTCTGCTTTACAAATAATTTATATATGTTTTACCCACAATTATAAAATTCGTTTACTCAAAGATAACTCCACAAAAAAAATTGTAAATATTTAATTTTGTTTTGATTTTTTATATGATAATAATCTGAAACGAAAATTTATTTTGAGGTAGTCAAATTTCGACTTCATTATTAAGTAGGTGATTTTACAAAAGAAAACAGCAAATTTTCGCAAAATCGGTTGAGTAGTTCCTGAGAAACTAAATTTAAGGAAAATTCTTTTTTTAAAATTTGTTTAATTTAAAAATAATTCTCAGGAACTGTTCGACCAATTTTGCAGAAATTTCATATTTTGATATTGGAAATTGCATTCTTTAAAATGAAGCAAAAAATTTTTATGCCTTGCTATTCTTCAAATTAGGTAAAATTTCATACCTACAAATCCAAATGCGGTAAAATCAAGTACTTGTGCAAATGCAGCAGGAAATTTCGCCAGTGTTTTTTTTTTATAGAAGTAGATGAGCAACAAAAAACTGTAAATATTCTTCGTTAGGCTTAACAGCTTTTTTACTGTAATATGACTCTCATTTTACGATGCAAGAAAATATGAGAATTTAAACTTTTAAACTCGTGGCTATGAAATGAGCGAAAGTTTAAAGCTAAAGCAAATAAAGTTATGGTAAAAACATAGCATTTGCATGAATCATAATTAATTACCCTCTAAACACTTATAAATTGTTCTTACTTACAGAAAGAGGAAGACATTTTGATTATTTAGCTTGCTGAAATTTTGCTTCACAGAATTCTGGAATCGTTCGCCTCTAATCGTAATTAACTCACTTTGAGAAGAAAGTTAATCTAATTGGCGAAGTAGTTAGCATAAGTCATTTAAGATAGTTTAAATATAAGAAACCCACCGCACGGAGTAATAGGAAAATTAATGTAAATAAAGCTGAAAAGTATATTATGAAGCAAAAGTTGAGCAAAATCTTTACTTAAAGGCTTTATGATTTTCGTATAATTTAATTTTGTTCTTGAATTGCGGAATGTTACGAAAACTGATCAATGTCTTGGATATAAGCTAGACATGATTCCGTTTTCACACATGTTGCATATTTTTCCGCTTTGGCGGGATATTTTTTCCAGATATTTAAATTAATAGTAATTTTCATGCTTAACCATTTTATTTTTATTTAATAAATTAGATTTACAATATTTTTTTTGACATGCACTAAATATATTGAACCTAAAAAAATATAAGAGGAGTCTTTCGCATGTCTGTAAGACCTTCAAAATGTTGGCAAAATTAAGCGAGATTCTGAAAGCTTTTATTTTCAGGTTCAATCAATTTTAAAAAATATCTTGAAAGAGAAGCATTTGGCATCCATGTTGAAGTAGGCTAAATGTGAATTAATTTAATTTTTAAAAGTAATTAAAACTGGTTCTTAGTTTTAGAGAGTAATATAATATTGGTAGAACGTTGTCGACCTGAAAAATAACTTTCTCTTGTATTAAAATTTTTAATTAAAGAAAAATTACGCAACTAATTGACTCGAAATTTCACAATATTCTTCACAGCTGCTTTGTTGGTTTACATATGCAGAGCTTCTAACTATTGCACTTTTATTAAAATATTTTATTGGTAGACAATCAAGAATTAAAGCTTTCAGAATTTTGGCTCATTTTATTAAGATTTTAAGAGCCTGACCACAAAAGAACTAGAGCAAAAAGATTTTAATATAATTTTTTAAAGCATTCATATTCGGTGGAGTGGAAAATAATTTTGAAAGTATCTTTCATTCTTCTTCTTTATTGGCACTACTGTCCAGGGTGGGTCTTAGACAGCGCACAATGTTTTTCCAAACATCTCTGTTCCAGATCATGATCTTTACGTTTGAGATTTGAAAATTTTTTAAATTATTCCAGACATCATCCATCGATCCCAAGGCCTCTCGGCCTATAGAAATGCCAACTTGCTCCTGGCAGCAGACAAATATTTTCAAGCGGTAGCGTGATTCTTAATTTAGCAAATTAGATTCATAAGATTTTGTTTGCCACTTATTTTAAATAATTCCATGGCTTGTATAAAATGTGACTTAGATACAGATCAGTCGGGGCCTCACTGGCTCCGGAGTATCACCCGCCAAACGCTGTGCAAAGCGTGGAGGTAGCGGATTCGAATCCCGCTGTCATACTGAGTGTATCTTCATGTTGTTCTTCTATTTGAAGATGGTTTATAAGCCTAAATTGAGCAGACAAGCCAGGAAATTGATATAAATCGATTGCAATACAGTTAAGTCGTGTAGAGCCTTTTAAAAAGTTGCCAAAGTTAATCGAAAATCTGCATATTTTAGTTTGTAGTTTTCTGCTATTTTTTTGTAATATTTTCTCGAAACGAGAGCAGTTGGTCTCTTTCGACTTTTTGCGCATGGGCTTCCAATGCAGGATCTTTACGACTCTGCTTTCAGCTTATCATGCATTAAATAGAAGACAAGTTCTCAAAAAGTGTCGAAGACAGCCCTTCATGTATTTTTGACTTATTTAAGGCATCACCTTCTAAATCAGAAAACCTCCACACGGGATTTTATAAGTAATCTGTGTAGATTATTAGATAAATTTTACATTTTAAAATTAGATAAATTGAGATAAATTTTCCTCATATATTTGAGAGTTGAATCTGTTCTAGTTGACAAGTATATACGGCGAACCAATCATATTGATAAATAAAAAGATATTTAGATATATATTTGCTACCACTTTCTTATTTTACTAGATTTTATATTAAATGGATCTTTCATAAAATGATTTACCTTCATAGTGGTCTGACCGGATTACTTATCCTAAAAGAAGCAGTGTGGAAGCGTTGTTCAGACGCGTACTCTTTATATACATCTTAAACTCTTCAGCGTCAAAGTCAGAAAAATTTTGGAAATAAATATTTTGAATCTGCCACTTTTTCAAGTTGAAAGAATTTCAATAAAACGTGAAATAAATTTTAACGAAATGGAATTACTCTGGGATAATGCATGTTTGTAGAAAGCGTAACATTTAAAGTTATGCGAAACTTATACAGAGCAAATATTTCCAGCATTATTAAACTAACATGGGTCCCAGCTAAACCAACGCCTCCTACAACTGACAGCCTCCACACGGTTTCTAATAGTTAGTCCGATCAGTTGAATCAGACCAATGATAAACCAGTTTACGAAAGAGTCCATTAATACAAAATCTAGTAGAAATAAGAAATTGGTAGCAAATATATGTCCAAAAATTTACTTAATTTATGAATATGAATCATTTGTCTTATTTACTTGTCTAACACTACAGATTCCATTCTCAAATATAAATTCCTTAAATGCTACAAACTTCAAAAGGAATTACGTATTTTATAACTTTTATACGTTTTTTAAAAGTGACAAATGGTTACCAATTTTATTCAAACTCACTTCAAGAAAGCTGAAGTTATTGAAAAATGGACACCTAAATTAAAAGTGGTAAAACGTGGTGGTAAGTATACTTACCACTGCCTTCAAAAGGGTTAAACCCTTCTGCGTCAAAGTCAGAGATGCCAACTTGCTCCGGACAGCAAATATATACTTTCAAGTGGTAGTTTATCAATTGTAATTCTTGGTTTAATAATTCCAATTTAGTAGATTTTTATTCACCATTAACTCTAAATAATTCGTAAGCTTATATAATTCACATACCTGCAAACTTATAATCTTTTCCATTATAATTTTTCCCAGTGGTATTGAAATGGAATTAAAACTTCAATTTTAAGCAAACAAATATGTTGTATTTGAGAAAACTTAAGTTGACAACCATGATAGTAACGCATATTTATATATGTGCTTAATTTTTGTAAGAATAGTGGTGATCAAAATCATTTAAAAATTAAAATTATAAAAGAAAAAATAGTATATATTTACTACCACTTTAAATATGAAAATAAAATCTTTCGGAAAATCCGGAAGAGTTGGCAGGTATGAATTCACCATTTTTTAGCACTATGTAATGCTATACCTTTTTGAAAGCAAGCAAAAGTAGTTAAATATTTGCAAAATTTACTTTGAAATTATTCACAGTTTTTAATTAGTTTGGCGTGTCCGGAGCAGTTGGCATCTCTGCAAAGTAAGAAAAATTTTGGAAATAAATATTTTGAATCTACCACTTTTTCAAGTTGAAAGAATTTCAATAAAGAGGGAAATAAAGGTTAACGAAAGGCGGTGGTGGTCAGTAACATTACACGTTTGTAGAAAAGCGTAACATTTAATGTTATGCGAAACTTATATAGTTCGGAGTAAATATTTCCAGCATTATTAAACTAACCAGGGTTCCAACTTAACCAACGCGTCCTACAACTGACAGCCTCCACACGGTTTCTTATAGGTAGTCCGATCAGACCAGTATAATGATAAACCAGTTTACGAAAGAGCCCATTAAAACAAAATCTAGTAGAAATAAGAAGTTGGTAGCAAATATATGTTCAAAAATTTATTTAATTTATGAATATGAATGATTTGTCTTATTTACCTGTCTACCACTACAGATTCCATTCTCAAATATACATGACAAATTTCTCTCAAAAACTTTTAAACTACAATTTGGGTTCAAGCACACAACGGGTTCACTTTTCGAATAGTCTGCGCAGACTGCTTATAAAAAACCGTGAGGAGGCATTTTGACGTAGGAGGTTTGTATTTGTTTTATGGACAACATGCTGGAAAAAAATAGTTTTGCTTATATAGATATATTATTAACATAAATGCTTATATATGGGTTCAATTTCTACAATGCTTTTTAAGCCCAGTGTTTTTTAAGATAATTTCTTAGGCAACAGAGAGGTGACTTCTTAGTACAAACAGATCCATACATCCAATTTTACCATATAAGTATATGTGGACGGGAGGAAATAGATTCAAATTTAGAACCTTATCTTATTCATATTATCTTTTATATTTTTACTAGATTTTCTATTAAATGGCTATTTCGTAAACTTGTTTACCTTCATAGTGGTCAGATCAGACTACCTATCCTGTAAGAAACCGTGTGGAAGCGTTGTTTAGACTCGCGCTCTTTATATACACAGAGATGCCAACTTGTCGGACAGCGAATAAATATTATAGACTGGTAGTTTATTAATTGTGATTCTCTGTTTAATAAATTCAATTTATTAGATTGTTATCTACCACTATTTCTAAGTAATTCGTTGGCTTATATATTCACCACTATATTATAATATAGTCATGTTAAGCCTATTAAAAAGCAATCAAAATTTGTCAAATATTTGCAAATTTTAATTTGTAGTTATTTACCGTTTTTAAAATCATTTTGGCGTGTCCGGAGCATCTGGCATCTTTGTACCTTTCTGCTTCAAAACAAGAGAAATTTTTGAAATATATATTTTACATCTACCACTTTTTCAAGTTGAAAGATTTTCAATGAAATGGGAAATGAAGGTTAAAGAAACAGTGGCGAGACGATTTTTCTGTCGTACATTGTAGAAAGCGTAACCTTTAAAGTTATGCGAAACTTTTAAACTTTAGACCAATTACTTCCTGCAATTTATATCCAACATATCTGGAATGTGGCCTAATCTTTTAAATAAAGAAAAGTTATAACAATTGCGTTTCTTAATTTGTATTTATGGACAACACACAGGATCGAAGTAGTTTTGCGTGCATATTAACATAGCATTACATAACTTATACATATTATTATATCTTCATAGTGTTCTGATCGAACTATTTATAAAAAACCGTGTGGAGACTTTTAGTTACAGGAGGTGTTGTTTAAGGCATGGTGGTGAAAATAATTTTAACTCACATGGTAAAACTTAAATTTGCTACCATTTCAAATCGTTGAAAAAAGATTCCAGCCAAAAGCTTGAAACTGAAACTGACACTGTACAAAATATCTGGGCACCTGAGGTAGTAACAGGATTATAATTAGATATGTCTGTTTTTTTAAATATCATCAACAAATCTTGATCAGTGCTATGATTAAGTTTTTAATTTTATTTACATAAATTATACACGAATTAAATGAAAATTATTTAAACTGAAGTTGCTCTAAATATAGGTAACCTTTTTCTTTCTAATTAATATCTATTGCTACAACTTAAATATATTTAATCAGAGTTCAAATGATCCGTAAAAAATTTATAAAGTGGCGGAAGTGTTATAGTGAATAAACACCAATTTTTTTTAAACAGCATCCACTTTAAAATTAAAAATTTGAAACCATACGATTTCGTAACTAGACATACTTCTTTCGAAATATTAAGCGTTTTGGTAAGTACGAACTTCAAAGAACATGCATTTTTTTCGTAATTTTCTATTTGTAATTTATCACTTTTACCATAACGAACCTTGTTAGCGAATATTTGGCAGCCCAGTATACCAGTATATATATGCAAAGGCGGAAGTTGTTTTAAAATGTCAATTAACGTAAGGTTATTGAAATTTTGTTTAACCCTTTCAAAGGCTGTGGGAAGTATACTTCCCATCATATTTTTACCACTTTTAATTTAGGTTTCCATTTGTTAATAACTTCAGCTTTCTTGAAGTGTGTTTAAATAAAGTTGGTAACCATTTATTAGTTTAAAAAAACGTATAGCAGTTATAAGATACATAACTTCTTTTGAAGTTTGTAGCATTTATAAAATTTATTTTATAAATAAAGAAAAATAAAAGTCATTAAGTTCCTAATAGGTCGTGTTAAATATATTTACCACCAAAAAAATGGCACTTTTAAAAACTAACTGAGATTTTTTTTCTTATATCAGTTACTATTCTTGAAACAATTTCAAGTCCAAAAATATTTTAATTTACCTTTACTAGAAATAAATAGTCTATGATTGGGTTAAATTTATCTGATTTATCTTCGTCAAACCTTTGATCCACTGTTGTCAGATCTTCGATATTTGTCAAATGTAGAATGGGGTTCAAAAATATGGTGATTCAATTTGATTGTATTAAATCAAAAATCATAAAGAATAAAATTTAAAGCCCTTAAATATTCAGGAGAAGCTTTCTTGAAAGGAGAGATACGTACTGTCCTTTAAATATTTAAAATGATGTATTATTATTATATTATAGTTACAAAATGTTTTTATGACCATTCTCTATAAAAATTCAGTACTTTGTATATTGCGAGTAAACATATTTATTTGAAAATTAAGCATAGTTATAAGTACAAATGTATAAAAATGCATTTTTTTTCTCACATTTCTTCCACTTTTTAAATTTTTTGAGATCTTTACTGACTCTGATCAGAATGAAAAAAATTTGGTGGTAAAACGTAAGTACAATTTCTGAGCAATATTTTAGTGATAGTGAAATAAAATTTAAGAAGGCAAATATTTTAAAATTTTTCCAGCATTTATGAACTTTATGGCATCTTTGACGCATTTAACGCATTGAATGCCACGCTATTTCGCATGGCTTGCATGGCTACAAGGTTAACCGATTTTGCTAGTTTTTTAAAAGCATACCTGCCAACTCTTCCGGATTTTCCGGAAGATTTTATTTTCATATTTAAAGTGGTAGCAATACTCAGGTTATTCAAATTAACTTTTTGAATTATAATGATAATTATAAATGAGTTTGACCACCACTATATATAAATAATTATAATAAATATATGAATGCGTGCGCAAGCGAATTTCAATGGCATCGACCGACAAGACTTTAACAGCATCACAGCACTTTTTGCAGATGATACAGGAATTGTCGTGAAGTCCAAAAATCCCAACATTGCCTTACAAAAACTCCAAGAAAAGATCACAGAAATAGAAACCTGGTGCCTAGACTGGAAGTTTAAAGTAAACGGCCAAAAATCGAAACTACTAATCATTGAACATAAAAGAAAAACGATCCTCCCTAAAAATCAAGTTGTACTCTTCAACGAAACGATACCCATAGTCAAAACAGCAAAATATCTTGGTCTGGTCATAAACAGCAAATTTAATTGGAAAGATCACGTCAAAACAGTCATCAACAAAGCACAAACAGCCTACCACAGATTACAAATCCTTCTTCAGAACCCTAAAATGGAGCTCAGACTTAAACGTTTACTTTACATCTCGATGATCCGTCCCATCCTGACTTATGCATCTCCAGCTTGGTGCAACATCTCTACATCACTCCTTAAAAAACTCAAAATATGCCAGAACAAATTCCTCAGGAAAATAACAAAAGCAAGATGGTTTATCCGCAATAAAAACATACATAGCGACCTCAACATAGATTTCTTAGATCATCACATTGCAAAGCAGATTTTTTGAAAAAACCAAATATTGTGACACCGCAGGATTAAACGAAATTTTTACGTTCGAAAACTTAAGAGAAGACATAAACCTCAGGCCGATTGCAGCTCATTTTTGTAGTGACATAATTTTAACTAAAATACAAAATATTTGATTTCCTCTTATTCCAGTTACCAGAAAGAACCACCTTAAAGATTAAATACAAGATGAATGGGAAAAAGGCCGCTAACGGCCCCAGGCGCCCAGTTATATTTCGATGATGATGATGATGAATTTCAATGGGATCTAAATATAAATATATTTTTGAGTCAGATTGTTTTTCGTTTATTGTTTTACAACCACTCTGAAAATCCATTCTCGGAAAGAGTGAAAGTTGGCAGGTATGTAAAAGGTTTAGCATCAAACTTCCGAATGAAGTGGTGAATTTTATAATCCTACGAATAGCTCAGAAAAAGTGGTGGATAAAATTCCACTAAATTTAATTTATTAAACCAAGAATCACAATTAATAAACTACCACTTGAAAATATTTATTCGCTGTCCGGAACAAGTTGGCATCTCTGTGTATATAAATAAAACTATTTTTGTGTGTTCCGTATTGTATTAATTTCTTCAAACCATGTTAGTAACGATAATAATATAAAGAAAATAAAAAAGCATTGAAAATTAACTCGAATTATGTGTTTCTAATAATCTTGGCTTCACCCTTCACCGGTGACCCCTATGGCGCTAGGAACAAGCTCAGCGAAGGTCACTGGTGACCCCCAACGTGTTTATATCAGGTCATAACAACCTCTAACATAACTTTTCAGGTTTTCTTTCAGTATGTGCTAATATAAATAAGCGCTTCCACATAAATTTTTATATAGTAGCGAGGTGTAAAATATAATGTTAAAAAGGAGTTTTTCTATTGGAGATTTTTTTTGCTTTAATCTTTATAAAAAAAGCTATGACATTCCTTAAATTCTACTATGTAATATAACAGAAAACTGGTTGCAATTCTTCTTTAAGTCTTCAACTTCTCATAAATGAGCATCAAAGATCCAAAAAATTCTTTGTGATACTTAACATCTTTCGTACTTGTCAAATGACCTTTTCTTCCGGAGTGAAATCTCATTTTACGATGTTGAAAAAAAGGGACACTATAATCCTTAAAACTCTAAACCAGGGGTTGCCAAACTTTTTTGATCATCGACCCCTACATAATTTTTCGAAATTTCCATCGACCCCCCATAAAAGTAATTTACTGTTAATTAAAATAAAACTGTATTAGATACTGTGTTTGTACATTTATTTTATGATTTTGAACATTTATTAAAATAATAATACATAGTGTAACAATAGTTTATGAAAAATATATTAATGTTGAAATATAAATACCTTAATATTTATGAAATAATAAGTAATTATAAATAAGTAGAAATAATAAGTAAAGTTACTATGGATTTATTGCTTCTTAATCAATGACATGGGTGCCTGGTGTTTTTTTTTTTTTTTTTGCAAGGTTCGTTATATTGGGTTCAAAATTGGTCAATTTTAATCTTAAATCCCCTCGAAACTCCTTATTTAATTTATTTCTGTTCTTAGTTAAGATTGAATTTACGTGACTGAAACCGTAAAGTCTTACATATTTTTGCATTATATTTATATTTGTCCAAAATTTGCTTATTGTTAAATTTTTAAAAAGCGTCTTTGCTTCAAATCCCCATAATAATTCAGCAAGCTCATCTTGCAGGTTGATGTCCACGTTTTCAATTTGAGCAGAAAATGGCACAATAATCCAATCAGGGATGTCAATGTTTTCCAAATCAACAAAACGCAGTTTAAAATCGTCGCTCAATTTTTGAAGATTACCTGTATATATTTCAAAAGTCTTCTTCTTTTATTTCTAATTGTCACATATCTGAAAAATACTGATAATCCTTCGACCAATCGACCCCCATTCAACCCCCTGGCTCAGATCGACCTCCGCTTATGTTAAATAGACCCTTGGGGGTCTATATAGACCACTTTGGCGACTCTGCTCTAAACTATGAAACTAGCGGAAGTTTAAAAGAATGCGTGTTAGGTAGGTAAGGGTATGGTAGCATTTGTTCTCTATGAAACAACATTAATTACCACTTTAAACCCTAATAAATTGTTTCCACTTACCGAAATAGGAACACATTCCTATTTAATAATTTGAGGAATTTTTGCTTCGGAGAGTTTTGGAATCAGTTGCCTCTAATCGTATTAACTCGCTTCGCGAAGAAAGTTCATCGAATTGAAAAAGTTAACATAAGTTAATTCATCCAGCTTAAAGATAAGATATCCACCGCACTGAATAATACAAAGGTTAGAGTATCTGAAACTCAGATTATCTGAAATAAAGGATAATATTTAATAAATAATTAAGCAAGAAAGTTTTATGTATTTCAATAAATTTAGTTATTAGATTTGAAAAAGTTTGGATGTACCTGACATTTATTTAAAAATAGTTCGAGTTTATTTAATAGAGCTTGGTGAGTGGTTCAAAGTTTTGACCCTTTAATGTTAATTTTATTTTTTATTTTACTTATGGTTTTTTACAAGTGTCTTATACACAATTATAAAATTCGTTTAGTCAAAGATAATTTCACGAAAAAAACATCTTTCAGTAAATATTTAATTTTCATTTTTTTTTTTATTTAATGATAATCTAGAAAGAAAATTAACTTTGATTTAGACAAATTTTGACTTCATTATTTTACAAGGCAAAATTGCAAATTTACGCAAAATCGGTCGAGTAGTTCCTGAGAAATTAGATTTTAAAAAAAATCTATTTTTAAAATTTTTTTAATTTAAAAATAATTCTCAGGAACTATTCGACCAATTTTGCTGAAATTTCATATTTTGCTATTGGAAATTACAATCTTTAAAATGACGCAAAAAATTTTATGCCTTACGATTCTTCGAATTAGGTAACCTAAATGCGGTAAGATCAAGTTCTTGTACAAATGCAACAAGAAATTTCTCCAGTATTATCTTTATGGGAGTTGATGAGCAACAAGAAACGGTACATATTCTTCCTTAGACGCTACTATCTTTTATACTGTTATATGACTCTCATTTACGATGCAGTAAAATGGAGAATTTAAACTTTTAAACTCGTAGCTATGAAATGAGCGAAAGTTTAAGGCTGAAGCAGATAAAGTTATGGAAAAAACATAGCATTTACATGAAGCATATATAATTATCCTTTTAAGCACTTATAAATAGTTCTTACTTACAGAAAGAAGAAGACATTTTAATTTATTACCTTGCTGAAATTTTGCGTCAGAGAATTCTGGTTATCGTTAGCCTCTAATCGTATTAACTCACTTTGTGAAGAAAGTTTATCTAATTGGGGAAGTAGTTAGCATAAGTTATTTACGATAGCTTAAATATAAAAAATCCACAGCACAGAATAATACGAAAATTAATGCATATAAAGCTGAAAAGTATATTTTGAAGCAAAAGTTGAGCAAAATCAAAAAGGCTTTATGATTTTCGTATAATTTAATTTGTTCTTGAATTGTGGAATGTTACGAAAACTGTTGAAACTCTTGGATATAAGTTAGACATGATTCCTTTTTTACGCGTGTTGCATATTTTTCCGCTTTGGGCGGGATATTTTTTCCAGATATTTAAATTAATAGTAATTTTCATGCTTAACCATTTTATTTTTATTTAATAAATTAGATATAAAATATTTTCTTGACATTCACTAACTATATCGAATCGAAAAAAATATAGAAAGAACCTTTCGCATGCCCATGAGACCCTCAAAATGCTGGCAAAATTAAACAAAATTCTGAAAGCTTTAGTTTTCGGGTACAATCAATTTAAAGAAATATCTTCTAAGCAGAACATTTGGCATCTATGCAGAAATAGGCTAAATGTGAATTGTTTTAATTTAAAAAAAAATTAAAACTGGTACTTAGTTTAAGAGAATTATATAATTTTGTTAGAATATTGTCGATCTGAAAAATAACTTTCTCTTGTATTAAAATTTTTAATTAAAGAAAAATTACGCAACTAATTATCTCAAAATTTCACAATATTCTTCTCAGCTGCTTTGTGGGTTTACATATGCAGAGCTTCCAACTTTTATCAAAATATTTTATTGGTAGACAATCAAGAATTAAAGCTTTCAGAATTTTGTCTCATTTTATGAAGATTTTAAAAGCCTGGCCACAAAAGAACTAGAGAAAAGAGATTTTTATATAATTTTTTAAAGCATTCATTTTCGGTGGAGAGGAAAATAATTTTGAAAGTATCATACATTCTTCTTCCTTATTGGCACTAAAGTGCAGGGTGAACTTTAGACTGCGCACGATGTTTTTCCAAACATCTCTGTTCCAGATCATGATCTTTAAGTTTGAGATTTGTAAATTTTTAAATTATTCAAGACATCATCCTTCGATCCCAAGGCCTCTTGGCCTACAGAAATGCCAACTTGCTCCAGGCAGCAGATAAGTATTTTCAAGTGGTAGCGTTTTAATGCATGATTCTTAATTTAGTAAATTCGATTTATAGGTTTTTGTTTACCGCTAATTTCAAGTAATTCCAAGGCTTGTTCAGTCTCACTGGTCCAGGTGTATCGCCAGCCTATAGCAGTACAAAGCGTGGAGGTAGCGGATTCGAATCCCGCTGTCACCCTGAATGTATCTTCGTGTTGTCCTCCTATTTGACGATTGTTTATAAGTCTAAATTGAGCATACAAGCTTGCAAATTGATATAAATCGATTGCAATACAGTTAAGTGCTGTTGAGCCATCACCTCCTACATCAAGAAGCCTCCACACGGTCTTTCACAAGTAGTCCACGCAGACTGCATAAAAAGCGAACCAGTTGTGCGCATGTACCCAAAACCTTTTATAAAAGTAATTGAGAGAAATTTATCTTATATATTTGAGAATTGAATCTTTAGTGGTTGACAAGTGAATAAGACAAGCCAATAATATTCATAAATAAAATAAATTTTTAGTCATATATTTGCTACCACTTTCTTTTTTTTAACTATAGTCTGTATTAAATGACACGTTCGGTAAGTGGATATCCTTCACAGTGGTCTGATGGGACTACCTATAAAAAACCGTGTGGAGGCTTTCAGTTGTAGGAGGTGTTGGTTGAGCCTTTTAAAAAGTTGCCAAAGTTAATCGAAAATCTGCAAATTTTAGTTTGTAGTTTTCTACTGTTTTTTATAATATTTTCTCGAAACGAGAGTAGTTGGCATCTTTCGGCTTTTTGCGCATGGGCTTCCAATGCAGGATCTTTACGACCCTGTTTTCAAATTATCATGCGTTAAATAGAAGACAAGTTCTCAAAAAGTGTCGAAGACAGCCCTTCATGTATTTTGGACTTATTTAAGGCATCACCTTCTCAGAGACGCCAACTGCTGCGGACAATCCAAAATAATTTAAAAAACGGTAAATAGCTGCAAAGTATATTTTGCTTACATTTGATTATTTTTGCTTACTTTTTTAAAGATATTGCATAACATAGTATTATAAAGTGGTAAATTATATAAGCCGACGAATTATTTAGAAATAGAGGTGGATAAAAATCAACTAAATTGAATTTATTAAACCAAGAATCACAATTGATAAACTACCACTTTAAAATATATATATGCTGTCCGGTGCAAGTTGGCATCTCTGCCTTCTCCATCAGAAAACCTCCCCACGGGATTTTATAAGTAATCTGTGCAGATTATTAGATAAATTTTACATTTTAAAATTAGATAAATTGACTTAAATTTTTCTCATATAAACTGCTGTTTGTAGAAAATGCAACACCATGAAAGAATCATCAGAATCAAATGAAATTTAATGCAGAAACGACTTGTACTGATACAAATAAATGATGAAATTTTCAAAACAAAAGAAACAAATTAAGCGTCCGAAATCAGTATTTGGTGCAGCCACCACGCGCTGCAATAAGTGCTGCTATACGACGTGGCATGGAGTCAAACAGATGTTGAATATCTGCTTGAGGAAGAGAATTCCATATCGCTTGTATGCGCAACCAAAGTTCGTCTTTGGAAACTGCAGGACGCGGATCACGAGTGAGACGCCGACCAACCATATCCCACACGTGCTCAATAGGCGACATATCCGGCGAATAAGCAGGCCAAGGAAGAAGTTGCATGCGTTGTGCTGAACAGAAGTCTCTAACAGTCCGCGCAACATGTGGGCGTGCATTATCCTGCTGAAAGATAGCTCCAGGGATGCCTTGAAGGAAAGGAACGACTTCGGGCTGTAGCACTTCACGGACGTATCTGTTGCTATTGAGATTACCCTCAATTCGTATCAAATTGGATCGTCCATGATACGAAATCGCACCCCAGACCATAACTCCGGGTGTTCGACCACTATGTCGTTCAATAATACACTCAGGAAGGCAGCGTTGACCGGCATAACGTCTAACACGAACACGGCCATCATGGGTCCACAAATTGAAGCGTGATTCATCTGAAAAGACAACTTGGTGCCAATCAGCTCGCCAGTCTCTGTGCTCAAGAGTCCACTGCCGACGCAGCCGTCGATGATCCGCCGTGAGGGGAATCCTGTATAATGGCACCCTTGCACGCAATCCACGGCGCAGCAGACGACGACGAATTGACGAAGCCGACAATTGTACACCTGTAGCAGTAGACCAATGTGCTGCCAGCTGCCTGGAGGAAGCTGTGCGATCATTCACCGCCATGCGGAGCAGGTGTCGATCATCGCGCTCTGACGTCACCTTCTGTCGTCCAGTGCCTGTTTTTCGAGTTGTTCGGTGCTCGTCGGTCCACTGCTTCCAAACTCGCATCACTGTGGAACTGTTCCGCTGCATACGAGCTGCTATTGCGCGATAGGAAAATCCTCCTTCTCGAAGGCCGATTATCCTCCCTCGTTCAAACTCCGTAAGTTGCTTGAATTTCTTATTCTTCCGTCGTGGAGGCATACTCAGGTCTCACTAAACGTTTGCCACTAACAAATAATCATAGACTATTTTCAACGTCCCGCTACAGCACTTTATTTATACGCTTTCAGCATCAATTCAGAGGGCGCTGCGCGCGCCACGCACGCGCGATGGCTCTGAAACTTTATTAATTTGCATAATATCCTATAATTGACATTTGCTGCGAATTTCATTTGATTCTGATGATTCCTTCATGGTGTTGCATTTTCTACAAACAGCAGTTTATTTGTGAATTGAATCTGTACTAGTTGACAAGTATGTAAGACGAACCAATCATATTCAAAAATAAAACAAATTTTTAGACATATATTTGCTACCACTTTCTTATTTTTACTAGATATTACAGTAAATGGATCTTTCATAAAATGATTTACCTTCATAGTGGACTGATCGGATTACTTTTCCTAAAAGAACCAGAGTGGAAACGTTGTTCAGACGCGCATTCTTTATATACATACCTCTTAAACCCTTCTGCGTAAAAGTAAGAAAAAATTTTGGAAATAAATATTTTAAATCTACCACTTTTTCAAGTTGAAAGAATTTCAATAAAACGGGAAATAAAGGTTAACGAAATACTGACGCTCCTGAGAGAAAGATCTGTTTGTAGAAAGCGTAACATTAAGAGTTATGCGAAACTTAGATACTTCAGAGCAAATATTTCCAGCAGTATTAAACTAACATGGGCCCGAACTTTACCCACGCCTCCTACAACTGATAGCCTACACACGGGTTTTTTATAGGTAGTCCGATCAGACCAGTATGATAAACCTGTTTACAAAAGAGCCCATTAATACAAAATCTTGTAGAACTAAGAAATAGGTAGCAAATATATGTCCAAAAATTTGTTGAATTTATGAATATGAATGATTTGTTGTATTTACTTGTCTACCACTAACAGATTCCTTTCTCAAATATATATGACAAATTTTCCCCAGACTCTTTTTAATCTACTTGTATATATTTTTGCGCATTTATTATCATGCACTTTTCCTTTTCTCTGAGGCTATGTGGCTAGTTCACTCCGCTCTTAGAGCTGAAGCTACGATTTCCCTCCTCATGACGTCACTGTGTCTACAGATCTCGGAGATCGCAAGCAAAGATATGATAACTTTGCATCTTTCTCTTGTAAAAATAAGTTAGACTTTTTCTGGTTATTAGCCTTCAAACTTTACGTAATTAACACATTATTTCCGTTCATAAACATAGTTCAAAAAAAAACTTTCTTGGTTATTATATTAAAAAAATACCATTTTAAACTTATAAAAATGTTTTGCTAGTTGGTGAAAATGACACGATAAATACTTTATTTTAAAAAGTTCAGTTTTAACTTCAACTATTAAAACAAATGAAGGCATATATCGACACTTTTTTTATCTACATATTCTTTTATAAGGATAAGTTAAGTTAAATTTAGAATCCCTGATTTTAAAATATGTCGTTAATAGCAATTTGTTCATACCTTATCATTAGGAAACATCAACCTTAAACGCTAATTACTGAAACAAAATAATAATTTAGGTTCATAATGACATCAGAAATTTTACAATTGTTTATAGACATTTAAATTTATGATGATATAATATATAGATATTTAAATTGAAGAGAATATAATTTTTAAAAAAAATCATAAATATTTAGAATAACTACATTAAAAATATGTTATGAAATTAGGAGAATTTCAACTATATACTATATATTTTATTTATACTTTTTACTTACATTTTAATTTTCTTTGACTTTATCTATTTTTTAATTCTTTTCACCTGCCATTCTTTATGAAGAAGCGAGGCGGTTTCTATTTAGATAATGAATTTTTATAAAAGTTCTTTACGACAGAATAAACGTATTGCGGTTTCATATTAACTGTGTCATTTCGGAATCCATTCTTTACATAGTTGTTCATTTACTTTAGGGAACACGCGAAAAATTATACTTTTTCCTTTTGTTTTTATATCAGAATTTTTGCAAGTTGCAATCGCGCAAACTGACATTTCGATAATAGTTTTAAATTCTTGTAAATTCACTGCAAAAACTGAGGAAAGTCATTATAGAATATAACAAATGTCTTAGAATATCTCGCAAAAAGAAATGATCCAATATTAGTTAGAGCTAGTAAGGCCAAACGCTCCGTTCTTGAAGTAAAAGTGCGAGCTTTGCGCCAAAGTGACGTCACTAGAGTGACGTCGGAGGATCGGCGCGGCAAGAGATACTTCAAAGGAGTGAACCAGCCCTTCTATTCTCTTTAGCCCTGGGCTACCGTGGCCCTGAGAAAATCGGGGGTAATACTTCGGGAGGAGGCGAGGCAGTTAGCCACAAAAACCTCTTCTCTCTCTTAAATTTGTTTGTTTAATCACGTTACTTGAATTTAATTTTCACACAGTAAATGTTACTGCATCCCAACTTTCACCATTCATTTGCGCTTCGGCGATTTATTATTTATTCTCACTCAGATAAGACTTGAAGAATAAAATTTACTTCTTTAAGACTTGAAGAATAAAATTTAAAGACACTTAAGTATTCAAGTAAAACTCTCATGAAAAGCAAGATTCTTATGGTCCTTCAAAACTTCGAAATGATGTGGTATTATTATATTAAAGTTACAAAAGTTTTTTATTAGCTTTCTCGATAAAAATTCATTATTTCGTATATCGTGAGTAAACATATTTACTTGAAAATTAATCATAGTTGTAAATATAAATGTATAAAAATGCATTTTGTTTTTTAAATTTTTTTCCAGTTTTATTTTTTTGAGAACTTAACTAATCCTGCGGAGAATGGAAAAAATTTTTTGTGTTAAACCGTAAGTATTATTTCTGAGCAATATTTTAGTGATAGTGAAATTAAATTTAAAATTTTTTCCAGCATTTATAAAATTTATGGTATCTTTGATGCATTTAAAACGTTGAATGCCACGCTGAGTTTACATGGCTTGCCCGTCTGGCCAAACGGTAAATAACTACAAGCGAAATTTGCAAAGTTGACTGATGCTGCTGGTTTTTAAAAAGGTTTAGCAGAAAAGGTGGTGGAAAAAAATCTACTAACTAGAATTTATTAACCCACGAATCAAAATTAATAAACTAACACTTGGAAATATTTATTCGCTGTCCGGAGCAATTTGGCATCTCTGTGTACATAAAGAAACTATTTTTGTTGTTCTTTATTGCCTTAATTTCTTCGAACCATTTAAGTAACTATAATAATGTAAAAAAATTAAAAGCACTAAAAATTTACTCGAATTAAGTGTTTCTAATAATCTTGGCTTCGCCGATCACCGGTTACCCCCATAGCGCTACGAGCAAACTCAGCGAAAATTTTCGGTGACCCCCATGGCATTCAACGTGTAAATATCAGGTCATAACAGCCTCTAACATAACTTTTCAAGTTTTTTTAAGTACGTGCTAATATAAATAAGCGTTTCAACATAACTTTTATATAGTAGTGAGGTGTAAAATATATTGTTAAAAAGGAGTTTCTCTACGGGTGATTTTTTTTTGTTTTAATATTTATAAAAAAAAGATATGACATTCCTTAAATTCTACTATGTAATATAACAGAAAACTGGTAGCAATTCTTCTTTAAGACTTCAACTTCTCATAAATGAGCACCGAAGATCCATAAAATTCTTCGTGATACTCAACATCTTCCGTACTTGTCAAATGACCTTTTCTTCCGGAGTGAAATCTCATTTTACGAAGTTGAAAAAAAGGGACAATATAATCCTTAAAACTCTAAACTATGAAACTTGCGGAAGTTTAAAAGAATGCGTGTTAGGTAGATAAGGGTATGGTAGCATTTGTCCTCTATGAAACAACATTAATTACCATTTTAAGCCCTTATAAATTGTTCCCACTTACGGAAATGGGAATACAGTCCTATTTAATAATTTGAGGAACTTTTGCTTCAGAGAGTTTCGGAATCGTTCGCCTCTAATCGTATTAACTCGTTTCGCGAAGAAAGTTCATATAATTGAAGTATTTAGCATAAGTTAATTCATCCAGCTTAAAGATAAGCAATCCACAGCACTGAATACTACAGAAGTTAGAGTAGCTGAAACTCAGATAGCCTTAAATAAAGGATAATATTTAATAAATAATTATGCAAAAAAGTCTTATGTATTTCATTAAATTTAGTTATTAGAATTTGATAAGGTGGGATCTATATAAAATTTATTCAAAAATGGTTCGAGTTGATTTAATAGAGCTTGGTGAGCTGTCCAAATTTTGGAACCTTTAATGTTAATTTTACTTTCTGCTTTACAAATAATTTATATATGTTTTACCCACAATTATAAAATTCGTTTACTCAAAGATAACTCCACAAAAAAAATTGTAAATATTTAATTTTGATTTGATTTTTTATTTAATAATAATCTGAAACGAAAATTAATTTTGAGGTCAAATTTCGACTTAGAAATTTCGCTTAGAAAGTTCATCTAATTGAAGTAGTTACCATAAGTTAATTCATCTAACTAGTAGTTACCATAAGTTAATCATCACATAAGAAATCCACAGCACTGAATAATACAACGGTTAGAGTACCTAAAACTCAAAAAGTCTTAAATAAAGGATAATATTTAATAAATAATAATGCTAGAAAGTTTTATGTATTTCAATAAAGTTAGTTATTACATTTTGATAAGGTTGGATGTATCTAAAGTTTATTTAAAAATAGTTAGAGTTGATATAATAGAGCTTGGTGAGCGGTCTAAAGTTTGGACCCTTTAATGTTAATTTTACTTTCTGTATTTCAAATGTTTTGTTTACAAATGTCTTAAACATAATTATAAAATTCGTTTACTCAAGGATAATTCCACGAAATAAACAACTTTCAGTATACACTTGATTTTAATTTTTTTTATTTAATGGTAATATAGAAAGAAAATTATTTTTGTGGTGGACAAATTTTGATTTCCTTATTAAGTAGGTGATTTTACAAGAGAAAATAGCAAATTTTCGCAAACTCGGTTGAGTAGTTCCTGAGAAACTAAATTTAAGGAAAATTCTTTTTTTAAAATTTGTTTAATTTAAAAATAATTCTCAGGAACTGTTCGACTAATTTTGCAGAAATTTCATATTTTGCTATTGGAAATTGCATTCTTTAAAATGAAGCAAAAAATTTTTATGCCTTGCTATTCTTCAAATTAGGTAAAATTGCATACCTACAAACCCAAATGCGGTAAAGTCAAGCTCTTGTGCAAATGCAACAGGAAATTTCTCCAGTGTTTTTTTTTTTATAGAAGTAGATGAGCAACAAAAAACTGTAAATATTCTTCGTTATTCTTAACATCTTTTATACTGTAATATGACTCTCATTTTACGATGCTGGAAAATAGGGGAATTTAAACTTTTAAACTCGTAGCTATGAAATGAGCGAAAGTTTAAAGCTAAAGCAAATAAAGTTATGGTAAAAACATAGCATTTGCATGAATCATAATTAATTAACCTCTAAACACTTATAAATTGTTCTTACTTACAGAAAGAGGAAGACATTTCGATTATTTAGCTTGCTGAAATTTTGCTTCAGAGAATTCTGGAATCGTTCGCCTCTAATCGTAATTAACTCACTTTGAGAAGAAAGTTAATCTAATTGGCGAAGTAGTTAGCATAAGTCATTTAAGATAGTTTAAATGTAAGAAATCCACCGCACAGAGTAATAGGAAAATTAATGTAAATAAAGCTGAAAAGTATATTATGATGCAAAAGTTGAGCAAAACCTTCACTTTAAGGCTTTATGATTTTCGTATAATTTAATTTTTTTCTTGAATTGTGGAATGTTACGAAAACTGATCAAACTCTTGGATATAAGGTAGACATGATTCCTTTTTCACACGTGTTGCATATTTTTCCGCTTTGGCGGGATATTTTTTCCAGATATTTAAATTAATAGTAATTTTCATGCTTAACCATTTTATTTTTATTTAATAAATTAGATTTACAATATTTTTTTTGACATTCACTAAATATATTGAACCTAAAAAAATATAAGAGGAGTCTTTCGCATGTCTGTAAGACCTTCAAAATGTTGGCAAAATTAAGCAAAATTCTGAAAGCTTTTATTTTCAGGTTCAATCAATTTTAAAAAAATATCTTGAAAGAGAAGCATTTGGCATCCATGTTGAAGTAGGCTAAATGTGAATTAATTTAATTTTTGAAAGTAATTAAAACTGGTTCTTAGTTTTAGAGAGTAATATAATATTGGTAGAACGTTGTCGACCTGAAAAAAACTTTCCCTTGTATTAAAAATTTTAATTAAAGAAAATATACGCAAGAAATGATCTCAAAATTTCAGAATATTCTTCACATCTGCTTTGTTGGTTTACATATGCAGAGCTGCCAACTATTGCACTTTTATGAAAATATTTTATTGGTAGACAATCAAGAATTAAAGCTTTCAGAATTTTGGCTCATTTTACTAAGATTTTAAGAGTCTGACCACAAAAGAACTAGAGCAAAAAGATTTTAATATAATTTCTTAACGCATTCATATTCGGTGGAGTGGAAAATAATTTTGAAAGTATCTTTCATTCTTCTTCTTTATTGGCACTACTGTCCAGGGTGGGCCTTAGACAGCACACAATGTTTTTCCAAGCATCTCTGTTCCAGATCATGATCTTTAAGTTTGAGATTTGAAAATTTTTTAAATTATTCAAGACATCATCCATCGATCCCAAGGCCTCTCGGCCTATAGAAATGCCAACTTGCTCCAGGCAGCAGATAAGTATTTTCAAGTGGTAGCGTTTTAATGCATGATTCTTAATTTAGTAAATTCGATTTATAAGTTTTTGTTTACCGCTAATTTCAAATAATTCCAAGGCTTGTATGAAATGTAACTTTGATACAGTTCAGTCGGGGTCTCACTGGTCCAGGAGTATCGCCCGCCTATAGCTGTACAAAGCGTGGAGGTAGCGGATTCGAATCCCTCTGTCACCCTGAATGTATATTCGTGTTGTCCTCCTATTTGACGAATGTTTATAAGTCTAAATTGAGCACACAAGCTTGCAAATTGATATAAATCGATTGCAATACAGTCAAGTGGTGCTGAGCCATCACCTTCTACATCAAGAAGCCTCCACACGGTCTTTCACAAGTAGTCCGCGCAGACTGCATGAAAAGCGAACCAGTAGTGCGCATGTAACCAAAACCTTTTATAAAAGTAATTGAGAGAAATTTATCTTATATATTTGAGAATTGAATCTGTAGTGGTTGACAAGTGAATAAGACAAGCCAATAATATTCATAAATAAAATAAATTTTTAGTCTTAGGCGGCAGTATCGCCCGCCAAACGCTGTGCAAAGCGTGGAGGTAGCGGATTCGAATCCTGCTGTCACACTGAATGTATCTTTATGTTGTTCTTCTATTTGAAGAAGGTTTATAAGCCTAAATTGAGCAGACAAGCCAGCAAATTGATATAAATCGATTGCAATACAGTTAAGTCGTGTTGAGCCTTTTAAAAAGTTGCCAAAGTTAATCGAAAATCTGCATAATTTAGTTTGTAGTTTTCTGCTATTTTTTTATAATATTTTCTCGAAACGAGAGCAGTTGGTCTCTTTCGGCTTTTTGCGCATGGGCTTCCAATGCAGGATCTTTACGACTCTGCTTTCAGCTTATCATGCATTAAATAGAAGACAAGTTCTCAAAAAGTGTCGAAGACAGCCCTTCATGTATTTTTGACTTATTTAAGGCATCACCTTCAAAATCAGAAATCCTCCACACGGGATTTTATAAGTAATCTGTGTAGATTATTAGATAAATTTTATATTTTAAAATTAGATAAATTGAGATAAATTTTCCTCATATATTTGAGAGTTGAATCTGTTCTAGTTGACAAGTATATACGGCGAACCAATCATATTGATAAATAAAAAGATATTTAGATATATATTTGCTACCACTTTCTTATTTTACTAGATTTTATATTAAATGGATCTTTCATAAAATGATTTACCTTCATAGTGGTCTGACCGGATTACTTATCCTAAAAGAAGCAGTGTGGAAGCGTTGTTCAGACGCGTACTCTTTATATACATCTTAAACCCTTCAGCGTCAAAGTAAGAAAAATTTTGGAAATAAATATTTTGAATCTGCCACTTTTTCAAGTTGAAAGAATTTCAATAAAACGTGAAATAAAGGTTAACGAAATGGAATTACTCTGGGAATAATGCATGTTTGTAGAAAGCGTAACATTTAAAGTTATGCGAAACTTATACAGAGCAAATATTTCCAGCATTATTAAACTAACATGGGTCCCAGCTAAACCAACGCCTCCTACAACTGACAGCCTCCACACGGTTTCTAATAGTTAGTCCGATCAGACCAGTATAATGATAAACCAGTTTACGAAAGTGTCCATTAATACAAAATCTAGTAGAAATAAGAAGTTGGTAGCAAATATATGTCCAAAAATTTACTTAATTTATGAATATGAATGATTTGTCTTATTTACTTGTCTACCACTACAGATTCCATTCTCAAATATAAATTCCTTAAATGCTACAAACTTCAAAAGGAATTACGTATTTTATAACTTTTATACGTTTTTTAAAAGTGACAAATGGTTACCAATTTTATTCAAACTCACTTCAAGAAAGCTGAAGTTATTGAAAAATGGACACCTAAATTAAAAGTGGTAAAACGTGGTGGTAAGTATACTTACCACGGCCTTCAAAAGGGTTAAACCCTTCTGCGTCAAAGTCAGAGATGCCAACTTGCTCCGGACAGCAAATATATACTTTAAAGTGGTAGTTTATCAATTGTAATTTTCGGTTTAATAATTCCAATTTAGTAGATTTTTATTCACCATTAACCCCTTGGGGACGGGTGATTCAGAAAAGCATTCGTGCAAAATCAGAATCAAGTTGTAATTAAATAAAAAACGGTAACTTAAATGTAGTCGTTGCTGATTTGACAGACTTACTTTGCTTTTACTTTAATTATTGTTAGTTTAAACATATATATAATCAATGTTAATTCAAAGTATAACTAAATAGTTTTATTTTGAACAAAGTAATGGTGAATTAAATAAATCAAACAATTATAACTCCGCCCACAAATAAACTGCTAAAGAAATACTTTGATTACCAGTTTTATATTTTTACCCTGATTGATACGGTCTTATGCTGTCACGTATTTGTGACAGTCGGCGCGAAAGGGTTAACTCTAAATAATTCGTAAGCTTATATAATTCACATACCTGCCAACCTATAATCTTTTCCATTATAATTTTTCCCAGTGGTATTGAAATGGAATTAAAACTTCAATTTTAAGCAAACAAATATGTTGTATTTGAGAAAACTTAAGTTGACAACCATGATAGTAACGCATATTTATATATGTGCTTAATTTTTGTAAGAATAGTGGTGATCAAAATCGTTTAAAAATTAAAATTATAAAAGAAAAAATAGTATATATTTACTACCACTTTAAATATGAAAATAAAATCTTCCGGAAAATCCGGAAGAGTTGGCAGGTATGAATTCACCACTTTTTAGCACTATGTAATGCTATACCTTTTTGAAAGCAAGCAAAAGTAGTTAAATATTTGCAAAATTTACTTTGAAATTATTCACAGTTTTTAATTAGTTTGGCGTGTCCGGAGCAGTTGGCATCTTTGCAAAGTAAGAAAAATTTTGGAAATAAATATTTCGAATCTACCACTTTTTCAAGTTGAAAGAATTTCAATAAAACGGGAAATAAAGGTTAACGAAAGAAGGTGGTGGCCTGTAAGATTTGACGTTTGTAGAAAAGCGTAACATTTAAAGTTATGCGAAACTTATATAGTTCGGAGTAAATATTTCCAGCGTTATTAAACTAACCAGGGTCCCAACTTAACCAACGCGTCCTACAACTGACAGCCTCCACACGGTTTCTTATAGGTAGTCCGATCAGATCAGTATAATGATAAACCAGTTTACGAAAGAGCCCATTAAAACAAAATCTAGTAGAAATGAGAAGTTGGCAGCAAATATATGTTCAAAAATTTATTTAATTTATGAATATGAATGATTTGTCTTATTTACCTGTCTACCACTACAGATTCCATTCTCAAATATACATGACAAATTTTTCTCAGAAACTTTTAAACTACAATTTGGGTTCAAGCACACAACGGGTTCACTTTCCAAATAGTCTGCGCAGACTGCTTATAAAAAACCGTGAGGAGGCATTTTGACAAAGGTGGTGTTTACTTAACCCATGATATGGCTTAAAACTTACCAAGAATATGGCTAAATCTCTTCTAAAGATGAAGACAGCTAACAAACATGTTTCTCAACTTGTATTTGTTTTATGGACAACATGCTGGAAAAAAATAGTTTTGCTTATATAGATATATTAATAACATAAATGCTTATATATGGGTTCAATTTCTACAATGCTTTTTAAGCCCAATGTTTTTTAAGATAATTTCTTAGGCAACAGAGAGGTGACTTCTTAGTACAAACAGATCCATACATCCAATTTTGCCATATAAGTATATGTGGACGGGAGGAAATAGATTCAAGTTTAGAACCTTATCTTATTCATATTATCTTTTATATTTTTACTAGATTTTCTATTAAATGGCTATTTCGTAAACTGGTTTACCTTCATAGTGGTCAGATCAGACTACCTATCCTGTAAGAAACCGTGTGGAAGCGTTGTTCAGACTCGCGCTCTTTATATACACAGAGATGCCAACTTGCTCCGGACAGCGAATAAATATTATAGACTGGTAGTTTATTAATTGTGATTCTCTGTTTAATAAATTCAATTTATTAGATTGTTATCTACCACTATTTCTAAGTAATTCGTTGGCTTATATATTCACCACTATATTATAATATAGTCATGTTAAGCCTATTAAAAAGCAATCAAAATTTGTCAAATATTTGCAAATTTTAATTTGTAGTTATTTACCGTTTTTAAAATCATTTTGGCGTGTCCGGAGCAGTTGTTATCTCTGTATACACTTTAAACCTTTCTGCTTCAAAACAAGAGAAATTTTAGAAATATATATTATACATCTACCACTTTTTCAAGTTGAAAGATTTTCAATAAAATGGGAAATAAAGGTTAAAGAAACAGTTGCGAGACGATCTTTCTGTCATACATTGTAGAAAGCGTAACCTTGAAAGTTATACGAAACTTTAGACCAATTACTTCCTGCAATTTATATCCAACATATCTGGAATGTGGCCTAATCTTTTAAATAAAGAAAAGTTATAACAATTGCGTTTCTTAATTTGTATTTATGGACAACACACAGGATCGAAGTAGTTTTGCGTGCATATTAACATAGCATTACATAACTTATACATATTATTATATCTTCATAGTGTTCTGATCGGACTATTTATAAAAAACCGTGTGGAGACTTTTAGTTACAGGAGGTGTTGTTTAAGGCATGGTGTTGAAAATAATTGTAACTCACATGGTAAAACTTAAATTTGCTACCATTTCAAATCGTTAAAAAAAGATTCCAGCCAAAAGCTCGAAACTGAAACTGACAGTGTACAAAATAACTGGGCACCTGAGGTAGCAACAGTATTATAATAAGATATGTCTGCTTTTTTAAATATCATCAACAAATCTTGATCAGTGCGATGATTAAGTTTTTAATTTTATTTACATAAATTATACACGAATTAAATGAAAATTATTTAAACTGAAGTTGCTCTAAATATAGGTAACCTTTTTCTTTCTAATTAATATCTATTGCTACAACTTAAATATATTTAATCAGAGTTCAAATGATCCGTAAAAATTTTTTAAAGTGGCGGAAGTGTTATAGTGAATAAACACCAATTTTTTTTTAACAGCATCCACTTTAAAATTAAAAATTTGAAACCATACGATTTCGTAACTAGACATACTTCTTTCGAAATATTAAGCGTTTTGGTAAGTACGAACTTCAAAGAACATGCATTTTTTTCGTAATTTACTATTTGTAATTTATCACTTTTACCGTAACGAACCTTGTTAGCGAACATTTGGCAGCCCAGTATACCAGAGTATATCTATGCAAAGTCGGAAATTGTTTTAAAATGTCAATTAACGTAAGGTTATTGAAATTATGTTTAACCCTTTCGAAGGCCGTGGGAAATATACTTCCCATCATATTTTTACCACTTTTAATTTAGGTTTCCATTTGTTAATAACTTCAGCTTTCTTGAAGTGTGTTTAAATAAAATTGGTAACCATTTATTAGTTTAAAAAACGAATAAAAGTTATAAGATACATAACTCCTTTTGAAGTTAGTTGCTTTTATAAAATTTATTTTATAAATAAAGAAAAATAAAAGTCATTAAGTTCCTAATAGGTCGTGTTAAATATATTTACCACCAAAAAAATGGCATTTTTAAAAACTAACTGAGATTTTTTTTCTTATATCAGTTACTATTCTTGAAACAATTTCAAGTCCAAAAATACTTTAATTTACCTTTACTAGAAATAAATAGCCTATGATTGGGTTAAATTTATCTGATTTATCTTCGTCAAACCTTTGATCCACTGTTGTCAGATCTTCGATATTTGTGCTATTTTCAAATGTAGAATGGGGGTCAAAAATATGGTGATTCAATTTGATTGAATCAAATAAAGAATCCTAAAGAATAAAAGTTAAAGCCCTTAAATATTCAGAAGAAACTTTCTTGAAAGGAGAGATATGTACTGTCCTTTAAATATTTGAAATGATGTATTATTATTATATTATAGTTACAAAATGTTTTTATGAGCATTCTCTATAAAAATTCATTACTTTGTATATCGCGAGTAAGCATATTTATTTGAAAATTAAGCATAGTTATGAATACAAATGTATTAAAATGCATTTTGTTTTTTTCAGTTTTCTTCTACTTTTTAAATTTTTTGAGATCTTAACTGACTCTGAGCAGAATGAAAAAAATTTGGTGGTAAAGCGTAATATGGGGAAAGGCGAGGAACAGAATTACGCTAAGTAACATTTATTCACATATAGGGCATAACACAGGACAATTCACAAAATACAAGACGCTTTACTTATTAGAAGAGGCCGTCTGCCTCGTCGGCTACCATCACATTCAATGTGTGGGGTGCATGGCTACAAATTTAGCCGATTTTGCTAGTTTTTTAAAAGGTTTAGCATGAAATGTCTGAAAGAAGTGATGAATTTTAAAAGCCAACGAATAGCTTAGAAAATTGGTGGAAAAAATCTACTAAATTGAATTTATTAAACCAAGAATCACAATTAATAAACTACCACTTGAAAATATTTATTCGCTGTCCGGAACAAGTTGGCATCTCTGTGTATATAAATAAAACTTTTTGCGTGTGTTCTGTATTGCATTAATTTCTTCAAACCATGTTAGTAACGATAATAATATAAAGAAAATAAAAAAGCATTGAAAATTAACTCGAATTATGTGTTTCTAATAATCTTGGCTTCACCCTTCACCGGTGACCCCTATGGCGCTAGGAACAAGCTCAGCGAAGGTCACTGGTGACCCCCAACGTGTTTATATCAGGTCATAACAACCTCTAACATAACTTTTCAGGTTTTCTTTCAGTATGTGTTAATATAAATAAGCGCTTCCACATAAATTTTAATATAGTAGCGAGGTGTAAAATATAATGTTAAAAAGGAGTTTTTCTGTTGGAGATTTTTTTTGTTTTAATCTTTATAAAAAAAGCTATGACATTCCTTAAATTCTACTATGTAATATAACAGAAAACTGGTTGCAATTCTTCTTTAAGTCTTCAACTTCTCATAAATGAGCATCAAAGATCCATGAAATTCTTTGTGATACTTAACATCTTTCGTACTTGTCAATGACCTTTTCTTCCGGAGTGAAATCTCATTTTACGATGTTGAAAAAAAGGGACAATATAATCCTTAAAACTCTAAACCAGGGGTTGCCAAACTTTTAGGATCATCGACCCCTACATAATTTTTCGAAATTCCCTTCGACCCCCCATAAAAGTAATTTACTGTTAATTAAAATAAAACTCTATTAGATACTGTGCTTGTACATTTATTTTATGATTTTGAACATTTATTAAAATAATAGTACATAGTGTAACAATAGTTTTATGAAAAATATATTAATGTTGAAATATAAATACCTTAATATTTATGAAATAATAAGTAATTATAAGTAAGTAGAAATAATAAGTAAAGTAACTATGGACTTATTGCTTCCTAATCAATGACATGGGTGTGCCTGGTGTTTTTTTTTTTTTTTTTTTTTTTTTTTTTTTGCAAGGATCGTTATATTGGGTTCAAAATTGTTCAATTTTAATCTTAAATCCCCTCGAAACTCCACATTTAATTTATATCTGTTCTTAGTTATGATTGAATTTACGTGACTGAAACCGTAAAGTCTTACATATTTTTGCATTATATTTATATTTGTCCAAAATTTGCTTATTGTTAAATTTTTAAAAAGCGTCTTTGCTTCAAATCCCTATAATAATTCAGCAAGCTCATCTTGCAGGTTGATGTCCACGTTTTCAATTTGAGCAGAAAATAGCACAATAATCCAATCAGGGATGTCAATGTTTTCCAAATCAACAAAACGCAGTTTAAAATCGTCGCTCAATTTTTGAAGATTACCTGTATATATTTCAAAAATCTTCTTCTTTTATTTCTAATTTTCACATATCTGAAAAATACTGATAATCCTTCGACCAATCGACCCCTATTCAGCCTCCTGGCTCAGATCGACCTCCGCTTATGTTAAATAGACCCTTGGGGGTCTATATAGACCACTTTGGCGACTCTGCTCTAAACTATGAAACTAGCGGAAGTTTTAAAGAATGCGTGTTAGGTAGTTAAGGGTATGGTAGCATTTGTTCTCTATGAAACAACATTAATTACCACTTTAAACCCTAATAAATTGATTTCACTTACCGAAATAGGAATGCATTCCTATTTAATAATTTGAGGAATTTTTGCTTCGGAGAGTTTTGGAATCAGTTGCCTCTAATCGTATTAACTCGCTTCGCGAAGAAAGTTCATCGAATTGAAAAAGTTAACATAAGTTAATTCATCCAGCTTAAAGATAAGAAATCCACAGCACTGAATAATACAAAGGTTAGAGTATCTAAAACTCAGATTATCTGAAATAAAGGATAATATTTAATAAATAATTAAGCAAGAAAGTTTTATGTATTTCAATAAATTTAGTTAATAGATTTTAAAAAGTTTGAATGTACCTAACATTTATTTAAAAATAGTTCGAGTTTATTTAATAGAGCTTGGTGAGTGGTTCAAAGTTTTGACCCTTTAAAGTTAATTTTATTTTTAATTTTACTTAAGTTTTTTACAATTGTCTTATACACAATTATAAAATTGGTTTAGTCAAAGATAATTTCACGTAAAAAACAACTTTCAGTATATATTTAATTTTCATTTTTTTTATTTAATGATAATCTAGAAAGAAAATTAACTTTGATTAAGACAAATTTTGACTTCATTATTTTACAAGGCAAAATTGCAAATTTGCGCAAAATCGGTCGAGTAGTTCCTGAGAAATTAAATTTTGAAAGAAATCTATTTTTAAAATTTTTTTAATTTAAAAATTATTCTCAGGAACTATTCGACCAATTTTGCTGAAATTTCATATTTTTCTATTAGAAATTACAATCTTTAAAATGACCAAAATTTTTTATACCTTACGATTCTTCGAATTAGGTAACCCAAATGCGGTAAGATCAAGTACTTGTACAAATGCAACAAGAAATTTCTCCAGTATTATCTGTATGGGAGTTGATGAGCAACAAGAAACGGTACATATTCTTCGTTAGACGCAACTATCTTTTATACTGTTATATGACTCTCATTTACGATGCAGTAAAATGGAGAATTTAAACTTTTAAACTCGTAGCTATGAAATGAGCGAAAGTTTAAGGCTGAAGCAGATAAAGTTATGGAAAAAACATAGCATTTGCATGAAGCATACATAATTATCCTTTTAAACACTTATAAATAGTTCTTACTTACAGAAAGAAGAAGACATTTTAATTTATTACCTTGCTGAAATTTTGAGACAGAGAATTCTGGTTATCGTTAGCCTCTAATCGTATTAACTCACTTTGTGAAGAAAGTTTATCTAATTGGGGAAGTAGTTAGCATAAGTTATTTACGATAGCTTAAATATAAAAAATCCACAGCTCAGAATAATACGAAAATTAATGCATGTAAAGCTGAAAAGTATATTTTTTGTCAAACGTTGAGCAAAATCAAAAAGAATTTATGATTTTCGTATACTTTAATTTGTTCTTGAATTGTGGAATGTTACGAAAACTGTTGAAACTCTTGGATATAAGTTAATCATGATTCCTTTTTCACACGTGTTGCATATTTTTCCGCTTTGAGCGGGATATTTTTTCCAGATATTTAAATTAATAGTAATTTTCATGCTTAACCATTTTATTTTTATTTAATAAATTAGATATAAAATATTTTTTATTTGACATTCACTAACTATATCGAATCTAAAAAAATATAAAAAGAACCTTTCGCATGCCCATGAGACCTTTAAAATGTTGGCAAAATTAAACAAATTCTGAAAGCTTTAATTTTCGGGTACAATCAATTTAAAAAAATATCTTCTAAGCAGAGCATTTGGCATCTATGCTGAAATAGGCTAAATGAGAAGTATTTTAATTTGAAAAAAAGTTAAAAATGATGCTTAGTTATAGAGAATTATATACTATTGTTAGAATGTTGTCGACCTGAAAAATGACCTTCCCTTTTATTAAAATTTTTAATTAAAGAAAAATTACGCAACAAATGATCTCACAATTTCACAATATTCTTCACAGCTGCTTTGTTGGTTTACATATGCAGAGCTTCCAACTATTGCACTTTTATCAAAATATTTTATTGGTAGACAATCAAGAATTAAAGCTTTCAGAATTTTGGCTCATTTTACTAAGATTTTAAAAGCCTGACCGCAAAAGAACTAGAGAAGAGAGATTTTTATATAATTTTTTAAAGCATTCATTTTCGGTGGAGAGGAAAATAATTTTGAAAGTATCATACATTCTTCTTCTTTATTGGCACTAACGTGCAGGGTGGGCCTTAGACTGCCGCACAATTTTTTTCCAAACATCTCTGTTCCAGATCATGATCTTTAAGTTTGAGATTTGTAAATTTTTTAAATTATTCAAGACATCATTCATCGATCCTAAGGCCTCTTGGCTTACAGAAATGCCAACTTGCTCCAGGCAGCAGATAAGTATTTTCAAGTGGTAGCGTTTTAATGCATGATTCTTAATTTAGTAAATTCGATTTATTGGTTTTTGTTTACGGCTAATTTTAAGAAATTCCAAGGCTTGTATGAAATGTAACTTTGATACAGTTCAGTCGGGTGAACTTAAAGACTTGCTGAAGGACCAAGACGTACTGCATCTTCTCACAACTTTAATCCAGGGGAATTCCCCATACAACTGATGTACTACTGAATCAACTCATGCCTCACCTCATCATGGACTTATTATCTGATCCTAACTTAGAACTTTGAACTGTATATGACCTCTGGACTAAATGCCAAAGCAGTATAGATGAATCGGTTAGAAGCGCTTCGCGCTTAACACCGAGATTCCACTCATATCAATCAATCAATCTACAGTTCAGTCGGGATCTCACTGGTCCAGGAGTATCGCCCGCCTATAGCTGTACAAAGCGTGGAGGTGGCGGATTCGAATCCCGCTGTCTAACCTGAATGTATCTTCGTGTTGTCCTCCTATTTGACGAATGTTTATAAGCCTAAATTGAGCACACAAGCTTGCAAATTTATATAAATCGATTGCAATACAGTTAAGTGCTGCTGAGCCATCACCTCCTACATCAAGAAGCCTCCACATGGTCTTTCATAAGTAGTCCGCGCAGACTGCATAAAAAGCGAACCAGTTGTGCGCATGTACCCAAAACCTTTTATAAAACTAATTGAGAGAAATTTATCTTATATATTTGAGAATTGAATCTGTAGTGGTTGACAAGTGAATAAGACAAGCCAATAATATTCATAAATAAAAAAAAATTTTAGTCATATATTTGCTACCACTTTTTTTTAAAATTATAGTCTGTATTAAATGACTCGTTCGGTAAGTGGATATCCTTCACAGTGGTCAGATCGGACTACCTATAAAAAACCGTGTGGAGGCTTTCAGTTGTAGGAGGTGTTGGTTGAGCCTTTTAAAAACTTGCCAAAGTTAATCGAAAATCAGCAAATTTTAGTTTGTTGTTTTTTACTGTTTTTTATAATATTTTCTCGAAACGAGTGCAGTTGGCATCTTTCGGCTTTTTGCGCATGGGCTTCCAATGCAGGATCTTTACGACTCTATTTTCAAATTATCATGCGTTAAATAGAAGACAACTTCTCAAAAAGTGTCGAGGACAGCCCTTCATGTATTTTTGACTTATTTAAGGCATCACCTTCTCTGCGATGGCAACTGCTCCGGACAATCCAAAATAATTTAAAAAACGGTAAATAGCTGCGAAGTATATTTTGCTTATATTTGATTATTTTTGCTTACTTTTTTAAAGATATTGCATAACGTAATATTATAAAGTGGTAAATTATATAAGCCTACGAATTATTTAGAAATAGTGGTGGATAAAAATCTACTAAATTGAATTTATTATACCAAGAATCACAATTGATAAACTACCACTTTAAAATATAAATTTGCTGAACGGAGCAAGTTGGCGTCACTGCCTTCTACATCACTACTATAAGCAACAACCTAAAAAAGAAGCTAACTACAAACGAAGGTAAATGTTTACGCACAATGACTGGCGCCCCAAGGGCGATTAGCAATAGATTACTCAGAAAAGACTTAAACATTGATGATATTAATTGCTTTATAGCTAAATTGACCACAAAATTTTACAGCGACGCAAAAACATGCACCACATCAGATTTCAATAAATTGTTCGATATTGATATAATCCGTGATAATTCGAATTTCAGCCCAATTACCGCCTTTTTATGCTCAGACTGCATACTATCAAAATACTATTAACTTTATCATACAACTCTACTCAAGGGGATCTCCCCATTCCAAAGATGATTAACCCTTCAAAACTAAAGAGTTACTTCTTTAAGGACTTGATTTGTCATTACAACATACTACAACTTCAAAGATATAAGACCTCCCAGAATACAACAAAACAGAATCGATGAATCGGTTAGGGGCGCTTCGCGCCAAACGCCGAGATAACCCCAATATCCAGCATCCAGCCTTCTACATCAGAAAACCTCCGCACGAGATTTTGTAAGTAATCTGTGCAGATTATTAGATAAATTTTGCATTTTAAAATTAGATAAATTGACTTAAATTTTTCTCATATATTTGAGAATTGAATCTGTACTAGTTGACCTGTATGTAAGACGAACCAATCATATTAAAAATTAAACAAATTTTTAGACATATATTTGCTACCACTTTCTTATTTTGACTAGATTTTACATTAAATGGATCTTTCATAAAATGATTTACCTTCATAGTGGTCTGATCGGATTACTTATCCTAAAAGAACCAGTGTGGAAGCGTTGCATACGTGCCAACCTTTGAAGGATGATTTTCCCCAGTGGTAGTAAAATGAAATTTAAATTACAATTTTAGGCAGAAAGATTCACTGTATTTTGAAGAATCTTATGTGGATTACTATAATAATATTACATATTAATATATACGGTTTATTCATTTAAAAATAGTGGTGAATCAAAAATATTATAAATTAAGTTTATAAATGCAAGGAATATACAGAAAGCATACATTTTACTACCACTTTAAATATAGAAATAAAATTTTACGCCAAATGCGTAAAAGTTGGCAGGTATGGCGTTGTTCAGACGCGTATTCTTTATATGGGTCATTCTCACAAAAACAGTCATTTTCATGTCCCCAGTATATTTTATGCTTGTTTTACAGCTTACGAAAAAAAAAAAAATTCAGGGAAAGTGTCCTTCGGAATGCAAGCTAACAAAAGAATAAAAATAAAATTATCAATTTTTATTTTTTATTTATTTTAGGTAATTAAAATATACCAATATGTCATTCCCTCACTGGTCCCCACTGCTGATTTAAAAAAAGAAAAAAATTGTTTCTGAAATAAAAAATTTTTTTTTACAAATTCGTGTTTTTTATTTCAGAATACTGAAATATAGAATTCAGAAAATCAATTTCAAATTTAATTTCTGAAAAAAATATTAACACTGCACTATTTTAAACTTTGTCCCCAGTGTTTCGCGTCATTCCCTCACAACAAAGTTCTTATCACCTGCAATCTTCTTAGAATAAAAATATTTTAATAAAAACTTCAGAAGTTAACAACTGGCATCATAGAACAAAATTGCAGTATGTTTCCATTTTCAACTTAAAGAAGCTTTGCTATGGAATAAATTTGAATGAATCAAACCAGGTAAAATTTTTTACATTTGTCATTCCCTCATGTCATTTTTTAGAGTAAAATAAAATACAACTTCATCGAGAAAGTGGATAATTATATGTTGCTTTCTTGTATGAATATAATTGTATGTGATTGACTTCCGAAATTAATTAGGCCTAACTGTTATTTTTAAATTTCATTGAATTCATCATTCCCTCACTAGTGTATAAAGTGAGGGAATGATTCAAGATGAGTATATTATCAAATTTTTTTTTGTTCAATCGTGCCAGCCAATTTTATTTCCCAAACCTGTAAAAACTATTAAATATATAAGACTAAATTATAATAAATATTAGATATACTTAGTATGTTATCATTTTCAAACTTTAGGTAACTTAGATAAAAACATGTATTAAAATAAAATATCATTCCCTCACTATTAGTGTCATTCCCTCACTTTTTAAATAGTGAAAATAATTAATTTACTTATTAATTAATTTGAAAAAAAAAATTAAAAAATTAATAAATTAATTTATTAAATTAATTAATTTATTTATTAAATTAATTAATGAATTATTAATTATTATAAATTAATTAATTATAAATTAATTATTTAAAAAATTAATTAATTAAAATATTAAGTATAATTTATAGGATATATACTTTCTTAATAATGCCATTACATATTTCTATTAATATAAAAAGTTTCAGAGCTTTTTATTCACTTTACTTTTTTTGGATTTTATGAACTGAAAAATGACAGTTTTCGTGAGAATGACCCATATACCCTTATCTTTATATTATCTTCTCAGACGTGCCAACTTTTAATCCCTTCCATTATCATTTTTCCCAGTGGTATTAAAATGGAATTAAAACTTAAATTTTAAGCAAACAAATACGTTGTATTTGAAAAAAATTAAGTTGACAACCATGATAGTAACGCATATTAATATATAAGCTTAATTTTTGTAAGAATAGTGGTGATCAAAATCATTTAAAAATTAAATTTATAAAAGAAAAAATAGTATATATTTACTACCACTTTAAATATGAAAATAAAATCTCCCGCAAAATGCGGGAGAGTTGGCAGGTATGTCTTCTTAAACCCTTCTGCGTGAAAGTAAGAAAAACTTTGGAAATAAATATTTTGAATCTACCACTTTTTCAAGTTGAAAGAATTTCAATAAAACGGGAAATAAAGGTTAACGAAATAGCTGAAAACTCCAGGGTAGGGAATGCTTGTAGAAAGCGTAACATTTAAAGTTATGCGAAACTTATACACTTCAGAGCAATTATTTCCAGGATTGTCAAACTATCATGAGCCCCAACTTAACCCACGCCTCCTACAACTGACAGCCTCCACACGGTTTTTTATAGGTAGTGCGATCAGACTAGTAAGATGATGAACCAGAAAGAGCCCAATAATACAAAATCTAGCAGAAATAAGAAATTGGCAGCAAATATATGTCTAAACATTTTTTAATTTATGAATATGAATGATTTGTCGTATTTACTTGTCTACCACTACAGATTCCTTTCTCAAATATATATGTCAAATTTTCCCCAGACACTTTTAAACTACTTGTATATATTTATGCGCATTTATTATCATGCATTTTTCCTTTTCTCTAACGCTATGTGGCTACCGTGCACCTGAGAAGCTCGTGGGTTATACTTCGGGGGGAGGCGAGGCAGTCTGCCACAAAAACCTCTTCTCTCTCTTAAATTTGTTTGTTTAATCTCGTTACTTTAATTTAATTTTCCCACAGTAAATGTTACTGAATCCCAACTTTCACCATTCATTTGCGCTTCGGCGATTTATTATTTATTCTCACTCAGATGAATTAGTTAGAGCCCCGGGCGGGGCTGATGCTAAGATAACCACCACATATGAGAAAAACACTTTTAAACTGTAATTAGGGTTCAAGCGCACAACCGGTTCACTTTTTAAATAGTCTGCGCAGACTACTTATAAAAAATCGTGTGGAGGCTCTATGATGTAGGAGGTGTATACTTAATCCATGATATGGCTTAATACATAAAAGTTATAAGATACATAACTCCTTTTGAAGCTTGTAGCATTTATAAAATTTATTTTACAAATAAAGAAAAATAAAAGTCATTAAGTTCTTAATAGGTCGTGTTAAATATATTTACCACCAAAAATTGGTATTCTTAAAAACTAACTGAGATTTTTTTTTCTTATATCAGTTACTATTCTTGAAACAATTTCAAGTCTAAAAATTCTTTAATTTACCTTTACTAGAAATAAATGGCCCATTATTGGGTGTAAATTTATCTTATTTGAATTCGTTAAACCTTTGATACACTGTTGTCAGGTCTTCGATATTTGAGCTATTTTCAAATATAGAGTGGGGATCTAAGATATGGTAATTCAATTTGATTGAATTAAATATAAAATCTTAAAGAATAAAATTTAAAGACACTTAAATATTCAAGTAAAACTCTCTTCAAAAGTGAGATTCTTATGGTCCTTCAAATATTTGAAATGATGTGATATTATTATATTAAAGTTACAAAAGGTCTTTATTAGCTTTCTCGACAAAAATTCATTACTTCGTATATCGTAAGTAATTATATTTACTTGAAAATTAATCATAGTTGTAAATATAAATGTATAAAAATGCATTTTGTTTTTTCCATTTTTTTCCAGTTCTTTAATTTTTTGAGAATGTAACTAATCCTGCACAGAATGAAAAAAAAATTTGAGGGTGAACCGTAAGTATTATTCCTGAGCAATATTTTAGTGATAGTGAAATAAAATTTAAAATTTTTTCCAGCATTTATGAAATTTATGGTATCTTTGATGCATTTAAAACGTTGAATGCCACGCTGAGTTTACATGGCTAGCCCGTCTGGCCAAACGGTAAATAACTACAAGCGAAATTTGCAAATTCGACTGATGCTGCTAGTTTTTTAAACGGTTTAGCAGAAAAAGTGGTGGATAAAAATCTACTAACTAGAATTTATTAACCCACGAATCAAAATAATAAACTAACACTTGGAAATATTTATTCGCTGTCCGGAGCAATTTGGCATCTCTGTGTACATAAAGAAACTATTTTTGTTGTTCTTTACTGCCTTAATTTCTTCGAACCATTTAAGTAACGATAATAATGTAAAAAAAATTAAAAGCACTAAAAATTTACTCGAATTAAGTGTTTCTAATAATCTTGGCTTCGCCGATCACCGGTTACCCCCATAGCGCTACGAGCAAACTCAGCGAAAATTTTCGGTGACCCCCATGGCATTCAACGTGTAAATATCAGGTCATAACAACCTCTAACATAACTTTTCAAGTTTTTTTAAGTACGTGCTAATATAAATAAGCGTTTCAACATAACTTTTATATAGTAGTGAGGTGTAAAATATATTCTTAAAAAGGAGTTTCTCTACGGGTGATTTTTTTTGTTTTAATATTTATAAAAAAAAGATATGACATTCCTTAAATTCTACTATGTAATATAACAGAAAACTGGTAGCAATTTTTCTTTAAGACTTCAACTTCTCATAAATGAGCACCAAAGATCCATAAAATTCTTCGTGATACTCAACATCTTCCGTAGTTGTCAAATGACCTTTTCTTCCGGAGTGAAATCTCATTTTACGATGTTGAAAAAGAGGGACACTATAATCCTTAAAATTCTAAACTATGAAACTAGCGGAAGTTTAAAAGAATGCGTGTTAGGTAGATAAGGGTATGGTAGCATTTGTCCTCTATGAAACAACATTAATTACCATTTTAAGCCCTTATAAATTGTTCCCACTTACGGAAATAGGAATACAGTCCTATTTAATAATTTGGGGAACTTTTGAATCAGAGAGTTTCGGAATCGTTCGCCTCTAATCGTATTAACTCGTTTCGCGAAGAAAGTTCATATAATTGAAGTATTTAGCATAGGTTAATTCATCCAGCTTAAAGATAGGAAATCCACAGCACTGAATAATACAGAAGTTAGAGTAACTGAAACTCAGATAGCCTTAAATAAAGGATAATATTTAATAAATAATTATGCAAAAAAGTTTTATGTATTTCAATAAATTTAGTTATTAGATTTTGATAAGGTAGGATCTATCTAAAATTTATTCAAAAATAGTTCGAGTTGATGTAATAGAGCTTGGTGAGCTGTCCAAATTTTGGAACCCTAAATGCTAATTTTACTCTCTGCTTTACAAATAATTTATATATGTCTTACCCACAATTATAAAATTCGTTTACTCAAAGATAACTCCACAAAAAAAAATTGTAAATATTTAATTTTGTTTTGATTTTTTATTTAATAATAATCTGAAACGAAAATTTATTTTGAGGTAGTCAAATTTCGACTTCATTATTAAGTAGGTGATTTTACAAGAGAAAACAGCAAATTTTCGCAAAATCGGTTGAGTAGTTCCTGAGAAACTAAATTTAAGGAAAGTTCTATTTTTAAAATTTGTTTAATTTAAAAATAATTCCCAGGAACTGTTCTACCAATTTTGCTGAAATTTCATATTTTGATATTGGAAATTGCATTCTTTAAAATGAAGCAAAAAAATTTTATGCCTTGCTATTTTTCAAATTAGGTAAAATTTCATACCTACAAACCCAAATGCGGTAAAGTCAAGCACTTGTGCAAATGCAACAGGAAATGTCTCCAGTGTTTTTTTTTATAGAAGTAGATGAGCAACAAAAAACTGTAAATATTCTTCGTTAGGCTTAACTTCTTTTATACTGTAATATGACTCTCATTTTACGATGCAAGAAAATAGGAGAATTTAAACTTTTAAACTCGTAGCTATGAAATGAGCGAAAGTTTAAAGCTAAAGCAAATAAAGTTATGGTAAAAACATAGCATTTGCATGAATCATAATTAATTACCCTCTAAACACTTATAAATTGTTCTTACTTACAGAAAGAGGAAGACATTTCGATTATTTAGCTTGCTGAAATTTT
This sequence comes from Parasteatoda tepidariorum, assembly GCF_982258835.1. Taxonomy (NCBI): domain Eukaryota; kingdom Metazoa; phylum Arthropoda; class Arachnida; order Araneae; family Theridiidae; genus Parasteatoda; species Parasteatoda tepidariorum. The sequence continues at coordinate 29,724,800 of NC_141766.1, forward strand.
GCTTCAGAGAATTCTGGAATCGTTCGCCTCTAATCGTAATTAACTCACTTTGAGAAGAAAGTTAATCTAATTGGCAAAGTAGTTAGCATAAGTCATTTAAGATGGTTTAAATATAAGAAATCCACCGCACAGAGTAATAGGAAATTTAATGTAAATAAAGCTGAAAAGTATATTATGAAGCAAAAGTTGAGCAAAATCTTTACTTTAAGGCTTCATGATTTTCGTATAATTTAATTTTGTTCTTGAATTGTGGAATGTTACGAAAACTGATCAAACTCTTGGATAAATTAAAAAACGGTAAATAACTGCAAAGCAAATTTTGCAAATAGTTGACAATATTTGCTTGCTTTTTAAAATGTAAAGCATGTTATAAGTACTATAAAGTGTTGAATTATATAAGCCTACGCATTGTTTAGAAATAGTGGTGGATTAAAATCTACTAAATTGAACTTATTAAACCAAGAATTACAATTAATAAACTACCACTTGAAAATATTTATTCGCTGTGCCTATGTTAGCTCTTTGCTCCAACAATAAATGATAAGTTGGCCTGTCTAATTCAGGGGCTCTAATCGATCCCAAGGCCTCTCGGCCTAGAGAAATGCCAACTTGCTCCTGGCAGCAGACAAATATTTTCAAGTGGTAGCGTTTTAATGCATGATTCTTAATTTAGCAAATTAGATTCATAAGATTTTGTTTACCACTTATTTTAAATAATTCCATGGCTTGTATGAAATGTGACTTTGATACAGTTCAGTCGGTCATAAAAGCAACTCCATTGCCTGCTTACCTCATTGCTCAACCAAAACTGTTCAAAAATTCCAGATGAATGGGATAGGGGCCGCTTCGCGGCCCAGGTGCCCTGTAAAATCTAAACACTAGGACTAGGACAGTTCAGTCGGGGCCTCACTGACCCCGGAGTATCGCCCGCCAAACGCTGTGCAAAGCGTGGAGATAGCGGATTCGAATCCCGCTGACACCCTGAATGTATCTTCATGTTGTTCTTCTATTTGAAGAAGGTTTATAAGCTTAAATTGAGCAGACAAGCCAACAAATTGATATAAATTGATTGCAATATAGTTAAGTCGTGCTGAGTTTTTTAAAAAGTTGCCAATGTTAATCGAAAATCTGCATATTTTAGTTTGTAGTTTTCTACTATTTTTTTTATAATATTTTCTCGAAACGAGAACAGTTGGTCTCTTTCGGCTTTTTGCGCATGGGCTTCCAATGCAGGATCTTTACGACTCTGTTTTCAGCTTACCATGCATTAAATAGAAGACAAGTTCTCAAAAAGTGCCGAAGACAGCCCTTCAAGTATTTTTGACTTATTTAAGGCATCACCTTCTACATCAGAAAACCTCCACACGGGATTTTATAAGTAATCTGTGTAGATTTTTAGATAAATTTTACATTTTAAAATTAGATAAATTGAGATAAATTTTCCTCATATATTTGAGAGTTGAAACTGTTCTAGTTGACATGTATATAAGGCGAACCAATCATATTGATAAATTAAAAAAAAATTTGATATATATTTGCTACCACTTTCTTATTTTTACTAGATTTTATATTAAATGGATCTTTCATAAAATGATTTACCTTCATAGTGGTTTGATCGGATTACTTTTCCTAAAAGAACCAATGTGGAAGCGTTGTTCAGACGCGTACTCTTTACATGCATCTTAAACCCTTCTGCGTCAAAGTAAGAAAATTTTGGAAATAAATATTTTGAATCTGCCACTTTTTCAAGTTGAAAGAATTTCAATAAAACGTGAAACAAAGGTTAACGAAGTAGCAGCAGTCCAGGATTAATACATGTTTGTTGAAAGCGTAACATTTAAAGTTATGCGAAGCTCGTATACTTCAGAGCAAATATTTCCAGCACTGTTTAACTAACATGGGTCCCAACTTAACCAACGCCTCCTACAACTGACAGCCTCCAAACAGTTTCTCATAGGTAGTCCGATCAGACCAGTATAATGATAAACCAGTTTACGAAAGACCCCATTAATACAAAATCAAGTAGAAATAAGAAGTTGGTAGCAAATACATGTCCAAAAATTTAATTAATTTATGAATATGAATGATTTGTGCTATTTACTTGTCTAACATTTCAGATTCCATTCTCAATTATATATGACAAATTTCCCTAAGACACTTTTAAACTACAATTTGGGTTCAAGCGCACAACCGGTTCACTTTTTAAATAGTCTGCGCAGACTACTTATAAAAAACCGTATGGAGGCTTTTTGATGTAGGAGATGTTTACTTAACCCATGATATGGCTTAAAACTTCAGAGATTTATATCAATCTTAACCATCAGCTAGTATTATTTAATCATGTTATTATTGTATGCGTATAGATAAAATGTAGATTTAATCTGACCACCGCCACCGAAATTCACCGCCATTATCCTTTTGCAATGATCATTACAGGTGCCCACGGGCACAACTTCAGATGAAAGTGGGAAGTGTGCGCTTCGCGGACAGACACTGAAACAAAACTCAGTTCAAGTTCAAAGGCTTAAAACTTACCAAGAATGTGGCTAAATCTCTTCTGAAGATGAAGAGAGCTAGCAAACATGTTTCTCAATTTGAATTTGTTTCATGGACAACATGCAGGAAAAAATAGTTTTGCTTACATAGATATATTATTAACATAAATGCTTATATATGGGTCAAATTTATACAATGCTTTTTAAGGCCAATGTTTTTTAAGATAATTTCCTAGGCAACAAAGAAGTGTAAGTAAAAACAAATCCATACATCCAATTTTACCATATAAGTATATGAGGATGGTAGTAAATAGATTCAAGTTTGGAACCTTATCTTATTCATATATCTTAAAAATTTTTAGTAGATTTTCTATTAAATGGCTATTTCGTAAACTGGTTTACCTTCATAGTGGTCAGATCAGACTACCTATCCTGTAAGGAACCGTGTGGAAGCGTTGTTTAGACTCGCGCTCTTTATATACACAGGTATGCCAACTTGCTCCGGACAGCGAATAAATATTATAGTCTGGTAGTTTATTAATTGTGATTCTATGTTTAATAAATTCAATTTATTAGATTGTTATCTACCATTATTTCTAAGTAATTCGTTGTCTTATATATTCACCACTATATTATAATATAGTCATGTTAAGCCTATTAAAAAGCAATCAAAATTTGTCAAATATTTTGCAAATTTTAATTTGTAGTTATTTACCGTTTTTAAAATCATTTTGGCGTGTCCGGAGCAGTTGGCATCTCTGTATACACTTTAAACCTTTCTGCTTCAAAACAAGAGAAATTTTTGAAATATATATTTTACATCTACCACTTTTTCAAGTTGAAAAATTTTCAATAAAATGGGAAATAAAGGTTAACGAAACAGTCTCGGGACGATCCTTCTGTCATACATTGTAGAAAGCGTAACCTTGAAAGTTATGCGAAACTTTTAAACTTTAGACCGATTACTTCCTGCAATTTATATCCAACAAATCTGGAATGTGGCCTAATCTTTTAAATAAAGAAAAGTTATAACAATTGCGTTTCTTAATTTGTATTTATGGACAACACACAGGATCGAAGTAGTTTTGCGTGCAGATTAACATAGCATTACATAACTTATACATATTATTATATCTTCATAGTGTTCTGATCGGACTATTTATAAAAAACCGTGTGGAGACTTTTAGTTACAGGAGGTGTTGTTTAAGGCATGGTGTTGAAAATAATTGTAACTCACATGGTAAAACTTAAATTTGCTACCATTTCAAATCGTTAAAAAAAGATTCCAGCCAAAAACTTTAAACTGAAACTGACACTGTTCAAAATATCTGGGCACCTGAGGTAGCAACAGTATTATAATAAGATATGTCTGCTTTTTTAAATATCATCAACAAATCTTGATCAGTGCGATGATTAAGTTTTTAATTTTATTTACATAAATTATACACGAATTAAATGAAAATTATTTAAACTGAAGTTGCTCTAAATATAGGTAACCTTTTTCTTTCTAATTAATATCTATTGCTACAACTTAAATATATTTAATCAGAGTTCAAATGATCCGTAAAAAATTTATAAAGTGGTGGAAGTGTTATAGTGAATAAACACCAATTTTTTTTTAACAGCATCCACTTTAAAATTAAAAATTTGAAACCATACGATTTCGTAACTAGACATACTTCTTTCGAAATATTAAGCGTTTTGGTAAGTACGAACTTCAAAGAACATGCATTTTTTTCGTAATTTACTATTTGTAATTTATCACTTTTACTATAACGAACCTTGTTAGCGAACATTTGGCAGCCCAGTATACCAGAGTATATATATGCAAAGTCGGAAGTTGTTTTAAAATGTCAATTAACGTAAGGTTATTGAAATTTTGTTTAACCCTTTCGAAGGCCGTGGGAAGTATACTTCCCATCATAATTTAGGTTTCCATTTGTTAATAACTTCAGCTTTCTTGAAGTTTGTTTAAATAAAATTGGTAACCATTTATTAGTTTAAAAAAACGTATAGCAGTTATAAGATACATAACTTCTTTTGAAGCTTGTAGCATTTATAAAATTTATTTTATAAATAAAGAAAAATAAAAGTCATTAAGTTCCTAATAGGTCGTGTTAAATATATTTACCACCAAAAAAATGTCATTTTTAAAAACTAACTGAGATTTTTTTTCTTATATCAGTTACTATTCCTGAAACAATTTCAAGTCCAAAAATACTTTAATTTACCTTTACTAGAAATAAATAACCTATGATTGGGTTGAATTTATCTGATTTATCTTCGTCAAACCTTTGATCCACTGTTGTCAGATCTTCGATATTTGTCAAATGTAGAATGGGGTTCAAAAATATGGTGATTCAATTTGATTGTATTGAATAAAAAATCATAAAGAATAAAATTTAAAGCCCTTAAATATTCAGGAGAAACTTTCTTGAATGGAGAGATACGTACTGTCCTTTAAATATTTAAAATGATGTATTATTATTATATTATAGTTACAAAATGTTCTTATGACCATTCTCTATAAAAATTCATTACTTTGTATATCGCGAGTAAACATATTTATTTGAAAATTAAGCATAGTTATGAATACAAATGTATAAAAATGCATTTTGTTTTTTCAGTTTTCTTCCACTTTTTAAATTTTTTGAGATCTTAACTGACTCTGAGCAGAATGAAAAAAACTTGGTGGTAAAACGTAATATGGGGAAAGGCGAGGAACAGAATTACGCTAAGTAACATTTATTCACATATAGGACATAACACAGGACAATTCACAAAATACAAGACGCTTTACTTATTAGAAGAGGCCGTCTGCCTCGTCGGCTACCATCACATTCGATGTGTGGGGAGATGCGCAATGATATATGTACGTATGCATGACGTATGGAATACGTTTCCTACAGTAAGTACAATTTCTGAGCAATATTTTCGTGATAGTGAAATAAAATTTAAGAAAGCAAATATTTTAAAATTTTTCCAGCATTTATGAACTTTGTGGCATCTTTGATGCATTTAACTCATTGAATGCCACGCTATTTCGCATGGCTTGCATGGCTACAAATTTAACCGATTTTGTTAGTTTTTTAAAAGGTTTAGCATGAAATGTCTGAAAGAAGTGATGCATTTTAAAAGCCAACGAATAGCTTCGAAAATTGGTGGATAAAAATCTACTAAATTGAATTTATTAAACCAAGAATCACAATTAATAAACTACCACTTGAAAATATTTATTCGCTGTCCGGAACAAGTTGGCATCTCTGTGTATATAACTAAAACTTTTTTTGTGTGTTCTGCATTGCATTAATTTCTTCAAACCATGTTAGTAACGATAATAATATAAAAAAAATAAAAAAGCATTGAAAATGAACTCGAATTACGTGTTTCTAATAATCTTGGCTTCACCCTTCACCGGTGACCCCTATGGCGCTAGGAACAAGCTCAGCGAAGGTCACTGGTGACCCCCAACGTGTTTATATCAGGTCATAACAATCTCTAACATAGCTTTTCAAGTTTTCTTTCAGTATGCGCTAATATAAATAAGCGCTTCCACATAAATTTTTATATACTAGTAGCGAGGTGTTAAATATAATGTTAAAAAGGAGTTTTTCTATTGGAGAATTTTTTTTGTTTTAATCTTTATAAAAAACGCTATGACATTCCTTAAATTCTACTATGTAATATAACAGAAAACTGGTTGCAATTCTTCTTTAAGTCTTCAACTTCTCATAAGTGAGCATCAAAGATCCATAAAATTCTTTGTGATGCTTAACATATTTCGTACTTGTCAAATGACCTTTTCTTCCGGAGTGAAATCTCATTTTACGATGTTGAAAAAAAGGGACAATATAATCCTTAAAACTCTAAACCAGGGGTTGCCAAACTTTTTTGATCATCGACCCCTACATAATTTTTCGAAATTTCCATCGACCCCCCATAAAAGTAAGTTTTTTTGTTGTTTTTTTTGCAAGGTTCGTTATATTGGGTTCAAAATTGGTCAATTTTAATCTTAAATCCCCTCGAACCACATTTAATTTATTTCTGTTCTTAGTTAAGATTGAATTTACGTGACTGAAACCGTAAAGTCTTACATATTTTTGCATTATATTTATATTTGTACAAAATTTGCTTATTGTTAAATTTTTAAAAAGCGTCTTTGCTTCAAATCCCCATAACAATTCAGCAAGCTCATCTTGCAGGTTGATGTCCACGTTTTCAATTTGAGCAGAAAATGTCACAATAATCCAATCAGGATTTCAAAAGTCTTCTTCTTTTATTTCTAATTTTCACATATCTGAAAAATACTGATAATCCTTCGACCAATCGCCCCCATTCAACCCCCTGGCTCAGATCGACCTCCGCTTATGATAAATAGACCCTTGGGGGTCTATATAGACCACTTTGGCGACTCTGCTCTAAACTATGAAACTAGCGGAAGTTTTAAAGAATGCGTGTTAGGTAGGTAAGGGTATGGTAGCATTTGTTCTCTATGAAACAACATTAATTACCACTTTAAACCCTAATAAATTGATTCCACTTACCGAAATAGGAATACATTCCTATTTAATAATTTGAGGAATTTTTGCTTCGGAGAGTTTTGTAATCAGTTGCCTCTAATCGTAATAACTCGCTTCGCGAAGAAAGTTCATCGAATTGAAAAAGTTAACATAAGTTAATTCATCCAGCTTAAAGATAATAAATACACAGCACTGAATAATACAAAGGTTAGAGTTTCTGAAACTCAGATTATCTGAAATAAAGGATAATATTTAATAAATAATTAAGCAAGAAAGTTTTATGTATTTCAATAAATTTAGTTATTAGATTTTAAAAACTTTGGATGTACCTCACATTTATTTAAAAATAGTTCGAGTTTATTTAATAGAGCTTGGTGAGTGGTTCAAAGTTTTGACCCTTTAATGTTAATTTTATTTTTTATTTTACTTATGGTTTTTTACAAGTGTCTTATACACAATTATAAAATTCGTTTAGTCAAAGATAATTTCACGAAAAAAACAACTTTCAGTAAATATTTAATTTTAATTTTTTTTTATTTTATGATAATCTAGAAAGAAAATTAACTTTGATTTTGACAAATTTTGACTTCTTTATTTTACAAGGCAAAATTGCAAATTTACGCAAAATCGGTCGAGTAGTTCCTGAGAAATTAGATTTTAAAAAAAATCTATTTTTCAAATTTTTTTAATTTAAAAATAATTCTCAGGAACTATTCGACAAATTTTGCTGAAATTTCATATTTTGCTATTGGAAATTACAATCTTTAAAATGACGCAAAAAATTTTATACCTTACGATTCTTCGAATTAGGTAACCTAAATGCGGTAAGATCAAGTGCTTGTACAAATGCAACAAGAAATTTCTCCAGTATTATCTTTATGGGAGTTGATGAGCAACAAGAAACGGTACATATTCTTCCTTGGACGCTACTATCTTTTATACTGTTATATGACTCTCATTTACGATGCAGTAAAATGGAGAATTTAAACTTTTAAACTCGTAGCTATGAAATGAGCGAAAGTTTAAGGCTGAAGCAGATAAAGTTATGGAAAAAACATAGCATTTACATGAAGCATATATAATTATCCTTTTAAACACTTATAAATAGTTCTTACTTACAGAAAGAAGAAGACATTTTAATTTATTACCTTGCTGAAATTTTGCGTCAGAGAATTCTGGTTATCGTTAGCCTCTAATCGTATTAACTCACTTTGTGAAGAAAGTTTATCTCATTGGGGAAGTAGTTAGCATAAGTTATTTACGATAGCTTAAATATAAAAAATCCACAGCACAGAATAATACGAAAATTAATGCATATAAAGCTGAAAAGTATATTTTGAAGCAAAATTTGAGCAAAATCAAAAAGGCTTTATGATTTTCGTATAATTTAATTTGTTCTTGAATTGTGGAATGTTACGAAAACTGTTGAAACTCTTGGATATAAGTTAGACATGATTCCTTTTTTACGCGTGTTGCATATTTTTCCGCTTTGGGCGGGATATTTTTTCCAGATATTTAAATTAATAGTAATTTTCATTCTTAACCATTTTATTTTTATTTAATAAATTAGATATAAAATATTTTCTTGACATTCACTAACTATATCGAATCTAAAAAAATATAGAAAGAACCTTTCGCATGCCCATGAGACCCTCAAAATGCTGCAAAATTAAACAAAATTCTGAAAGCTTTAGTTTTCGGGTACAATCAATTTAAAGAAATATCTTCTAAGCAGAACATTTGGCATCTATGCAGAAATAGGCTAAATGTGAATTGTTTTAATTTAAAAAAAAATTAAAACTGGTACTTAGTTTAAGAGAATTATATAATTTTGTTAGAATATTGTCGACCTGAAAAATAACTTTCTCTTGTATTAAAATTTTTAATTAAAGAAAAATTACGCAACTAATTGTCTCAAAATTTCACAATATTCTTCTCAGCTGCTTTGTTGGTTTACATATGCAGAGCTTCCAACTATTGTACTTTTATCAAAATATTTTATTGGTAGACAATCAAGAATTAAATCTTTCAGAATTTTGTCTCATTTTACGAAGATTTTAAAAGCCTGGCCACAAAAGAACTAGAGAAAAGAAATTTTTATGTAATTTTTTAAAGCATTCATTTTCGGTGGAGAGGAAAATAATTTTGAAAGTATCATACATTCTTCTTCCTTATTGGCACTAAACTGCAGGGTGAACTTTAGACTGCCGCACGATGTTTTTCCAAACATCTCTGTTCCAGATCATGATCTTTAAGTTTGAGATTTGTAAATTTTTTAAATTATTCAAGACATTATCCTTCGATCCCAAGGCCTCTTGGCCTACAGAAATGCCAACTTGCTCCAGGCAGCAGATAAGTATTTTCAAGTGGTAGCGTTTTAATGCATGATTCTTAATTTAGTAAATTCGATTTATAGGTTTTTGTTTACCGCTAATTTCAAGTAATTCCAAGGCTTGTTCAGTCGGGGTCTCACTGGTCCAGGAGTATCGCCCGCCTATAGCAGTACAAAGCGTGGAGGTAGCGGATTCGAATCCCGCTGTCACCCTGAATGTATCTTCGTGTTGTCCTCCTATTTGACGATTGTTTATAAGTCTAAATTGAGCATACAAGCTTGCAAATTGATATAAATCGATTGCAATACAGTTAAGTGCTGTTGAGCCATCACCTCCTACATCAAGAAGCCTCCACACGGTCTTTCACAAGTAGTCCACACAGACTGCATAAAAAGCGAACCAGTTGTGCGCATGTACCCAAAACCTTTTATAAAAGTAATTGAGAGAAATTTATCTTATATATTTGAGAATTGAATCTGTAGTGGTTGACAAGTGAATAAGACAAGCCAATAATATTCATAAATAAAATAAATTTTTAGTCATATATTTGCTACCACTTTCTTTTTTTAACTATAGTCTTATTAAATGACACGTTCGGTAAGTGGATATCCTTCACAGTGGTCTGATGGGACTACCTATAAAAAACCGTGTGGAGGCTTTCAGTTGTAGGAAGTGTTGGTTGAGCCTTTTAAAAAGTTGCCAAAGTTAATCGAAAATCTGCAAATTTTAGTTTGTAGTTTTCTACTGTTTTTTATAATATTTTCTCGAAACGAGAGTAGTTGGCATCTTTCGGCTTTTTGCGCATGGGCTTCCAATGCAGGATCTTTACGACCCTGTTTTCAAATTATCATGCGTTAAATAGAAGACAAGTTCTCAAAAAGTGTCGAAGACAGCCCTTCATGCATTTTGGACTTATTTAAGGCATCACCTTCTCAGAGACGCCAACTGCTGCGGACAATCCAAAATAATTTAAAAAACGGTAAATAGCTGCAATGTATATTTTGCTTATATTTGATTATTTTTGCTTACTTTTTTAAAGATATTGCATAACATAGTATTATAAAGTGGTAAATTATATAAGCCGACGAATTATTTAGAAATAGAGGTGGATAAAAATCTACTAAATTGAATTTATTAAACCAAGAATCACTATTGATAAACTACCACTTTAAAATATATATATGCTGTCCGGTGCAAGTTGGCATCTCTGCCTTCTCCATCAGAAAACCTGACCACGGGATTTTATAAGTAATCTGTGCAGATTATTAGATAAATTTTACATTTTAAAATTAGATGAATTGACTTAAATTTTTCTCATATATTTGTGAATTGAATCTGTACTAGTTGACAAGTATGTAAGACGAACCAATCATATTCAAAAATAAAACAAATTTTTAGACATATATTTGCTACCACTTTCTTATTTTTACTAGATATTACAGTAAATGGATCTTTCATAAAATGATTTACCTTCATAGTGGTCTGATCGGATTACTTTTCCTAAAAGAACCAGAGTGGAAACGTTGTTCAGACGCGCATTCTTTATATACCTCTTAAACCCTTCTGCGTAAAAGTAAGAAAAATTTTGGAAATAAATATTTTAAATCTACCACTTTTTCAAGTTGAAAGAATTTCAATAAAACGGGAAATAAAGGTTAACGAAATACTGACGTCCCCGAGAGAAAGATCTGTTTGTAGAAAGCGTAACATTAAGAGTTATGCGAATCTTATATACTTCAGAGCAAATATTTCCAGCAGTATTAAACTAACATGGGCCCGAACTTTACCCACGCCTCCTACAACTGATCGCCTACACACGGGTTTTTTATAGGTAGTCCTATCAGACCAGTATGATAAACCTGTTTACAAAAGAGCCCATTAATACAAAATCTTGTAGAACTAAGAAATAGGTAGCAAATATATGTCCAAAAATTTGTTGAATTTATGAATATGAATGATTTGTTGTATTTACTTGTCTACCACTACAGATTCCTTTCTCAAATATATATGACAAATTTTCCCCAGACTCTTTTTAATCTACTTGTATATATTTTTGCGCATTTATTATCATGCACTTTTCCTTTTCTCTGAGGCTATGTGGCTAGTTCACTCCGCTCTTAGAGCTGAAGCTACGATTTCCCTCCTCATGACGTCACTGTGTCTACAGATCTCGGAGATCGCAAGCAAAGATATGATAACTTTGCATCTTTCTCTTGTAAAAATAAGTTAGACTTTTTCTGGTTATTAGCCTTCAAACTTTACGTAATTAACACATTATTTCCGTTCATAAACATAGTTCAAAAAAAAACTTTCTTGGTTATTATATTAAAAAAATACCATTTTAAACTTATAAAAATGTTTTGCTAGTTGGTGAAAATGACACGATAAATACTTTATTTTAAAAAGTTCAGTTTTAACTTCAACTATTAAAACAAATGAAGGCATATATCGACACTTTTTTTATCTACATATTCTTTTATAAGGATAAGTTAAGTTAAATTTAGAATCCCTGATTTTAAAATATGTCGTTAATAGCAATTTGTTCATACCTTATCATTAGGAAACATCAACCTTAAACGCTAATTACTGAAACAAAATAATAATTTAGGTTCATAATGACATCAGAAATTTTACAATTGTTTATAGACATTTAAATTTATGATGATATAATATATAGATATTTAAATTGAAGAGAATATAATTTTTAAAAAAAATCATAAATATTTAGAATAACTACATTAAAAATATGTTATGAAATTAGGAGAATTTCAACTATATACTATATATTTTATTTATACTTTTTACTTACATTTTAATTTTCTTTGACTTTATCTATTTTTTAATTCTTTTCACCTGCCATTCTTTATGAAGTAGCGAGGCGGTTTCTATTTAGATAATGAATTTTTATAAAAGTTCTTTACGACAGAATAAACGTATTGCGGTTTTATATTAACTGTGTCATTTCGGAATCCATTCTTTACATAGTTGTTCATTTACTTTAGGGAACACGCGAAAAATTATACTTTTTCCTTTTGTTTTTATATCAGAATTTTTGCAAGTTGCAATCGCGCAAACTGACATTTCGATAATAGTTTTAAATTCTTGTAAATTCACTGCAAAAACTGAGGAAAGTCATTATAGAAAATAACAAATGTCTTAGAATATCTCGCAAAAAGAAATGATCCAATATTAGTTAGAGCTAGTAAGGCCAAACGCTCCGTTCTTGAAGTAAAAGTGCGAGCTTTGCGCCAAAGTGACGTTACTAGAGTGACGTCGGAGGATCGGCGCGGCAAGAGATACTTCAAAGGAGTGAACCAGCCCTTCTATTCTTTTTAGCCCTGGGCTACCGTGGCCCTGAGAAAATCGGGGGTAATACTTCGGGAGGAGGCGAGGCAGTTAGCCACAAAAACCTCTTCTCTCTCTTAAATTTGTTTGTTTAATCACGTTACTTGAATTTAATTTTCACACAGTAAATGTTACTGCATCCCAACTTTCACCATTCATTTGCGCTTCAGCGATTTATTATTTATTCTCACTCAGATGAATTAGTTAGAGCCTCTGTCGGGGCAGATGCTAAGATAGCTACCACATATGAGAAAAACACTTTTAAACTATAGTTTGGGTTCAAGCGCACAACCGGTTCACTTTTTAAATAGTCTGCGCAGACTACTTATAAAAAATCGTGTGGAGGCTCTATGATGTAGGAGGTGTTTACTTAATCCATGATATGGCTTAAAACATAAAATTTATAAGATACATAACTCCTTTTGAAGCTTGTAGCATTTATAAAATTTATTTTACAAATAAAGAAAAATAAAAGTCATTAAGTTCCTAATAGGTCGTGTTAAACATATTTACCACCAAACATTGGTATTTTTAAAAACTAACTGAGATTTTTTTTCTTATATCAGTTACTATTCTTGAAACAATTTCAAGTCCAAAAAATTCTTTAATTTACCTTTACTAGAAATAAATGGCCCATTATTGGGCTAAATTTATCTTATTTAAATTCGTTAAACCTTTGATACACTGTTGTCAGGTCTTCGATATTTGAGCTTTTTTCAAATATGGAGTGGGGATCTAAAGTATTGTAATTCAATTTGATTGAATTAAATATAAAATCTTGAAGAATAAAATTTAAAGACACTTAAATATTCAAGTAAAACTCTCATGAAAAGCAAGATTCTTATGGTCCTTCAAAACTTTGAAATGATGTGGTATTATTATATTAAAGTTACAAAAAATTTTTATTAGCTTTCTCGATAAAAATTCATTACTTCGTATATCGTGAGTAAACATATTTACTTGAAAATTAATCATAGTTGTAAATATAAATGTATAAAAATGCATTTTGTTTTTGAAATTTTTTTCCAGTTTTATTTTTTTGAGAACTTAACTAATCCTGCGCAGAATGGAAAAAATTTTTTGTGTTAAACCGTAAGTATTAGTTCTGAGCAATATTTTAGTGATAGTGAAATTAAATTAAAAATTTTTTCCAGCATTTGAAAAATTTATGGTATCTTTGATGCATTTAAAACGTTGAATGCCACGCTGAGTTTACATGGCTTGCCCGTCTGGCCAAACGGTAAATAACTACAAGCGAAATTTGCAAAGTTGACTGATGCTGCTGGTTTTTAAAAAGGTTTAGCAGAAAAGATGGTGGAAAAAAATCTACTAAATAGAATTTATTAACCCACGAATCAAAATTAATAAACTGACACTTGGAAATATTTATTCGCTGTCCGCAGCAAGTTGTCATCTCTGTGTGCATAAAGAAACTATTTTTGTTGTTCTGTAGTGCCTTAATTTCTTCGAGCCATTTAAGTAACGACAATAATGTAAAAAAAATTAAAAGCACTAAAAATTTACTCGAATTAAGTGTTTCTAATAACCTTGGCTTCGCCGGTCACCGGTTACCCCCATAGCGCTACGAGCAAACTCAGCGAAAATTTTCGGTGACCCCCATGGCATTCAACGTGTTAATATTAGGTCATAACAACCTTTAACATAACTTTTCAAGTTTTTTTGAGTACGTGCTAATATAAATAAGCGTTTCTACATAACTTTTATATAGTAGCGAGGTATAAAATATATTGTTAAAAAGGAGTTTCTCTACTGGTGATTTTTTTTGTTTTAATATTTATAAGAAATAGATATGACATTCTACTATGTAATATAACAGAAAACTGGTAGCATTTCTTCTTTAAGACTTCAACTTCTCATAAATGAGCACCAAAGATCCATAAAATTCTTCGTGATACTCAACATCTTCCGTACTTGTCAAATGACTTTTTCTTCCGGAGTGAAATCTCATTTTACGATGTTGAAAAAAAGGGACACTATAATCCTTAAAACTCTAAACTATGAAACTAGCGAAAGTTTAAAAGAATGCATGTTAGGTAGATAAGGGTAAGGTAGCATTTGTTCTCTATGAAACAACATTATTTACCATTTTAAGCCCTTATAAATTGTTTCCACTTACAGAAATAGGAATACATTCCTATTTAATAATTTCAGGAACTTTTGCTTCAGAGAGTCTTGGAATCGTTCGCCTTTAATTGTATTAACTCGCTTTGCGAAGAAAGTTCATCTAATTGAAGTAGTTAGCATAAGTTAATTAATTAAGCTTAAAGATAAGAAATCCACAGAACTGAATAATACAAAAATTAGAGTATCTGAAACTCAGATAGTCTTAAATAAATGATAATATTTGAAAAATAATGATGCTAGAAAGTTTTAAGTATTTCACTAAATTTAGGTATTAGATTTTGATAAGATTGGATAGATCTAAAATTTATTTGAAAATAGTTCGATTTGATTTCATAGAGCTTGGTGAGCGGTCCAAAGTTTGGACCCCTTAGTGTTTATTTTACTTTTTGTTTTACAAATGTTTTATATATGTTTTTCCCACAATTATAAAATTCGTTTACTCAAAGATAACTCCACAAAAAAAAATTTGTAAATATTTAATTTTGTTTTGATTTTTTATTTAATAAAAATCTGAAACGAAATTTAATTTTGAGGTAGTCAAATTTTGACTTCATTATTAAGAATGTGATTTTACGAGACAAAATAGCAAATTTTCGTAAAATCGGTTGAGTAGTTCCTGAGAAACTTAATTTAAGGAAAATTCTATTTTTAAAATTTGTTTAATTTAAAAATAATTCCCAGGAACTGTTCGACCAATTTTGCTGAAATTTCATATTTTACTATTGGAAATTGCATTCTTTAAAATGAAGCAAAAAAGTTTTATGCCTTGCTATTCTTCAAATTAGGTAAAATTGCATTCCTACAAACCCAAATGCGGTAAAATCAAGTACTTGTGCAAATGCAACTGGAAATTTCTCCAGTGTTTTTTTTTATAAAAGTAGATGAGCAACAAAAAACAGTAAATATTCCTCGTTAGGCTTAACCTCTTTTATACTGTAATATGACTCTCATTTTACGATGCAAGAAAATAGGAGAATTTAAACTTTTAAACTCGTAGCTGTGAAATGAGCGAAAGTTTTAAGCTAAAGCAGATAAAGCTATGGAAAAAACATAGCATTTGCATGAAACATAATTAATTACCCTCTAAACACTTATATATTGTTCTTACTTACAGAAAGAGGAAGACATTTCGATTTATTAGGTTGCTGAAATTTTGCGTTGGAGTATTCTGGAATCGTTCGCCTCTAATCGTATTAACTCACTTTGAGAAGAAAGTTAATCTAATTGGCGAAGTAGTTAGCATAAGTTATTTAAGATAGTTTAAATATCCACAGCGCAGAGTAATACGAAAATTAATGTATATAAAGCTGAAAAGTATGTTATGAAGCAAAAGTTGAGCAAAATCTTTACTTTAAGGCTTTATGATTTTCGTATAATTTAATTTCGTTCTTGAATTGTGGAATGTTACGAAAACTGTTCAAACTCTTGGGTATAAGCTTGACATGATTCCTTTTTCACACGTGTTGCATATTTTTCCGCTTTGGGAGGAATATTTTTTCCAGATATTTAAACTAATAGTAACTTTCATGCTTAACCATTTTATTTTTATTTAATAAATTAGATTTACAATATTTTTTTTTGACATTCACTAAATATATTGAATCTAAAAAAATATACGAGGAGCATTTCGCACGTCTGTAAGACCTTCAAAATGTTGGCAAAATTAAGCAAAATTCTGAAAGCTTTTATTTTCAGGTTCAATCAATTTTAAAAAAATATCTTGAAAGAGAAGCATTTGGCATCCATGTTGAAGAAGGCTAAATGTGAATTAATTTAATTTAAAAAAAAAATTAAAACTGGTACGAAGTTTTAGAGAGTAATATAATATTGGTAGAACGTTGTCGACCTGAGAAATAACTTTCCCTTGTAATAAAATTTTTAATTAAAGAAAAATTACGCAACTAAATATGCAGAGCTGCCAACCATTCCGCTTTTATCAAAATATTGTATTGGTAGACAATCAAGAATTAAAGCTTTCAGAATTGTGGCTAATTTTACTAAGATTTTAAAAGCCTTACCCCGAAAGAACTAGAGCAAAGAGGTTTTTATATAATTTTTCAAAGCATTCGTATTCGGTGGAAAGGAAAATATTCTCTAAACAGCTCTGTTCCAGACTTTGATCTTCCAGATGGAGATCTTTACATTTTTTAAATTATTCAAGACATCATCCAACGATCCTTAGGGCTCTTTGCCTTTAGAGATGCCAACTTGCTCCTGGCAGCAGATAAATATTTTCAAGTGGTAGCGTTTTAATGCATGATTCTTAATTTAGCAAATTAGATTCATAGGATTCTGTTTACCACTAATTTCAAATAATTCCAAGGCTTGTATAAAATGTGACTTTGATATTGTTCCAGAGATGCCAACTTGCTCCGGACAGCAAATATATATTTTAAAGTGGCAGTTAATCAATTTAGTAAATTTTTATGCACCACTATTTCTAAATAATTCGGTTTTCTAAATAATTCACCACTTTACAGTACTTATGCCATGCTATACCTTTTAAAAAACAAGCAAAAACAATCGAATATTTGCAAAATTTACTAACTATTTAAGTAGTTATTTACCGTTTTTTAAATTATTTTGGCGTGTCCGGAGCATTTGGCATCTCTGCAGTCCAGTCGGGCTCTCACTGGCCCCGGAGTATCGCCCGCCAAACGCTGTGCAAAGTGTGGAGGTAGCTGATTCGAATCCCGCTGTTACCCTGAATGTATCTTTGTGTTATCCTCCTATTTGACGAAGGTTTATAAGCCTATATTGAGCACACAAGCCTGAAAATTGATATAAATCAATTGCAATACCATACCTGCCAACTTTCACTCTTTCCGAGAATGGATTTTCAGAGTGGTTGTAAAACTATAAACGAAAAACAATCTGACCCTAAAATAAATTTATATTTTGATCCCGTTGAAATTCACTTGCGCAAGGATTATTATGCTTCGATATATTTATTGTAATTATTTATATGTAGTGGTGGTCAAACTCATTTATAATTATCATTATAATTCAAAAAGTTAATTGGAATGACCCGAGTATTGCTACCTCTTTAAATCTGAAAATGAATCTTCCGGAAAATCTGGAAGAGTTGGCAGGCATGCAATACAATTAAGTCATGTTGAGCCTTTTAAAAAGTAGCCAAATTTAATCGAAAATCTGCAAATTTTAGTTTGTAGTTTTCTATCTTTTTTTATAATACTTTCTCGAAACGAAAGCAGTTGGCATCTTTCGGCTTTTTGCGCATCGGCTTCCAATGCAAGATCTTTACGACTCTGTTTTCATATTATCTTGCGGTAAATAGAAGACAAGTTCTCTAAAAGTGTCGAAGACAGCCCTTCATGTATTTTTGACTTATTTAAGGCATCACCTTCTCAGAGATGCCAACTGCTCCGGACAATCCAAAATAATTCAAAAATCGGTAAATAACTGCAAAGTATATTTTGCTAATATTTGACTATTTTTGCTTACTTTCTTAAAGATATTGCGTAACATAGTATTATAAAGTGGTAAATTATATAAGCCTACGATTTATTTAGAAAATATATATTATAAAAATCAACTAAATTGAATTTATTAAACCAAGAATCACAATTGATAAACTACCACTTTAAAATATATATTTGCTGACCGAAGCAAGTTGGCATCTCTGCCTTCTACATCAGAAAACCTCCACACGAGATTTTATAAGTAAACTGTGAAGATTATTAGATAAATTTTACATTTTAAAATTAGATAAATTGACTTTAATTTTTCTCATATATTTGAGAATTGAATCTGTACTAGTTGACAAGTATGAAAGACGAAGCAATCATATTAAAAAATAAAAAAAATTTTTAGACATATATATGCTACCACTTTTTTATTTTGACTAGATTTTACATTACATGGATCTTTCATAAAATGATTTATCTTCATAGTGGTCTGATCGGATTACTTATCCTAAAAGAACCAGTGTGGAAGCGTTGTTCAGACGCGTATTCTTTATATACATCTTAAACCCATGCCTGCCAACTTTCTATCCATTCGAGGATGATTTTCTCCAGTGGTAGTAATATGGAAATTAAATTGCAATTTTATGCAGACACAAACGCTGCATTTTGCGCAAGCTTGTGCGGATTACTGCAACAGTATTACATATAAATATATATGCTTAATTTCTTTAAAAATAGTGGCGGATCAAATAGATTATAAATTAAGTTTATAAATGCAAAAAATATATAGCAAGCAAACATTTTACTACCACTTTAATTATAGAAATAAAATTTTACGCCAAATGCGTAAAAGTTGGCAGGTATGTAAACCCTTCTGTGTGAAAGTAGGAAAAATTTTGGAAATAAATATTTTGAATCTACCACTTTTTCAAGTTGAAAGAATTTCAATAAAACGGGAAATAAAGGTTAACGAAATAGATCAAAACTCCTAGGGAAGGAATGTTTGTAGAAAGCGTAACATTTAAAGTTATGCGAAACTTATACACTTCAGAGCAATTATTTCCAGGATTGTTAAACTAACATGACCCCCAACTTAACCCACGCTTCCTACAACTGACAGCCTCCACACGGTTTTTTATAGGTAGTGCGATCAGACGAGTATGATGATAAACCATTTTACGAAAGAGCCCAATAATACAAAATCTAGCAGAAATAAGAAATTGGTAGCAAATATATGTCTAAACAATTTTTAATTTATGAATGGGAATGATTTGTCGTATTTACTTGCCTACCACTACAGATTCCTTTCTCAAATATATATGTCAAAATTTCCCCAGACACTTTTAAACTAATAGTATAAAAAGGGATCTTAAAATTGATGACATCAACGTCTACATAAAAAATTTAAACCAAAATTTCTACGATGAAGCAAAAACCTGTACCACCAGCAATTTTAACTCACTCCTAGATATTGAATTAATTGACGACAACACTAAATTTAGCCCAATCACTGCCTTTTTCCTTAGGGATATGACGGAGCCCTAGCACACGAAATACACTCTCGATTTTTGGTAAAGAGCAAACTATTCAATAAAAAGAGAGAAATATCAACAAGCTTATGAAATAAAATGCACATGTTCAAAATATGCACATGAAGATTGCGAAATAAATATTTTTGTCATACGATCGCCAAATAGCAGCCTTGTTCACATTCGTCTCCCCAAAATATCGAAATAGTATCATCCGATACCACGTGATGAAGGCGCAGCCAAGTGCCAACTCCTGTTGAACGAACTATACCTTTGACTTATTTAAGACTTAATTTTCTATATCAGAAAGCCTCCACACGGGATTTTATACGTAATTAGCGCAGATTATTTGAAAAAGGAACCAGTTGTGCGCATGAACTCAAAATCTATTTTAAAGAGAAATTTCTCAAATATATTTGAGAATTTAATCTGTAGTTTTTGACAAGTGTATAAGACAGACCAATCATATTCACAGATTAAACTTCTTTTTAGATGTATTTGCTACCAATTTATTATTTTTACTAGATTTTCCATTTAGTGGATCTTTCATAAACTGGTTAATTTTCATAGTGGTCTGATCGGATTATCTATCCTATAAGAAACAGTGTGGAGGCCTTGTTCAGACTCGTACTACACTCTATAACAAAACAATTGACGCACCAAGAAGCAATCATCCGATTTCTTTGAAATTTCGTATGCATGAACGTTTTAAACACATCAGACTGGAATGATGCCTGGAGGAGACGTATAGCCTTTAGCGACGAATCCCGCTTCCAACTGTGTCCTGACGAACATCGAAGACCTTTTTGGAGACACACAGGGCAGATGGGGGATCTTGCCTTCCCTACTGCCCGCCCCACCGGCCCTCAACAAGGCATTATGGTCTGGGGTGCCATTTCCTTTGACAGCCGGACCCCTTTGGTCGTCATTAGAGGTACACTTACTGCACAGCGGTACGTCAACGACATCCTAAGACCTGTTTTGCTACCGTTCCTTTTGCAGCGCCTTGGGCTGGTTTTTCAGCAGGACAATGCCAGATTACATACGGTACTTGTTGCATTGAACTATCTGCAAGCTTGTCAAACTCTTCCTTGGCCTGTCAAATCACCAGATCTCTCTCCAATCGAGCATGCCTGGGATATGTTGGGAAGGCGATTGCATCTGGCACGGAATGTTGATGACCTCGTTCGACAATTGGATCGAATTTGGCAGGGAATGCCGCAAGAGACCATCCGGGAGCTTTATCGGTCTATGCCACGCCGTGTCGCAGCTTGTATCCAGGCTAGAGGCGGGTCAACACCTTATTGAACTTGTTACTGTAACTCTGCAATAAATTATTCAATTGTTCTGAAATTTTAATAATTTACTATTCTGTACATTGTCTTCCTATCCACCAATTTTGCTTTAACCGGAAAACTCCTTCTTGGTGCGTCGATTTTTTTGTTATGCAGTGTATTTATATACATCAGAAATCCTTCTGCTTCAAAGTGAGACAAATTTCAGAAATAAATATTTTGAAACTACCACTTTTTCAAGTTTGTGGGGAGAGTAGTTACAGACCATTCCAACTTTCATGTATGAAAAGGTACCCCAACATAGAGTCGAGTTAACATGTCTTATATACTAGTGAATTGTAGTTATAATTTTTGTAGTGGTAGATACGCTGCAAGTTGAAAGAATTTCAATAAAATGGGAAATAAAGGTCAAGGAGAAAGGTTTTTCATTTGCAGTCTGACCATGTTCTAGAAAGCGTAACATTAAAAGTTATGCGAGATTCCAGAGCAAATATTTCCAGCGTTTTAAAACTAACATACCCGGAATGTGGCTTAATCTTTTCAAAAGCGAAATGAGAGCAGGCAAGCATGCTTCTTGATTTGTATTTTTTTTCATGGACAGCATGCAGGAAAAGGGTACTTTTGCTTATATAATTATATTATCAACATAAATGCTCATATGTGGGTCCAATGTATACAAGCTTTTTAAGCCTATTGTTTTTTAAGATAAATTCTTAGGCAACAGAGAGGTGACTTCTTAGTATAAACACATACATATATCTGATTTCACCATATAAGTATATGTGGACGGGAGCAAATAGATTCAGGTTTAAAACCTCATCTTATTCTTATTTTTTCTAGATTTTCTATTAAATAGCTTTTTCGTAAACTGGTTTACCGACATAGTGGTCTGATCGGACTACTTATTAAATACCGTGTGGAGGCTTTCAGCTACAGGAGGTGTTGTATAGGGCATGATAGTAAAACTTGAATTTGTTGCCATTGCAAATCGGTAGAAAAAGGCTCTTGCAAAAAGTTTGCAGAGATGCCAACTTTCTCCGCTTTGCAAAATAGTATTTTCTAGCGGTAACAAAATTTAAGTTATTTTTAGTTTAGTATTTTTAATTTTAATTATTTTTTCCACCACTAAATATCAAAAATATTAAAACCAACATATCTCGAATGTGGCTTGGCATTTTCAAAATAGAAAAGAGAGTTATCAAATGAATTCCTAATTAATATTTGTCTTATGGACAACATGCAGGAACCAAGTAGTTTTGCTTATATAATTATATTATCAATATAAACGCTTATGTTTGGGTCCAATGTATAAAATGTATTTTAAGTTCAATGGCTTTTAAGATAAATTCTTAGGCAACAGAAAGGTATATCTTAGTATAAACAAATCCATACATCCAATTTTACCATATAAGTATAAGTGGACGGGAGTAAATAGATTAATGTTTAGAGAGAACTTTATCTTATTATCTTATCTCTTAATTTTACTAGATTTTCTATTTAATGGATTTTTCGTAAACTAGTTTAACTTAATAGTGGTCTGATCGGACTACTTATAAAAAATCGTAGGGAGGCTTTCAGTTATAGGAGGCGTTGCTCGAACTCGCTTCCGAAGAAATCTCTTCCATTTTGTACATTCGTCAAGAAAGATTTTACATAGTGATTTTAAAATAAAATATAATATTGGACAAACTTTTTGAAATTTAACTAACTTTTAAAAACTATATTAAAGCGTAATTGTCTAAAAAACTGTTGTTAGATACATATGCTTAGAAAACTGCTTCGCTATTGTGGTGAATTTTTTTTTGTTGAAACATTAAAAACCTACATTTAAAAATAAATGCTGCTTTCATTGAAAGCAAATCTCCACGGTTTGAGTAAAAGTTTCGAAAATTAACTTTTAAAAACAATCCTTTGAAGTTTTGAATTAACGAGTAAATAATTAAGGGTCAAAAAATTGTCAGTATTAAAATTATTCTATTTAACGTCAAATATTTGCTCTCCGTAGGCAAGTAAATGAGTTGTGCACAAAAGCACAATAGAAATTAATAAATTAATAATCAAATATACGAAAAATTAGTTTTTTTCTCTTTAAAACGTAATTGCGAAATCGCCTGAAGCTATTTAATGAAAAAAGAAAGGAAATGAAAGCGATTGTAGATAATGCTTATTGTAGCTGACATGGCAGATGGTTTTGAAGAAACGAAGCAAAGGTGATGATTTTTCTCAAAGAAAATGCGACAATATTGAAACTTTTTTTCCCTATGCGTTTGTGCTATGCCTGAATAATTTTTCTCGCCAGTTTTGAATTAAAGATTCAATTTTAAGAGAGAACACTTTTGCTCATTTATTTCTAGTTAAAAACTTCTTATTGAATAAATAAGCTTTTATACAGGGCTCCACGACCTAGAAAAAGTAAAGTAGTGGTAGCTAAGATTTTTCTAGGCTACTGAAAAATATTTAAATTTAGCTTTCATTTTAGAATTTCGAAATTATTCCAGAGGTATTTTTTGCACCTATATATATTTCTTTTAAATTAAAAACTTATTGTGTGGAAGATTAAAACTTTTAGATTTATCTCACTTTTGTAACCATTTTAAGAAACTTTCCAGATCATGGGTTAGATGCATGTAGAGATACCAACTTTCTCCACTTTGCAAAAAAAAAAAATAAAAATATTTTCTAACGAAATTTTAATTATTTTTAGTTCGGTATTTTTCTTTTAAGCAAATTTTTCACCACTTCATTCCAAAAATCCAAAGTATTATATGAAATGCAACTTTATTGAAGTTATCTCTTGGTGACACACATTTAAAAAATAAACGTAATTATCCTTTTAATGAAAATTTTACTGTTTAATTTGCTACCACTTTAAACAGTAAAATTTAATTTACCTTCTTTAATACTTTTAAAGAATTCATGTAATTCCAGTCGTTAATATACTTTCTTTAACCCCTTGGGGATGATTGATTCAGAAAAGCATTCGGACAAAATTAGGATGTAATTAAATAAAAAACGGCAACTTTAATGTAGTCGTTACTAATTTGACAGACTTACTTTGCTTTTACTTTAATTATTGTTAGTGTAATCACATATATAATCAATGTCAATTCAAAGTATAACTATATAGTTTTATTCTGAACAAAGTAATGGTGAATTAAATAAATCAAACAATTATAACTCCGCCCACAAATAAACTGCCAAAGAAATACTTTGATTACCAGTTTTATCTTTTTATCCTGGTTGATACGGGTTTATGCTGGCACGTATTTGTAACAGTCGGCGCGAAAGGGTTAAGCAAATTTTTCACCACTTCGTTCCAAAAATCCAAAGTATTATATGAAATGCAACTTTATTGAAGTTATCTCTTGGTGATACAGTTAAAAAGTAAACGCAATTATCCTTAACCTGTAAATTTTACTATTTAATTTGCTACTACTTAAAATAGTAAAATTTAATTTACCTTCTTTAATACTTATGAAGTAATTAAGAATTTATGTATTTCCAGTCTTTAACCCTTTCGCGCCGACTGTCACAAATACGTGTCAGCATAAAACCGTATCAACCAGGGTAGAAAGATAAAACTGGTAATCAAAGTAGTTTTTTTTTTGTAGTTTATTTGTGGGAGGGGTTAGAATTGTTTGATTTATTTAATTCACCGTTACATAGTTCAAAATAAAACCATTTAGTTATACTTTGACCTAACATTGATTATATGTATGATTAACACGTTCACGCCTGACACGTGTTGCACCTGAAGCGGGACGAAAAAGGGAAAATACTGATAGAGGAACTATTTCAATATTAGATAATATTCGGGAGGAGTTAATCTATTCTCAACACTAACAATTCACTGTAAGGAAATTTATCACGGTGAAGAAGCAAATCAATATAAAAATTGCATCCGTTAAAAACAATTGGTAGTTATGGATTTTTATTATTCCCGGAAAAAAACTAAAAAATTAAATTTATTTGTAACCAGTTTTTACTCTGGTGAGCAGCCCGATGAGACAATCTAACGTGACCCACCGGTGGGTCACCCCGGTGTAAACGTGTTAAGCTAGCAATAATTACAGTAAAAGCAAAGTACGTCTATCAAATTAGCAATTTCTACATTTAAGTTACCGTTTTTTTATTTATTTACATCTTGATTCTGATTTTGTACGAATGCTTTTATGAATTACCCGTCCCCAAGGGGTTAATGTACTTTCTTTAATATACTTTCTTCAATACTTTAAAAGTGAAGATTTAAGTTTTCAACACAATTATAATGTTGCATTTGAGAGCTTGGACAAATCTAGAATGAAAAAAAAGGCAAACACAAGGATTTTCAGTACATTATATAAAAGCTGAAAAATGATATTTTTTTTGTAAAGGTATTTGCATGTCTTTATTTAATCCTTAATGAAACAAGCTTTGCATACTAATATTTTTACTAAGTTTAAAAACGGATTCATTAGACAATCTATCCATGCCGGGCAAATAAATATGAAAATGCAACGTTTGCCGTAAGGTTGTCTGTTATTTAAATATTTAACTCTCTAGAAAATGTCTTCACAAATATAGATTCATAAGAAAATGAAATGCAATTATTCAGTTCAATTGAAAAATATCCTGATCTAGCATATTTGTTTCAAAACACTAGATGTCGCTTGCTACTGCTAGTGGACAAATGATAAAATCTTTTCAAATCTTTCATCGCTATCATTCCTGTCAATATGCAAAATAAAACTCCAGTTCTTTTCAATCAGTATTGAAAGTGAATGCTTACAATTTACGCAATTCTGCATTGTTTTCTTTTTTTTCGTAAAACTTTTATATTTCCTTCAATAAATGCGAATTCAGCTCAGAATCAAGTAGTTCATTTTTTTACATTTTCGTTCCCTTTTTTTTCTTTTAAAATCAAGCTTGTGACGTTAGCAGGTTTCAGTAAAGGCGTTTTATCGCTTTTATTTGAGCAAAAAATATTATTTGTAAAATGCGTAGCATTTTTTTTGGAGTTGAATCTACTTAATAATAAATTTAAAAAAAGTTTGACTTTAATTAAATTCTAATAGCTATTGAAGATTACTAATAGAAAAGTGAATGATTTTTTTTAAAAAATTTATAAGTGAATATCTATACTGAAATAATAACTAAATATGCCATTTTGATAGAAGAAGTTAAAAAGTAAATTATTTTTACTAATTTGTAAGGTAAACTTGTACTAAATCGTAAAAGTTTCATGGTATAAGAGTCCGTATAGGATACATTGAACTAAAAATAGAAGGGATGCTTGTAAAGTTGACTGAGTGGAGTTGTAAACTAAGTCTGACAGGATATGAGTCGGATTAAAGGAGGTAGAATCAAGCGAATATATATTTTTTTCTTATGAATTCTGATAAACCCGTAGCAAGTTTTAAAGATTTTAGAATCTTCAGCGCAGCAAAAACGTAATTGCGTATGAGTTTGCTATGATATTATCTTATGAATTATTTTTAAAGATGTCGCGATGGCTGAAACAAAAGCATTTCCACTATTGTGACTTATTATTACTATTAGCTTGGGGCAGTAAAATGATAAGCAACGTTTTCAAATTGTTCAGGAGAGGGATTTTGGAGAAACCACGATTTCTATGTAAACAATAAGATGCTTTTGCATACTGTGTTTTTATCAAGACGACGAGCTCAGAAAAATGTACTTATTTTCATATTTTATTTTATAACCGTCCTTGAGCAGTGGACTAGATTATGTATTTACGACAATCAATTTTCTTCTCCATAGCCTGGTAATTTTGAACCCATTCCAGAAGACAAGAAAAATCCTGAATAAAGCATTGGGACAAATTTTTTGACGGAAGTATCCACATTTGCGTTACACGAACTGGAATATTATGAAAACCTCAATCGGTTAGCCTGATGGCAAGGGAATTCCGTTGTTCCGTCTGCCATTGATGTTATTTTACGACAGAACTGTAGTCGGTACGAGCAACGCCTCCTGTAACTGAAAGCCTCCACACGGTTTCTTATAGGTAGTCCGATCAGACCACTATGATGGTAAACCAGCTCACGAAAGAGGCACTTAATAGGAAATCTAGTAAATGTAAGAAAGTGGTATCAAATATATGTCTAAAAATTGATTTAATTTAAGAATATAACTGGTTTGTTTTATTTACTTGTCAACCACTACAGATTCAATTCTCAAATATATACGATAAATTTCTCTTAATTACTGCCAAAAAAGAAATTGGTTTCCTGCGCACAACTGGTTCACTATTTGAATAGTCTGCGCAGACTACTTCCAAAAAACCGTGTGGAGGCTTTATAATGTAGGAGGTGATGGTACGAGTCGGGTGAACGATTCCTACAACTGAAAGCCACCACACGGTTTTTAAAAGGTAAAAAAAATCTGTTCATCAGGGGGTTAAACCCTTCTGCTTCAAAATAAGAGAAATGTTCGAAATAAATATTTTGAATCTACCACTTTTTCAAGTTGAAAGAATTTCAATAAAATGGGAAATAAAGGTAAACGAAACATTGTACATGGGAGCGGCGTTTTGTGTTCGTAGAAAGCGTAACATTAAAGGTTATGCGAAATATATAAACTTAAGAGCAATTACTTCCTGAAATTTGAAACTAACATATCCGGAATGTAGCTTAATCTTTTTAAACAAAGTAAAGCGGTAACAAATGTGTTACTTAACACATTGACGACCGGCACTCCTTCTGTGGAACAGATGTGGAAGTAAAACAATATAAATAAATTTTAAAAATGTTTATTTATTATTCAACTCTTAATATTTCTGTTTCGTGTGATAAAAAGAAAAACAATCACCTACATGTACACGCAACGCCTCCTATAACTGAAAGCCTCCACACGGTTTCTTACAGGTAGTCCGATCAGACCCTTATGAAGATGAACCAGTTAGCGAAATAACTCTGTAATAGAAAATCTAGTAAAAATAAGAAAGTGGGTGCAAATAAAGGTAAAAAAAATCGTTTAATTTATGAATATGATTGGTTTGACTTATTTACTTGTCACTACAGATTTCATTCTCAAATATATATGATAAATTTCTTTTAATTACTTTTAAAACAGAAGTTGGATTCGTGCACACAACTGGTTCACTTTTTGAATAGTCTGCGCAGACTTCTTATTAAAAAACGTGGCGGGGCTTTCTGATATAGGAGGTGCTGGTCGGGTACTGAATTCGTATCAACCGATCATCAGATGGATTGGAACCAAAATTTAGTTTGAACCAAAATCATCTTTAGAAACATCATCTATTACAAACGTCGATTACGCCTTTCAATTGCATTTAATTAAATAATTAATTTAACTTGATCAATATGTAGTATCATACTTGTTTTATATATTGTTACAAAATAATTAATCCTTCTGTAAATTTCGTTTATTGAGATATTTTTAGAAAAGCATTCCTTTAAAATTGAGAAATATAATTTACAATGGCCTGAGGCATCACGCGGTTAAAATACTTCAGTATTTACAAAGCTATTGATATTCGGAAAGATTATCCTAAATAAATAAATACACTGGGTAAAATTTTGTTTTTGTTTTCTGTTGTTTTGATTCACGTATCTTAGACATTTTCACGTCACTTATTTCAAATCTACAATCGGTTTCTTTCTACAAGCTACAGATATTTTGCAATTTAAAAAAAGAAAAATCTGTAGCTTTCAGAACAAAATTAATTTCACACTTAAGAGGATATCATTCCACGAGAAAAACTTTTCGTCGCTAATTCTCTTTCGCATCCATAACTAATATAAAATTTAAAGTATAGAAAAAGTAATTTCGGGTAAACTTAGAGTAAGCCATGAAATTTCAAATACTGAAAAGAAATTTTCAAAACATCAAAATTAAATTACGAGAAGATCATTTAAGATTACGCAATGGAGAAAGCTCTTTTTCAATAATTTGTTCGCATTTTGATATTTTGAATCTTTCTTCTCAGCAATTGAAACTTCATGGCCCTTTCCAGGTGTGCCTAGAATTTTTTTTTTCTATACTTAAAATTTTAACAAGCTGAATGCACGCCAATTTTACATGAATTGCTCGTCTGGCCTCACGGTAAATAAATAAAAATTAAATTTGCAAATATAGACAGATCTTGCTAGTTTATAAAAGGTTTAGCATGACATATATGAAAAAAGTGGTGAATTATATATGCCTACGAATTGTTTAATAATAATGGTGGATAAAAATCTTCTTAATTGAATTTATTAAACCAAGAATCACAATAATTAAGTAAATTTTAAATAAATTTTTTTCAATTCCATAAAAGAGTGCAAATTTCATAGATCTATATCATGTTATACGCTGTCAGCCAGCTGTTTTTCGCGGCCTATGTGAAAGGTCAGTGTCAGCAAGCGGTGGCAGACGCAGCCTAAATGTAATTTCAGTGTCAGCCACCGGTAGTTGACGCTGCCTAAATGTAATTTCAGTGTCAGCCACCAATGGCTGACGCGGCGCTCAACGTGTTAAACTAGTCGTAGAGGTGAAAGACTCCCGGTGGCCGAGTGGTAGTGCTTCGTGCTCCCATGCCACATGTACTGGGTTCGGTCCTCGAGCCGAGCAATTTTGACCCAGCCTTTCATCTCTCCAGTGGGTTGATAAATGAGAACCAAGCATGCTTGGGAACTAAACACTGGGGATTTCGCGTTTGGCTGACTACCTAACCGGAACATCAGCTCCTGTACCCCAGAGCACAAGGTCAAGAAAACTGAGATGGGCACAGAGACGAGAAAAAGTTCTCGCGTGGTATGACATCCTCTTAAACCGAATTATGTAATATCAAGTACATGTACAAATGCAGAACTGCCAGCTACTACTTTCTTTGCAAAATAATTTTTTTAGATTATCAGGCAATTAAAATTTACAGCTTTCTTGGTTTTGGTAATTTTTTTTAACATTTTAAAGGCTTTACCAGAGATGCCAACTTGCTCCGGACAGCAAATATATATTTTAAAGTGGTAGTTTATCAATTGTGATTCTTGGTTTAATAAAAACAATTTAGTAGATTTTTATCCACCATTATTTCTAAATAATTCGTAGGCTTATATAATTCACCACTTTATAGTTTTAATGGCATGCTATACCTTTTAAAAAGCAAGCAAAAATAGTCAAATATTTGCAAAATTTATTTTATAGTTATTTACAGTTTTTTTAAAATTATTTTGGCGTGTCCGGAGCAGTTGGCATCTCTGCTTTACCACGATGAAACTGGAACAAAGTGACTTTCCATATGAAATTTAGAATCATTTGCTTGTAGTGGTATGGAAAGTTAATGAAATATAGGAATCAATGCAATATAGGACACACAAAAATAGTTTTATTCATATACACAGAGATGCGAACTTGCTCTGGACAGCGCATAAATATCTTCATCGGGGTAGCTTATAATTTTATAATTCTCGGTTTAATAAATTCAATTTAGTAGATTTTTATCCGCCACTATTTCTAAATAATTTGTAGGCTTACATAACTCACCAATTTATAGTATTTATGTCATGCTATACCTTTTTAAAAGCATGCAAAAATACTCAAATATTTGCAAAATTTACTTTGTAGTTATTTACCCTTTTCTAAAATTATTTTGGCATGTCTGAAGCAGTTGGCATCTCTAAATGTAGCCTTTTTCCATGGATCAAAAGCGAAGTATATCAAAATTCGCAGGCTTGTATAAGTCACCACTTTTTTCAAACATGTCATGCTAAACTTTTTCAAAAACTAGCAAAATCTGTCTAATATTTCTAAATTTAGTTTGTAGTTATTTACCGTTTGACCAAACGGGCAAGCCATGTAAAATTAGCGTGGCATTCAACGCGTTAAAATTGACAGCTTTCTTGGGTTTTTGTAATTTTGTCAACATTTTAAAAGCTTTACCGTGATAGAACTGGAACAAAGTGGCTTTTCACATGAAATTTAGAATCATTTACTTGTAGTGTTATGAAAAATGACTTCAAATCAAATTAACCAAACAAAGAATAATACATTAAAACATTAACTACTTCAAGAAGATATTTTTTCCAAAAGCGTAGAAAGTTGCAGTCTTGTAAATGCAAAACTTTTTACAGTGCTCATCGTATGGCAAAGTTTTTTTAATATAATATTTCGAGGGAACATTCCATTGATATTAGCATACCTAAATTGCATGGACCTGATGCAACACGCAATTACAATAATTCATC
Organism: Parasteatoda tepidariorum; assembly: GCF_982258835.1. NCBI lineage: Eukaryota > Metazoa > Arthropoda > Arachnida > Araneae > Theridiidae > Parasteatoda > Parasteatoda tepidariorum. The sequence goes on from NC_141766.1 coordinate 29,756,077, forward strand.
TCTTACAGAACTGTTATTGAAAAAAATAACTTTCTTTTAATAAATTTTAGTTTTGGAATTCTATAACATCACCTAATTGCCTAGATTACAATTCTTCTATGCATAGGCTGAGCACTCACTAATTAATTAAAGAAAGGAAAGCCTATTTAATATATATATATATATATATATATATATATATATATATATATATATATATATATATATATATATATATATAAGCAAGCTCTCCTTTCTGCGTATGTAGTCGTGTGAGCTGATGATGAAATTATATCTTTTCATTATTTTGTTTTTCGGTATTTTAATATTTCTTTTAAAATAAATTTTTTTTAAAGAAATATTTAAATAAAATATTTTATATTAATAAATTTTCCTCTTCCCTTTTCTTAATCTTAATCATTTTTCATGTTTTCTCTACGTTTCAACCTTGGATAAGCAATATATCTATATATATATATATATATATATTGGGTAAACAAACAATTTGTCACCCAATGGCGTTCATATTGCGAAATTTCCATCATAATATTTCGAGAAAACATTCCATTAATATTAACAAATATAAATTGCATTGAGCCGATGCGAACATGCAATTACAATACTTCATCATTTACCAAACTGTTGATGCTCAGAAAAGGGTAACTTTCTTTTAATGAACAAAAAATTTTTCATCGTACATATTGTTTTGGAACTATATATCATCGTCTAATTGCCTAATTTGCTATTCTTTTACGCTTTTGTGTAAGTAGCGACACTCACTAATTAACTATAAAAAAGGAAGACCAATTTAAAATAAATCAGAAGGCCTTATTCGAAGAAAGAGTCTATTTGAACCAGAGAGAAAAATTTCCTTCGGAAGCCCCGTTTCAAAATTAACATGCTCTCTTACAAAGATTTACATATTGTTCCCAAAAACGTAGAAAAGAATTTTCGGTTCCACCTCCAGGATTTTGATACCTATTACAATACGCATAAAAATGCAAATACTGAAATTCCTTTGTTTCGCTTACAAGGTTGGGTTGTCAGTACATTTTGGCTTTGCTTGCCGCATCTTTGTGCAGCAGTTCCCGTCTGCTTGTTCGATAAATGCTATTCATTTGGGAGTTAAGTTATAAGGGAGGCTGTAAGGGGGAGGGTAGGGGAGCCCCTTCCTCATTTGTTCTTTCAAAATCAAATTTGTTACTGTATTCTAAAGGGGAAGAGACATTAAGCTGTCCTTATTCTATTTATCTGTTTTTTAAACTAGATGTTTTAGTTATTTCACGCATTCATTTCTCTTGTATTCATATAATGCGCGTACAGATAAAAAAAGAACGAACATAAAAAAAAAAAAAAAAAAAAAAAAACTTCATCGACTGTTTTTGTAAAATGGATGACTTCTGCGCTTTGAACATCTGTAGAAAGTCATCAGGTTCTTTCACAAGAAAGAAAATATTAAAAAAAAGGGAAATAAATAAATAAATGAATGTATTTTCCTTTCCTTCCTTTAAACCCTCGGGGCAAGAAATGTTCCGAATAATGACTTTTTCCACAGAACCCTTTCTTTTTCTCGAAGTCATTTAAAGGCAGTAAATATATCAATAAATAGTTTTACGAACAGGCTTAGATGCATGCAAGATTGATGTGTTTTGTTGATGACGTGTGTGAGTTCTTAAGAATATATGTGTATTGAAAAAAATATGTTAGTGAGTTCGGAAGGAGTCGTCATATAATTGTTTTCGTTGGTTATATACTCTCAGTACAGAGGGGGGATAATTTTAAATAACTTGCATTTACTCATTAGAATTTTAATCCAGAAAATTGAAATTTTGATTTCCTTTATATATATGAATTTTGTCTTTGGTGAAAACCGTCATGAGTTCGGAAGACTTAACTGAGTATACGCTGAAAAATTAATAATAATTTAAAAAATAAAAGAAATGAATTTATAAAACAGCTTTGAATTTACTCTAGAAAGTAAATGAGATAAAAAATTATATGTTTAGAATACTATATCAAATAAAGTAGACACAGTTTAAATTGCGGGTTTAATAAAATGGACACAGCCCAAAAGGCGTGCTTAATAAAATAGACGCAGGTCAAAATGCGTGTTTAATAAAATAGGCACAGCTCAAAATGAATGCTTAATAAAGTGGACACAGCTCAAAATGCGTGTTCAATAAAATGGACGCAGCTCAAAATGCTTAATTAATAAAACGGACACAGCTTTAAAAACATGTTTTTTTGAAAATGGAAACCATTCGAAATGTGTGTTTAAGAAAATGGACGCATCTCAAAGTGCGTGTTTAAGAAAAGAAGCACAGCAAAAAATGCGCATTTTCAATCTTCAACTAAAATTTTACAACTAAACAAGGGATTTCGTACATATTTTTCCTTATTTTTTAAATATTAATTATAGTTATTACGGGGAAAAGTTCTTGACTTCGGAATCAGGTATATTACAGATGTAACTTTTCAGGTATCTTAAAGTTATCATAAAAAAAATCTCAATTCTTAAGAAGTCAAAGTAAGACTATTATTATAAATATATAGGGCCCGTTGCAACCTTGCAAAGCAAACTGTTGACTTTTAATGTGTCGTTAAAAAAGACTAATTTAAAAAAAAAAATTACTAGGTGATATAGAGAGATAGGCGACATTACGATACATTTTTATTTGAGCCCATCAGTTAATTCTTTAAAAAAAGAGCAATTTTCATACGATAAGTTTGAAAAATCGATTCAAATGCTACCAAATATTTTAAATAGCTGTGTCTATTTTCTTACACATGCATTTTAAGCTGTGCTCATTTTTCAAACACGCATTTTGATCTGTGTCCAGAATGAAAAACTCACCGACGAGCAGCTGCTTAAACTAGTGCAAAAACTATGCGTAAAATCATTATTTCATTTACATACACTTTATCATATAATTTTAGGGAATGTGCCAAATTTGCGTGAATATCATTCAGCACTGCTCTTTACCCATTGAGTTGGATTTCTTGAAACCATTCTATAATCTATAATGTGACTTGTGCATTTGCGCTTATATATATCATTTACATATGTTTTTTTTTCCAATGCCCACCTGTGTTAACATCCGTGAATTCCGGCAAATACAGGGCGATTTTGTTGGCCTCTCTTTCAGGGGCACCATATTAGGTGGACCAACGTCGCTCCCTCAGTGAAGACAGATAGTACAAGGAAGGGACATCCATGCCTTGCTCAGGATTCGAACCCAGAAACTTTCTGATGCAAGGACAGTTCCCTGCCCCCTACACAGGCCGGTCGGATCATTTACATATGTTATAGCTTGCAATTTTAAGTAATGTGCCAAATTGCGTGAAAGTCATCAACCGCTGCTCTTTGCCTGTCTAATTGGATTTCTTGAAATTATTCCGTAATCTACATTGTAAGTCATGCATTTCAGCTGCTCTTCTTTCACTTATATATGTTTTAGAGTGAACTTTTAAGAAATGCTTAGAATTACGTAAAAAAGTAAAAAATTGCGTAAAAACACGTGTAAAAATTATGTAAAAAACATCAAGCACCGCTCTTTGTCCGTCGAGTTGGATTTCTAGAAATCATTCCTTAATCTACAATGTAGCTCGTACATTTGAGCTGTTCTTCTTTCACTTTTACATGTTTTAACGTGTAATTTTAAGAAATGTTTAGAGTTACGTAATTAAGTAAAAATTTAGTAAAAATCACGTGTAAAATTATGTAAAAAACAACTCACATGAATCTTTAAAAATGAAATATATAAACTATTTTTTGAAAACTTAGCAAATGTATTTTCTTTTCGCTATTTTTCTAAATTTATACAATAATGAACCCCCCCCCAAAAAAAAAAAATGAATTGAAATGTCTGATAAATTGATTTTCACAGTTTTGAAATTTTGTTTACATTTCAAAACTAGGTTCGACATGCGAGCACATACAATCAACACTTTTATTTTTTTCAAAGCAAAAACATGCAGTTGCAGATCGATTTCAAATCTCCGGTAACCGTATATTTTTCTCTTTAGTTTAGCTAAAGTATCCTTTTTCTATCCGATGATATTTACTTTTGGTTCCTGAGCTCTTATTCGCAACTGAATAGTGAATAGACTTATAAAGTCAATGGGAAGAGTTGAAAAAACTCTATGTGCTTACCTAGTCAAATATTTGTTGCCAAAAACCGAAAGATATTCCTACCATTCTGTTAGTTGAACTTAAAGTAAGCAAAAAATTTACTTTGAAGTCATTCCAAAATCAACACTTTTGCGGATTTATTTCAAAGGAATTGTGGTCAATTTTCAAGAAACGATATAGATTTTTAAAATATAGCGCGTGCTTTTGTGTTAAGGAAAAAAAATGGTGGAAACATTTTAATTTTTTTTTTATGCTAGTGACTTGAAAACGGGAAAAATGAAAAATATATTGCTTGTTTCGCTGTTTTCTCTATAAATACAACGTGGAGAAAAAAGAATTTCGGATTGATTCTGTTTCTTTTTTCAATTATAGATTCGATAGATTTAATTTTAATTAAAAAGAAGGTAAAACTTTTAGCAATGTTAGAAAAGATTAATATATGAAAATAGTTTGATAGTCACAAAAGTAAATAAAGGTAATAATATAAGTTGAAAATAAAATAAGTAATAATAATAAATGAAAAACGAGTTTTAATTTTATTTTAAGAGAAGTGAATAAGAAGTAAGATGATGATTAAATTATTATTTGAAAATAAAATGTATAATTAAATAATTAGAGAAAAACGAAAATGAGTTTCTTTCAATTTAAGAGAAGTAAATAAAAAATATGAAGATTCTGTAAAGTAATTAAAATATGAAGATTAAATAAACAAGAAAAATAAGTACAAAAGATTAAAATTAAAATAATAAATTAAGTAAGACATGGTAGATTCAAAATAGAAATATGTTGGCTAAAAAATAGATATTCTAATTATTGTTAAGCTCCGCTATAGTATATGTGCATTTAACAATAAACGTAATTTTGTCCATCACTACATACGTATAAATAATTTAAACAGATTTGTGAAAGGTAAGACAGACAAAAGGTAAAAAGCTTAAGAAGTTTGTTCTACGTGACTTGACTATCATATATCCATGAATCATATATCCATCACTAAATACGTATAAATAATTTAAACAGATTTGTGATAAGACAGACAAAAGGTAAAAAGCTTAAGAATTTTGTTCTACGTGATTTGATTATCATATATCTATGAATCATATATCCATCACTACATACGTATAAATAATTTAAACAGATTTGTGAAAGGTAAGACAGACAAAAGGTAAAAAGCTTAAGAATTTTGTTCTACGTGACTTGATTATCATATATCTATGAATCATATATCCATCACTACATACGTATAAATAATTTAAAAAGATTTGTGATAAGACAGACAAAAGGTAAAAAGCTTAAGACTTTTGTTCTACGTGACTTGATTATCATATATCTATGAATCATATATCTATGAATCATATATCCATCACTACATACGTATAAATAATTTAAACAGATTTGTGAAAGGTAAGACAGACAAAAGGTAAAAAGCTAAAGAATTTTGTTCTGCATGACTCGATGGTATATGATAACACAGTGTAGATGAATCGGTTGGTGGCGCTTCGCGCCAAATACTGAGATAACACAACATTTCTGTAGAAACCGAAATTCGGGTGTGGTTGGAAGTTGTATAGTAATATTGACCAATTGAAGATTGTGATGAAAACAGGATAATGAAAATTATAGTTGAAGATGAAAACTGGATAACAATTAATAAAACTTTTATTTTAAAGTAGTATTTGTAGAGAAACAAAATTATAGTAGTATTTGTAGCGATACGAAATTACATTTTTATCTATAGGACATTAGAGTTGTATAAATTTTGCATAATAATATTAATAAAGACAGGCCATGGGAGACAAATCCCCCATGACCTGCCATATCAAAAGCCAAATTAAAAAGTAAGTGTTTTTGTTCCCAACGGACACGGGAAAAGCATAGACAGGACATCCAAAATCGGCGAATTATCAAAATATAACATAGCCAAAACAAAGTCAACCCCGCATAATCAATATTGGGTTAGAAAACACTTCGGCTATCACAAGTCGACAACACTGTGGGAATTACAATAACCCTGTAACTGAAATGTATTTGTGGTAAGAAATTTAAGAATTATGAGTTATAAATAAATTTTTGTTTTCGATTTGGCTCGGCAGTGAATTAATGAGTCTGCATTAGTATTGAAATAAAAAGTTTACCCTTACGTTGATCGCTCAGAAAAGAATAAAATACTTTATGTTCGCTTTAATAGATGAACTCTTTGATTTATTTTAAATATAATTCAAATAATAAAATTAATTACTTAAACTTATTTTATTATTTGAATTATATAAGACATTTTAAATGGTAGGAAATATGTAATACCAATAGTGGCATCACAGTCTCCATACGATATTTTATTAGTAGTCCGATCAGATCACTATGAAAATATGTTACTATATTTATATTATGTAATGCTATGTTAATATAATTATGCATGAAAAACTACTTTGTTCCTGTGTGTTGTCCATAAAACAAATACAAATTAACACATTGCAGACCGTTCACGAGTTAACTCGTGTTTTCGTGGCCAAGCGTTGGTGACCGGTCACGAGTCATTGCAATCATATTAGCAGTGATCTCGTGGTGACTATTTTAAAAAGTGGGCGTAATTTTCCTTACTTTTCAAGTTTAACTATTTAATTCTCTACCAATTTATTATAACTTTACGAAAACCGATATATTTGCAAAACTTGTGTTGTAACTTTACACGTAGGTGATTGTTATACTTTTTATCATACGAAAACGAAATATTAGGAGTTGAATAATAAATAAAAATTTTTAAAGTTTATTTATATTGTTTTACTTACACATCCGTTCCACAGAAAGGTTGCCGGTCAGCAATGTGTTAAGAAACACATTTGTTATCGCCTTATTTTCTTTAACCCTTTCAATACGGCGAAAAATCAGTCCAAGTGCGCCCCATTGCCGGGATCAGTCATTTCTCCTCCAAGCAATTATTAGATAAAATAACTTTTATGCCTAAAAGGTTGAAGGTCTTGGAGACGCATAAACGTCCCCATAACAGCGCACCGTCAATAACAATGATTTCACAAGCTTCATTGATGGGACAGCTTATGTCCCGCCGTAAGCCCAAAGCATCTAACCCCCGGGACAGGGTATGTCCCAGCCGGAATTCTAGTCAATAACTCATTTTTATTGAAATTTTACTTAAAATTTTGATGATTATTTTAGGCAACGTTTTTTTTATTAACATTTTTATGTACATTTGCGTTAACATTTTTATTAACATATTTATTTATAAACACTTTTCGAAATCAACAGTTATAAAATAAGTAAGTGGTGGAGGAGCTACAGCATCTAAAGTCTGGGTTTCTTGAGGTTGTGGTAGGGCTGGAAACAGTTCTTGCTCAGTGTTACGTTGCAAGAGGTGCACACTATTTTCGAGCGTGCCTCTTCATTCATTTTTGCGCACCAAGCACATCTTCTGCGCGTTTATTCCCTGAATTGGGATATGGCTTCCAACATTGAAAAGTCTCACTGTTGATGATGATGGTGATATAGTTTTGGCGGAAGAGGGTCTTTTTCTTCTTGACTTCCTTGCTCGCATTTTCAAATGTTCTTTCGTTCGTACATTAGGCAATGTAAATGAATAAACTTTTAGGAAAGATCTTGAAGAAAAAACTTCGGTGGCTGCGTTTCCAATAGAGAGATTTGTTTGACCCTTGATGTAAGTAGTTAATGGCATTCGTGGTGCAAAGTTAGTTGGATGGGAGCATAAAAATGATGGTGGATTCTGGAGCTCAACTTCATCATCAAACAAATCATTGTTATTGCGTGAAACGACTTCATTGTCGGTCTCCTCTTCGGTGCTTTCCTCGAATGAGGACTCAGTGTTTTCAGTTTCAGAAGACTCACTAATATAAGCGAGCTGTCTCAACTTGTTATCTGTGTAAGACCTCTTTCAACTCATTTCGACCTTTTGTCAGAGGAAGGAGCCTTGGAATAAGCCTTCGAATTATTTAGAAATAGTGGTGGCTAAAAACCGAATAAATTGAATTTATTAAAACAAAAATCACAATTAATTAACTACCACTCAAAAATATTTATGCGCTGTCCGGAGCAAGTTGTCGCTGGAACGATTGACATGAGAAATTAATGGACTCAGAACGATGAGACGGCCTTAAAATTGGTTTGGAGACCAAAGTGGGCGTTACTTTCTGTCCTAGATATTTTTCAGTTACTGGGACATATGTTGTCCCAGCCGTAAAACTAAAAATTTATCAGACAGGGACAGAACATGTCCCGTCCGGTGGGAAAGGGTTAAAATGATTAAGCTACATTCCGGATACGTTAATTTCAAATTGCTGGAAGTAATTGCTCTGAAGTTTAAAAGTTTTGCATAACTTTGAATGTTACGCTTTCTAGAAACGTGATATTGTATACCCAGAGTGCATCTTTCGTTAACCTTTATTTTCCATTTTAGTGAAATTCTTTCAACTTGAAAAAGTGGTAGATTCAAAATATTTATTTCAAACTTTTCTCTTAATGTGAAGCAGAATGGTTTAACCCCCTAATGAACGGAATTTTTGAAAAAAAAACCAGCCAAAAAAAAAAAAAAAAAACAATTTTTTTAATTTAAAAAAACACACTTTAGAAAATTGTCTTTTCTTTTGGTGGACAATTTTGACATACTGCGCTTTTATTCGAAGGAAAAAGGCTATATATTTATTCTTGAATAAATAAGTGTTATAGCTTACAATCCTATGTAAATTATAAATATCAATAAAAGATTTTTTTCTTAGCTTTCACATTGCTATTTTCTATTCTCGATCATATTCGAGTGTGGAAAATTACAACAGCATAAAATAAAACGCCGCTCGAATTATCTCGAGTGTGCACAGTTTGGCCTGTTCATTGCGCTCGAATTAACTTTCATAGGATAGGTAGTCTGATCAGACCACTATGAAGGTAAACCACTTTTAGGAAGATCTTTTTGACAGAATGTCTAGTAAAAATAAGATAGTGGTAGAAAATATATGTCTAAAAATTTGTTTAATTTAAGAGAGTGATTGGTTTATTTTATTTACTTGTCAACCAGTACAGATTCAATTCTCAAATATATATGATATATTTCTCTCAGCTTATTTTATAACAGCTTTCCCCAGCGTATGGAAAAATGCCTCAATCATTCTATTTCCAAAGAAAAATAAAAACCCATGCTGCCCTGAGAGTTATCGACCAATAAGTCTTCTTAACATAATAGGCAAAAACGAAAAAATCATCCACAACAGAATAAAACCTCTCCTAACAGCTTTACCAGATGAACAATATGGATTTCGCGAAAAACTTGATACAACAAAACAGCTACTACGGATAATAGATTATACTGGCAGATCTCTAATTAATAACGGAGCAATAGTATTCCTCATGATTGACATCTCTAAAGCATTCGACAAAGTTTGGCACACTGGAGCAATATTTAAATTAATGCAGTTTAACTTTCCTCCCGGCATCATCAAACTACTCTCCTGCTATCTCTCAAACAGTACCTTCCAAGTCAGTTTACAAAATCAAAAATCAACTAAAAGAAATATCTCAGCGGGTGTCCCTCAGGGCAGCATACTGGACCCGATACTATATATACTTTACACATACGACTTCCCCATAAACAAAGAAGACTACAACAGCATAACAGCCTACTACGCAGATGATACTGGAATTATAATCAAATCACGCAACCCCAACTTAGCCCTATTAAAACTACAGGATCAATTACTAGAAGTCGAAAACTGGTGCAGGAAATGAAAAACAGCAGTCAACGCAGAAAAATCACAATTCCTTATCTTTCAAAAACGAAGAATAAAAATCCAGTCAAACTGCAAACCGAAACTATTCAATACCCCCATTCCAATTGGAAAGAAAGCTACATATCTTGGTTTAGTAATAAATAGCAAACTCTCCTGGGCAGACCACATTAAACATGTAGCAGATAGAGCAATAGCAGCAGCAAATATTATTCAACCACTTATACAAAATCCAAACATATCCTTGAATCTACGAAAACTCCTCTATACCAGTATGATCCGGCCTATTTTAACTTAAGCTTCTCCTGCCTGGGCAACAATACCGGCACAACTAATGAAAAAACTAAATCAATGCCAAAACAAAATACTCAGAAAAATCACCCGCGCCCGTTGGTTCATTGGAAATAAAAATGTCCATCAAGACCTCAAAATTCCTCTCCTATCCGAATACATCAACAAATTAAATGTAGATTTCTACAGAAAAGCCGAAAAATTCCAACAGCCAACTTCAACCAGATCCTATCCTATGAAAACTATAAAAAAGATTGCCATCTCCGACCTATTGCAGCCTTCTATGCGTCTGATGCCTCATTTCATCATCAGCAACAGAAATAGAAGTAAACAGTCATAGCCGAATGGATAAAGCACCCACATACAACCACAAAGATCCCAGGTTCGACCCCAACTGATATCACTTTTTCTAAATATTATCAGAATCATCCATCCTTTCAGCATATCGTCAAATCATTAGAAACAGCATAGTGCACAGCATCATCGATCGCAGTAAAAATCATCAACTTTCCAATGCATCCGGAGCTACATCAATCTCATGTGTCATCTTGCAGTCTATTCTGAGCAGCTGAAAATCAAAAACACAAACTCTGAACATTTAGCAGAACTTTAACATTATTATAAAAATCTGGAAACCTACTGTAAAAATTATTAAATAACATATTCCAATAGAACTGACAAATATGTAATCTACAAACAATGCCTGTAATTTCTGTTCTTTTCATATTTTCTTTTTTCTTATTTCCTGTCTTTTAAATCTTGCCACCACAATGTTGCATAATATAAAATGTTTTCAAACAATGTAAATTATTTCATGATGTATGGGTTAGGGGACGCTGCGCGGCCCAGGCACCCAGCTTGATTTAAATAAAGAAAGAAATATTTTATAACAGAATTTGGGTTCATGAGCACCACTGATTCGCTTTTTAAATAATCTGACCAGATTACTTTCTATTTTAATTAATAACAGTCATCGAACAGCCGATTCAATTTTCGGGCATACAACTATTATTGCTCAACTCCTTAGCATTGTAATTTTGAATCCAATCCAGAAGTCAAGGGAACTCTTGGATCAAGTATTGGGAAAAATTTGCATTCGTGTCAACAAAAATCTGACGAATCAGTTAATGCCGCATACCTGTCAACTTTTAATCCCTTCCATTATGGTTTTTCCCAGTAGTAATAAAATGGAACTAAAATTTCAATTTTAAGCAAAAAAATACGTGGTATTTGAAAAAGCTTAGCCGACGACTTAGAAATATATCTAGATATCAATTTCTATAAAAATATTGATGAATTGATAAATTACTTTTCTTGCATCCCTTATTATTGATGCCAAACAGATTTGAGAAGGAAAAAATTAGTTTGGTTACGAGTATTATCCTTTTTTGCTGATTGATAACGTTTCAAGAAAGTACGTTTTTGTGACAGTTGGAGTGAAAAGATTAATGCCTTGATTAGGCTTTTGAAGACGAGGGCGGGACAGGTTCAAGCCAAGCTTATGCTTTTGAAGTTAGGATTATATTCTTTCGTTTCTGTTTACCACACAAAGCCTTTGTTTCAACTGAATTAAGTCCACAGTGTTTCTCTGTTTCTTTTCATTTTATGCTCCGGTGCTGATTTGTTACAATATGCAAGAATCCGTTTTACTTTCTAACTTATTAATTGTGTGCTTGAAGCATAAAACATCAGTTTTACTTTCTAACTTGTTTAATTGTGTACTTGTAGCAATATTAGAGCAGTCGTCTTACTCTCTAGCCCATTTGATTGTGTTTTTGAAGCAATATTAAAACGACCGTCTTACTTTCGAACTTGATTATTTATGAACATGTTGCAATGTGGAAAAAGCAGTCTTCCTTTCAATCTTGTTTATTTCTATACTTTTCATATCATGGAAAAAGCCGTCTTTCATTCGAACTGTGTTTTAGCATACTTGATAATGTAACAATTTCATTATCTTCAAAAATTATTAAGGTGGAATAAGTCAATACATCTCAAGCATTGAGAAGCAGGCTCTTATTTTCAAGATTTAACTAGATGTGAATGAAGAACACAAAACAGATTTGGAAAAAAAAAAAAAAAAACACAAACTCATCAACAAAAAAATGGTCTCTTAACCCTTTCACGCCGACTGTCACAAATACGTGCCAGCATAAAACAGTTTTAATCAGGGTAAAAAGGTAAAGCTGGTAACCAAAGTAGAGTTCTTTAGCAGTTTATTTGTGGACGGGGTTATAATTGTTTGATTTATTTTATTCACCATTACTTAGTTCAAAATAAAATTATTTAGTTATACTTTGAGCTAACAAGGATTATATATATGATTAAACTAGCAATAATTAAAGTAAAAGCAAAGTAAGTCTGTGAAATTAGCAACGACTACATTTAAGTTACCGTTTATTATTTACTTACATCCTGATTTTGAACGGATGCTTTTCTGAATCACCCGTCCCTAAGGGGTTAATTGTGTACTTGTAGCAATATTAAAACAGTCGTCCTACTTTCGAACTTGATTATTTATGAACATGTTGCAATGTGGAAAAAACAGTCTTCCTTTCAAACTTGTTTATTTCCATACTTTTTATATCATGAAAAAAGCCGTCTTTCATTCGAACTGTGTTTTAGCATACTTGATAATGTAACAATTTCATTGCCTTAAAAAATTATTAAGGTGGAATAAGTCAATACATATCAAGCATTGAGAAGCAGGCGTTTATATTCAAGACTTACCAGATGTAATTGAAGAAAACAGAACAGATTTGAAAAAAGAAAAAAGAAAAAAAAACACAGACTCATCAACAAAAAAATTGTCTCTTAAAGATCCTTTCAATGCTGATAATCGGTGGAACATTTTGCTACATATTTCGCTGATGCAACCGTGGTTACATCAGCTAAACTAGACGCGCTTCAAAATTTAAAAATTTTAGGTGTGGGATCTAGAATTCGATAAATCATCAGTTGCCGCACACGGTTAGAACCGTGTGCATTCATGTAACTTCCCTAAAGTCAAAATTCTTTCCACTCCTCTTAGATCAGCTGGTTTTTATGCTCTAAAGCTATTCTCTAGCTATGCTTTTCCCCTTTATTTTATTTTTTATTTTTCAGTTGGCAACTTTGAATTTTCTTTTTCAAATCTGTTTTGTTGTCCGCATTCGCGACTACATAGTCTTAATAATAGGCGCCTGTATTCGAGCGCTCGAAACATAGCTACCTTTTCCATCTTAACAAGTTCTTGAGCTAAGGAAATTTTTATAGGTTCAAAAAAATCTTTCTGCTTTAGTTTCTTGGCAATATTTATTTCATAGTTATGGGTGTACTTTTTATATGTATCGACGTATTGACTGGTTACTTGTATAAACACAATTTTATTTTATGATCAAAAGTCTTCATACCGATAAAAATGCACCATACCAATAAATACTCAATTTAATTTAAGTAACTTTTTACCTATGAATTTTATTTATATGTTTTGCATAAACCATATATATCATATCTGTTACTATGTCATGTGACTTGACCTAAGTTAATCAACACCTAATTTTGAAAAGATTTTTAACTCTTTCTAAGGCCGTGGTAAGTATACTTACCACTAATGTTTAAAGTCCATGGTGAACTTTTTTACCACTTTTAATTGAGGTCCCCATTTGCTAAGAACTTCAGCTTTCTTGAAGTGCGTTTGAATAAAATTGGTAACCATTTGTTAGTTTAAGAAAGCGTTTAAAAGATATAAAATACGTGTAGTAGCATTGTATGCAATGTGTAGCATTGTAGCAAATGTAGCATTTAAAAAATTTATTTTATAAATAACGAAAAATAAAAGTCAATAAGTTCCTAATAGGTCGTGGTAAATATACTTACCACCAAAAAAAATGGTATTAAAATTTAGATAAATTTTTTTATAAGCTAAATGAGTTTTTTTTCCCTATATAAATTACTATTCTTACATAAATTTTAATAATAAAAACTATTTAATTTACTTTAACTAGAAATAAATGGCCCATTAAAGGGTTAAAAGAATAAAAACAAACTAGTTAACGCTTATTTAAGTTTTTCGATTTCCATATGCAAGAATTATTAAAAAAAATATAAATATTAATTTCTTATATTTTCCCTTTATTTAAAATATTATATAAAATAAAGCATAGGAATGTTATTTGAAATTTTTTAAAAAAAAGTTTATCTTACTCTAAAATTAGAAAGATGCATTATCTTTGCTTGTATTCAATCTTTTTTTAACTTAAAGCCGCAAAAATTTTTCTTTCTGAACAAATGTCAAAAAGCTTTATTCAAATGAAAATGAGTCTCTCAATTCTTGAAAAAACTTCCTTGAGGATAAACCCCTTTTCATTTTTTTCCCAGAACTAAAAACATCACAATGGAGAGTAATTTGCATTCGAAATGGGAGCATGTTGTTCATGTAAAATGACATTGTTTGGATTATGACAAAAGATATTGTTCAAACATTCTACGCAAACAAGACTATTTTCAAAGAGTTTTGATTCGAAGAAATAGTTTTAAGATTGAGGTTTTCTTTTGATGCAATGTTGTTTGAAGTATGCTTTTTTTGAGTTATGAAATGAAATAATGATATTTCAAGAGAATTGAAACCCTTTCATAACCAAAAAAAAATATAAAAGTTTCAAGATAAATAAGATATCAAGTGGCAAAAAGTTGTGTATGTATTTGTATATTAAATAGTCTGTTGAGAGAGTTTTTGTTGTTATAGCTGAATTTAATCTAAGTCATATTTTCGCTGACATAGTTCGAGTGTTTTTATTGATTGAGTTTTTATGTTTATCTTTATTGCGTTTTGCCATTTTTTTTAGTTTTTAATTAAAAAATAATCTGACGTGAACTTTATGTATGCTAATCTAAAACTAAATGAAAATTATTAAATTACTGTGTGTTTAATAAAAAAATGTTTATTGATCTTTTTAAAAATATTTTAAAAGAATATAATTTGTTAAAATAAATAATGCAAATTGGTTAAACTGTTACCCACTGGCGTTGCTTTCTCGCAAAACTTGGAACTGATATGCAAAGTGTCTTTTTGAAGAAAAAGAGGAATATTGAGCCTAAGAAAGTTTGATAATTTCTAATGTGATAAACACTAGGTGATAAAATATTACGAAAATACATAATTTCATGAAATATTGAAAATGCAAAATTCAACTTATCATATTATTTATATAGTTTGGTTAAATTTAGGAAATGAAAGAAATTTTTGTCGTTTTGAAAAAAACTAAATGCTATTACTAGAAAAAGAGTACTATTATAAGCATTACCCAAAAATAAGAAAAAAATTGGTAGTAATTGTAGAACTTCCTTTTTTTTTTTAATTTCGAAAATAAAAACATATTTTTTTTAAATATAAGGGCATAAATAAAATATTCTACTACCAGCATTTTGTCTTTTCCAAAAATTACCAGCTTTGTTATTACTTTTTAACTGTAAGGTTGACCTTTTAAACCTTTCTGGTGCAGTGTAACCAGTATGACAACAGTAATTCAAAAATGTTACAAAGCACTAGCATACCCTCCAACTGCTACGGAATTTCCGTGGTTTCAGAAATCTTCTTTTTAGACGGTAGCAAAATTAATGTCTTAATATTTAAAAAAAATTAATTTTAGCGTAACTTGTCCACTATTACTTATAAAAGTGCATGCCATATGGCTAGATTCTTAAGTTCTGATAAAAGTTTTATGAGAGATCCATTTGCTTTAAAAATTTCTACTTTGGTTCGCTACCACTAGAAAGAATTATTTTCAAAATCCTCATAAGTTGGAGGGTATGCACTAGAAATGTAAAACTAATTGCTTTTAAACATTTAGCAACCACTATTCATTTAATAATAAAGAGTTAAAGAACGTCGCTTCACTTAGTTTTCACTCTAAAGTTACAGTCAGTCAATATTGTATATTCCGGTAAGGATTAGCTATTAATCCAATCTGTATATATTAGTAACATTTTCAATTTAGACCGCGTTTACACAGAGAAAAATGTTTCATATCTTAGCTAACATTTTAATTTTAAAAATCTTCTTTCTGCTTCACTACGAACATCTGATTACATACCTGCTAACTCTTCCGGATTTTCCGGAAGATTTTATTTTCATATTTAAAGTGGTAGTAAATATATACTATTTTTTCTTTTATAAATTTAATTTTTAAATGATTTTGATCACCACTATTCTTACAAAAATTAAGCACATATATCAATATGCGTTACTATCATGGTTGTCAATTTAAGTTTTCTCAAATACAACGTATTTGTTTGCTTAAAATTGAAGTTTTAATTCCATTTTAATACCACTGGGAAAAATTATAATGGAAAGGATTAAAAGTTGGCAGGTATGTGATTAGAGCTTATATTTAATAATGTATTTTAGTGTGCGTGGATTACATCTTTTAATTCTTAGATTAACACGTTGAGAGCTGCATTAGTCGTCGGTGGCTGACACTGGACTTTCCATTTAGCCACGTCAGTCACCGGTGGCTGACACTGAAATTACATTTAGGCTGCGTCAACCACTGGTGGCTGTCACTGAAATTATATTTAGGCTGTTTTAGGCTTATGTATATTGCCTTTGTGTCTGGACTATAAGAAAAATAAATTACTGTGTAGATTCCACCGTGTTTGGTGATGAAGTAAACTATATTTTTAAGTGCTGAACTATAGTTATCTTGGAAAAAATTGCTTTAAATTGATTGACAAATTAAAAATTGTTTGTAAGTGTTAGTGCGATTATATTACTATTTTTTAAATGCTGTTTGAAGTACTTTTGAGTTCTGAGAAAAAACAGTGATATTTTAAAAAAATTGAAACATTTTCGTCATTAAAAGTTTTTTAATACTTACTTACTTACTTTATTTATAAAAAATTGGGCACCTGGGGCGCGCAGCGGCCCCTATCCCATACATCTAGAAATTTACATAAGTTTAAAGTGATAACATTTTGAATTTAGCAGTCGATGTGGTTGCTAATACAAAATTACAAGCACTTTGCTTGGGTAAATAAACATTTGAATATCGAAACTAAATTTACACATATAAATATAAGCATATAAATATAAGCATATAAATATAAACATAATTTGAAATATATATACATAGGTTGACATAGATAAACATAGTAGATATAACATTTGACTATAGAATCTAAGTTGACACATATTGACATATATAAATATAAACATAATTTGAAATATATATACATAGGTTGACATAAATTAATATAGTAAATATAACATTTGAATTATATAAATATAAGCGAAATATTGTTCATTAAATACAATAGAATTTGCAAAAGAATTTAACGTGCATAAGTTAATAAATATATATGCATAAATTGGCTATATTATCAGAAAATAAAATTTGATGTAATTTAATGTAACATAAGTAAAAGTCTACTGTGAAAAGTTCAGTGAATTTAACTTGAGAGTCTTGAAAATAAGAATAGAACTCACTGGGTTTGAGATGATTCCCCGATGATCTCCCTTAGAAGACGGAGCAATTCCTGTAATTCTTTGATTAATGACACTAATCGGTGAGCAAGTTTAGGCGTCGAATTTGATGTTGCTCGAGGGCTCCTTCTGCTGGGGCGGGTCTCGCACCCAGTATAGTTGGCTGTGTGGTTTTTGTAGCAATTACAACATTTTGGAGGTGTAGTTCTGTCTTTGTTGCATTCATGAGACCTGAGGTTTTCAGCGCATTTTACACACCTTGCAGGTGCATTGCAGTGGCTTTGCGTATGTCCATAATTTTGACAGTTGTAACATTGTGTAGGTCTTCGACCTCCTCGAAATCGTTCGATTTTGATCGGGATCTGCTGTATGTTGTTGACTTTGAATACTCTATGGTGATTCACCGTTGATGTTAGGATTATGAGAAAAAGTGGAAGGAGCCAATAGGCCTCTCCCATTCTCTTCTTAAACTGCACTATTTTAAAGGTTTCAATATTGTTTTTCTGTAATTCTGTATTGATGGCATCTTTATCAAAGTCCACAGGCAGGCCCCGGACCAAAACCTTAATAAATCTGGCTTGCGGTGTTATTTCTGGTTTGCTGGGCGGATCCTGTACTTTGTCAGTAACCTCCTTAGGTTTTGTTGTCGGCAAGATAGTGACGTCATCTGTTGAGTTATGTTGGCTAGAAGAAGGACAGCTGTTTGTAGACGTGAGTGTAGAATTATCTTCAATTGTTTTGACTGCATTTTGCTTCTTCTTCTTTTTTTCTTTTCTTTGCTGGTGGTTCTGTATTATTGTTAATATTGATGTCCGTGTCAGTTTCTGTATTCGGTGTTGTATTCAAGTTTTCATCTTTATTTTCCATGGTTTTGTCTGCAGTGCTTGGATTAGTTTCAGTCATTATTGATTCGACTTTAATGGAGTTTTCATTCATCACCTTGTTTTCTTCTGCTTGAAATTTTTTCCTCTTCCATCTGACGTGATAAGCTGCATTTGTCAGTTTTAGGAAGTATGAGTATTCATAGTCTCCAGGGTAACTTGATCTTATCTGAATGAGCAGTTTGCTAAGTAATTTATCTAAGCGAATCAGCTCCTCTGTATCAAACTGAGAGTAAAACTCTACAAGATCATCAATATGTTCAAGTTTAACTGATGGAAAATATCTTTTTGAAATCCCACAGGTAGCAATGATTTTTTCTCATGACGTGGACTCTACGCAACGCGACGGTGAATTACGACCAGAGAATGAGACCTTTCCACCACGAGCTGTTTTATGATACGGCATGATTTGAAAAAACAAAATGGCGGGATCAAAATCCAGACATCAAAATGGTCAGTTATCAGTATTGTCTCCCTCGTCTCAGAAACCTGAAGAGATCAAAATCAGCATCACTCACCTTGAAACTTTCAGGATAATCAGCATCAATTCTTCATGACCGACATCGCAAGGAAGAAGAAGACATCAGAAGAGCAAGACCAGCATCAGTTGTCGGCATCCTAGGAAAGTTTTTTAATTACTGTATAACTTAGGTACCCTGCGTCCTTAAAAATCTAGAAAACTGGTAGCAAAATTTCTAAAAGATAATTCAAAAACTCACATCCTTATCTTCTAAAAAATTATTTATAATAAAGAATTCGTGTTAGGTATCTCTGTTCTAAGAATAATAATTTTGAAAGATAAACCATTTAGCTTTTGAATATTCGCCGTTAAATTTTACTACCAGTTCTTAAGTTTCACGAAGGCACTGGTCAGCTTAAATTAAGGAAAATTTAAATTGCTTCATTTTGATCTAAATTATATTTATTAAATCAATCATAAAATTTCAAATATTAAATTTTATTACCGCTCTAAATATTCAAATAAAAACCTTTCATGTTGATAAATTGGAAAATTTTGTCAAGCATTCAATAACATAGACACACAGGAAGAACAATCATAATTGAATTTTAAGAGAACGGTGGGTTTTCATACTTTTTCTGACAAAAAATGCCATTTTATTCACTTGTAATTAAAGTAATGCCCCTCTTCCCCTCTATATAATTCTCTTAATTTCAAGTTGCTACTGTAACCAATTATACAAGGGCAATTTATTTAGAAATGGAGGCTAACAAGTAATGAAAATTATTTTATATATTTTTTATAGTTTTGGATGTTTTTATTAAATGTTTTAATATATTTCTCATTTAATACTGTTTTTATTTTATCTCTTCACAGAGGTAAACATATTTTCATTTACTGTTAAAAGTTTTTTGCACTATTAAGTAGTATTAGAATAAACAATCCTGTAAATAGATTATTAAGGATTCACTTTATTTTCCTAGGTTATAAATATTATAGTTTAAAAACACAAGCCTCCCATTATTTCCAGATAATTAGTTATCAAAATCTATAACATAGAAAATTCCAAAAGCTCCGCCATTAACCCTTTCGCGCTGACTGTCACAAATACGTTCCAGCTGAAAACCGTATCAATCAGGGTAAAAGGATAAAACTGGTAATCAAAGTAATTCTTTAGCAGTTTATTTGTGGGCGGAGTTATAGTTGTTTGATTTATTTAATTCACCATTACTGTGTTCAAAATAAAACTATTTAGTTATACTTTGAATTAACATTGATTATATATATGATTAAACTAACAATAATTAAAGTAAAAGCAAAGTAAGTCTGTTAAATTAGCAACGACTGCATTTAAGTTACCGTTTTTTATTTAACTTCAACTTGATTCTGATTTTGTACGAATTCTTTTCTGAATCACCCGTCCCCAAGGGGTTAAGTGTTGTTTCAAAACAGGAAAGTTGTCTTAGATATTTGCGTACTCGTAAATGTTTTAGTAAATTTTCTATATAACACTTTTGGATGTTTTTATTTTTTTAATTAAATGTTTTATTATATTTCTCATTTAACACCGTTTTTATTTTACATCTGTATGGAGATAAAAATATTCTCATTTACTATTAAATGTTTTTCACGCCATTAAGTTGTATTAGAACAAACAATTCTATACAATAGCTCATTAATGATGCACAATATTTTTCTAGATTATAAATATTATAAAATGAAAACACAAGCCTCCCATTATTTCCACATAATTCGTTATCGAAATCTATAACGCAGAAAATTTCGAAAGCTCCGCTATTAAGTGTTGTTTCAAAACAAGAAAGTGGTCTTAGATATTTGTATGCTCGTAAATGTTTTAATATATTTTCTATATAACACTATTTTTATTTCATATATGTACAGAGATAAACATATTCCTATTTACTATTAAATATTTTTCACGCCATTAAGTAGTATTAGAACAAACAATTCTATACAAAAGCTCATTAATGATGCACTGTATTTTTCTAGATAATAAATATTATAAAATGAAAACACAAGCCTCCCATTATTTCCACATATTTCGTTATCGAAATCTATAACGCAGAAAATTTCGAAAGCTCCGCTATTAAGTGTTGTTTCAAAACAAGAAAGTGGTCTTAGATATTTGTATGCTCGTAAATGTTTTAATATATTTTCTATATAACACTATTTTTATTTCATATATGTACAGAGATAAACATATTCCTATTTACTATTAAATATTTTTCACGCCATTAAGTAGTATTAGAACAAACAATTCTATACAAAAGCTCATTAATGATGCACTGTATTTTTCTAGATAATAAATAGTATAAAATGAAAACACAAGCCTCCCATTATTTCCACATAATTCGTTATCGAAATCTATAACGCAGAAAATTTCGAAAGCTCCGCTATTAAGTGTTGTTTCAAAACAAGAAAGTGGTCTTAGATATTCGTATGCTCTTTGGTGTCTGCTCAAAATCCCATGAAATCTTTTAGAAAGTCTCCTAGATCAGTGGTCTACCGGAGATACGAACCACCCTTCGTATTTGGTATTCTGAAGAAATCTTCCACCCCTCCATGCTGTTCTTGATATATATGCTGTACGTGGATTTCATAAAGAGTTTTAGGCTATGGAGAAAGCATGCAACTTTTCTAAACGATACACACAAATCGCGGATGGGGAAGTGTTGAGAATGTGGTAAATAGGGCAATTTTTTCCAACGATGGCTTTGAAATAACAACTTAAAGATAAGGGTTGGGGAAAAGTTTTGGATATCGAAATATATGGGTTTATAGGGGCACCCCGAGAAGATTAACACGATAAAAGAGGTAGTGACTATGTTGGAAATTTTAAGACGATAGCAAATAAATCGTAATTATTTGAGTCTTTATACCCATCAAAGCACGGCTACATAAAGTGGTGTATGTATGCGAAGCACCTATATAAAATAGCGGATAATTTATACAAGTTGGGTATTTTTGTTGCTTATCTCATTAACTTTAAAAAAATCACTGATCGTTCTAAATATAAATATTTATAAAAATCAATATACTATTATCGTTAATTGAACAATCTATTATTTAACTCATTAACTTTAAAAATGCACTCATCATTGATTTCAGATCTAAATATAAATATTTATAAAATCAATATGCCATTATCATTGACTGAACTATCTTACTTCTCTCATTAACTTTAAAAATGCACTGATCATTGATTTCAGATCTAAATATAAATATTTATAAAATTCATATACTATTATTGTTGACTGAACTATCTGTTACTTATCTCATTAACTTTAAAAATGCACTGATCATTGGTTTCAGATCTAAATATAAATATTTATGAAATTCATATACTATTATTGTTGACTGAACTATCTTTTATTTATCTCATTAACTTTAAAAATGCACTCATCATTGATTTCATATCTAAGTATAAATATTTATGAAATTCATATACTATTATTGTTGACTGAACTATCTTTTACTTATCTCATTAACTTTAAAAATGCACTCATCATTGATTTCAGATGTAAATATAAATATTTTTAAATCTAATACACTACTATCGTTGACTAGATACGCATACGAAATAAATATATTATTTGGTCTCTGCAAAATAAATCCGAATAATTTTTTAAGTTAATTTTTCAGCGAAATACGCAAAAAGTAAAATTAACATTAAAGGGTCCCAAATTTGAAGCGCTCTTCTGACCAAACTATTGGGACCATATTTCCCAAATCAGATGTTGACAAAAGCATGAAACTAAAGCACAAAAAACATTTTAAGAGAAAATTCAAGTAAAAATCAAACCATAACAGGTAAATAAATAAGCCGTGATTTAAAGTGTATCTTTCCTAGCAATAGGCGACAGAACGCCATCAGGATTCAGGGAGGTGCCTTGGTACTAAACAATTTTCTTATTATTTCCTCAATTCCCTTTTTTATTTTAGGGTTTGACCAATGCTGCTTTATAAACTCATAAGTGGTTCTTGAATGAAAAAATTTCTCTCCAATATGCTTAAAATTTGTACACTGGATTAATACTACTAATGTTGAACTCCGTAGCCTTGTAATTTTGAATCCAGAAGACAAAGAAACTTTTGGATCAAGTATTGGGAGAAATTTGCCTTCGTTGAGGACTTTCTGATGGAACTAACCAGCATTTGCGTTGCATGGAGAGGAACACCACGAGAACCTACCACGGTTAGCCTGACGGCAAGGAGACTCTAACCCATGATCCGTCTACTACTGAGGATATTTCACGTCAGCACTGTAGTCGGTGTAAGCCGGATGCAGAATTCGTATTAACCAGCTATCGTCGGGTTCGAATCTGATTCACCTCACTGGAACGCGACGCCCTATCCTCTGAGATGCAAGTATTGCATGGGTAAAAGGCAATCCATTTTATAAGCTTCAAGCATGATCTTTCAAATTATG
This sequence comes from Parasteatoda tepidariorum, assembly GCF_982258835.1. Taxonomy (NCBI): domain Eukaryota; kingdom Metazoa; phylum Arthropoda; class Arachnida; order Araneae; family Theridiidae; genus Parasteatoda; species Parasteatoda tepidariorum. The sequence goes on from NC_141766.1 coordinate 29,779,476, forward strand.
CAAAAACATTTTTTATATATGAAATCCTCCAAAATGCTGCTAAAATATAAATTGTTGACATGGAGTTTGTATGAAGTATTTACATAATTTTTTCCTACACCTGAATATATAGTGTTAGATAGAATTCGGTTAATTTTAATCCAATAAAATATTAATCTTTTCCCTTTTTACTACAAGGTAAAAATATTTTCGGAAACTACAGAAACATTATGTAGCTGGTCGTTATATGAGCCAATTTAATGTGATAAATCGAGTTTATAATCATATATTTACCTAAACCAATATAGTAACCTGCATTCAACTACTATCAATGATATCAAAAGTTTTTTTTTTCCTTTCCTTTTATTTTAAAATTTAAAAAACATTTAAAATTTTATCTTAATCCAATCCTATCCCAGTAAATAAGAATAAATTAATCTAGTTAAAGTTTTGAACTGTAAGTTTCTAACACGATGTTACAGATAATCTAGATACATAGTAACTTGCTGCTAATTTTATGCTAAAATATCTTATTATTTTGATGTTAGTATGTAAGCACATCGAAAGTTTTGACACCTGTCTAGAACAAGTCATGCCTTATAGCCTTATCAGTGATGCAAAGATTTCGTGCTGTGATGTAATTAGAAACACCCGTCCAACTCTAAAACTGAAGCACCAAACTTATGGAACCTAACCTTATCCATTCATTGATTAGAATCAGCGAAGCGTGTTTCTTACTTGACGAGTAACAGGGATTATTAGGATAGGTTTTCCCTTTATCTCATCTATTAACGAGCAGTATTATATTATGAGCAACAATGTCTAATTGTTACAAGAAAGGATATGTTTTCATTGTTAGAGATTTTGGAACCATAAAATGGTTCAAATTGCTTAAACACTTATAGTGCTAAGCTGAACCATATTTTTGTGCATCTTAAGTAATTGGTTATCTTGAACAGATGCATAGTTGAACTAAATGCGTTCATTAAGGTTGGAGCTAATTTGCGCCTTATTAAGGGACAATGAACTCATGGAACCTGAAGAATAATAATTAAAAAACTTATGAACCATAATGGCGTCAACATTAGAACACCAAACCTATGGAACCTGATGGAACCAAAATTGAAACACCAAACTTATGGAGATAAATGAAACTAAAACTAAAACCCCAAATATATAGAATCTAACCTTATACATTCGTTTATTAGATCCAACGAAGCGTGTTTCTTACTTGATGAGTAACAGGGATTATTAGGATAGGTTTTCCCTTTATCTCATTTATTAACGAACAGTATTATGTTATGAGCAACAATGTTTAATTGTTACAAGAAAGAATGTGTTTTCATTGTAAGAGATTTTGGAACCATAAAATGGTTCAAATTGCTTAAACACCTATAGTGCTAAGCTGAACCATATTTTTGTGCATCTTAAGTAATCTGTTATCTTGAACTGATGCATAGTTGAACTAAATGCGTTCATTAAGGTTGGAGCTAATTTGCGCCTTATAAGGGAGAATGAACTTATGGAACCTGAAGAATAATAATTAAAAAACTTATGAACCATAATGGCGTCAACATTAGAACACCAAACCTATGGAACCTGATGGAACCAAAATTGAAACACCAAACTTATGGAACCTGATGGAACCAAAATTGATGCACCAAACTTACGGAGCCAAATGAAACTAAAACTAAAGCCCCAAAGTTATGGAATCTAACCTTGTCCATTCTTTTATTGGGTGTTTCTTACTTCACGAGGATCAGGGATTATTAGGATAGGTTTTCCCTTTATCTCATTTATTAACGAACAGTATTATGTTATGAGCAACAATGTTTAATTGTTACAAGAAAGAATATGTTTTCATTGTTAGAGATTTTGGAACCATAAAATGGTTCAAATTGCTTAAACACTTATAGTGCTAAGTTGAACCCTATTTTCGTGCATCTTAAGTAGTTGGTTATCTTGAACAGATGCATAGTTGAACTAAATGCGTTCATTAAGGTTGGAGCTAATTTGCGTCATATTATGGGACAATGAACTTATGGAACCTGATGAATAATAATTAACAAACTTATGAACCAGAATGACATTAACATTAGAACACCGAGCCTATGGAACCTGATGGAACCAAAATTGAAACACCAAACTTATGGAGCTTAATGAAAATAAAATTAAAGCACCAAATATATGGAATCTAATCTAATCTATCATTTATTAGATCTAGCGAGCTTGTTTCCTACTTCACGATCATCAGGGATTATTTGGATGGGTTTTCCTTTTATCTCATCTATTATCGAACAGTATCTTGTTATAAACTACAATTAATAAATGTTTAAAAAAAGATTATGTGTTCATTGTTGGAAATTTTGGAACTTGTTGAACTTTAATATGGTTCAAATAACCTTAAATCTTAATATCGTGCTAATTTGAACTATATTAACTTACATATTAATTACTTGTTTATTTTGAAGAGGTGCATAATTGAAATTAATGCGTTCATTAACCCCTTGGTGACGGGTGATTCAGAAAAGCATTCGTACAAAATCAGAATCAAGTTGCAATTAAATAAAAAACGGTAACTTAAATGTAGTCGTTACTAATTTGACAGACTTACTTTGCTTTTATTTTAATTATTGTTAGTTTGATCATATATATAATCAATGTTTATTCAAAGTATAACTAAATAGTTTTATTTCGAACAAAGTAATGGTGAATTAAATAAATCGAAAAATTATAACTCCGCCCACAAATAAACTGCTGAAGAAATACTTTGATTACCAGTTTTATCTTCTTACCCTGATTGATACGGTTTTTTGCTGTCACGTATTTGTGACAGTCGGCGCGAAAGGGTTAAGGTTGGAGCTTACTTAAACTGTATTATGATTGAACGTTGAACTTTTTTTTTTAAACTTCATTTGAATGCAAAACTTATGGCACATAATGTCGTTAAAATTAAAACACCAAACTTATGAAACTTAATGGATCAAAACTGAAGCACTAAACTCTTGAAACATAATAGAACTAAAACTGATATACCAAACTTGAAGATTCTAATGAAATTAAAATAGAATCACCAAACTTATGGAACTAAATTGAAGCATCCAACTTATGCAACCTAATGGAACTAAAACTAACACACCAAACTTGTAAAATCTAAGGACACTAAAATAAATACACTAAACTTATGGAACCTGTTGGATCTTTCACTGAAACACTAAATTTATGGAAAAGAACAGAACTAAAATTGATATACCAAACTTGTGGAATCTAATGACATTAAAATAAAAACACCAAACTTATGGAACCTGATGGAACTAAAACTGAACCATCAAATAGTAAAAATACTTACAGAGCATAATAGAACCACAACTAACACAACGAACTTGTGGAATCTAATGACACTAAAATTCACGCAACGAATTAATAGAAATCTGATGGAACCAAAACAGAAGCACCAAACTCATGTAAGCTAATTAAATTAAAACTGAAGCCCATAATATATGGAACCGAACCATATTTCTTCATTGATTAAAACCAGCGAAGTGTGTTTCTTACTTGACGAGAAGTATTGAATTTCCCTCTATATTATCTATTAACGAAAAGTGTCATGTTATGAAAGACAATGTATAATTGTTTCAAGAAAGAATACGTACTCATTTTTAGAGATTTTGGAACTTGTTGAACCACAATATGGTTCAATAAATGATCTAAACCCTGACTGTACTGCTAAGCTTAAGCATATTATCGTGTATCTTAATTACTTGATTATCTTGAACAGACAAATAGTTAAACTTAATATATTCACTAATGTTGTTGCTAAGTTGAAACCGTAATAATACGGTTCAACGTTGAACTCATTTTTCTGCGTATTTAATGGAATTACGACTGAAATTAAAAACTTATGGAATATAATACAATTAAAACACCAAACTTATGCTACCCGATGAAACCAAATCTGAAGCGTCAGACTTATGGAGTATAATAGAACTAAAATCGACACCCTAAACTTGTGAAATCTAATGAGTTTAACCTTAAAGCACTGAACCTATGAAATCTAATAGAACTAAAACTGAAGCCTCAAGTATATGGAACCTAATCATATCTGTTCATTGATTATTACCAGCAAAACACGTTTCGTACTTGACGAAAACCAGGGATTATTAGGATTTTTAGGGTCGGGATAGACTGGTTGGTAGGACGTTGGGCCCGTATTCGTGAGATCGTGACTAGTGCAAGCTAAATCTGTCGAGGTCACATTGTCCTCCAAGTTTCTATAAAATATAAATACCTCTGCTGGAATTTAAGATTTATCGGTTCAGGGGAAAATTACGATCTGTGTATGAATGAGGTATGAATGGGTCCTCCCTGTAAAACGGACTGTAAGACGTGTTGACTGAAATCGTATTCTTGGCTATAGGCACCACTGAAAAACAAGAAACGCTCCCTCTGCCTTAAAAATTCACTAGGTTTCTAGTAGACATGGCATAATTACTAATAATAACTTCAGAGATACAAACGAGTTTTCTAAATAGTATGTTTTTAAATACTAAAATCGAATTTATATAATCTAGTTTCTAACATAGATATTTCTAATTATTCTCTAAATCAAGTTTTCTAAAATATAAATATTGCTGCTGTTAAAAAAAGTCGACAACTATGCTAATCGAAATATTTATACTTAAATCAAGAGAAGAAATACATTAAAAATGCATTTAAATGAATAGCTCTAGTACTAGTTACTAATAATAACTCCTGAGAGACAAACAAGTTTTCTAAATAGCATGATTTTAAATAATAAAATTGAGTTTATATAATCTAGTTTCTAATATCGATTTTGCTAAAATATTCTCTAAATTAAGTTTCCTAAAATATAAATATTGCTGCTGTTAAAAAAAGTAGCAACTATGCTAATCGAAATAGTTTATACTTAAATCAAGAGAAGAAATACATTAGAAATGCATTTAAATGAATAGCTCTTGTACTAATTACTAATAATGACTCCAGAGAGACAAACGAGTTTTCTAAATAGTATGTTTTTAAAAACTAAAATCGAGTTTATATAATCGTGTTTCTAATATCGATTTTTCCAAATATTCTCTAAATCAAGTTTTCTAAAATATAAATATTGCTGCTGTTAAAAAAAGTTGGCAACTATGCTAATAAATCAAGAGAAGAAATACATTAGAAATGTATTGAAATGGATAGCTCTTGTACTAATAACTAATAATAACTCCAGAAATAAAAATGAGTTTTCTAAATAGTATGTTTTTAAATAATAAAATCGAGTTTATATAATCGTGTTTCTAATATCGATTTTTCTAAATATTCTCTAAATTAAGCTTTCTAAAAATAAAATGTTGCTGCTGTTAAAAAAAGTGGCAACTATGCTAATCGGAATAGTTTATACTTAAATCAAGAGAAGAAATACATTAGAAATTAATTTAAGTAAATAGCTCTAGTACTAATAATTACTAATAATAACTCCAGAGAGACAAACGAGTTTTCAAAATAGTATGTTTTTAAATAATAAAATCGAGTTTCCAATATAGATTTTTCAAAATATTCTCTAAATCAAGTTTTCTAAAACATGAATATTGCTCCTATTAAAAAAAGTCAACAATTATACTAATCAAAGTAATTTATACTTATTTCAAAAGAGTTAAATTACATTAGAAATGCATTTAAAAGAATAGTTCTAGTGCTTATTACTAATAATAACTCCAGTGAGACAAATGAATTTTTTTTAAAAATAGTATCTTGTTTTTAAAGAATAAAATCGAGTATCTAATATCGATTTTTCTAAATATTCTCTAAATCAACTTTTCTAAAACCTAAATATTTCTGCTGTTAAAAAAAATTAGCATCTATGCTAATCTAAATAATTTATACTTATTTCAAAAGAGTTACATTACATTAGAAATGCATTTAAATGAATAACTCCAGTGCTTATTATTAAAATTCACTCCAGAAAGACAAATGAGTTTTCTAAATATTATCTTTATATTGCTTTCTGGAAGGGACTCGTTTCCTTTTAGCTAAAGATTATTAATCTTCACAGAACTGTTAGTTCCAGTTAATTCCAATAATGTTAACTCAAGCATAAAAATAGAAATTTAATTCATTTTGATGAACAATTCTAGTACAATTTCAAATATACCAGTTTGTTTCCATAGCAACAGAGGACTAGAGTAACCGTTCAATAATTCAGAGGGCAAAAACACGCCTTTCTTACCCTCAAACAGCTTTAAGCTGCTTGTTTACATATCATTTACATCCCCTATAAGCGATTACATCAAGAAATATGCTAATCATTTCTTTCTTACGTTTGAAATTTAATAAACGTCGCAACTTGATTTTCAAGAGGAAAGAAAATAGAAGAAATACAAGTGGGGGGGGGATAAATTGCAATCCCTTTAGCTATCTAAGAAGTACTTATTGAATAAGAAACAAAAACGGGTTTTAAGCAGTAAAGAAGAAGGCTTACTTAAACTGTACCTTTGTGCTGGAATTCTATGGATCAAATAAATAATGTTCTCTTTGTATTTGCATTTTTATATGCATGAACTCATGAATCTGAATGCAGGTGTTGTTCTAAGTATTGCAGTAATATCAGCTGTTGTTGGATTTAAGGTTGGGGTGTTCTAGAATTTTATACTTCGTTCCATTTGAAAACTTTCTTGTAATGTTCCGGAAATATTTCTCAAACTGCTGGCAGTATGTTTGGATTTTAAAATACCTCGTTTCCTGGGATCTTTTAAAGTACATATTTAAGGGTTAAGTAGTGGGAACACTTGTTTGCGAAATTTGTTCCCCTTTTTCTGCTCGCGGAATATTGATAAATGTTTTTTTTTTCTTTTACTTGGACTATTACTCAGGATGAAATTCGATACTATATACTAAAACTGCTTATCTAATATGAAAACCGCTCTACAAACCCTAAAAAAGAACGTCTTAGTGAATTGCAAGAAATTCATTCTATTCTGTTTTCTGTCTTTATTTTATTGAGATTCAAAAACTCCTTTAGTACATATTTAGAATTAGTTGTTGGAAAAACAATGCTATAGAAATGTAGAGATGCCAACTTGCTCCGGACAGGATATATATATTTTGAAGTGGTAGTTTATCAATTGTGATTCTTGGTTTAATAAATTCAATTTAGTAGATTTTTATCCACCACTATTTCTAAATAATTCGTTGGCTTATATAATTCACCACTTTATAGCGCTTATATCATGCTGTACCTTTTAAAAAGCAAGCAAACTTGGTCAAATATTTGCAAAATTTACTTTGTTGTTATTTACCGTTTTTTTAATTATTTTGTCCCGCAGTCGTGTCCGCAGCAGTTGGCATCTCTGTAATACTTTACAACCACTTTTTTACTACCACTTTAAGGATAGAAATAAAATTTTACGCCAAATGCATACCTGCCAACTCTTCCGGATTTCCCGGAAGATTTTATTTTCATATTTAAAGTGGTAGCAATACTCAGGTTATTCCAATTAACTTTTTGAATGATAATTATAAATGAGTTTGACCACCACTACATGTAAATAATTACAATAAATATATGAAGGCATAATAATCCTTGCGCAAGCGAATTTCAACGGGATCAAAATATAAATATATTTTTGAGTCAGATTGTCTTCCCTTTATTGTTTTGCAACCACTCTGAAAATCCATTCTCGGAAAGAGTGAAAGTTGGCAGGTATGACAGTGTAATCTATCGTAACTTATGTACACTGTATGTATAATTTGCGGTAAATCCGCAGTTTTTTTTTCTAATTCTATTTCGTTTAGCTATTTTTTAGATGACCTCTTTCAAGTGAAATAAAATTAAAACAGCATTCAAATGTTGAAAATAAATTATTTCAACTTTTTCTGGGAATATTTACTTCAAAGTCTACCACTTTTTGATTTTGAATGCGTTTCAATAAATGGATAAAAGTAATAACAGCTCTCGTCGGTTGATATTTTTGACTTCTGAATTCTCGGAGAAAGCGTAATGGTAAGCGTTATGCGATTATACTAAATATTTTGAACCTGATTCCTCCGTACGTTTCTTATATACCTATCTCTACGAACACACGTCAATCTGACGCATGAACCAAAGCATCACTAGGTTTACGGACATTTCTTATATACCTATCTCTACGAACACGGGTCAATTTGTCGTATGAAAGTTAATATAATTGTGATTCTTAATTTAATAAATTCAATTTAGTAGATTTTTATCCACCACTATTTCTAAATAATTCGTAGGCTTACATAATTCACCACTTTATATTTGCAAAACTTACTTAGTTGTTAATTACCATTCCTTTAATTATTTTGGTGTATTCGGAGCAGTTGGCATCTCTGCAATTAGAAACCAATGTAATTGTATATTATAAGAAAAAAATGAAGATATGAGATATAGACTTATGAAATATTATAGTATTTTATGTTTCAATACTCGAACTAAGCCACTAAAACCTTCAAAATCTGACATCAATTGATATTCTGCGTTTGTTCTTTCGTTTATTGCTTATCAGCCACAGTTGCTTATCGCTTGTTTTATTTGAGATAACGATATCGGATTACGAATCGAAGTATTGTCGGTACATTCCTATTTGTTATTGATGTGATAATTGCTTGTTTACTCAAAATTTTGTCTAAATTATGATCGCGTCAAATTGACGCATATCCGTAGAGATAGGTATACCACATAGAGAATTTCAATATTTCAACGCTTTTGAAGAAAATAGCCTTCAATATATATTTACTTCAATCAATGGTTAAAAGTCATTACAAGAGATAAAATAAAAATTCAAACGGGTTTTATAATTTTTCTTACAAAACTCGAAATGCGTCAAAATTACGCGTCTTGTAAAGCTAGTGTTAAAAAAATAAAGAATAGAGTTCATACGCACCTGGAAAAAGTTGAATTGCGGAAGCAATATTAATATAGATTTTTTTATGACTTCGCTAGCCTCTTTCAAGTGCAATAAAATTAAAACAACATTCAAATGTTGAAAATAAATTATTTTACCTTTTTTTGGGAATATTTATTTCTAAGTCTACCACTTTTTGATTTTGAATGTACTTCAATAAAAGGATATAAAAGCAATAACAACTCTAGTCTAGATGAATTATGGGGATTAGAATTCTCGGAGAAAGCGTAATGGTAAGCGTTATGCGATTATATTAAATAGTTTGAACCTAATTCCTCTGTATACTTCCTTAAAAAAAATAAAGAACAGGGTTCATACGCACCTGGAAAAAGTTGAAATGTGGAAGTAATATGAATATATATTTTTTTATATTATTATGTTAGTCGCCGCTAAATATTTTATTTTCTTCAAGTGAGTATAATCTAGTATATATAGGTGGCAGATTTAAAATTTTATTCCCATAGTTGAAACTAATATTTAGGAATTTTCAGCTTCCTTATAACAAAATTGATACCAGATGTTAATTTTTATCAGAGATGGGCATTTGTCATTCAGAATAATGAATAAAGAATGATGAATAATTATTCAAAATCTGAATAATGAATGATGAATAAAGATTTATTCATTAGTCAGAAATATTTTGAATAAAGAATAAATCATTCATTATTCAGTATCCTTTATTCATTAGTCAAGAATAACTGAATAATTTCACTGGTCAACAAAAATGGGCACGGAATACTCTAATTGACTACGATTATGACAACTACAAATAAAACGTTAATCCTTTTCAAGTATATTTATACAATGTTTGAGAAAATTTACTTTTGTCTAACATAATGCATACTTTTGAGAAATGGTTACATGGCAAAAAAGCGTTTAATTTTTTAAGTTAAAATTTTATTTAAAAATTTAAAATAATATTATCGTTTGCTTTCAAAAACTCTAAAAAATTGCGTTTTATAGATTTTAGAACAAAATTTTAAAATGAACTTAAGTAACTAAACTGTTATAAACCTAGTTTTCAGCACAACTAAGTATGTTACGCTGGAGTAAGTTAAAATAACATAAAAATAAATAGTCCTACTTGTCTTAGTTTTATAGTTTAATTCCTAAAATAAGACATTTAAGAGCAAACGATGTTTTGCATCTCGTTATAGACAAAGACATATCGATTGCATTTTTTGCTGGTTATTCAAAATTTTATTCAGAAAAATTAGTCATGACTAATGAGTTTATTCATCAATCATTACTCGAAAATTTTTATACATTTGCATAATGAATGATGAATAATGACTAAATTTTCATATGAATAATCATTCAGAATAAATTTATTCTGAATAAATTTAGTCATGAATAAAATTTTCGTGAATGATGCCCATCACTGATTTTTACCAACTGGTACGATCCGTGTTTACGTGCTTTAAAAATGGAAATGGAAAAAGAGGGTCATTTCAATTTCCTTTTCATTTAATTATACTTTTATTTTTTCTTAGCTATTAACCCTTTCGCGCCGACTGTCACAAATACGTGACAGCAAAAAACCGTATCAATCAGGGTGAAAAGATAAAACTGGTAATCAAAGTATTTCTTTAGCAGTTTATTTGTGGGCGGAGTTATAATTGTTTGATTTATTTAATTCACCATTACTTTGTTCAAAATAAAACTATTTAGTTGTACTTTGAATTAACATTGATTATATATATGATTGCACTAACAATAATTAAAGTAAAAGCAAAGTAAGTCTGTCAAATTAGTAACGACTACATTTAAGTTACCGTTTTTTATTTAATTGCAACTTGATTCTGATTTTGTACGAATGCTTTTCTGAATCACCCGTCCCCAAGGGGTTAAAAAAGCTTTAAATACCCTTTGCACTCCGAGTACTTTGAAAAACTGCTTGATCTAATATCAGCGCTATAGCATTTGAAATACATAATATAGTATTATTATACAAATTTAAATTTATTAAAATAAAGTGGTTACTAATTATCAAGGTATTAAATTTTTTAATTTTGAAGTGATGACTGTTGATTTTGCCTCCGTGAGGATATCGGAGTGCAAAGGGTTAAATACAGATATGCCACGAGCGCCTAAAACTGAAAAAAGAAGAGTAAGCAATAAATATCACACATCTATGAAAAATAGATTAAAATTCGAAACTTTTTACAATAAATATTTTTTTTCTCAAGTTTACCAATGCAAGGGTCTGGTCTGTTTGATCCAGCTGGGCTCCTGAGGCCAATAATGGCCCTTTTCCTATTCATCCTGTAATGAGATAATAAGCAAAAACAATAGACAGATTACATAAAATGCAACAAATAATAGCATATGTTAAGGCAGAGAAAAAAGAAAGGCACCTTGCCATGGTAATAAGCAACAAATAATTGAATGTATAGACAGGTACAAGACATATTTACAAGTAGGGAAACGAAAATTACAAGAAAGAAAAATATTTACAGAAAAGGGGAAGAATTAACAAATATTCATAATGAATCAGCAATATACGCTAAAATTAAAATGAAATAGATTAATAATTAAATAAATAAATAAATTAATAAATCTATAAATTAAAATAAATAAATAAATAAAAAATTAACAAATAAATAAGCAAAGAAAAAAAATAAATAAATTGGATGTTAAAAGTTTTGCTTCACAATTTATTAAAATTGCATTATTTTTTTATTTTTTTTTTTGTTGAAAATACGATCATTGAGACAGAAGTTATTTAGGACGAGGTTTTTTTTTAGCTCTGTACATTGTAAACTAAGGAATGCTGCTAAAACCCCTTTAGTCACTCCATAATTGTTCTAATAAAAAACGAAATATCATTAGTTAGAGTTCATTTTCCCGACCTATTATTAAGCAAATGAGCATTTAATAATACTCTAATGGCAAAGTCACCAATTTAGCAGAAAACAAAATCTACTTCTAAATTGTTTGGTATGTAAAGCAATTTAATCCCTTTTCTTGATCTATTACTTTACAAATGAACATTCAATAATAATCTAATGATAAAGTTAGGCACTAAAAGTACTTTTAAGAGGTCAAGGGGCCACTTTCTAGACTGGGTAAGTTGCTGGTACTGTCCATCGTACCAGTGGCTCCATCAAAAAACACTATATGTTAAAATTGAAAATAAAATAATTAATTAATTAATAAATCAATCAATAAATAAATTAATAAATCAATGAATTGAAATAAGTAAATGAATAAAAAATAAATAAATAAATTAGGATGTTAAAAGTTTTGCTTCACAATTCCTAAAAATTGCATTGCATTTTTTGCAAATACGATCATTGAGTCAGAAGTTATTTAGGACGAAGTTTTTTTAAGCTCTGTTCATTATAAACTAGGGAATGCTGTTAAAAACCCTTTAGTTACTCCATAATTGTTTTTATAGAAAACAAAATCTCATTAATTAGAGTTCATTTTCCCCACCTATTATTAAGCAAATGAGCATTTAATAATACTCTAATGGTAAAGTCGCCAATTTAGCAAAGAACAAAGTCTACTTCTAAATTGCTTGGTATGTAAAGTAATTTAATCCTTTTTCTTGATCTATTACTTTACAAATGGACATTCAATAATAATCTAATGATAAAGTTAGCCATTAAAAGTATATTTTTAAATGGTCAAGGGGCCACTTTCCAGACTGGCTACGTTGTTGGTACTGTTCATCGTACCAGTGGCTCCATCAAAAAGCAATATAAGCTAAAATTAAAAATAAAATTAATTAATAAATAAATAAATAGATTTTTAAATCAATAAATTAAAATAAATAAGTAAATGAAAAGTAAACAAATAAATAAACAAAAAATAAATAAATATATTGGATGTTAAAAGTTTTGCTTCACAATTCCTTAAAATTGCATTGCATTTTTTGAAAATACGATCATTGAGACAGAAGTTATTTAGAACGAAGTTTTTTTAAGCTCTGCTCATTATAAGCTAGGGAATGCTGTTAAAAACCCTTTAGTTACTCCATAATTGTTTTTATAGAAAACAAAATCTCATTAATTAGAGTCCATTTTCCCCACCTATTATTAAGCAAATGAGCATTTAATAATACTCTAATGGTAAAGTCGCCAATTTAGCAAAGAACAAAATCTACTTCTAAATTGTTTGGTACGTAACCTATTTTACTCGGAGACAGATCCATTCAATCTCAATTTATAGCTGACAAATTAGACTCTAGAGAGGTAGCTCGTTGGCACCATGGTCGATATTTATTAATCTAATTTAGATCTGTCCCTTGTGTACAAGAGAATTACTTGTTGGCTCTATTTCACTGTTGTTGGCTGGTATGATGCTAAAATTACTCGTGTAATCCACAGAAGTTTGCATAATCGATGAAATAAGAGAATGTAGAAAAGAGCACGTTATTGTTTTCAATGTTTATCGATTTCACAAGAATGTTGAATTATGTTTATTCAAATGAAGCTTTAATTTATTCGACTATTGATAAATAATTTCATGTTTCGTTTATCCTAATTTGCTTATTTGAAATAAATCCAAGAAGATATGGATTTATTGAAAAGGAATAAAGCTTTTAAGTTTAGTAAATTAGCGGATATGTGATTTAACTTTTAAGGTATTGAACATCTTCAAAGAGAATGGCATCCAAATAATTTATAGGAACATTGACACAATATTCAATAAGTAATTTGTTTCATGAGTTTTAAGATATTACTTTAAGTAACAGATTAAAATAAATTTGTTAATGAAGAGCAATATAAAATAAAAAAAATAGCATTGAGTAATTAACTGTTTTGCTTGGTTTAAATATGGGTTGAACTTTTAATTTATTAAGTCTGCATTTTTCATTTATTAATTCTGTATTTTTCATTTGTAAAATAAATTGAAAATCGATACGATAACAATATGAAACTATTTTTATTTATCCATAAAAAATCAATTATATTGAGTACAAAAATTAATTACATTGATTAAAATTAGGTTGCCGCGGGTGCATAAAAATGCAAAAAGTGGTGACTAATGAAATTCAAAGTTTAATAAAATTCAAACTAAACCTGCGGCCCGTACCGTATTTTTTTCCCTACTGGTTTAACGGTTCATACTTCTCGAGGTAATTATCAAATGTTATTTTTTTATTCCATTGTCTTGATGGTGCTTTTTCTACACACTTTCCACCGTAATTCACACTACAATTTTGAAGTCTCACAATTTTTTTTTACAACGAACAAAAATGTAGCGCAAGAATTGAATACTTAAAACAAAGGTGGCAGTCCTTACATTTTTTATGCCTTATTAATTTTATAATTAATTTTATTTTAATAATCCATTTCATTGTTATAACAACTAATATTATTTATCGGTCAGTTTTTGAGGTTAGATAAGCAGAACTATAAATGTCATATTCTCTGCTATAAATTATCTACATTATTCTTAAATCGATTTATAAAAACTTGAAATGTGACTTGAACATCGACATTTTAAATATTGAAGAGATTCCTACAATACAAACAACATATATTTTTATACCATGTTGAGAAAAATACGGTTAACCTACATTCTTCATAAATACACTAGTGGGCGACCTTTGTGCTAAAATACAAACTAAGGTAAACAACGTTTAAGAGCACAAAAGGTATTTATAAATGCAGACAGCTGTTTCGGATGCTCAAAGGGCAACCTTCATCAGTGCAACAGAAAGAAATGCTTGATGCTTGATGCTTGATATTAGTAGGAACTCGGTATTTGGCCCGAAGGGCCACCAACCGATTCATCGATTCTGGGTAGACATATGCTTGGGAGTCATATGTTTGGAAAGTTCGAAATAAAATTTCTAAAAAAGTTCAGTTCATCATTGGAGTAGGGCATGAGTGAAGGTGAGATGACCATCATTGAGATGGGGAGTCCCCGTTGAGTAGAGATTGTAGTAGTCTGGTCACTTCTTGATTTTTGAGTAACTCCTGCAATTCTTTCACTAGTGAAACTAATCTGTGAGCTGTAGTTGCAGGTGTGGGCTTGATCTGAGGTCTTTTTCGACTGGGGCGGGCCTCGCACCCAGTGAAGTTTGAGGTGTGATTTCCCTCGCAGTTGCAGCACTTGGCGGGAGAAGCTTTATCCTTAACACATTCGTACGAGTAGTGCATTTCTGCACATTTCATACATCGAGGCTGGTTGGTACAAGTTCTTTGAGTATGGCCGAAGCCCTGGCATCGAAAGCACTGTGGCTGCCACCGGCCGCCACGGAATCTCTCGGTGCTGATGTTATTCTGCTGTATTTTCTTCAGGGAGAAGATCTTTTCCTGGTCTGCTATTGGTGCGATGATAAGGAACAGGGGGAGGGGCTTATAAGCTCCACCCACTCTCTTCTTGAACTGGGTAACTCTATGTAGATTCAGGTCCAATTTCTCAAATTCTTGGGAAATTATCTCAGTTTTAAAATTATCTGGGAGTCCACGGATGATGATTTTGGCAAATTTAGCTGGATGAGCTTTTTCTGCTTTTTTGGGAGGCTCTTGGTCATTATTTGAGATCACATCCATAGTTTCCGATGCTGGAGGGTTCACTGACTCCGGGGGCGAAATAGGCTCTGAAGGAGAAATGCTGTTAGACGTCGTTGAAGTAGTGCTATCAGTGGATTTATTTGCATCAGTGGGCTTTTTCTTCTTCTTCCTCCTTTTCTTTGCCGGGGGCTCTGTGATGTTTTCGGTCTGTTTTTCCGATTCGAAGGCCGAAGCCTCTTGTGTCGGCTCTTGGTTCTGTTCATGTTCTGTGAGAGGAGTGATGTTGTCGATTTCCGTCGCAGGTTCATTTTCTTCCATCTCCATAATTGGAGTTTCCACAGGGGTACTCGGCTGTTCAGGCATAGTTGTCACTGGGTCAGGAATTGGATTAGCTGAGTAGTATGGCCTAGTTGCTCCCTCAGGAACCTGGAAGTCCTTGATCATGCCGATGCTGTTTCCTCTTTTGTTCTTATATATGAAGTCTCCATACTTATTTTCATAAATTTCTCCGGGTTGTAGATTAACTTCTTTAAAGTCAGGATAAATAATTTCACGTTGGATAATCGGTGGAGGAGAGCAGGACATAGTCTTGCCGCCTCGTCCGGATCGTCGAGAAAACATGATTCGCTCAGAGCTTGGTCACAACACAACCGTACTCTGTGAAGGCTTGAGTTGATCTCCGGTCTGGTCTGGTCTCTGGTCTCACAGAAAGAAATGAGAGAAAACAGGGTAAATATAGAGAAAGTTGACGTCACCAGGGGGGTTAGAGCAACGGCAAATGGAAGGGAAGGGTGAATGGATGACGACGAATAGGAAGCAAGGAACAAAACAGGGGGTTAGCTAGGTTTAATCATAGATTTCCAAACAGGAGAAAGTTCTTTCTCCTGGCAGTCCTGTACCTCTATCTTTTCCAATAGCACGTTTCGCATCTTCCAATTCCACTTTCCAACCTATACTCACAGTTATCAACTTTCTTGTTTGTCCCAAAATATTATTCTCAGTGTTAGCAAAATGTGTACTTTGCATTTATTGACAGGAACGTCAAAAGTAAAAAATATATAGATACCGCAGAAATATCAACTGCTCCGG
This sequence comes from Parasteatoda tepidariorum, assembly GCF_982258835.1. Classification (NCBI taxonomy): domain Eukaryota; kingdom Metazoa; phylum Arthropoda; class Arachnida; order Araneae; family Theridiidae; genus Parasteatoda; species Parasteatoda tepidariorum. The sequence continues at coordinate 29,795,947 of NC_141766.1, forward strand.
ACGCGCCAAAATAATTAAAAAAACGGTAGATAACTACAAAGTAAATTTTGAAAATATTTGACTATTTTTGCTTGCTTTTTAAATGGTATAGCATGGCATACGTACTACAAAGCTATGAATTATATAAGCCTACGAATTATTTAGAAATAGTGGTGGATAAAAATCTACAAAATTGAATTTATTAAACCAAGAATCACAATTGATAAACTACCACTTTAAAATATATATTTGCTGTCCGGAGCAAGTTGGCATCTCTGATACCGTTTTGGTTTCTGTTTTTGAAATAAGTTAGTAAACTATCGATCTCTGATTCTACCACTTCTTACATTCGAGAAAACTTTCTAAATTAAGACATTAAATTAGAGAACCTGTAGGTCATTTTCTGTTATTCCGCTGTTCTATTACAGCATGATTGTTGAACATAATGCGATTATGCTTATAAAGCCTAAAAAAATAGATGTTCACAAATATTTTAATGACTATACACGACGCCTCCTACAACTGTAAGCTCCCACACGGTTTTTTATAGGTAGTCCAATCAGACAACTATGTGCGCACACTTGTTTCTGAAAGAGCCATCTAGTAGATAATCTAGTTAAAATAAGAAAGTGGTTGCAAATATACGTCTAAAAATTTGTTTAATATATGAATATGACTGGTTTGTCATATACACTTGTAAACCACTACAGATTCCATTCTCAAATATATATGATTAATTTCTCTCAATTTCTTTTAAAATAGAATTCGGGTCCATGCGCACAACTGGTTCAACTTTTTAAATACTCTGCACAGACTAATAAAATACCGTGTGGGGGCTTTCTGATGTAGGAGGTGATTGCTATACCTCAATCTTTTCATTTTGCATGTTTCCATTCTCTTAACTCTGGTTTCGAACCTATAACACCTATAACTGAAAGCCTATACACGGTTTTTATAGGTAGTCCGATCAGACCACTTGCAGTTAACCATTTTACGAAAGAGCCATTTAATAAAAAATCTAGTAAAAATAAGAAATCAGATACTAAGAAGTCTTTATTGCCCAAGACTTTATCTTAACACGTTGCTGAACGGCAACTTCTCTGTGGAACGGATGTGGAAGTAAAACAATATAAATAAATTTTAAAATTTTTTATTTATTATTCAACTCTTAATATTTCTTTTTCGCATCATAAAAAGTGTAGCAATCACCTACGTGAAATCGTACACCACAAGTTTTGCAAATATATCAGGTTTCGCAAGGTTATAATAAATTAGTAGAGAATTAAATAGTTAAACTTGTAAAGTAAGGAAAATTACGCCCACTTTTTAAAATAGTCACAACGAGATCACTGCTAACATGAATGCTATGACTCGCAACTGGTTACGAGTTAACTCGTGACCGGTCAGCAATGTGTTGACGAACATTGGACTTAAAATACATTGCATACATTGGAACCAAATGTAAGTATTTTTATAGCCAAAATAATTATGTAAACAAAACCACCTTGTTTCTGCACATTGTCAATAAAACAAATACAACTTTAGAAATACATTTGCCAGCACTCTTTTCTCGTTTGAAGAGATTAAGCTACGTTCCGGGCACGCTTGTAATAAAACGATGGAAGTAGTTGCTCTAAAGTTTAAAAGTTTCACATAACCTTTAACCCTTTCGCGCCGACTGTCACAAATACGTGACAGCATAAAACCGTATCATTCAGGGTAAAAAGATAAAACTGGTAATCAAAGTAATTCTTTATCAGTTTATATGTGGGCGGAGTTATAATTGTTTGATTTATTTAATTCACCATTACTTTGTTCAGAATAAAACTATTTAGTTATACTTTGAATTAACATTGATTAAAAATATGATTGAACTAACAATAGTTAAAGTAAAAGCAAAGCAAATCTGTTAAACTAGCAAAAACTACATTTAAGTTACCGTTTTTTATTTAATTACGACTTGATTCTGATTTTGTACGAATGCTTTTCTGAATCATTCGTCCCCAAGGGGTTAAGGTTACGCTTTCTACGAACATACCGGAAGTTTCCCTGCTACCGTCTGTTTCGTTAACCTTTATTTCCCGTTTTATTGAAATTCTTTCAACTTGAAAAGGTGGTAGATTCAAAATATTTATTTCAAAAATTTATCTTACGTTGAAGCAGAAGGGTTCAAGGTGTATAGTTCGTTCATCAGGAGTTGGCACTTGGCTCTGCCTTCATCACGTGGAACTGGATGATACTATTTCGCTATTTTGGGGAGAAGGATGTGAACAAGGCTGCTATTTGGCGATCGTATGACAAAAATATTTATTTCGCAATCTTCATGTGCATATTTTGAACATGTGCAATTTATTTCATAAACTTGTTGATACTTCTCTCTTTTTACTGAATAGTTTGTTCTTTTTGAGATATTTTGCAGGGAAAAAGCTTTTAAATATAAATTAGCTAGAATAACGAAAGGTATAATAGCTGATAATAAAGCGAAGTAAGTGACTGAAAAAGAATTCACTGTTTGTGTTTGCCCATCACCTTCTACATCACAAAGCCTCCACGTGGTTTCTTATAAGTAGTCTGCGTAGACTGTTTAAAATGTGAACAGTTTGAGCGCATGAAACCAAATTCTATTTTAAAAGTGAATTAGAGGAATTTGTCATATATATTTAAGAATTGAATCGGTAGTGGTGATTGGTGATTATTTTAAAAAGTGGGCGTAATTTTCCTTACTTTTCAAGTTTTACTATTTAATTCTCTTTCAATTTATTATAACTTTACGAAAATCGATATATTTGCAAAACTTGCGGTGTCCCATTGCATTTAGGTTATTGTTATACTTATTATAGTACGGTAAAGAAATATTAAGAGTTGAATAATAAATAAAATTTTTTAAAGTTTATTTATATTGTTTCACATCCACATCCGTTCCACAGAAAAGTTGCCGGTCAGCAATGTGTTAACCGGTTAACGCCCAGCGTCATATATTTAGGACAGTTCCTTTATTCCAAGACATTCATTGTGGTGGAAAACTATTTTCAGTATTTCCATTTATCTGGGTGAATTAAAAGATTCTCAGATACCACAATGATTTAGTTATTTCTGATTAGATCTAGAATTATAAGGAGCACGAACTTTTTGATCTATCAAAGGTTATTTGAATGCTGTAACAGTAGAAAAACCAGTTAATTTCGATAATATATTATACCACTTTTTGTATAATTTCATTTTTAAATTCGGGACAAAACGGGTTAAGAAACATACTTGCTAGCGCTCGTTTCTCGTTTGAAGAGATTAAGTCACATTCCGAGAGCGTTTGTATCAAAATGCTGGAAGTAATTGCTCTAAAGTTTAAAAGTTTCGCATAACCTTTAATGTTACGCTTTCTACGAACAAAAAAAACTGTACCCTTACGACATGTTTCGTTGACCTTTATTTGCTATTTTATTGAAATTCTTTGAACTTGAAAAAGTGGTAGATTCAAAATATTTATTTCAAAAATTCATCTTACGTTGAAGCAGAAGGGTTTAACCCTTTGACGGTTATGAACGTGTTCAGCCAGCAATCGAATCGTGCCTCATAATGCGCGAAACGAGTTCCGCTCGGGAGCAAGATTTTGACCGTAATGGTTAGTAACGAGCACTACTCGGGTAGTGAAATTTTTCCCCAATGCGCGCTGACGAGCTGAGCTCGTTCGCCATAATTATTCTGCATTTACTATGTTAAAAACGAAAAGTACGCAAAAACTGTCATTTATATGTACTACGAATACTTTAAGAAATCTCTAAAACACGTGAGGTGAGCTATCTATCGCATCCAGAGATGCCAACTTGCTCCGCTTTGTAAAATAATATTTCCCAGCGATGGCGAAAGTCAAGTTACTTTCAGTTTAGCATTTCTCCTTTTATGTAATTTTTTCACCACTAAATATCAAAAACTATAAGTAACATACAAAATGCACCGTTAAAACAACAACCTACTGGTTACTCTATTAAAAAGTAGGATGTATAACTGTCCTTCTCCAACGAATTTTACTACATAATTTGCTACCACCTTATTATAACAATTGCAGAAGACGGAGCAGTTGGCATCGCCAGAGAAGGGTGACATTTTCGGAAGAATGGAGGTGGAAAGCAGAAGCCACTTTCGACTACTGTTTGCACGTAATACTGTGCGAATTAATGAAACGAAAACTGCTCATTTCCCTGACTGTCAAAGGGTTAAGGTGTATATAAAGAGTACGAGTCTGAACAACGAATCGTATGAAAGTCTCCACATGGTTTCTAATAGGCAGATATACCAACTTGCTCCGGACAGCGGATAAATATTTTTTTGAAAGTTAACCTTTTAATGTACTATTCTTGGTTTAGTAAATTCGGTTCAAAAGGTTTTACTTACCGCTGCTTTTACATAATCCAAAGACTTATATAATCCACCTCTGTTGCAGTTAAGCCATGTTGAGCGTCTTAAAAAATCTGCAAGTTATGGTTTGTTGTCCCTACCGTTTTTTAAAATATTTTATCTTGACCGGAGAAGTTGGTATCTCTGTATAAAAAAATCCAATCAAACCACTATGAAAGTAAACCAGTATACGAAAGAGCTGTTTAAGAGAAATTCTAGTAGAAATAAGAAAGTGGCGGCAAATATAAGCTTAAAAATTTGTTTAATTTATGAATATGATTGGTTTGTCATATTTACATGTCAACTACTGCAGATTCAATTATCAAACATAGATGATATATTTCTCTGAAGTACTTTTAACACTAAGGGGTTCGCATATATTTAGTGATAAGTTTACCATGTAACCGGTTCCGTGTAACTTGCTCCGCTTTGTAAAATAGTATTTTCTAGTGGTAGAGAAATTTAACTTACTTTTAGTTTAGTATTTTTCATTATAAGGGGCCGTTCAAAAAGTACGTACACAAAAATGGAGAAATTTTAAACCCCTCCCCCCCCTTCGTACATTACCGTACATAAGGTCTTACTCCCCCCCCCCCTTAGAGTACGTACATTTTATTAGTCTACCCCCCTTTTTCATAAAAATTTAAAAATTACGTTTTAAATGAAACTAAATATTTACTTAAGGAGGGTGTAGGATAAAGTCAAATTTAAATTTGATGTATGTTTATAAAGTACGTACTTTGTATAATACCTCCCCCCCTCCCCATCGTACAAAACCGTACATAATAGCAAATCCCCTCCCCCCCCCTTCGGGATGTACGTACTTTTTGAACGGCCCCTAAGTAATTTTTTCAAGACTAAATATCAAAACTTATAAGTATGATATAAAATGCAACGTTTAAGCATCAAACTACTGGTTGCTATATTAAAAAGTAGGCGTAACTATCTTTCTTTAACGAATTTTACTATATAATTTGCTACCACTTTATTAAAACTATGCCAGAAAGCGGAGCAGTTGGCATCCCTGTACTCTATTGTTCCTTGACAAAATGTCACATGAATATCAGGTTGCAACGCGCGACATCCATATGTTGTCACCGGCCACTAACGTTTGGCTTGGACATGACACCAACGTGCTGTCACCGGCGGTTAGTGTATGGCTTGTGTATGGCACCAACGTGTTGTCACCGGCAGCTAACGTTTGGTTTTCACGTGACAACACGGTGGTGTCACCGGACATGAAAGAGTTAAAATAAATTTTGGGTGCACACGCACAACTGGTTCACTTTTTAAATAGTCTTTTAATAGTCTATCTACAAAAAACTGTGTAGAGACTTTCTCGTGTAAGAGGTGATGCCTATAATCTGCCTACCAAATTTTACTTTTTCGCAAATGGTTGTTTCTAGTTTTAGCAAAATGCATACGTTTCAACTCTCAATTTTTCCTTGAATTGATTTTCCAAGTGATTGATTTTCCAATTACTGAAGAGCAATCTTATTCAAAAACCTATTTTTATGTTGATCAGGTTGAAATTCGCCATCTTTGTGATTGTTTTACTTATTTGTTGTAATTATTTAGAGGTTGTAGTGATCAAACTCATTTAAAATTATTATTAAAATTCGAAAAGTTTAATGGAATAACATGAGTTTCGCTATCCCTTTAAAGATGAAGATAAAAATTCCAGGAAAACCACTATGAAAATGGATATTTTGCATTATTTGACATTTTAATTTCAAAATTGAAAAATATATCGATAACGTTTTCTTTCCTGAAAATACATTATCAAATTAATGATCTCTGAATCTATCAGCTTCTAGATTCGAGAAAATTGTTTAAATTAAGAAATACCAGAATAAGGTTTGCGTCTTTGCTGCAGGTATTTTTTATTCTGTTAAGGATCATTGCTGAATATGCAGCTAGTATGTATGTCAGTGTAAAAGGAGAAAAAAAATTCTTCTTGATATTTTAGAGACTATGATCTCAATTTGTACAGATGACGCGTTACCCATCTCCCAATTTCTAGTTTGAACTCATACGCGTAGCTACCAGTTTTTCTGTTTTACCTAAAGATTTTTCCCTGTTTTAGCAAAATTTTTACTTTGCATTATTTGACATTAAAATATCAAAACAGAGATATATGTCGATGGTGTTTTTTTCTATCTTTTGAAATACATTGCCAAACTAATGATCTCTGACTCTACCACTTTTTAGATTCGAGAAAATTTTCGAAATTAAGTTTGTAAAATCAGAGATGCCAACTGCTCTGGCCACTCTAAAATGATTGAAAAGGTAACTAACTACTAAGTAAATTTTGCAAATATAAAGTGGTGATATATGTAAGCCTACGAGTTATTTAGAAGTAGAATTATATAGGATAAAAGTCTGCTAAATTGAATTTATTAAACCAAGAATCAAGATGCACAATGGGATATTGGTGACTGTCTGCGAAACATCCCTAAGGATGATTCGAAAACATGTTATCACAATTTGTTAGGCCCTGCTTCTCAATTTAGACATTGATCTGAAGGGGATTGAAATTATCTCTAAATCCCTGAACCCATAGAACTGCTAAGTGACCAACCACAGGACTTTCGATTCAACAGATTTTATGAGCATGTCTGTCGCATGTACACCGTGGGTTTTAGCGGAGTCTAGGATCGAACCCCGGAACCGTAGCCCAATTCTTAAAAGTTAGCTAATGCTCAGATTTAAAAATATCTTTCACAGGTGACTTAATTTTAATGATACCAAATGAAACTAAATTAAAAAACAGACAAATTCCCTAATATGCTTAGTAGAGGAAAAATAATGCTAAATCTAATTTATTCAGGAACAAAATATTACCAGATCTGCATCTTACAAGAAATAGTAGAAGTTATATTTCCTTTATGCCTTTTATTTGTGAGAAATGCAATATTCGCGACTTCTATTACTTATTAGAAGTTATAACGTATATTTCCTGGGAATAATTTTCTTCGTGACTATAAGCGATATTCACGGAAAATAAGAGGTAGTACAAGATAGTTACTTTGGTGGAAATTAAATATTTTTGCTCTTTTATATTTTTTGGAAAGTAGAAGCTTTGTGTAAAATCTAAAAAGTTGCTTTAATTTTAAGTAGTCAGCAAAAAAGTTCCTGCTTAAGTCGAGGAAAAAGAGCTGTTGCAGCCTGGAAAATATTATGATGCTTCACGTGAATGACAAAACTGGAACAATTCTATCTGCCTTGCCTTAGGTTACACATAATATTTTTTTACCGAGCGCAGATGCAGACTTTTTTGTGTGCATAATTTGACACCAATTTATCAAAACTGAAAAACATGTACGTACTGTTTTTTCTTCCTTTCAAAATGTGTTTTCAAACTACTGGTCTACCACTTTTTAGATGCGAAAAGATATTTTAAATCAAGAAATTCCAACGAAAATTTCAAGTCTTCGGCCTTTATGCTACTGTTCAGATAAAGCATGATTGCTAAACATGAGCGATCATGCATGCGAGAGTTTAAAAAAATGTCATCTCGATATTTTGGAGACTGTCTCCTCAATTTTTTCAGATTGTATGCTTTCCTTCTCTTAATTCTTGTTTTAACCTTATACTCGTAGCCACAATCTTTTCCATTTTTCCCAAAAGATTTTTTTCCAATTTTAGCAAAAGGTATACTTTGCATTATTTTACATTAGAATGTCAAAATTAGAAAATATGTCGATAACGTTTTGCTTAAATCTTGTAAATTGTTATTTATCAAACTATTTATCTTTGAATCTACCACTTCCTAGATTCAAGAATTTTTTTTAAATTAAGTTATTCCTTGGTAATTCTTTTGAATTTAAATTTCCCGTCAAGGGTTCTACTAAAGCACGATTGCTGAACTTGGAGTGATCATGCATGTGAGTTTTAAGAAATGTTGCATTGATATTTTAGAGACTAATCGCCGGTATCTTTTATGATTGCATTCTTCGTTTAACCCCATTCTTAGTTCGACCTCGAGGCTATTAACTTTTTCGTTTTTTTTCGTTGTCCGTAACTTTCGTTTTTCGAAAACATATTCGTTTTCCCGAAATATGTTTTCTAGTTTTAAAAAAATGTATACTTTGTATTACTTGACATAAGAATGCCAAAATTAAAAGAAATTTGCAGACACCGTTTTTTTCTATCTTTTAGAGCACGTTTTCAAACTATCGGTATTTTACTCTACCACTTTCTAGATTTGATAAAATATTTTAAATTAAGAAATTTCTTCGAATCTTTTGCTGTAATTCACCTGTTCTACTGAGACAGGATTGCTGAATATAATACGTTTATGCATATAAATGTTCACAAATATTTTAGAGACTATAACCTCTATCTGTTCCGTTTGCATGTTTTCTTTCTCTCAATTCCCGTTTCGAACCAATACTCGTAGCTACCAGCTTTTCTATTTTCTTCAAAAGAATTTTCTAATTTCAGCAAAATGTATACAAAAGGGGTTATCAAACTACTGGTATCTTATTCTACCGCTTCTTAGATGCGAGAAGATATCTTAAATTAAGAAATCCCTAAGGAAATTTTGTAAATCTAAATCTGTAAATCTACTTTGATAATGCATGCGGGAGTTAAAATGAAATGTCATCTCGAAATTTTGGAGACTATCTACTCAATTTTTTTCCGTTTGCACGTTTTCTTTCTCTCAAATCCAGTTTCGAACCTATACTTATAGCCTCTAGATTTTCTATAAAAGATTTTCCTAACATTAGCAAAATTTATACTTAGCATTATTTGACATTGGAATGTCAAAGTAGAAAAATATGTAGTTACCGTTTTTGCTTCTATCTTTTAAAATACGTTATACGTGATTCACGTTATCTTCAAATTTAAACTTTTTCACACCGAGGAATTCCAGTACTGTATGCATATACTCTTAATTATTTTTATTATGGCACTAGCGAATGAGTTATTTCGTTAAAAAAATGGCCCTATCAGCATGTCAAATTTATACTCACAGCGAATAAAAGTGCATACCCTCCACCTGCTACGGAATTTCCGTAGTTTCAGAAATCTTCTTTTCAGACGGTAGCAAAATTAATGTCATAATATTTAAAAAAAATTAATTTTAGCGTAACTTGTCCACTATTACTTATAAAAGTGCAGGCCATATGGCTAGATTAATAAGTTCTGATAAAAGTTTTATGAGAGATCCATTTGCTTTAAAAATTTCTACTTTGGTTCGCTACCACTTGAAAGAATTATTTTCAAAATCTTCATAAGTTGGAGGGTATGAAAATGTAACGTCAAGTTGAACGATTAAAACAGAGGCAGCGGCCCTTGCGTTTTTTATTATATAGAGGAAAATATATTTAATTATATACTTAGGTATTTTGATTGTTTTTTAAATGATCCATTTCCTTTTTCTAATAATTAATATTATTTATCACTCGATTCTTGAGATTAGATAAGAAAAACATTGAATTGCCCATTCTCTGCTATAAATTGTGTATCTTATACTCTTTAAATATTTTTAAGCCGGTTAAAGAAGATGCGTTTTCAGCAGCAAAACAAACAGCAACGTAAAGCGAAAAAAATTCAAACAAATTGGAATTTTGATAAAAATTGTATTTAGTTCATAAACAAAAATGCCCCTTGCAGCATGCTGAATTTTGTATCTGCGTCCAGTACCTCTGCGACTCGTATTTCAACTTTATTCTTGCGGCTCGTAGCGTATTTTTTTCCCTACAAGTTTAACAGTTCATACTTCTCGAGGTAATTACCGTCTTCATAGTACTCCATTGTCTTCATACTACTTTTTCTACTCAATGTTTACTACAATTTACGCTACAATTTCGAAGTCAACAACAAAACAAAATTTTGCAACAAACAAAAATGTAACGCAGGAATGGAATATTTAAAACAGAGGTGGCGACCCTTTTATTTTTTTTTTATTTTATTTTTTTTTGAACAATCCATTTCATTATTATAATAATTAATATTATTTATAGGTCAGTTTTTGAGGTCAGATAAGCAGAACTATGGATTTTATATTCTCTGCTGTAAATTCTTTGTGTTATTCTTAAATGGATTAATAAAAACTTGAATTGTGACTTGAACATCGACATTTTAATTATTAAAGAGATTCCTATATATATAAAACAACATATATTTTTATGTCATATTGAGAAAATGCGGTGAACCTATCTTCTTCATTATTATATATGCCAAGTTTAAAAGACTCAGTGCCCCTTTTATCTAAAAGTTTTAGACCACTTTCACCTTATATCATACCTGCCAACTCTTCCGGATTTTCAGGAAGATTTTATTTTCATATTTAAAGTGGTAGTAAATATATACTATTTTTTTTCCTTTTATAAACTTAATTTTTGAATGATTTTGAGCACCACTATTCTTACAAAAATGAAGCACATGTATTAATATGCGTTACTATCATGGTTGTCAACTTTAGTTTTTTCAAATGCAACGTATTTGTTTGCTTAAAATTGAAGTTTTAATTCCACTTTACCACTGGTAAAAATGATAATGAAAGGGATTAAAAGTTGGCAGGTATGCCTTACATAATTGTTTTTAGGGATAATAATTAAAATGATACTGGGATGCTTACAGCTTACCTTTGTTGATTAACAATGCTATACCAATACTATGTCTAATTAGCTTTACTATTCGATATAATACTAAAATTTTGAAGCAGAAATCTAAAATCTTCCTTTGCTCAACTTGAATACAAAGAAATGATGTCAATAAGCAGTAACCTGTATTTTAAGTAGTCTTCTGTGTATAGTGGTTTTTAATTTCCTAGGTTGGTAAGAAATTTATTTTCGTCGTATTGTATATACACAATGGGCAATTGGTGACTGTCTGCGAAACATTCCTGAGGATGATTCGAATACATGTTATCACAATTTGTTAGGCCTCCTCCTCAATTTAGACATAAATCTGAAGGGGAAGGAAATTATGTCCAAATCCCTGTACCCATGGAACTGCTCAGTGACGGAACACAGGACTTTCGATTCCACAGATTTTATGAGCACGTATGTCGCATGTACACCGTGAGTTTTAACGGAGTCTAGGTTCGAACCCCGGAATCTCCGAACCATAGTCCGATTCTTAAAAGTTAGCTAAAGATCGGATCGTAAAATTTCCCTTACAGGTGATTTAATTGTAATGATACCAAATAAAACTAAATTTAATAGCTGATCAATTCCCTATTGTGTTTACATTGGAAAAAAATAATGCTAAATCTAATTTATTCAGCAATAACGTGTTAACAGATCAGCATCTTCTTACGGGAAATAGTAGAAAGTATATTTAATTCATGTCTTTTATTTGGGAGAAATGCTATTTTCTCTACTGCTATTAAATATTTACTTTCTCGAGACGGGCGAATCATATATGCATTCTCAGGGAGGCGATAATTAGAGTAAGAAAGATAAAACTGGTAGGCAAACTATTTTTATAGCAGTTTATTTGTATTCAGGGTGATGATAGTTTGCTTTATTTAATTCACCACTATTTAGATGGAATTAAAAATTGTATAGTTACACTTTTAACACACGTGGTTGGATGTCATCAATTATGTCTTTCATTTTTCAAAAATCAATTTTTGTACATATCAAATCATATTTTATCTTTATTTTTAATTTACGTCTACCATCAATATTTCTAGTGTAAAAACGCCAATTTGTCATATTGAATTTTTTCATTGTTTTATTATTTCACAAGTAAAGGGCTTGATATTTTTATGGCTACCACAAATCATTGAAGCATGCTAGATGGCGCCACTAAGGCTTTGCAAAATTTATGTAGAATCTTCATGATTTTGAATCCCGATTTTCTGTATATATGCTATCATCAATTTTTAATGCTCAATTCCAAATTTCTACTGCAATTAATGTAAATTTCACAGATTAAGCTCGTATTTCATGTATATCCATCTAATCATGGCTGTATTCATTTTTCAATGGCAATTAATGTAAATCTCCGATCAAGTTTGTACATACTTCTAATCATGCTTACTTTATTATAATGTTACCACATTGTTACATAATTCAAAATGTCATATTCACTGTATCTAACTTTCATGATGAATGGGGTAGGGGCCGCTGTGCGGCCTAGGCACCCAGTTTTGTTTAAATAAAGAAAGAAAGAACGTGGTTGGATGTGCTTTGCTACCAGAATGTTGCAAAATCCAAAATGTTTTTATACAATGTTGTTACTTCATGATGTATGGGTTAGAGGCCGCTGCGCGGCGTAGGGACCCAATTTTTGCTTAATAAACGTAAACGTAAAACGTGGTTGGATGTGTTAGATTTAAAATAAAAGCAAAAATAAATCTGTCAAATTAGCTGTGCCCAAACTGAAGCTACCGCTTTTTATTTAACCAACCTGATACTGATTCCTTACGGATACATTTATGACTCGCCCGTTCCGTAAGGGTTAAAAGTTATAACGCATATTTCCTTGTAATAATTTTCTTTGTGACTATAAGTGATATTCAAGATAAATAACAGGTAGTCAACGATAGTTACTTTGGTAGAAATTATATATTTTTGCAATTTTATCTTTTTTGGGAAAGTAGAAGCTCTGTGAATAATCTAAAAAATTGCTTTAACTTTAAATGTCCACAAAAAAGATCTTGCTTAAGTAGAGGAAAAAGGATTGTTGCAGCCTGGGAAAAATTCTGATGTTTTGCGAGAATGACAAAACTTGAACAATTCTATCTGCCTTGTGTTAGGTTACACATAGAATTTTTTTTACCGAACGCAGATGCAGACATCAGATAATAAAAACTAAAAAACATGTATGCACCGTTTTTTCTACCTTTCAAAATGTGTTATAAAAGTACTGGTATATGATTCTACCACTTTTTAGATGCGAGATGATATTTTAAATCAAGAAATTCCAACGAAAAATTTGTGAAGTTTTCGGCCACTATGCTGCTGTTGTAATAAAGCATGATTGCTAAATATGAGCGATCATGCATGCGAGAGTTTAAAAAAGTGTCATCTCGATATTTTGGAGACTATCTCCTCAATTTTTTCAGTTTGTATGTCTGCTCTTTCTTATCCCCTTGGGGACGGATGATTCTGAAAAGCATTCGTACAAAATCAGAATCAAGTTGTAATTAAATAAAAAACGGTAACTTAAATGTAGTCGTTGCTAGTTTGACAGACTTACTTTGCTTTTACTTTAATTATTGTTAGTTTAATCATATATATAATCACTGTTAATTCAAAGTATAACTAAATAATTTTATTTTGAGCAAAGTAATGGTGAATTAAATCAATTTAACAATTATAACTCTGCCCACAAATAAACTGTTAAAGAAATACTTTGATTACCAGTTTTATCTTTTTATCCTGATTGATACAGTTTTATACTGTCACGTATTTGTGACAGGCGGCGCGAAAGGGTTATTACTTGTTTCGATCTTATACTCTTAGCTACAAACTTTTCCTTTTTTCCAGAAAGATTTTTTTCCAGTTTTAAAAAAGGTATATTTTGCACTATTTTACAATAGACTTTCAAAATTAGAAAATATGTAGATAACTTTTTGCTTAAATTTTGTAAATTACTATTTATCAAACTATCTTTGAATCTACCACTTCCTATATTCAAGAAATTTTTTCAATAAAATTATTCCGCAGTAGTTCTGAAGACGCAATTTAAGTTGTTCTTGGGTTCTACTAAAGCATGATTGCTGAACATGGAGCGATCATGCATGCTAAATTTAAGAAATGTTATATTGATGTTTTAGAGACTTATCGCCGGTGTCTTTTCTGTTTGTAATCTACGTTTCTCCTCATTCTTAGTTCGATCCCGAGACTATTAACTCTTCGTTTTTTCCCGAAATATGTTTTTTAGTTTTAGCAAAATGTATACTTTGCATTATTTCACATTAGAATGCCAAAACGAAAAAAATAGTAGAAACCGTTTTTTGTTCTATCTCCAAGAATACGTTATCAAGCTATCTGTTTTTGACTCTACCACTTGATTAATAAAATAATTTTAATTTGCTGTTATTCACCTGTTCCACTGCGACAGTATTGCTATTTATAATACGTTTATGCATACACATGTAAAAAAATAAATGTTCACCTGATATTTTAGAGACTATCACCTCTATCCGTTCCGTTTGCATGTTTTCCCTCTCTCAATTCCCGTTTCGAACCTACACTCGTTGCCTCTAGATTTTCTATTTTCTCTAAAAGATTTTTCTAATATTTGCAAAATTTATACTTCGCATTATTTAGCATTAGAATGTCAAAATTGAAAAATGCGTAGATACCGTTTTGTTTCTATCTTTTAAAATACGTTGTCTGACTCTACCGAATTCTAGATTCGAGAAATGTTTTTGATTAATATATTACAGAGAATCTTTTTGTGAATCATTCGCTGTCATTTCGCTGATTATATAAAGCATTATTTCTGAATATGAATCGTTTATGCATATGCAGGCCTGCTAACTACTACGCTTTTTGCAAAATATTTTATAGAGTGACAAACATTTAAAAACCGAAGCCTTCAGAATTTTTGATAATTTTGCCTCACTTCGAAAAGGGCTGGAACAAAGTGGCGTTGCTAATGAGCTTTCAAATCATTTGATGCGTAGTGGGGGGGGGGAAATTTAAATGAATATGAAAAATAATACATTAAAACCACTAGCTACCACTAGAAATTTTTTTATTTTTTATAAAATGATAGATAGGTAGATGGTAGAAAGATAGCAGCCCTGCACCTCGATCTTTTCCAATAGATTCTTGATCTTTTCTCTTCTTCCAATTCCACTTTCAAACCTATACTCACAGCTACCAACTTTTTTGTTTGTCCCAAAATATTATTCTCAGTGTTAGCAAAATGTATACTTCGCATTTTTTGACATAGGAACTTCAAAAGTAAAAAATATATGGATACCATTTTTGTTTCTGTTTCTGAAATAAGTTAGTAAACTATCGGTCTCTGACTCTACCACTTCTCACATTCGAGAAAACGTTTTAAATTAAGACTTTCAAATACGCACGTTATAAGTCATTTTCTGTCATTCCACTGTTCTACTATTGCATGATTGTTGAATTTGATGCAAATATGCATAAAAGGCTTAAAAGATTAAATGTTCACCGGATATTTTAGAAGCTATACCTAACGCCTTCTACAACTGAAAGTCTCTACGCGGTTTTTATAGATAGTCCGATGAGACAACCATGTAGAAACATTAGTTAGTTATTGGAATTACATAAATTTTCTGGCTTGTGTGCTCAATATAGGCTTATAAACCTTCATCAAGTAGAAAAAGGACAGATAGCACAATAGGAGAGACAGCGCCAAGTAGTACTGCCTCGCCTAAAGAAACATTAGTTTATGAAAGAGCCATTTAAGAGATAATCTAATAAAAGTAAGAAAGTGGTAGCAAATTTATATCTAAAAATTTGTTTAATTTATGAATATGACTGGTTTGTCTTATTTACTTGTTAGCCACTGCAGATAAAATTCACAAATATATATGATGAGTTTCTCTAAATTTCTTATAAAATAGAATTTGGGTTCATGCTCACAACTAGTTCACTTTTTAAATACTCTGCGCAGACTACTAATAAAATACCGTGCGGGGGCATTCTGATGTAGGAGGTGATTGCTACACCGCAATCTTTTCGTTTTGTATGTTTCCTTTCTCCGAATTCCTGTTTCGAACCTATAGTCCCGCCTCCTATATCTGAAAGCCTATTCACGGTTTCTTATAGGTAGACCGATCAGATCACTAGAAGGTAAACCAGCTTGCGAAAGAGCCATTTAATTAAAAATCTAGTCAAAATAAGAAATAAGATAATAAGATAAGGTTTTAAACTTTAAGCTATTTATTCCCGTCCACATATACTTATATCGTGAAATTGATCATATGGATTTGTTTATACTAAGAAGTCATACCTTTCTGTTGCCTAAGGCTTAATCTTAAAAAACATTATTTTTATTTTCTATTTTTTTTATTTCCAATGAGCTGCACAATTGGTCTTGCCGATGAGCAGACCTAGTGCGTTCTCCAGAGGTAGTATCCACTCTTTCAGGACCACCACAATGGATGAGATACCGTTGGTCATGTTAATTTGGACGTCTAGTTTCTGCCACACTAGATGGCGGCACCGAGACTCTATTTGGATGCTAAAGTGCACTAGGAATTTTAAGTTTGCCGGAAATGCCAAGAGCAAATAAGGCACTCCAGGGATCTTTCACATGCCGCATAATTACACGACATGGCCGCTGAAGATTTACTGCATCCCGAAAATCCGGTGTCTGGGTCGGGGATCGAACCCTCAGACTTGGGCTCAGAGGGCCGACGACAAACCAACTGCGCCATCCAGCCACTCTTAAAAAAATTGAACTTGAAATACATTGCATGCATTGTACCCATATATGAGTATTTATATTTTATAACCGTCGTTGAACAGCTGACCCAATTTTTTTTGGGCTTCACAACTACTAATTTTCAACTCCATAGCCTTGTAATTTTTTGAACCCACTCCAGAAGACAAGGGAACTCCTGGATCAAGTATTAGGAGAATTTTGCCTTTTTGGAAGACTTTTTGAGGGAACTTAACCGCATTTGCGTTACATGGAGAGGAAGACCACGAGAAACTCTTACTGTTAGCCTGACAGTAAGGGGACTTTAACCCATGATCCGCCTATTATTGAGGATATTTCATGTCAGCACTGTGGTAGGTGCAAGCCGGATGCGGAATTCGTATCGACCACCCAGCGCCGGGATCGAACTCCGGTTCACCTCATTGGAAGGCGAACGCTCTATCCCCTAAGTCATCGCGACTCAAGTATTCTATTATCTCACTATAGTCAAAATAATTATGTAAGTAAAACTACCTTGTTCCTGCACATTGTCAATGAAACAAATACAATCTAAGAAACACTTTTGCTAGCGCTCTTTTCTCTTTTAAAGAGATCAAGCCACGTTACGGGTACGGTTGTTTTAAAATGCTGGAAGTAATTGCTCTATAGTTTAAAAGTTTTGCATAACTTTTAATGTTATGCTTTGTGCAAACACCGAAATCTGATATCAGCGAAACAACGTTTTCGCCAACCTTTATTTCCCACTTTATTGAAATTCCTTCAACATGAAAAAGTGGTAGATTCAAAATATTTATTTCAGAAATTCATCTTGCGTTGAAGCAGAAGGATTTAAGGTGTACATAAGGAATTCGAGTCTAAACAACGAATTGTATGAAAGTCTCCACATGGTTTCTAATAGGCAGATATACCAACTTGCTCCGGACAGCGGATAAATATTTTCGAAAGGTAGAATTTTGCTGTACTATTCTTGGTTTAGTAAATTCAGTTCATAGGGTTTTACTTACCGCAGCTTTTAAACAATCCAAAGATTTATATAATCCTCCTCTGTTGAAGTTAAGCCATGTTGAGCGTTTTAAAAAATCTGCAAGTTTCGGTTTGTAGTTCCTACCATTTTTCAAAATATTTTGCCTTGACCGGAGCAGTTGGTGTCTCTGTACAAAAAAATCCAATCAAACCACTATGAAGGTAAACGAGTTTACGAAAGAGCTGTTTAAGAGAAAATCTAGTAGAAATAAGAAAGTGGTGGCAAATGTATGCTTAAAAATTTGTTTATCTCATAAATATGATTGGTTTGACATATTTACATGTCAACTACTGCAGATTCAATTCTCAAACATAGATGATATATTTCTCTGAAGTACTTTTAAAGTAAATTTTGGGCTCAGACGCACAACTGGCTCACTTTTTAAATAGTAGAGACTTTCTCGTGTAGGAGGTTATGGTGATGCCTATAGTCATAGCTACCAAATTTTACTTTTTCGCAAATGGTTGTTCCTAGTTTTAGCGAAATGCATATGTTCCAACGTTCACTTTTTCCCTGAATTGATTTTCCAAGTGGCAGTAAAACAATTTCTGAAAAGCAATCTTATTCCAAAACATATTTTTATGTTTATCTGGTAGAAATTCGCTATCGTTGTGATTGTTTTACTTTTTTGTTGTAATTATTCAGAGGTTTAGCGATCAAATTCATTTAAAATTATTATTGAAATTCAAAAAGTTTAAATGAATAACTTGAGTTTTGTTTCCCTTTTAAGAAGAAAGATGAAAGATGAAAATAAAAACTTCCAGGAAAACCGCTATGAAAATGGATATTTTGCATTATTTGACATTTGAATATCAAAATTGAAAAGTATGTCGTTAACGTTTTCTTTTCTAAAAATACTTTATCAAACTAATGATCTCTGATTCTATCAGCTTCTAGATTCGAGAAAATTGTTTAAATTAAGAAATTCCTGAATAATTTTTGTGTCTTTGCTGCAGGTATTTTTTATTCTGTTAAAGTATGATTGCTGAATATGCGGCGAGTATGCATGCCAGTGTAAAAGAAGAAAAAAAAATAATTCTTCCAGATATTTTAGAGACTATGATCTTAAATTGGCTTGATGACACGTCACCCTTCTCTCAATTTCTGGCTTGAACTTACACGAGAAGCTACCAACTTTTCTGCTTTCCCTAAATATTTTCTCTTTGTCTTAGCAAAATGTTTACTTTGCATTATTTGACACTAAAATGTCAAAACTGAGAAATATGTTCATAGCGCTTTTTTGTATTTTTTAGAATACATAATCAAACTAATGATCTCTGACTCTACCACTTTTTAGACTCGAGAAAATTTTCTAAATTAAGTTTGCAAAATGCTTTTCGGCATAGAGTGGTATCGCCAGCCAAACACTGTGCAACGCAAAGAGGTAGCGGGCTCGTTTCACGCTCTGTTACTCTGGAAGTATCTTTAGGCTGTTTTTCACTGTATTGTGTTATCATCCTTCTATTTGATGAAGGTTTATAAAGCTAAATTGGGCACACAAGCCTGCAGTGTTGTAATTCCAGTAAACCTGCAGGAATTTCGCTGATCTATTAATCTTTTTGGGACTAGCGAATCATAAATGTATTCGTACGGAATCAGATTCAGGATAATAAAATATAAAAAGTGGTAGCTTACGTTTGTGGATAGCTAATTTGACAGACTTATTTTTGCGTTCACTTTAAATCTAACACATCATTTCCTTGTGTGTTAAAAGTGTAGTATACAATTTTTAATTCGAACTAAAAAGAGGTGGATTAAGTAAAGCAAACTATTATTACACCACCTACAAATAAACTACTATAAAAATAGTTTCGATACCAGTTTTATCCTTTTTACCCTGATTAACGACACCTTGAGAATGCAAGTATGTCTCGACCGCTACAGCCAGCTGTAAATACTGTGGAAAATATCAATCTCTTAAACATCTAATCGCCGAATGTGACAAATTCCGGACACTCCGAGGAAATCTCTTTCGTAATATGAACGACTTGACTCTTTGGTTCCGATCTAACGCACAAAAATATGCTATCACTGAGATAATTAAACGTACCCTGGTAGATATAATGACACCAGACAATCTCATGGACCCTCTTGATATGAATCAAATTTAGATCTTTGCACCTAATTAACATCTCTCGGGGTTGCATAGCGACCACCTGCCCTGCCACAAACAGCTAAATGCTCTTAATGCTTTCTTTTAATTCTACTCATTTCATTTCATTGCTATTTATTTGTTTTTAACTTTGGAACCCTTTTGGTTCAATGATATTTTTATATTTTAATATTCTGGAAGCCTGTTGGTTCAATTTCTATGTTTTCAATGTTTTATTACGCTTAAAATGCTTTTGCTTGTCTAATTTACCTTTTGATCCAATGTTTTTAATGCTTACAATCTTTCACTTACCTGTTTACCCTCTTGGATCCAATGTTATATACTGTATTCTTTTTCAGATTGTTGTTGTTAGCAATATTCAAAGATACTTAAGAAATCATGTAATGCTATATCAAATTCGTCTCTATTCAAATCTAAGGCATACAAGTCATTGTCAACTAAAATTTTAGGATGTCAACTAAAATTTAGGATAAGCATTAAATATTATTATATTTATTTATTATTCATTTATTTTGTCTTAGTATTCATGTTTATCATTGTAAATTCTCATCTTCTTTTGTTTTCAAACTGAAAATTGTTTTGTATCCTTTTGTTGATCAATAAATTTTCACCCCGGATGCCCCCGCTAGGGTGCGGAACGGGGCTGAGCTTTGAATGCATGTCTCGACCGTCTCTAAGAGGTTAAAGAATGATTGCTGAATACGAAGCGATTATGCATGTGAGTGAGAAAGATACATGTCCCTGGTATATTAGAGTTTCTTAATTTCCGTCGCATTGGAGATGCACAATGGGATATTAGAGACTGTCTGCGAAACATCCCTGAGGATGATTCGAAGACATGTTATCACAATTTGTTAGGCCCTGCTTCTCAATTTAGACATAGATCTGAAGGGGAATGAAATCATCTCTAAATCCCTAGACCCATGGAACTGCTAATACTGCCACAGGACTTTCGATTCCGCAGATTTTATGAGCATGTATGTCACATGTACACCGTGTGTTTTAGCGGAGTCTAGGACCAAACCCTGGAACCTCCGTGACGTGGTCCGATTCTTAAAAGTTAGCTAATGCTCGGATTTAAAAAATATCTCTCACAGGTAACTTAATTTTAATGATACCAAATGAAACTAAATTCAAAAACAGACAAATTTCCTAATATGTTTAGCAGAAAAAAAATAATGCTAAATCTAATTTATTCATCAATAAAATATTACCAGATCTGCATCTTACAGGAAATAGTAGAAGATATATTTCATTTATGCCTCTTATTTGCCAGAAATGCAATATTCCCGACTTCTATTTCTTATTAAAAGTTATAACGTATATTTCCTGGGAATGATCTTCTTCGTGACTATAAGCGATATTCAAGAAAAATAAGAGGTAGTACATGATAGTTACTTTGGTAGAAATTAAATATTTTTGCATATTTATATTTTTTAGAAAGTAGAAGCTCTGTGCAAAATCTAAAAAGTTGCTTTAACTTTAAGTAGTCAAGAAAAAAGTTTTTGCTTAAGTCGAGGAAAAAGGGTTGTTGCAGCCTGGAGAAAATCATGATGCTTCACGTGAATGACAAAACTTGAACAATTCTATCTGCTTTGTGTTAGGTTACACATATTATTTTTTTACCGAGCGCAGATGCAGACTTCTTTTTGTGTGCATAATTTGACATTATATTATCAAAATTGAAAAGTACGTACGTACCGTTTTTTCTACCTTTCAAAATGGGTTATCAAACTACCGGTATCTTGATCTACCACTTCTTAGATGCGAGAAGATATTTTAAATTAAGAAATTCCAAACGAAATTTAGTTAATCTGTGCTAGGGAATTTACTTTTATAATAAAGCATGGTAGCTAAACATGAAGCAATCATGCATGATAGAGTTAAAACGAAATGTTATCTCGAAATTTTGGAGACTAACTCCTCAATTTTTTCCGTTTGCACGTTTTCTTTTTCTCAATTCCAGTTTCGAACCTATTCTTATAGCCTCTAGCTGTTCTATTTTCTCTAAAAGATTTTTCTAATATTAGCAAAATATATACTTTGCATTATTTGACATTAGAATGTCAAAATTGAAAAACATGTAGTTACCGTTTTGGTTTGTACCTTCTAAAATACATTATCTGATTTTACCACTTCCTTAGATTCCAGAAATTTTTTTATATTAATATATTCCGTAGAATCTTTCGTAAATCATTCAGTGATTATATAAAGCATTATTTCTGAATATGAATTGTTTATGCATATGCAGGCCTGCCAACTATTACGCTTCTTGTTAACTATTTTTCAGAATGGCAGACATTTAAAAACCAAAGGTTTCTGAATTTTTGATAATTTTGCCTCACGTCAAGAACAAAGTGACGTTGCACATGAGCTATTGAAACATTTTATACATTGTGGTGGGAAAAATGAATATAAAAAATAGGACTTAAAACATAATTATAGCTACCGCTAGATATTTTTTTTAATAAAAAGTGTAGAAAGTTGGCAACCCTCCATATGAAAAAGACATATCCTCCTGATATTTTAACCCTTTAGTGGGCCATTTATTTCTAGTAAAGATAAATTAAAGAATTTTTGTAATTGAAATTCATTTAAGAATAGTTATTGATATAGGAAAGGAAAAATTCATTTAGCTTATAAAAAATTTATTTAAATCTTAATGCCATTTTTTCGGTGGTAAGTATATTTAACACGACCTATCAGGAACTTATCGACATCATTTTTCCTTTTTTTTAAAATAAATTTTATTAATGCTACAAACTTAGAAAAGAATTATGCATTTTATAACTTTTTTACGTTTTCTTATGCTAAAAAATGGTAGCCAATATTATTCAAACGCACTTCAAGGAAGCTGGAGTTATTAAGAAATGGAAACCAAAATTAAAAGTTTAGAAAAGCAAACATGGACTTTAAAAATTGGTGGTAAGTATGCGTACCACGGCTTTATAAAGGGTTAATCAATATCACCTCCATTTTTTCCGATGGCACGTTTCTCTTCTTCATATTCCACTTTCAAACCTATACTCACAGTTGCCAACTTTTTTGTTTGTCCCAAAATATTATTCCCAGTGTTAGCGAAATGTATACTTTGCATTTTTTGACATAGGAACGTCAAAAGTAAAAAATATATAGATACCGTTTTTGTTTCTGTTTCTGAAATAAGTTAGTAAACTATCGGTCTCTGATTCTACCGCTTCTCACATTCGAGAAAACGTTTTAAATTAAGACTTTCAAACACGCACGTTTTAAGTCATTTTCTGTCATTCCACTGTTCTACTATTGCATGATTGTTGAATTTGATGCGATTATGCATAAAAGGCTTAAAAGAAGAAATGTTGACCGGATATCTTAGAAGCTGTTCCTAACGCCTCCTACAACTGAAAGTCTCTACGCGGTTTTTATCGATAGTCCGATGTAGAGCCCCTGAATTAGACAGGCTGACTTGTCATTTATTGTTGGAGCAAAGAGCTAACATAAGCACAGCGAATAAATATTTTCAAGTGGTAGTATATTAATTGTAATTCTTGGCTTAATAAGTTCGATTTAGTAGATTTTAATCCACCACAATTTCTAAACAATGCGTAGATTTATATGATTCACCACTTTATAGTACTTCTTACATACTTCAAATTTTTAAAAGCAAGCAAATATTGTCAACCAATTGCAAAATTTACTTTGCAGTTATTAACCGTTTTTTTAAAATTATTTTGGCGTGTCCGCAGCTGTTGTCATCTCTGTAATAACATAACGAATACTAAAATAACGTTAACTTGCAATCTTGTTTGCTCCAATATTGCTTGATAGGTCAGCTCTGATAGTATAGGAGCCTTAGTCCGATGAGACAACTATGTAGAAACATTTTTTAGTTATAGGAATTACATAAATTTTCAGGCTTGTGTGCTCAATATAGGCTTATAAACCTTCATCAAGTAGAAATAGGACAGATACCACAATAGTTGAGAATTCGCCAAGTAGTACTACCTCGCCTAAAGAAACATTAGTTTATGAAAGAGCCATTTAATAGATAATCTAATAAAAGTAAGAATGTGGTAGCAAATTTATATCTAAAAATTTGTTTACATGAATATGACTGGTTTGTCTTATTTACTTGTTAGCCACTGCAGATAAAATTCACAAATATATATGATTAGTTTCTCTAAATTTCTTTTAAAATAGAATTTGGGTTCATGCTTACCACTGGTTCACTTCTTAAATACTCTGCGCAGACTACTAATAAAATACCGTGCGGGGGCTTTCTGATGCAGGAGGTAACTGCCATACCTCAATCTTTTCGTTTTACATGTTTCCTTTCTCCGAATTCCTTTTCGAACCAATAGTCCCGCCTCCTATAACTGAAAGCCTATACACGGTTTCTTATAGGTAGTTTGATTAGATCATTAGAAGTTAAACCAGTATGCGAAAGAGCCATTTAATTAAAATCTAATCAAAATAAGAGATAAGATAATATGAATAAGATAAGGTTTTAAACTTTTTGCTATTTATATTCCCGTCCACATATACTTATATCGTGAAATTGATTATATGGATTTGTTTATACTAATACCTTACCTTTATTCATACCTTTCTGTTGCCTAAGGCGTAATCTTAAAAAAAAAATTTTTAATTTTTTTTTATTTCCAATGAGCTGCACAATCGGTCTTGCCGATGAGCAGACCTAGTGCGTTCTCTAGAGGTAGTATCCTCTCTTTCAGGACCACCACAATGGTTGAGATACCATTGGTCATGTTAATTTGGACGTCTAGTTTCTGCCACACTAGATGGCGGCACCGAGACTCTATTTGGATGCTAAAGTGCACTAGGAATTTTAATTTTACCGGAAATGCCAAGAGCCAATAAGGCACTCCAAGGATCTTTTACATGCCGCATAATCACACGACATGGCCGCTGAAGATTTACTGCATCCCGAAAATCTGGTGTCTGGGCCGGGGATCGAACCCGCAGACTTGGGCTCAGAGGGCCGACGACAAACCAACTGCGCCACCTAGTCACTCTTAAAAAAATTGAGCTTGAAATACATTGCATACATTGGACCCATATATGAGTATTTATATTTTATAACCGTCGTTGAACAGCTGACCCAATTTTTTTGGGCTTTACGACTACTAGTTTTCAACTCCATAGCCTTGGATGTTTTTGAACCCAATCCAGAAGACAAGGGAACTCCTGGATCAAGTATTGGGAGAATTTTGCCTTTTTGGAGGACTTTTTGAGGGAACTTATCCGCATATGCGTTACATAGAGAGTAAGACCACTTGAAACTCTTACTGTTAGCCTGACAGTAAGGGGACTTTAACTCATGATCTGCCTACCATTGAGGATATTTCATGTCAGCACTGTGGTAGGTGCAAGCCGGATGCGGAATTCGTATCGACCAGTCATCGAAGGGATCGAACTCCGGTTCACCTCATTGGAAGGCGAACGCTCTATCCCCTAAGTCATCACCTCCTACATCAAGAAGCCTCCACACGAGCTTTCATAAGTAATCCGCGCAGACTGCTTAAAAAGCGAACCAGTTGTGCGCATATACCCAAAACTTTTTATAAAAGTAATTGAGAGAAATATATCTTATATATTTGAGAATTGAATCTGAAGTGGTTGACAAGTGAATAAGGCAAGCCAATAATATTCATAAATAAAATAAAGTTTTAGTCATATATTTGATACCACTTTCTTTTTTTAACCATATTCTGTATTAAATGACTCTTTCGGTAAGTGGATATCCTTCATAGTGGTCTGATCGGACTACCTATAAAAAACCGTGAGGAAGCTTTCAGTTATAGGAGGCGTTGCCTAAGTCATCGCGGCTCAAGTATTCTATTATCTCACTATTGTCAAAATAATTATGTAAGCAAAACTACATAGTTCCTGCACATTTTCAATGAAACAAATACAAACTAAGAAACGCATTTGCTAGCGCTCTTTTCTCTTTTAAAGATATCAAGCCACGTTCCGGGTACGGTTATTTTAAAATGCTGGAAGTAATTGCTCTATAGTTTAAATGTTTTGCATAACTTTTACACTTATAACTTTGTGTAAACATCGAAATCTGGTTTTCACCTGACGTATGTTTACATCAACCTTTATTTCCCAGTTTATAGAAATTCTTACAACTTGAAAAAGTGGTAGATTCAAAATATTTATTTCAAAAATTCATCCTGCGTTGAAGCAGAAGGATTTAAGGTGTACATAAAGAGTGCGAGTCTGAACAGCGAATCGTATGAAAGTCTCCACATGGTTTCTAATAGGCAGATATACCAACTTAGCAAAATGTATACTTCGCATTTTTTGACATAGGAACGTCAAAAGTAAAAAAATATGTAGATATCGTTTTGTTTCTGTTTTTGAAATAAGTTAGTAAACTATCGGTCTCTGACTCTACCACTTCCACATTCTAGAAAACTTTTTAAATTAAGACATTTAATTGGAAACACTATAAGTCATTAACTGTTATTCCGCTGTTCTACTACAGCATGATTGTTGAACATGATGCGATTACGCATTAAGGCTTAAAAAAAATCGATCACCCGACATTTTAGTGACTATACCCGACGCCTCCTACAACTGTAAGCTACCACACGGATTTTTATAGGTAGTCCAATCAGAAAACTATGTGGGCACACTAGTTTCTGATAGAGCCATATAATAGATAATCTAGTTAAAAAAAGAAAGTAGTTGCAAATATACGTCTGAAAATTTGTTTAATTTATGAATATGACTGGTTTGTCTAATTTACTTGTTAGCCACTAAAGATTCAATTCTCAAATATATATGATTTATTTCTCTAAATTTCTTTTAAAATAGAATTTGGGTTCATGCTCACAACTAGTTCACTTTTTAAATACTCGGCGCAGACTATTTATAAAATACCGAGCGAGGGCTTTCTGATGTAGGAGGTGATTGCTATACCTCAATCTTTTCCTTTTGCATGTTTCCATTCTCCCAATTCCTGTTTCGAACCTATAACTTCTATAACTGAAGGCCTATACACGGTTTCTTATAGGCAGTCTGATCTGACCAATAGCAGATAAAACATTTCACGAATGAGCCATTTAATAAAAAATCTAGTAAAAATAGGGAATCAGATACTAAGAAGCCATACCTTTCTGTTGCCTAAGACTTTATCTTAACACGTTGCTGACCGGCAACTTCTCTGTGGAACAGATGTGTAAGTAAAACAATATAAATAAGCTTTAAAATTTATTATTCAACTCTTAATATTTCTTTTTCGCATCATAAAAAGTATAACAATCACCTACGTGTAACTGTACACCACAAGTTCTGCAAATTTATCAGGTTTCGTAAGGTTATAATAAATTGGTCGAGAATTAAATAGTTAAACTTGAAAAGTAAAGAAAATTACCCCCACTTTTTGAAATAGTCACAACGAGATCACTGCTAACATGATTGCTATGACTCGTGACCGGTCACCAACGCCTGGTCACGAAAACACGAGATAACTCGTGACCGGTCAGCAATGTGTTAACGAACATTGGACTTAAAATACATTGCATACATTGAAACAAATACAACTATGCCAGTACATTTAAAAGTTTTACCAGTACATTTGCCAGTTCTCTTTTCTCTTTTAAAGAGATTAAGCCACGTTCCGGGCAAGTTTGTAATAAAACGATGGAAGTAATTGCTCTAAAGTTTAAAAGTTTCGCATAACCTTTAATGTTACGCTTTCTACGAACATAGAGAACCCTGTGCGGCAACCGTGTTTCGTTAACCTTTATTTGTCATTTTATTGAAATTCTTGAAAATATGGTTGATTCAAAATATTTATTTCAAAAATTTATCTTACGTTGAAGCAGAAGGGTTTAAGGTGTATAGTTCGTTCATCAGGAGCTGGCACTTGGCTCCGCCTTCATCACGTGGTATCGGAAGATATTATTTCGCTATTTTGGGGAGAAGGATGTGAACAAGGCTGCTATTTGGCGATCGTATGGCAAAAATATTTACTTCGCGATCTTCATGTGCATATTTTGAACATGTGCATTTTATTTCATAAACTTGTTGATATTTCTCTCTTCTTACTGAATAGTTTGTTCTTTTTGAGATATTTTGCTGGGAAAAAGTTTTTAAACATAAATTTGCTAGAATAACGAAAGGTACAATAGCTGATAATAAAGCGAAGTAAGTGACTGAAAAAGAATTCACTGTTTGTGTTTGCCCATCACCTTCTACATCAGAAAGCCTCCACGCGGTTTCTTAGAAGAAGTCTGCGTAGACTATTTAAAATGTGAACAGTTTGAGCGCATGAAACCAAATTCTGTTTTAAAAGTGAATTAGAGGAATTTGTCATCTATATTTAAGAATTGAATCTGTAGTGGTGATTGGTGATTATTTTAAACAGTGTGCTTAATTTTCCCTACTTTTCAAGTTTTACTATTTAATTCTCTACCAATTGATTATAACTTGACGAAAATCGATATATTTGCAAAACTTGTGGTGCCCATTGGGTTTCAGTTATTGTTATACTTATTATAAGTACGATAAAGAAATATTAAGAGTTGAATAATAAATAAAAAATTATAATGTTTGTTTATATTGTTTTACTTCCACATCCATTCCACAGAAAAGTTGCCGGTCAGCAATGTGTTAAGAAACATATTTCCTAGCTCTCGTTTCTCTTGTGAAGAGATTAAGCCACAATCCGAGAGCTTTTGTATTAAAATGCTGGAAGTAATTGCTCTAAAGTTTACGCTTTCTACGAACATGGAAGATCCTATTATGCTTACACCTTTTACTGTTAACCTTTATTTGCCATTTTATTGAAATTCTTTCAACTTGAAAAAGTGGTAAATTCAACAAATTTATTTCAAAAATTCATCTTACGTTGAAGCAGAAGGGTTTAAGGTGTACATAAAGAATGCGAGTCTGAACAACGAATCGTATGAAAGTTTCCACATGGTTTCTAATAGGCAGATATACCAACTTGCTCCGGACAGCGGATAAATATTTTCGAAAGGTAGACTTTTACTGTACTATTCTTGGTTTAGTAAATTCGGTTCAAAAGGTTTTACTTACCGCTGCTTTTGAATAATCCAAAGACATATAATCCGCCCCTGTGGCAGTTAAGCCATGTTGAGCATTTTAAAAAATCTGCAAGTTTCGGTTTGTAGTTCCTACCGTTTTTTAAAACATTTTTTTCTTGACCGGAGCAGTTGGTATCTCTGTATAAAAAAATCCTAGCAAACCACTATGAAGGTAAACCATTATACGAAAGAGCTGTTTAAGAGAAAATCTAGTAAAAATAAGAAAGTGGTGGCAAATATATGCTTAAACAGGGTTCCCGCGGTCCTTGTAAAATTTAAAAATTGGTAGCAAATTTAGGGTGGAGCTACAATATACTTTTTTTATTTTAATATACTTTTTTATCGTAAAGTGCTGAAATTTTCGTGCATATATATATTTTTTAGAAAACAATTTTTAGTGGTGGCTACACAGAAATAAAAATGTCAAAATTTCTTTTATTTTTATTACCACTTTTTAAAATTCTCAAGGACCGTGGGAACCCTGTTAAAAATTTGTTTAATTCATGAATATGATTGGTTTGTCATATTTACATGTCAACTACTGCAGATTCAATTCTCAAGCATGGAAGATATATTTCTCTGAAGTACTTTTAAAATAGATTTTGGGTGCACACGCACTACTGGTTCTCTTTTTAAATAGTCTTTTAATAGTCTATCTACAAAAAACCTTGTAGAGACTTTCTCGTTTAGGATGTGATGCCTATAATCTGCCTATCAAATTTCACTTTTTCGCAAATGTTTCTTCCTAGTTTTAGCAAAATACATACGCTTCAACTTTCAATTTTTCCTTGAATTGATTTTCCAAGTGGTAGTAAAACAATTACTGAGAAGCAATCTTATTCAAAAACATATTTTTATGTTGATCAGGTTGAAATTCGCCATTATTGTGACTGTTTTACTTATTTGTTGTATTTATTTAGAGGTTGTAGTGATCAAACTCATTTAAAATTATTATTAAAATTCGAAAAGTTTAATGGAATAACATGAGTTTCGCTATCCCTTTAAAGATGAAGATAAAAATTCCAGGAGAACAGCTATGAAAATGAATATTTTGCATTATTTGACATTTTAATTTCAAAATTGAAAAATATGTCGATAACGTTTTCTTTTCTGAAAATTCATTATCAAACTAATGATCTCTGAATCTATCAGCTTCTAGATTCGAGAAAATTGTTTAAATTAAGAAATACCAGAATAAGGTTTGTGTCTTTGCTGCAGATATTTTTTATTCTGGTAAAGCATGATTGCTGAATATGCAGCGAGTGTGCATGCTAGTTTAAAAGGAGAAAAAAAAATCTTCTCAATGATATTTCAGAGACTATGATCTCAATTTGTCCTGATGACGCATTACCATTCTCCCAATTTCTAGTTTGAACTTATGCGCGTAACTACCAGCCTTTCTGTTTTACCTAAAGATTTTTCCTTGCTTTAGCAAAATTTCGAGTTTGCATTATTTGACATAAAAATTTCTTAACAGAGAAATATGTCCATATTTTTTTTTCTATCTTTTAAAATACATTTTCAAACTAATGATCTCTGACTCTGCCACTTTTTAGATTCTAGAAAATTTTCTAAATTAAGTATGAAAAATCTGAGATGCCAATTGGTCTGACTATCAAGCCTGCTACATCTTTCATGATGGTTTATCGCATTTCTGGTCGTTTTCCGAACCACCAATACAACTTTCTTATGTATGTCCCTTTGGGATATTTCATGATGAGTGGATTGAGCGCCATTTAGGCCTCAGATGCCCAGTTCTAAAACAACGAACGAGCGAAAGAGATGCCAATTGCTCTGAAAACTCTAAAATAAATGACTTTACTTACTTTATTTAACAAAAGCTGGGCACCTGGGCCGTGCAGAAGACCCATATCCCTCTCATCGTGAAATTACAGTAAAATTAAAAAAAATATAAGCAGTTTGCATACAGACTCTCTGGGGTGACTGATAAAATAATTGAAAAAAACCGGTAAAAAACTTGTAAGAAAATTTTGCAAACATAAAGTGGTAATATAAGTAAGCCATTGAATTATTTAGAAGTAGTAAGGGATAGAAATTGTCCTTCGGTTTGATGAAGGCTTATAAGCCTAAATGGAAAACACAAACCTGCAACGTTGTAATTCCAATAAACCTGCTGGGATTTTGCTTACCTATTAATCTTTTCGGGACTAGCGAATCATAAATGTATTCGTACGGAATCAGAATCAGGATAGTAAAAAATAAAAAGTGGTAGCTTACGTTTGGATATAGCTAATTTGACTGACTAATTTTTGAGTTCACTTTAAATCAAACACATCCAATCATTAAATAAAGCAAACTATTATTACCCCGCCGACAAATAAACTGCCATGAAAATAGTTTCGATTCCAGTTTCATCCTTTTTTACCCTTATTATCGACACCTTGAGTATGCATATATGACTCGCCCGTTTCGAAGAGGCTAAGGATTGATAGTTGAATACGAATCGATTACGCATGTTAGTGAAAAATAAGCATCTCATTTTTATATTAGAGTTTCTTTATTTCCTTTGCACCGGAGATGCACAATGGGATATTGGAGACTGTCTGCGAAGCATCCCTGAGGATGTTTCGAAGACAGTCAAGATAAGACCTGCTTCTCAATTTAGACATAGATCTGAAGGGGATGGAAATTATCTTTAAATCCCTGTACCCATGGAGCTGCTAAGTGACCGACCACAGGACCTTCGATTTCACAGATTTTATGAGCATGCATGTCACATGTACACCGTGGGTATTAGCGGAGACTAGGATCGAACCCCGGAACCGTAGTCCGATTCTTAAAAGACAGCTAATGCTCGGATTTAAAAAATATCTTTAACAGGTGACTTAATTCTAATGATACCAAATAAAACTAAATTTAAAAACAGACAAATTCTATAATATTTTTAGCGGAGAAAAAAATAATACTAATTCTAATTTATTCATCAACAAAATATTACCAGATCTGCATCTTGCAGGAAATAGTAGAAGTTATATTTCATTTATGCCATTTTTTTGTTGAGAAATGCAATATTCGCGACTTCCATTACTTATTAAAAGATATAACTTACATTTCCTGGGAATAATTTTCTTCGTGACTGTAAGCGATATTCAAGAAAAATAAGAGGTAGTACACGATAGTTACTTTGGTTGAAATGAAATATTTTTGCAATTTTATATTTTTTTGGAAAGTAGACGCTCTGTGTAAAATCTAAAAAGCTGCTTTGTCTTTAAGTAGTCAATAAAAAAGTTCTTGCTTAAGTCGAGGAAAAAGGATTGTTGCAGCCCGGAAAAAAATATGACGCTTCACGTGAATGACAAAACTTGAACTATTCTATCTGCTTTGTGTTAGGTTACACATAGAATTTTTTTTACCGAGAGCAGATGCAGGCTTCTTTTTGTGTGCATAATTTGACATTATATTATCAAAACTGAAAAACACGTACGTACCGTTTTTTCTACCTTTCAAAATGGGTTATCAAACAACCGGTATCTTATTCTACCACTTCTTAGATGCGAGAAGATATTTTAAATTAAGAAATTCTAAACGAAATTTAGTTTATCTGTACTAAGGAATTTGCTTTTATAATGAAGCACGGTCGCTAAACATAAAGCGATCATGCACGCTAGAGTTTAAACGAAATGCCATCTCGAAGCTTTGGAGACTATCTCCTCAATTTTTTCCGTTTGCACGTTTTCTTTCTCTCAATTCCTGTTTCGAACCTTTATTTATAGCCTCTAGATTTTCGATGTTCTCTAAAAGATTTTTCTAATAGTAACAAAATTTATACTTAGCTTTATTTGACATTAGAATGTCAAAATTGAAAAACATGCAGTTACCGTTTTTGTTTCTATGTTTTAAAATACGTTATCTGATTTTACTCTTTTTTCCTATTCCACTTTCGAACCTATACTCACAGTTGCCAACTTTTTTGTTTGTCCCAAAATATTATTTCCAGTTTTAGCAAAATGTATACTTCGCATTTTTTGACATAGGAACGTCAAAAGTAAAAAATATATAGATACCGTTTTTGTTTCTGTTTCTGAAATAAGTTAGTAAACTATCGGCCTCTGACTCTACCACTTCTCACATTCGAGAAAACGTTTTAAATTAATACTTTTAAACACGCACGCTAAAAGTCATTTTCTGTCATTCCACTGTTCTACTATTGCATGATTGTTGAATTTGATGCGATTATGCATAAAAGGCGTAAAAGAATAAAAGTTCACCTGATATTTTAGAAGCTATACCTAACGCCTCCTACAACTGAAAGTCTCAATGCGGTTTTTATCGGTAGTCCGATAAGTCAACTATGTAGACACCCTACTTTATGAAAGATCCATTTAATAGATAATCTAATAAAAATCAGAAAGTAGCAGAAAATATATGTCTAAAAATTTGTTTAATTTATGAATATGACTGGTTCGTCTTATTTACATGTCAGCCACTGCAGATTCAATTCTCAAATATATATGATTAATTCCTCTGAATTTCTTTTAAAATAGAATTTGAGTTCATGCTCACAACTAGTTCACTTTTTAAATACTCTGTGCAGACTACTTATAAAATACCGTGCGGTGACTTTCTGATGTAGGAGGTGATTGCTATACCTAAATCTTTTCCTTTTGCATGTTTCCTTCCCCTAATTCCTTTTTCGAACCTATAGTCCTGCCTCACCCATGAAATTGGGTCGGCTGTTCAACGACGTTTATAAAATAAAATATAGTCCAGCCTCCTATGACTGAAAGCCTATACACGGTTTCTTATAGGTAGTCCGATCAGACCACTAGAAAGTAAACCAGTATGCGAAAGAGCCATTTAATTAAAAATCTTGTCAAAATAAGAAATAAGATAATAAGAATAAGATAAGGTACTTAACTAGTAGCAATTTATTCCCAACCACATATATACTTATATCGTGAAATTGATTATATGGATTTGTTTTTACTAAGAAGTCATATCTTTCTGCTGCCTATGGCGTAATCTTAAAAAACATTGAACTTGAAATACATTGCATACATTGGATCCAGATATAAGTATTTATATTTTATAACCGTCGTTGAACAGCTGACCCAATTTTTCTTTGGGCTTTGCAACAACTAATTTTCAACTTCATAGGCTTGTAATTTTTTGAACCCTATCCAGAAGACAAGGGAGCTACTGGATCAAGTATTGGGAGAATTTTGCTTTTTTGGAGGAATTTTTAAGGGAACTTATCCGCATTTGCGTTCCATGGAGAGGAAGACCGCGAGAAATTCTTACTGTTAGCCTGACAGTAAGGGGACTTTAACCCATGATCCTCCTACCATTGAGGATATTTCATGTCAGCACTGTGGTAGGTGCAAGCCGGATGCGGAATTCGTATCGACCAGCCATCGCCGGGATCGAACTCCGGTTCACCTCATTGGAAGGCGAACGCTCTATCCCCTAAGCCATCGCGGCTCAAGTATTCTATAATCTCACTATAGTCAAAATAATTATGTAAGCAAAACTACCTTGTTCCTACACATTGTCAATGAAACAAATACAAACTAAGAAACACATTTGCTAGTGCTCTTTTTTCTTTTAACCCCTTGGGGACGGGTGATTCAGAAAAGCATTCGTACAAAATGAGAATCAGGATGTAATTAAAAACAAAACGGTAACTTAAATGTAGTCGTTTTTAATTTGACAGACTTACTTTACTTTTACTTTAATTATTGTTAGTTTAATCTTATATGTAATCAACGTTAATTCAAAGTATAACTAAATAGTTTTATTTTGAACAAAGTAATGGTGAATTAAATAAATCAAACAATTATATCTCCACCCACAAATAAACTGATAAAGAATTACTTTGATTACCAGTTTTATCTTTTTATCCTGGTTGATACGGTTTTATGCTGGCACGTATTTGTGACAGTCGGCGCGAAAGGGTTAAAGAGATCAGGCCACGTTCCGGGTACTGTTGTATTAAAATGCAGGAAGCAATTGCTCTGTAGTTTAAAAGTTTTGCATAACTTTTAATGTTATGCTTTGTGCAGACATCGAAATCCGGTTTTCAACCAAGGTATGTTTATGTCAACCTTTATTTCCCATTTTATTGAAATTCTTTGAACTAGAAAAAGTGGTAGATTCAAAATATTTATTTCAAAAATTCATCTTGCGTTGAAGCAGAAGGATTTTAGGTGTACATAAAGAGTGCGAGTCTGAACAGCGAATGGTATGAAAGTCTCCACATGGTTTCTAATAGACTGAGATACCAACTTGCTCTGGACAGCAGATAAATATTCCCACCACAATGATTGTTTTTGTAAAAAGGAACTGTCCTAAATATATTACGCTGGGCGTTAAACGGTTAAGCCACATTCCGAGAGCGTTTGTATTAAAATGCTGGAAGTAATTGCTCTATAGTTTAAAAGTTTCGCATAACCTTTAATGTTACGCTTTCTACGAACATAAAAACCATTCGGGTGTGCGGCTTTTCGTTAACCTTTATTTGTTATTTTATTGAAATTCTTTGAACTTGAAAAAGTGGTAGATTCAAAATATTTATTTCGAAAATTCATCTTACGTTGAAGCAGAAGGGTGTCAGGTGTACATAAAGAGTGCGAGTCTGAACAACGAATTGTATGAAAGTCTCCACATGGCTTCTAATAGGCAGATATACCTACTTGCTTCGGACTGCGGATAAATATTTTCGAAAGGTAGACTTTTATTGTACTATTCTTGGTTTAGTAAATTCAGTTCATAGGGTTTTACTTACAGCTGCTTTTAAATAATCCAAAGACTTATATAATCCTCCTCTGCTGAAGTAAAGCAATGTGGAGCGTTTTAAAAAATCTGCAAGTTTCGGTTTGTAGTCCCTACCGTTTTTAAAAATATTTTGTCTTGATCGGAGCAGTTGGTATCTGTATAAAAAAATCCAATCAAACCACTATGAAGGTAAACCAGTTTACGAAAGAGCTGTTTAAGGAAAAATCTGGTAGAAATAAGAAAGTGGTGGCCGGAGTGGTGAAAGAAGTGGCCTACAAATAAACTGCTATAAAAATAGTTTTGATACCAGTTTTATCCTTCTTACCCTGATTAACGACACCTTGAGAATGCATATATGACTCGCCCGTCTCGAAGAGGTTAAAGAATGATTGCTGAATACGAAGCAATTATGCATGTGAGTGAAAAAGAAACATCCTCCTGGTATATTAGAGTTTCTTAATTTCCGTCGCTCTGGAGATGCGCAATGGGATATTTTAGACTGTTTGCGAAACATTCCTGAGGATGATTCGAAGACATGTTATCATAATTTGTTAGGCCCTGCTTCTCAGTTTAGACATAGATCTGAAGGGGAAGGAAATTATATCTGTATCCCTTAACCCATGGAACTTTTAAGTGACTGACCACTGGACTTTCGATTCCACAGATCCTATGAGCATGTATGTCTCGTGTACACCGAGGGTTTTAGTGGAGTCTAGAATCAAACCCCTTATCCTCCAGACAGTAGTCCGATTCATAAAAGTTAGCTAATGCTCGGATTTAAAAAATATCTTTCACAGATGACTTAATTTTAATGATACCAAGTAAAACTAAATTCCCTAATAAGTATAGAAGAGAAAAAAATAATGCTAAATCTAATTTATTCAGCAATAAAATATTACCAGATCTGCATCTTACTGGAAATAGTAGAAGTTATATTTCATTTATGCCTTTTATTTGTGAGAAATGCAATATTCGCGTCTTCTATGACTTATTAAAAGTTATAACGTATATTTCCCAGGAATAATTTTCTTTGTGACTATAAGCGATATTCAAGAAAAATAAGAGGTAGTACATGATAGTTACTTTGGTAGAAATTAAATGTTTTTGCATATTTATATTTTCTGGAAAGTAGAAGCTCTGTGTAAAATCTAAAAAATTGCTTTAACTTTAAGTAGTCAATAAAAAAGTCCTTGCTTAAGTCGAGGAAAAAGAGCTGTTGCAGCCCGGAAAAAATTATGACGCTTCACGTGATTGACAAAACTTGAACAATTCTATCTGCTTTGTGTTATTTTACACATATTATTTTTTTACCGAGTGCAGATGCAGACTTCTTTTTGTGTGCATAATTTGACATTATATTATCAAAACTGAAAAAAAACGTACGTACCGTTTTTTCTACCTTTCGAAACGGATTATCAAACTACCGGTATCTTATTCTACCACTTCTTAGATGCGAGAAGATATTTTAAATTAAGAAATTCCAAACGAAATTTGGCTAATCTGTATCTGGGTATATACTTATATAATAAAGCAGGGTAGCTAAACATGAAGCAATCATGCATGATAGAGTTAAAACGAAATGTTATCTCGAAAATTTGGAGACTAACTCCTCAATTTTTTCCGTTTGCACGTTTTCTTTCTCTCAATTCCAGTTTCGAACCTATTCTTATAGCCTCTAGCTGTTCTATTTTCTCTAAAAGATTTTTCTAATATTAGCAAAATATATACTTTGCATTATTTGACATTAGAATGTCAAAATCGAAAAACATGTAGTTACCGTTTTGATTTGTACCTTCTAAAATACATTATCTGATTTTACCACTTCCTTAGATTCCAGAAATTTTTTTATATTAATATATTCCGTAGAATCTTTCGTAAATCATTCAGTGATTATATAAAGCATTATTTCTGAATATGAATTGTTTATGCATATGCAGGCCTGCCAACTATTACGCTTCTTGTAAACTATTTTTTAGAATGGCAGACATTTAAAAACCAAAGGTTTCTGAATTTTTGATAATTTGCCTCACGTCAAGAACAAAGTGTCGTTGCACATGAGCTATTGAATCATTTTATACATTGTGGTGGGAAAAATGAATATAAAAAATAGGACTTAAAACATAATTATAGCTACCGCTAGATATTTTTTTTAATAAAAAGTGTAGAAAGTTGGCAACCCTCCATATGAAAAAGACATATCCTCCTGATATTTTAACCCTTTAGTGGGCCATTTATTTCTAGTAAAGATAAATTAAAGAATTTTTGTAATTGAAATTCATTTAAGAATAGTAATTGATATAGGAAAGGAAAAATTCATTTAGCTTATAAAAACTTTATTTAAATCTTAATGCCATTTTTTCGGTGGTAAGTATATTTAACACGACCTATCAGGAACGTATCGACATCATTTTTCCTTTTTTTTAAAATAAATTTTATGAATGCTACAAACTTAGAAAAGAATTATGCATTTTATAACATTTTTACGTTTTCTTATGCTAAAAAATGGTAACCAATATTATTCAAACGCACTTCAAGGAAGCTGGAGTTATTAAGAAATGGAAACCAAAATTAAAAGTTTAGAAAAGCAAACATGGACTTTAAAAATTGGTGGTAAGTATGCGTACCACGGCTTTCTAAGGGGTTAAGCAATATCACCTCCATTTCTTCCGATGGCACGTTTCTCTTCTTCCTATTCCACTTTCGAACCTATACTCACAGTTGCCAACTTTTTTGTTTGTCCCAAAATATTATTCCCAGTGTTAGCAAAATGTATACTTCGCATTTTTTGGCATAGGAACGTCAAAAGTAAAAAATATATAGATACCGTTTTTGTTTCTGTTTCTGAAATAAGTTAGTAAACTATCGGTCTCTGATTCTACCGCTTCTCACATTCGAGAAAACGTTTTAAATTAAGACTTTCAAACACGCACGTTTTAAGTCATTTTCTGTCATTCCACTGTTCTGCTATTGCATGATTGTTGAATTTGATGCGATTATGCATAAAGGACTTAAAAGAATAAATGTTCACCGGATATTTTAGAAGCTATACCTAACGCCTCCTACAACTGAAAGTCTCTATGCGGTTTTTATCGATAGTCCGATAAGTCAACTATGTAGACACCCTACTTTATGAAAGAGCCATTTAATAGATAGTCTAATAAAAATAAGAAAGTAGCAGAAAATATATGTTTAAAAATTTGTTTAATTTATGAATATGACTGGTTTGTCTTATTTACTTGTTAGCCACTGCAGATAAAATTCACAAATATATGATTAGTTTCTCTAAATTTCTTTTAAAATAGAATTTGGGTTAAAGCTCACAACTAGTTC
Source organism: Parasteatoda tepidariorum (assembly GCF_982258835.1). NCBI lineage: Eukaryota > Metazoa > Arthropoda > Arachnida > Araneae > Theridiidae > Parasteatoda > Parasteatoda tepidariorum. The sequence continues at coordinate 29,834,921 of NC_141766.1, forward strand.
ACTTTTTAAATACTCTGCGCAGACTACTAATAAAATGCCGTGCGGGGGCATTCTGATGTAGGAGGTGATTGCTATACCTCAATCTTTTCGTTTTGCATGTTTCCTTTCTCCGAATTTCTGTTTCGAACCTATAGTCCCGCCTCCTATATCTGAAAGCCTATACACGGTTTCTTATAGGTAGACCGATTAGATCACTAGAAGGTAAACCAGTATGCGAAAGAGCCGTTTAATTAAAAATCTAGTCTAAATAAGAAATAAGATAATAAGATAAGGTTCTAAACTTTAAGCTACTTATTCCCGTCCACATATACTTATATCGCGAAATTGATCATATGAATTTGTTTATACTAAGAAGTCATACCTTTCTGTTGCCTAAGGCTTAATCTTAAAAAACATTATTTTTATTTTTTATTTTTTTTATTTCCAATGAGCTGCACAATCCTCTCTTTCAGGACCACCACAATGGTTGAGATACCGTTGGTCATATTAATTTGGACGTCTAGTTTCTGCCACACTAGATGGCGGCACCGAGACTCTATTTGGATGCTAATGTGCACTAGGAATTTTAATTTTGCCGGAAATGCCAAGAGCCAATAAGGCACTCCAGGGATCTTTCACATGCCGCATAATCACACGACATGGCCGCTGAGGATTTACTGCTTCCCGAAAATCCGGTGTCTGGGCCGGGGATCGAACCCTCAGACTTGGGCTCAGAGGGCCGACGACAAACCAACTGCGCCACCCAGCCACTCTAAAAAAAATTGAACTTGAAATACATTGCATGCATTGGTCCCATATATGAGTATTTATATTTTATAACTGTCGTTGAACAGCTGACCCAATTTGTTTTGGGCTTCAACTCCACAGCCTTGTAATTTTTTGAACCCACTCCAGAAGACAAGGGAACTCCTGGATCAAGTATTAGGAGAATTTTGCCTTTTTGGAGGACTTTTCGAGGGAACTTAACCGCATTTGCGTTACATGGAGAGGAAGACCACGAGAAACTCTTACTGTTAGCCTGACAGTAAGGGGACTTTAATCTATGATCCGCCTACCATTGAGGATAATTCATGTCAGCACTGTCGTAGGTGCAAACCGGATGCGGAATTCGTATCTACCACCCTTCGCTGGGATCGAACTCCGGTTCACCTCATTGGAAGGCGAACGCTCTATCCCCTAAGTCATCGCGGCTCAAGTATTCTATTATCTCACTGTAGTCAAAATAATTATGTAAGCAAAACTTCCTTGTTCCTGCACATTGACAATGAAACAAATACAAACTAAGAAACACTTTTACTAGAGCTCTTTTCTCTTTTAAAGAGATCAAGCCACGTTCCGGGTACGGTTGTTTTAAAATTCTGGAAGTAATTGCTCTATAGTTTAAAAGTTTTGCATAACTTTTAATGCTATGCTTTGTGCAAACATCGAAATCCGATATCAGCGAACCTAGCGCTTTCGTCAACCTTTATTTCCCACTTTATTGAAATTCCTTCAACTTGAAAAAGTGGTAGATTCAAAATATTTATTTCAGAAATTCATCTTGCGTTGAAGCAGAAGGATTTAAGGCGCAGAGATGCCAACTTGCTCTGGACAGCAAATATATATTTTAAAGTGGTAGATTATCAATTATAATTCTTGGTTTAATAAATTCAATTTAGTAGATTTTTAGCCACCACTATTTCTAAATAATTCGTAGGCTTATATAATTCACCACTTAACAATACTCAAATCAAGCTATACCTTTTAAAAAGTAAGCAAAAATAGTCAACAATAGTCAAAATTACTTTATAGTTCTTTACCGTTTTTTTAATTATTTTGGCTTGTCCGGAGCAGTTGGCATCTCTGAAGGCGTACATAAAGAGTGCGAGTCTGTTCTAATAGGGAGATATACCAACTTGCTCCGGACAGCGGGTAAATATTTTCGAAAGGTAGAATTTTGCTGTACTATTCTTGGTTTAGTAAATTCAGTTCATAGGGTTTTACTTACCGCAGCTTTTAAACAATCCAAAGACTTATATAATCCTCCTCTGTTGAAGTTAAGCCATGTTGACCGTTTTAAAAAATCTGCAAGTTTCGGTTTGTAGTCCCTACCGTTTTTAAAAATATTTTGTCTTGATCGGAGCAGTTGGTATCTGTATAAAAAAATCCAATCAAACCACTATGAAGGTAAACGAGTTTACGAAAGAGCTGTTTAAGAGAAAATCTAGTAGAAATAAGAAAGTGGTGGCAAATATATGCTTAAAAATTTGTTTATCTTATAAATATGATTGGTTTGTCATATTTACATGTCAACTACTGCAGATTCAATTCTCAAACATAGATGATATATTTCTCTGAAGTACTTTTAAAATAAATTTTGGGCTCACACGCACAACTGACTCACTTTTTAAATAGTAGAGACTTTCTCGTATAATAGGTTATGGTTATGCCTATAGTCATAGCTACCAAATTTTACTTTTTCGCAAATGGTTGTTCCTAGTTTTAGCGAAATGCATACGTTCCAACGTTCACTTTTTCCGTGAATTGATTTTCCAAGTGGCAGTAAAACAATTTCTGAAAAGCAATCTTATTCCAAAACATATTTTTATGTTGATCTGGTAGAAATTCGCTATCGTTGTGATTGTTTTACTTTTTTGTTGTAATTATTCAGAGGTTTAGCGATCAAATTCATTTAAAATTATTATTGAAATTCAAAAAGTTTAATAGAATAACTTGAGTTTTGTTTCCCTTTTAAGAAGAAAGATGAAAGATGAAAATAAAAACTTCCAGGAAAACCGCTATGAAAATGGATATTTTGCATTATTTGACATTTGAATATCAAAATTGAAAAGTATGTCGATAACGTTTTCTTTTCTAAAAATACTTTATCAAACTAATGATCTCTGATTCTATCAGCTTCTAGATTCGAGAAAATTGTTTAAATTAAGAAATTCCAGAATAAGGTATGTGTCTTTGCTGCTGGTATTTTTTATTCTGTTAAAGTATGGTTGCTGAACTTGCGGCGAGTATGCATGTCAGTGATAAAGAAGAAGAAAAATAATTCTTCCCGATATTTCAGAGACTATGATCTTAAATTGGCTTGATGACACGTCACCCTTCTCTCAATTTCTGGCTTGAACTTGCACGAGAAGCTACCAACTTTTCTGCTTTTCCTAAATATTTGCTCTAGTCTTAGCAAAATGTTTACTTTGCATTATTTGATACTAAAATGTCAAAACTGAGAAATATGTCCATAGCGCTTTTTTGTATTTTTTAGAATACATTATCAAACTAATGATCTCTGACTCTACCACTTTTCAGACTCGAGAAAATTTTCTAAATTAACCCCTTGGGGACGGTTGATTCAGAAAAGCACTCGTACAAAATCAGAATCAAGTTGTAATTAAATAAAAAACGGTAACTTAAATGTAGTCGTTGCTAATTTGACAGACTTACTTTGCTTTTACTTTAATTATTGTTAGTTTAATCATATATATAATCAATATTAATTCAAAGTATAACTAGTTTTATTTTGAACAAAGTAATGGTGAATTAAATAAATCAAATAATTATAACTCCGCCCACAAATAAACTGCTAAAGAATTACTTTGATTACCAGTTTTATCTTTTTACCCTGATTGACACGGTTTCATGCTGGCACGTATTTGTGACAGTCGGCCCGAAAGGGTTAAGTTTGCAAAATGCTTTTCGGCATAGAGTGGTATCGCCAGCCAAACACTGTGCAATGCCAAGAGGTAGCGGGCTCGTTTCACGCTCTGTTACTCTGGAAGTATCTTTATGCTGTTTTTCCCTGTATTGTGTTATCATCCTTCTATTTGATTAAGGTTTATAAAGCTAAATTGGGCACACAAGCCTGCAGTGTTGTAATTCCAGTAAACCTGCAGGAATTTCGCTGATCTATTAATCTTTTTGGGACTAGCGAATCATAAATGTATTCGTTCGGAATCAGATTCAGGATAATAAAATATAAAATGTGGTAGCTTACGTTTGGGGATAGCTAATTTGACAGACTTATTTTTGCTATCACTTTAAATCTAACACATCCTATCCTTGTGTGTTAAAAGTGTAGTATACAATTTTTAAATTTTTAAATTAAGAAATTCCAAACGAAATTTAGCTAATCTGTACCAGGGAATTTACTTTTATAATAAAGCATGGTAGCTAAACATGAAGCAATCATGCATGCGAGAGTTAAACCGAAATGTTATCTCGAAATTTTGGAGACTATCTCCTCAATTTTTTCCGTTTGCACGTTTTCTTTCTCTCAATTCCTGTTTCGAACCTATATTTATAGCCTCTAGATTTTCGATATTCTCTAAAAGATTTTTCTAATAGTAGCAAAATATATACTTTGCATTATTTGACATTAGAATGTCAAAATTGAAAAACATGTAGTTACCGTTTTGGTTTGTACCTTCTAAAATACATTATCTGATTTTATCACTTCCTTAGATTCCAGAAATTTTTTTATATTAATATATTCCGTAGAATCTTTCGTAAATCATTCAGTGATTATATAAAGCATTATTTCTGAATATGAATTGTATATGCATATGCAGGCCTGCCAACTATTACGCTTCTTGTAAACTAGTTTTTAGAATGGCAGATATTTAACACGACCTATCAGGAACTTATCGACATCATTTTTCCTTATTTTTAAAATAAATTTTATAAATGCTACAAACTTCGAAAAGAATTATGCATTTTATAACTTTTTTACGTTTTCTTATACTAAAAAATGGCAGCCAATATTTTTCAAACGCACTTCAAGAAAGCTGGAGTTATTAAGAAATGGAAACCTAAATTAAAAGTTTAGAAAAGCTAACATGGACTTTAAAAATTGGTGGTAAGTATGCGTACCACGGCTTTATGCAGGGTTAAGCAATATCACCTCCATCTTTTCCGATAGCACGTTTCTCTTCTTCCTATTCAACTTTCGAACCTATACTCACAGTTGCCAACTTTTTTGTTTGTCCCAAAATATTATCCCCAGTGTTAGCAAAATGTACAGTTAGCATTTTTTGACATAGGAACGTCAAAAGTAAAAAATATATAGATACCGTTTTTGTTTTTGAAATAGGTTAGTAAACTATCGGTCTCTGACTCTACTGCTTCTCACATTCAAGAAAACGTTTTAAATTAAGACTTTCAAACAGAAACACTAAAAGTTATTTTCTGTAATTCCGCAGTTCTACTAAAGCATGATTGTTGAATATGATGCGATTATGCATAAAAAGCTTAAAAAAATAAATGTTCACCGGGTATTTTATACACTATTCCTAACGCCTCCTACTACTGAAAGTCTTTACGTAATCATTATGATAGTTTGATGAGACAACTATGTAGACACTCTAGTTTTTGAAAGAGCCATTTAATAGATAATCTAATAAAAGTAAGAAAGTGGTAGCAAATTTATATCGAAAAATTTGTTTAATTTATGAATATGACTGTTTTGTCTTATTTGTCAGAAACTGCAGATTAAATTCACAAATATAGATGATTAGTTTCTCTAAATTTCTTTTAAAATAGAATATGGGTTCATGCTCACAACTAGTTTACTTTTTTAAATACTCTGCGCAGACTACCAATAAAATACCGTGCGGGGGCTTTCTGATGTAGGAGGTGATAGCTACGAGGGTTGCTAATTATATTTCTGGCCTAATAATGAAAAAACAAATATGTAGGATCGAAATTGGTTTTATTGTTTTTCAAAATATTCTCCATGATGATCAATACACTTTTGCATGCGTTTGAACCAATTTTCAAAGCACTTTTTCCAGTCCGATTGAGGTAACTCCAAAACATGCGTTTTGAATGCATCAACCGCTTCTTCAGGGGTCGAAAATCGTTGTCCACGTAATTTATTTCGGATGTGTGGGAATAAGAAGAAGTCATTGGGTGCCAAATCAGGGCTGTACGGCGGATGACCCATCAGTTCGATCTTTCGCTCCATCAGAAATGCCTTTGTTTGAGTCGATGTGTGAGAGCTCGCATTCTCATGATGAAGAATGATTCGCCTGTTCTTCTGCTTTTTTCGAATTTCTCCAATGACTACTGGCAAACAAATGATCGTGTACCATTCAGAATTGACCGTCCTGCGTTGCTCTAACACCACTGTTGCCACATGACCGTTAATGCCGAAGAAACAGGCAATCATTTGTTTCGATGTGCTTCTTTCTCGAACAACTTTTGTTGGTTTTGCCTCGTCTTGGAAGACCCATACAGTTGATTGCTGTTTTGTTTCCGGCTCATATGCATAGATCCATGATTCGTCACCTGTGTAGATGTTATACACAGCCTTTGATGTACCTTGAACGTATTTTTCCAACATTTCCTTGCACCAATCGACACGAGCCTCTTTTTGAGCGTTTGTCAGATTATGTGGGATCCAACGCGAACAAATTTTTTTACGCTCAAATGTTTATGCAATATTTTATTGATGCTAGTCATACTAATGCCCAAAGACGCCTCTATCTCACGGTATGTCACATGACGATCTTGCTTTATCAGTTCACGCACAGCATCGATTTTTCTGGCACAACAACGGATTTTGGACGACCTGCACGGGATTAGTCCTGAATCGAACATCGACCACGATTAAATTCGTTGAACCAATTTTTTACAGTTCTGTAGGACGGCGCTTTATCGCTGAATAAAGAATTAAGTTCATCGAAGCAATCTTGTCTTGACAATCCACGTCGAAAGTTATGAAAAATAATGGCACGAAAATGTTCATGATTCAATTCCATTTTTTGAAAGAGAAGAACTTTTCAATTTACTGTCAACAACACAAGTGAAGCTATAATGGTAAATTGTCTGCTGAATTTAAGTTTAAAAATATCAAACTTTCGATTAAAATCGTCTGCGGTCGCCTAGCAACACTTACTGTTGCCAAGGCCAGAAATATAAATAGCAACCCTCGTATACCTCTTTCTTTTCGTTTTGCATGTTTCCTTTCTCCGAATTCCTGTTTCGAACCTATAGTCCCGCCTCCTATAACTGAAAGCCTATACACGGTTTCTTATAGGTAGTCCGATCAGATCACTAGAAAGTAAACCAGTATGCGAAAGAGCCATTTAATTAAAAATCTAGTCAAAATAAGAAATAAGATAATAAGAATAAGATAAGGTTCTAAACTTTAAGCTATTTATTCCCGTCCACATATACTTATATCGTGAAATTGATTATATGGATTTGTTTTTACTAAGAAGTCACACCTTTCTGTTGCCTAAGGCTTAATCTTAAAAAACATTGAACTTGATATACATTGCATACATTGGACCCAGATACAAGTATTTATATTTTATAACCGTCGTTGAACAGCTGACCCAATTTTTCTTTGGGCTTTGCGACTGCTAATTTTCGACTCCATTGCCTTGTATTTTTTTGGACCCAATCCAGAAGACAAAGAAACTCCTGGATCAAGTATTGGGAGAATTTTGCTTTTTTGGAGGACGTTTTAAGGGAACTTTTTATTTTATTTTATAACCGTCGTTGAACAGCCGACCCAATTTCATGGGTTTACGACTACTTACGTTCAACTCCGTAGCCTTGTAATTTTGAACCAATTCAGAAGACAAGGAAACTCCTGGATCAGTACCCCCAGAGGTATTGATTTGTTGTGGGAACATGGAGGACTTTGAGACTCCACAGATTTAACGAGCATCAGTCACCATTTACTACACGGGGAGTCTTCGGCCGGCGAGGATCGAACCCACGACCTCTTGGATATGGGCTCAGCGCCCTACCGACCAGGCTATCCCGGCCCGTCCACAGAGGTATTGTCAATATAATTATGGAAGCAAAACTACCTTGTTCCTGCACATTGTCAATAGAACAAATACAAATTAAGAAACACATTTGTTAACGCACTTTTCTCTTTTGAAGAGATTAAGCCACGTTTCGGGTACGTTTGTATGAAAATGCTGGAAGTAATTGCGCTAAAGTTTAGAAGTTTCGCATAACTTTTAATGTTACGCTTTCTACGAAAACAATTGTAGTTTTCAGTGTGGGGCTAATTTCGTTAACCTTTATTTCCCATTTTATTGAAATTCTTTCAACTTGAAAAAGTGGTAGATTCAAAATATTTATTTTAAAAATTTGTCTTACGTTGAAGCAGAAGGGTTTAAGGTGTACATAAAGAGTGCGAGTCTGAACAACGAATGGTATGAAAGTCTCCACATGGTTTCTAATAGACTGAGATACCAACTTGCTCCGGACAGCAGATAAATATTCCCACCACAATGAAATTTTTTGTAAAAAGGAACTTGCCTAAATATATTACGCTGGGCGTTAACCGGTTAAGCCACATTCCGAGAGCGTTTGTATTAAAATGCTGGAAGTAATTGTTCTATAGTTTAAAAGTTTCGCATAACCTTTAATGTTACGCTTTCTACGAACATAAAAATCCGTCCTCGCTGGAAACTTTTCGTTAACCTTTATTTGCTATTTTAATGAAATTCTTTGAACTTGAAAAAGTGGTAGATTCAAAATATTTATTTCGAAATTCATCTTACGTTGAAGCAGAAGGGTTTAAGGTGTACATAAAGAGTGCGAGTCTGAACAACAAATCGTATGAAAGTCACCGCATGGCTTCTAATAGGCAAATATACCAACTTGCTCCGGACCGCGGATAAATATTTTCGAAAGGTAGATTTTTACTGTACTATTCTTTGTTTAGTAAATTCAGTTCATAGGGTTTTACTTACAGCTGCTTTTAAATAATCCAAAGACTTATATAATCCTCCTCTGTTGAAGTAAAGCAATGTTGAGCGTTTTAAAAAATCGGCAAGTTTCGGTTTGTAGTTCCTACCGTTTTTTAAAATATTTTGTCTTGATCGGAGCAGTTGGTATCTCTGTATAAAAAAATCCAATCAAACCACTATGAAGGTAAGCCAGTTTATAAAGAGAAAATGAAAGAAGTGGCCTACAAATAAACTGCTATAAAAATAGTTTTGATACCAGTTTTATCCTTTTTACCCTGATTAACGAAACATTGAGAATGCATGTATGTCTCAACCGTCTCGAAGAGCTTAAAGAATCATTGCTGAATACGAAGCGATTATGCATGTGAGTGAAAAAGTAACATCTCCCTGGTATATTAGAGTTCCTTTATTTCCGTCGCACTGGAGATGCACAATGGGGTATTGGAGACTGTCTGCGAAACATCCCTGAGGATGATTCGAAGACATGTTATCACAATTTGTTAGACCCTGCTTCTCAATTTAAACATAGATCTGAAGGGGAAGGAAATTATCTCTGAATCCCTGTACCCATGGAACTTCTAAGTGACTGACCTCTGGACTTACGATTCCACAGATCCTATGAGCATGCATGTCACGTGTACACCGAGGGTTTTAGTGGAGTCTAGGATCGAACCCCTTAACCTCCGGACAGTAGTCCGATTCTTAAAAGTTAGCTACTGCTCGGATTTAAAAAATATCTTTCACAGGTGTCTTAATTTTAATGATACCAAGTAAAACTAAATTCAAAAACAGACAAATTCCCTAATAAGTTCAGCAGAGAAAAAAATAATGCTAAATCTAATTTATTCAGCAATAAAATATTACCAGATCTGCATCTTACAGGATATAGTAGAAGTTATATTTCATTTATGCCTTTTATTTTTGAGAAATGCAATATTCACGACTTCTATTACTTATTAAAAGTTATAACGTATATTTCCTGGGAATAATTTTCTTCGCGTCTATAAGCGATATTCAAAAAAAAAAAAAAAAAAAAAAAATAAAAAAAAAAAAAAAAAAAAATAAGAGGAAGTACATGATAGTTACTTTGGTAGAAATTAAATATTTTTGCAATTTTATATTTTTTTGGAAAGTAGACGCTCTGTGTAAAATCTAAAAAGTTGCTTTGTCTTTAAGTAGTCAATAAAAAAGTTCTTGCTTAAGTCGAGGAGAAATGGTTGTTGCAGGAAAAAATTATGACGCTTCACGTGAATGACAAAACTTGAACAATTCTATCTGCTTTGTGTTAGGTTACACATAGAATTTTTTTTACCAAGAGCAGATGCAGACTTCTTTTTGTGTGCATAATTTGACATTATATTATCAAAACTGAAAAACACGTACGTACCGTTTTTTCTACCTTGCAAAATGGGTTATCAAACTAACGGTATCTTATTCTACCACTTCTTAGATGCGAGAAGATATTTTAAATTAAGAAATTCCAAGAGAAATTTAGTTAATATGTACTAGGGAATTTAGTTTTATAGTAAAGCATGATCGCTAAACATAAAGCGATCATGCATGCTAGAGTTAAAACGAAATGTCATCTCGAAATTTTGGAGACTATCTCCTCAATTTTTTCCGTTTGCACGTTTTCTATATCTCAATTCCTGTTTCGAGCCTATATTTATAGCCTCTAGATTTTCGATATTCTCTAAAAGATTTTTCTAATAGTAGCAAAATTTATACTTATCATTATTTGACATTAGAATGTCAAAATTGAAAAACATGTAGTTACCGTTTTTGCTTCTATCTTTTAAAATACGTTATCTGATTTTACTCTTTTTCCTATTCCACTTTCGAACCTATACTCACAGTTGCCAACTTCTTTGTTTGTCCCAAAATATTGTTCCCAGTGTTAGCAAAATGCATACCTGCCTACTCTTCCGGATTTTCCGGAAGATTTTATTTTCATATTTAAAGTGGTAGTAAATATATACTATTTTTTTTTATAAACTTAATTTTTAAATGATTTTGATCACCACTATTCTTACAAAAATTAAGCACATATATTAATATGCGTTACTATTTTGGCTGTCAACTTAAGTTTTTTCAAATGCAACGTATTTGTTTGCTTAAAATTGAAGTTTTAATTTCAATTTAATACCACTGGGAAAAATGATAATGGAAGGAATTAAAAGTTGGCAGGTATGAAAATGTATACTTCGCATTTTTTGACATAGGGACGTCAATATTAAAAAATATATAGATACCATTTTTGTTTCTGTTTCTGAAATAAGTTAGTAAACAATCGGTCTCTGATTGTACCACTTCTCACATTCGAGAAAACGTTTTAAATTAAGACTTTCAAACACGTACGTTATAAGTCATTTTCTGTCATTCCACTGTTCTACTATTGCATGATTGTTCAATTTGATGCGATTATGCATAAAAGGCTTAAACGAATAAATGTTCGCCGGATATTTCAGAAGCTATACCTAACGCCTCCTACAACTGAAAGTCTCTAAGCGGTTTTTATCGATAGTCCGATAAGTCAACTATGTAGACACCCTACTTTATGAAAGAGCCATTTAATAGATAATCTAATAAAAATAAGAAAGTAGCAGAAAATATATGTCTAAAAATTTGTTTAATTTATGAGTATGACTGGTTTGTCTTATTTACTTGTCAGCCACTGCAGATTCAATTCTCAAATATATATGATTAATTTCTCTAAATTTCTTTTAAAATAGAATTTGGGTTCATGCTCACAACTAGTTCACTTTTTAAATACTCGGTGCAGACTACTTATAAAATACCGTGCGGGGACTTTCTGATGTAGGAGGTGATTGCTATACCTAAATCTTTTCCTTTTGCATGTTCCCTTCCCCTAATTCCAGTTTCGAACCTATAGTCCCGCCTCCTATAACTGAATGCCTATACACGGTTTCTTACAGGTAGTCCGATCAGACCACTAGAAAGTAAACCAGTATGCGAAAGAGTCATTTAATTAAAAATCTAGTCAAAATAAGAAATAAGATAATAAGAATAAGATAAGGCTCTAAACTTTAAGCTATTTATTCCCGTCCACATATTCTTATACCGTGAATTTGATTATATGGATTTGTTTTTACTAAGAAGTCACACCTTTCTGTTGCCTGAGTCTTAATCTTAAAAAACATTGAACTTGAAATACATTGCATACATTGGATCCAGATATAAGTATTTATATTTTATAACCGTCGTTGAACAGCCAATCCAATATTTTTTTGGGGTTTACGACTACTAATGTTCAACTCCGTAGCCTTTTGTTTTTTTGAACCCAATCCAGAACAGAACTCCTGGATCAAGTATTGGGAGAAATTTGCCTTTTTGGAGGACTTTTTGAGGGAACTTATCCACATTTGCGTTACATGAAGAGGAAGACCACAAAAACCTCTTACGGTTAGCCTGACGACAAGGGGACTTCAACCCATCATCCGCCTACAATTGAGGATATTTCATGTCTGCACTGTGGTTGGTACAAGACGGATGCGGAATTCGAATCGACCAGTCCTCACCGGTATCGAATTCCGGTTCACCTCATTGGAAGGCGAACGCTCTATCCCCCAAGCCATCGCGGGTCAAGTATTCTATTATTTCACTATAGTCAAAATAATTATCTAAGCAAAACTACCTTGTTCCTGCACATTGTCAATGAAACAAATACAACAAAGAAACACATTTGCTAGCGCTCTTTTCTCTTTTAAAGAGATCAAGCCACGCTCCGGGCACGGTTGTAATAAAATTCTGGAAGGAATTGCTCTTTAGTTTATAAGTTTCGCATAACTCTTAATGTTATGCTTTCTGCAAACATGGAAGTCAAACTTCGGCTTGCCCCACGGTCTCGTCAACCTTTATTTCCCGTTTTATTGAAATTCTTTCAACTTGAAAAAGTGGTAGATTCAGAATATTTATTTCAAAAATTCGTCTTCCGTTGAAGCAGGAGGGTTTAAGGTGTACATAAAGAGCGCTGGTCTGAACAACGAATCGTATAACTGAAAGCCTCCACATAGCTTCTAATAGGCAGAGATACCAACTTGCTCCGAACTGAGGATAAATATTTTTGAAAGGTTGAATTTTATTGTAAGATTCTTGGTTTCTTAAATTCGGTTCGTAGGGTTTTTTTAGCGCTGCATTTAAATAGTCCAAAGGCTTATGTAATCTGCCTCTTTGTTACAGTTAAGCCATGTTGAGCGTCTTAAAAAATCTGCAAGTTTCGGTTTTTAATTCCTACCGTTTTGCAAAATATTATGTCTTGACCGGAGCAGTTAGTATCCATGCATAAGCATACCCTCTAACTTATGAGGATTTTGAAAATAATTCTTTCTAGTGGTAGCGAACCAAAGTAGAAATTTTTAAAGCAAATGGATCTCTCACAAAACTTTTATCAGAACTTAAGAATCTAGCCATATGGCCTGCACTTTTATAAGTAATAGTGGACAAGTTACGCTGAAATTAATTTTTTTTAAATATTAAGACATTAATTTTGCTACCGTCTGAAAAGAAGATTTCTGAAACTACGGAAATTCCGTAGCAGTTGGAGGGTATGCATAAGGAATCCAATCAAACCACTAGGAAGGTAAACCGTTTTACGAAAGAGCCGTTTAATAGATAATTTAGTGAAAATAAGAATGTGGGGACAAATATATGTCTAAAAATTTGCTTAATTTTTGAATATGATTGGTTTGTCATATTTAAATGTCAACTACTGCAGATTCAATTCTCAAACATAGATAGTATATTTCTTTGAATTACTTTTAAAATAGATTTTGGGCTCATGCGCCAGGGGTGAAAGCGAGACGGAAAAGAGGAAAGGCTGGTAGTAAAACCATTTCAGTTATAGCTAGTTTTGGGGAGGAGTTTACTTATTCTTTTTTTAAATTTTTCAACAATATCTACTTTATCTTCGAAAAGAAGCAGTTTTATATATATGCCAGAATTATAAAAGAAATCTTGATAGTTACCGATATTTCATTTCTTTCGAAAAAAATGCTGAAATGAAATGTTTTACGTACCAGGTTTTTCTCTTTTCCGTCTTGCTATATAAGGGCTTTCACCCATGTCATGGGCACAACTTATTCACTTTTTAAATAGTCGGTACAGAATATCTACCAAAAACTGAATAGAGACTATTTCGTGTGGGAGGTGATGGTGACGCCCATAGTCATAGCTACCAGATTTTACTTTTTCGCGAATAGTTGTTCCTAGTTTTGGCAAAATGCATATGTTCCAACTTTCACTTTTTCCGTTAATTATTTTCCAAGTGGTAGTAAAACAATTACTGAAAAGCAATCTTTTTCAAAAACATATTTTTATTTTGATCAGGTTGAAATTCGCTATCATTTTGATTGTTTTATTTATTTGTTGTAATTATTTACAGGTTGTAGTGATCAAACTCATTTAAAATTATTCTTAAAATTCAAAAAGTTTAATGGAATAAACATGAGCTTCGCTACCCGTCTAAAGATGAAAATAAAAACTTCCAGGAAAGCCGCTATGAAAATGGATATTTTTCATTATTTGACATTTGACTGTCAAAATTGAAAAATAAGTCGATATGGTTTTCTTTTCTAAAAATACATTATCAAACTAATGATCTCTGACTCTTCCAGTTTCTAGATTCGAGAAAATTGTTTAAATTAAGAAATTCCAGATTAAGGTTTGTGTCGCTGCTACAGGAGCTTTTTATTCCGTTAATGCATGCCAGCGTAAAGGAAGAAAAAGAAATTTTCTCGATATTTTAGGGACTATGATCTCAATTTGTCCTGTTGACCCGTCACCCTTCTCCCAATTTCTAGTTTGAACTTATACGCGCAGCTACCAACTTTTCTGTTTTCTCTAAAGATTTTTCCCAGTTTCAGCAAAATTCTTATTTTGCATTGTTTGACATTAAAATGTCAAAATTGAGAAATATGTCGATAGCTTTTTTTTCTATCGTTTAACACGTTCACGCCGGGATGACCCATCGGTGGGTCATGCTAGATTGCCTCATCTTGGCAGCGCACCGGAGTAGAAACTGGTAACAATAAATTTCATTTTTTTTTCCGGGAATAATAAAAATCTATTACTATTAATTGTTTTTGCCGGGTGCAATTTTTATATTGAATTGCTTTTTCGCCGTGATAAATTCCTTACAGTAAATTGTTATTGTTGAGAATAGATTAACTCCTCCCGAATATTATCTAATATTGAAATAGTTCTTCTACCAGTATTTTCTCTTTTTCCAGTACCAGTATTTTCACTTTTCCCGGCGTGAACCTGTTAAAATACATTATCAAACTAATGATCTCTGACTCTACCTCTTTTCAGTTTCGAGAAAATTTTCTAAATTAAGTTTGTAAAAGAGGCAGAGGTTAAGGAATGATTGCTGAATACGAAGCAATTATGAACATGTGAGTGAAAAAGAAGCATCTCACTGGTATGTTAGAGGCTATCATCTCGGTCTTTCCTGATTGCAAGTCATCTTTCTCCAAATTTATGGTTCGAACCTATACTTCGTAGCAACCAACTTTTCCGTTTTTCCTAAAGAATTTTATTAGTTTTAGCAAAATGTATTATTAGACATTAGAATATCAAAATAGAAAAATCCTGTAGATACCGTGATATCATCTAGGGTTACATTGGCTATTTCGAACCTACAAAATAAGCATTAAATAGTTACTAATTGGACTCTGAATTCAGTTATTGGCCAACCATAAAGAAATTTTGGTTACCGCTTTTAAATCATTGTCCTGATTTGTCAGGGCAACTCAGAACACTGCAGTGATTATCTCTTAAGTGTGGCAGACTAAAGAGGATAAAGTCGTAGGTTGTTTCTTTTCCTGTTTCCAGAACTAATTTAACTTGAAAAATTTCCAATTTGATTATTTCAATTAATAATTATTTCAAGAAAATATTTTATCAGAAGCATTGGAATAAAAGCATCGCCTTGTCATTACTGTATAGCTGCTATCTTTTACGGATTTATCATTAGACTTTATTTTTACATTAGTGGTTGCAAATTTACTCAATTTTGATGGGAATAACTTCAATTAGCAGTATAAATAAACTAACGTTTTTAATATTATCTTTCAATCTCTGGTTTTCACAGAAATATGTACTATAATTTTATTTAATACGTTACCCAGAAACCAAATTTTCTGAACATTTAATTAACCTAATTCCCATTATATAAGTGCATTTTATTTTAATATAATTTGAATAAGTTAAGTTCAAATGCCAAAATTATACCTATCTGAAATTTTTTCTTTTTTAAGCAATGGTAAGCAACACTGGCCATTAAATCCGATTTGCAGATGGTACCGGAAAAATTATGACGCTCATATTTGAAGAAATGGTTCTCGGATTTATGAAGGTATTCTCCTGAGATTTCAATCCGTCACCTCTTTGCTCCAGGGTCAATGCAAACTGTAGTTCACTTTGCTGAATCTCGCATATTCTTGATTCAATCTTACGTCATAATTTTACTTCCTCAAACAATTTAGTTTAAAAAATTTCTAAATTTTTTATTTCAATTAATAAATTTTTTAAAAGCATTTTTAAGAAAGTCTTTGATTAAAAGCACAGTCTTGTTTTCATAGCCATTGCATTGCTTCTATCTCTTACGAATTTTTAAGTGGTTGGAAATTTACTCTTTTTTATGGGAATAATTTCAACTTACAGTAGAAACAAGCCACTGTTTTTAATCTAATCAAGAGATTAGATTATAAAAAGCTCTGAATTTCAGAACAATATCTACGAAATTTTTGTTTAATGAGTTACCCAGAATTAAAATTTTTTTGAATATTTAACTAACCAAATTTCCTTTACATAATTACGTTTTATTCGAACATAAATACAAATACGTAAAGTTCGAATGTCACATTTATGTTTTATCTTTGTAGCATAAATACCACATTATAACAACCCCAAGCATTCGTTATTGCCATGATTCTTCATACACAAGGGAAGAAACGAAGCAATAAGCAATAATAAGCCCTTTACCACGGAAGCATAATCATTTTTCCATTGTCGATTCTTCCAAAAGCAGAATCCTGCTGTCTACGCCTAGCTATGTACCTATCAGAAAATCCTTCTTTTTTACGCAATGGTAAGCAACACTGGCTAGTAAATCCGATTTGCAGATGGTACCAGCAAAATTATGACGCTCATATTTGAAGAAATGGTTCTCGGATTTATGAAGGTATTCTCCTGAGATTTCAATCCTGATTGCAACCCATCCGCCTCCGTCACCTCTTTGCTCCAGGGTCGACGGAAACTGTAATTCACTTTGCTGAATCTTGCACATTCCGTCATGGTTCGAAGTAATCAATCCCCTTGAAAGAACTTTGCTATCTTTAGTGACAGGGCATTCTCTGTTTCTAAACAATTCCTGTTTTTTTTTCTTTATTTGGATACAAATATATCTTTTGAGCTTTTGTTTTGTTCCAATCTTGGAGAAATCTAAATTGATTTAGTTTATGAACGAAAATGAAAAAGATGTAATTTCTACATAACTGAACAATATCTGTTTTTCAAATCTTCAACTCTTATTTGGTTTGAAATGATTGAAAGAAATACTCTTGAGTAATGCATGTATAAGTTGTTCCTATTTGATTAGTTGAAATTTATTGTTTTCAAACGTATTATGTAGAATAAGAGAACTTTTTTAAATCTGGTATAGAATTATAATAAAAGCATTTACTTCAGAAAAAATAAATAAAAGGTATATACGTATTTGAAAGAAAAAAAAGCAAAGTTTTTGACTAAGAATTTACTGAATGCATGTTACCTCGACAACGCTTCGGGTGACTTAACCCTTTAATAGGCCCTTTATTTCTAGTAAAGGTAAATTAAGGGATTTTTGGAATTGAAATTGTTTTAAGAACAGTAATTGATATAAAAAAAACTCATTTAGTTTATAAAAATGCCATTTTGTTTGGTGGTAAATATATTTAACATGACCTATTAGGAAATTAGTGACTTTTATTTTTTCTTCATTTATTTTTTCTTCATTTATAAAATAAATTCCTTAAATGCTACAAACTTCAAAAGGAATTATGCATTTTATAACTTTTATACGTTTTTTGAAAGTGACAAATGGTTACCAATTTTATTCAAACACACTTCAAGAAAGCTGAAGTTATTGAAAAATGGAGACCTAAATTAAAAGTGGTAAAACGTGGTGGTAAGTATACTTACCACGGCCTTCAAAAGGGTTAACTGGTAAAAATATTGATGTTAAAGGCATGGGTGCCAACTTTTTATACGTTTCGGGAAAATTTCTCCAGGTGGTAGCTAATTTTAGATTTTAATGCATGATTCTTTGTTCAGTAAATTTTATTTAAAGTTATTATCTGGACAACTACATGCATATGACTTAAAAGCTTATATCAAAACGTAAAATTTCAGAAAAAAAGGCAGGTTTATTCAGGTTTGACAAATACTAGGATTTTTGCAAAATATCTTATATAGTGCTAAACGTAAGCTTTCAGAATATTCGTTAATTTAACCAACATTTTAAAAGCCTTACCACGAAAAAGTTGAACAATAGTTGCGTTTTATATGAAATTTTAAATCACTTACATGTAGTGGTGTGGGACAAAACTTTAAAACAAATTTACAAAACAGAGAATTATACTTTGAAGCATAAGCTTTGAAGACATTTCCCCCCAAAAGCGCAAGAAATTGCGCTTTTTGGGGATTGCCAGTGTATTGCTCCAGATCATGACGAGACTTTTAAGGTGTTGGCAAAGTTGCCTAAAAGTCTGAAATCTCTAGTTTTTAATTGTCTTCCCTTCTATAAAATATTTTGCAAAAAATAATGTAGTAGTTGCAGCTCAGGTTAAGTGATTTATGTTAAAAAAAAACAATAATTTTGCAAATTTTAATTCCATTTAATTCTTACAAAACAGAGAATTATACTTTGAAGCATAAGCTTTGAGGAAATTTCCCCCCAAAAGCGCAAGAAATTGCGCTTTTTGGGGATTGCCAGTGTATTGCTCCAGATCATGACGAGACTTTTAAGGTGTTGGCAAAGTTGCCTAAAAGTCTGAAATCTTTAGTTTTTAATTGTCTTCCCTTCTATAAAATATTTTGCAAAAAATAACGTAGTAGTTGCAGCTCAGGTTAAGGGATTTATGTTAAAAAAAAAACAATAATTTTGCAAATTTTAATTCTATTTCGTCAACCTATTTCCGGCTGAGCGGAAAAGTTCTTAGTGACAAGAAAGCTGTCTTTTTAAAAAGTAATACGACAGTTGTGCTCGTAATCAAAGTGAATAATTTCCTTTATTAGTTACTACTTTTAGTTTTTAGAAAATCATATTCAAGTTTTTAAATCTATATAGATTTGTTTATAATGGTTGTTTTTTGGTCTCAGGTTCTCGGTTAAAACACCTGTTCAACTATCCAAAAAATATGTTTAAATTGATAATATATTTTTTCGCACATAAATCTCTTAATTTAAAAAAATGCCCGCTAAGAATGAAATAAAAAAGTTACTTATTAGAGTATCTCTAGTACATTGTTAACAACAAAGCAAATAACAATTAATTGAAACTAACCTAATTGAATTTCCATAACGAATTCATTCTATTAAATAAAATAGTGATAAAAATTTATTACTTTCAAATTCAAGTACTCTAAATTAAGAACAAATTTATTAAATAAAATATGTAATATATAAAATATATTAAAAAAATTAAAGGCGTATTTCATAAGAATTTAGATATCGTCCTTAACCTCATGTTAAATTTTCAGATATCATGTCAAATTATCAAGTGAATAAAAATATCATTCTCTCAGTTAAAATTTTTTTGCATTTTTCCATGTAAAACTACATTCTTTGAAATGATCTAAAAATGTTGTATACTTTACAATTCAATGTTTTTGACTAAGTATTAAAAATTATTATTTTGCAATGAATTATAATTGTATAAACGTATTTAATAATTGCGGGCAAAATTTTTTTAACTTCGTTCAAAACTTTTTTAAATAAAAATATGTTTATAGATTAACATGCTATGAAAATAAATCTGAAAACAGGTAAAAAAATATCAAAAACATTTAATAAATAAATTCTTAGAAATAGTAGCAATAAATTTAAATTGTATAAATAAACCTTGTTTTTCAGGTGAAGCGTTATGCTTTATTTTCATCAATCTATAGCTTATTCGAAACTTGTTTTCGTATTGAAAGGAAACTTTCAAAGATAACGCTCATCAAATAATTTTTTCATAATAAAAATAGTTCTGAATTTCATTATTTTATTTTTGTCATTCAACCAAAAAGGATACTTCGAAATCGGTGAAGGACATGAATATCAATTTCAAGAAATATATCTCTATACCAACTTCCCTGATCCATCGGCTTGAAAAATTGAATTCATTTTCATCTTCAAATACAGCAAAAACTAAACAACACTGTTGTTATGCTCGCGGAAATTGTATTCATCTAGAAAAAATAAGAAAAAGCGTAACGTCTGAAATATGTTATCCTCCCTACCGTCTTACAAATTCTCCAAACACTACATATGGTCGAATCAAAAACTGAGTTTTTGGCTTTATGTAAATGTATGTTTGGGGACTGATACTCAATCTTCTTTCCTACTTTACTACCCCTCTTCTTAAAGTAAAAATCCTACCAACCCCCTATTCCATGATCATACACCAAATCTTAAAAACGGAACTTTTTCCAGGACTTCCATTCCAATGGATTTCATATAGCGAAAAAGAAGAAATATTCAATGCGGCATTCGAAATGTTCGAATAGAACAAGCAATAAAGAATATTTTCGAATATTCTTTTTGGTCTTTGTTTATTGCCTTCTAGATGCATTCTAGCAGTGAAAGATAACGGAATTGATAAAAAGAAAACTTTCTCTTTTGTGTCTTCAACCGGAATTTTTTTTCTTCTTTCTTGGCGATCTATAGTCACTAGATACAGCTGCAGACATTTATGACATGTTCATAGTCTCTTTACTCTTTGTCAACGCATTAAATACTCTGGAATGTTTGAGTTGAGCGGAACCCCAAAACAATAGCGAGAGATAGATATGAGTGTGAAATAAAGCAAACATTTTACGAGATGCACTGGCGGTGACCAATCGTAAATCTGGTTGTAAAACCTGGAGATGGTTGGTTTATTTAATGGTAAATAAAACAATACCTATACAAGATATTTTGTGAAAAATATCTCCTTTTTTTTCCAAGTTCTAAAAGAATTATTCTAGGTTGGAAAAATAAACCAGTGAAATACAATCTTTCTCGAAATGAAGAGTTTTACGTCAAATAATATTTTTATTTATAGAAAATCGCAGTAGAATACATATACTCTGTAATAAGACTGAAATTGCCTCGAATATCTACCGTACACTTTTAATTTGACGATCCTGCTGAGAAACATACTTTTTTTCAGTTGTTTATGACTGCCATATAAATTTGAGCGTCAGTCGTATGTTTAAAAGTGAAATCTTTCGCATTTTGTCTCAGTTTTTCAATGGAAACTCTAGACGGCTGTAACTGACGTTTGCTCATCATGGTATAATTTGTCGTCCTAAGCAAACGAACAAACAAAAAAAAAAAAATAATATACTATCTTTAATGTCATATCTTTTTTTTTACGTATTACTAAATAATTAACGCATTGAACGCCACGCTAATTTTACATGACTTGACCATCTGGCCACGGTGAATAACTACAAACAAAATTTGCAAATATTAGACTGATTTTGCTATTTTTTTAGAAGGTTTTCCATGACGTATCTGAAAAAAGTGGTGAATTATACAAGCCTACGAATTGTTTAAAAACAGTGGCGGATAAAAATCTATTAAATTGAATTTATTAAACCAAGAATCACAATAATTAAATAAATTTTGAATAAATTTTCTGCAATTCCATAAAAGAGTGTAAATTTTATAGTTCTATATCATGTTATACGCTGTCAGCCAGCTGTTTTTCGCAGCCTATGTGTAAGGTCAGTGTCAGCAAGCGGAGGCAGATGCAGCCTAAATGTAATTTCAGTGTCAGGCACCGGTGGTTGATGCGGACTAAATGTAATTTTAGTGTCAGCCACCGGTGGCTGACGAGGCCTAAATGGAAAGTCCAGTGTCAGCCACCGATGGCTGACGCGGCGTTCGTGTCAACAAAAAATGCTATTAGCAACATTTCGCACTAACGATGCTTCTTTTTTTATTAATTAAAATACGCAGAACCCGAGTGCCTGCCGGCCATGAAAATTTTCGTCACTTATATTCCAAATACAGGTCTACCTATTACTACGGTTTTTGTAAAATATTTTATAGAGTGGTAGATATTCAAAAAACCAAAGCTTTCAGAGTTTTTGGTCATTTTGCCAACATTTTAAAAGTCTCACTACGATAGAGCTGAAAAAAGTGGCGTTGCATCTGAACTTTCAAATCCTTTATGCATACTGGTGTGGAAAATAAAATTAAATTATTGAAAAATAACACATTAAATTCGCCACTGGAATAAATTTTTGCAAAAAACTTAGAAAGTTGGCAGCCCTGCCAAATCAAGGATTCAAGGATTTTTGAGCTAACTATTTCTTAAGATACAATTTCTGCAACAAATCTGATATTGAGGAATAGGAATTAATTAAAAGAAGTGGTAATTAAAAGATCTACTAAGAGAAATCTCTGTTTAAGACGTAAGACGCTATGAGGATGGTTAACCCTTTCGCGCCGACTGTCACAAATACGTGACAGCATGAAACTGTATCAATCAGGATAAAAAGATAAAACTGGTAATCATAGTAATTCTTTAGCAGTTTATTTGTGGGCGGAATTACAATTGTTTGATTTATTTAATTCACCATTACTTTGTTCAAAATAAAACTATTTAGTTATACTTTGAACTAACATTGATTATTTGTATGATTAAACTAACAATAATTAAAGAAAGAGCAAAGTAAGTCTGTCAAATTAGCAACGACTACATTTAAGTTACCGCTTTTTATTTAATTACAACTTGATTCTGATTTTGTACAAATGCTTTTCTGAATCACCCGTCCCCAAGGGGTTAAAGCTGTCACTTGCTAACATATCGCCAGAAATCAGACAATTATAGCTGTCATTTGAGGCAACGTATCAAACGACATGAATTTTATAGCATCTTGAAAATTTTTTTATAATTTACGGAAATAATTATTGTACATTAAGTTTCAATTTACACCACAAAATGTGTTGACTTCCATTGATCTTCCGTAGTTATAGAAATATCTCAAATTTTGTCTCTTACTCCCGACATTTATTCAATATCTGTGAAAGCATATTGATTTATGATGACTTTGTTAAAAGCTGAGAGCAATCAACAGAAGTCCATAAAAGCGGTGAAAGAATTTCAGATTGATTAGCACCGTTTGCCACCCTCTTTCTTGCTTTTGGGAATTGAAGCTTCAGTGTACAAGGGATTTTCCTATACAACCCACTCAGCAAAATTGAATCTCAGGGAATGATACCTGTTATAAGGGGATTAATTTTAAATCCTTCAGATGGTCTAAACCTAACAGTCTACAAGTGTTTCAAAGTCTAATTAGTCCTTTTCAGTTTTGGTTTAATTAAGCTCGTTATAGGAATATTTTAAAATGAATTACGTGAGTTAGAATGCTTATAATTTTTTCGATTTTTAATCGTTCAGAGTGTATTTTTAATCTGAAGAAAATGACATTGAAAATAAATTTTGCCATGCTTTAAACAAGTTTTTTGACTGATAATTACTAATAATTTTTAACAAATAAAACTGAATTAAAGTAAGTTTTGATATTTTCCTTCTTTAGAAAACAAAGAAAGTAGAAATATGAGATTACGAAGTATATTTTTATTTTTGAAAACCGCCATCATTTTATATTTAGTTTTCATCTTGGAGGAACAAAGCGTTTATTCCACTATAATATATAAATATAAATATTTTTATAAGAAATCTTTATAACTAAAGTAGTAGCTAACAATAAAAGATATCCACCTAGTAAAAATTATAATTCCTTACCTTTTTCTTCTTTGAATCATTTTATTTATCGCTACAAAAGTGCGAACCTGCCAATCATATTTTCAGAACGTTGAAGGAGATAATTTAAATAATACTAAAAGTCAGTGACATATTTGAGGCTGAATTTTTATTAAAGATATTTTTTATCATTATTTTGTACTAATTTAGGTCAAAATAAGAGAAAAATATTATGTTTAGCATTGAAATAATTTATGATTATGAAATACAGTGAGATGCAAGGTATTTTTTTCTGCATTAAATATAAAATCTTCCAAACAATAATTTTTCAAATTTGCACTTATTTCCAGCTATTAAGATCTTTGAGAAACAGTTATTTATCACTGAAATTTTTTTAATTTATGAAATCAATTATAGTTTAATTTTTGAATATCAGTGAGAAAAAATTTAAATTATCCTCCCTGAAAAAAAATTAAAAAATTCCTCCCTGGAGAAAATTTAACAACTCAAGGTAATATCTTTAACACGTTGAGCGCCACTTCAGCCATCGGTAGCTGACACTGAAATTACATTAAGTCCGCGTCAACCGCAGGTGACTGACACTAAAATTATATTTAGACAGCGTCAACCACTGGTGGCTGACACTGAAATTACATTTAGGCCGCGTCAACCACCGGTGGCTGACACTGAAATTACATTTAGGCTGCGTCTGCCGCCGTTTGCTGACACTGACCTTTCACATAGATGCTGAAAAACAGCTGGCTGATAGCGTATAACATGATATAGAACTATAAAATTTACACTCTTTTATGGAATTGCAAAAAATTTATTCAAAATTTACTTAATTATTGTGATTTTTGGTTTAATAAATTCATTTTAGTAGATTTTAATCCACCACTATTTTTAAATAAATCGTTGACTTATATAATTCACCACCTTTGTCAGATATATCACGATAAACCTTTGAAAAACTAACAAAATCCGTCTAATATTTGCAAATTTAGGTTCTAGTTATTTACCGTGGGCAGATGGGCAAGTCATGTAAAATTAGCGTGGCGTTCAACGTGTTAAAAACTAAATGTTAGTATGTTATTTTTATCGAAGGTAAACAAAAGCATGCCCTAAGTTTGAGATTGCTATTCTATTAGGGCTTTTATTAGAGATTGCTATTCTTTTGTTTCTATGGGGCGTTGTTGCTTTTTAGTGTTATGCTGTATCAAAATTAGACAATTATAACACTAGAAACATCTATTAGAAAAACTACAAATTAAAAAAAATTGTTAAAAGCCAGACAAATTAGCGTATTGGCGTACGAAAATTACTGCTTGAGTGGTCTATAAGCAAATAAAAAAGTAACCTTTTGCAGCGCCTCAAATGCATTCGGGCATTAAATTTAAGTAGTTAAAAGTCCCTTTGCTTTTTTTTTACAGACTAAAACCTCCAAATCATTTTTTCTCCAAGAAACCACACGATATCAGAAGAAATAGCAATTACGCCAGTGACACTGTAATTACTTTTATTAATGAATTCGTGTTCTTAATTTCGTGTACACTTATTTTCTTTTTCTTTAAAATAAAATTTTGTATGTTGTATTTGAATTTTCATATCTCAACATAAGTTCTTTTCTTTCTGAAGAGTAACTTCAGAATATATTAACAGTGGATAACATAGTGGATTCAACATAACGTGTATATGTTAACTTTGGATAGCAGGAAAAAATTGTCACTAGCAGGAAAAAATTGTCACTCCTTACCCTATAATTCAACTAAGTCTTTTAAAAAGCATGCAATACTATAAATTTCTTTCAAATAAATCTCACATGCAAGCTATAACTAATTCAGTTTCTGAAAAAGTTCTCACTGACAGACTAAAACCTCCTAGTCATTTTTTCTCCAGGAAGCCACACGATATCAGAAGAAATGGCAATTAAATCAGCGACACTGTAATTACTTTTATTAATGAATTCGGGTTCTTAATTTCGTGTACACTTATTTTTTTTCTTCAAAATAAAATTTTGTATGTTGTATTTGAATTTTCATATCTCAACATAAGTTCTTTTCTTTCTGAAGAGTAACTTCAGAATAGATTAACAGTGGATAACATAGTGGATTCAACATAACATGTATATGTTAACTTTGGATAGCAGGAAAAAATTGTCGCTCCTTACCCTATAATTCAACTAAGTCTTTTAAAAAGCATGCAAGACTATAAATTTCTTTCAAATAAATCTCACATACGAGCTGTTACTAATTCAGCTTCTGAAAAAGTTCTTACGGATCATTTTATGTTTAATATTTTCTTATGAGTGAGCTCATTCTGTAAGATTTTTTTTTTAGTTTTACAAAAAAAGTAAGTAAAAGGAAGAGAGGAAGAGAAATATTTGAAATCGAAACAGCGAAACAACAGGGGTCAGAATCAGATTTCATGAACAAACTCAGCATGTTAAGAGAACGGGATTACAGGAACAAAAAAAGAAAAGAATTGAAATCCTGAAGATTATTTCTCAAAATTTTAAATTCAATCCTTCTTTGCTATATTTATAAAATGAAAAAAAATATATTTCAGGTATTTCAAACATAGAATTTCAACAGAAAAATACCAATTATATTAATTGAAAGACGAAATTATTTTTGCTTAACTCTATATGCCATAGAACATATTTTATTTGAAATTTAAAAAAAATCTTTTAGTAATACTGTATTTTGTTTCCAAATTATCTTCATAATATTTTTATATTATTTAAAAAAACAAAAGACAAACAAAAAGAGAAAAAAACGAAGAAAATTAAGAAAAACTATATTAATTGAGTGCTCCTCGCACTATTGTATTGATATATTTTGCTTTGGCTATATTGATAAAATATTAGAATGCACTCCTTTTTGCGAATATAGTCGTGTGAGCAGATGAGAAGATTATATCTTTTATTTTTCGGATTTTCATTAATTGTTTCCTTTCTGTTGAATTTTTTTGCGGTTTCTTGTTACTTTTAATTTTATTATTATTTTCCTTCCCCCCCTTCTTTTTTCATTATTCTGTAATTTTTTCCATGTATATATATATATTATATGTCTATATATATATATATATATATATATATATATATATATATATATATATATATATATATATATATATATATATATATATATATATATATATATATATATATATATATATATATATATATATATATATATATATATATATATATATATATATATATATATAGATATATATATATATATACATATATATATATATATATATATATATATATATATATATATATATATATATATATATATATATATATATATATATATTTATATATATATATATATATATATATATATATATATATATATATATATATATAGATATATATATATAGATAGATATATATATATACATATATATATATATATATATATATATATATATATATATATATATATATATATATATATATATATATATATATATATATATATATATATATATATATATATATATATATATATATATATATATATATATATATATATATATTAATAAACACGTGCAAGAGATTTTTAATTGCTTTATAGTAAACTGTAAATTGTTTTTGATGAAAAATATTTTAACTAAATTCATAAAAGCTCATTTGATACTAAAAATAAATCATTTTTGTAACCAATTTTTTTTACTTCAACAGAAACCATTTTTTTATTAAGACACGAGGTGAAAGTGTGTTTATGAGGTAACATTGTAAAAAAGACGATAGGCTCAAATATGTTTATGAGGTAACATTTTAATTTATCTACTTACGTAGTTTTTATTATATTGGCGACGCTGAAGAGAATGAATATTTTCACTCATAATCTAATCAACGAATTGATTAAAAAGAGTGACTTAAACATTAGAGGTGGACTTTAAGCGAAATCGAACAACGTGACAAGAGCCCTACCATCTGTGTACAGGTACGGCCCCTGTACTTTTATTTTAATAAGCTGCGAAAGCTTGTATAATCATCGCAGGGAAAGGAAATGATATCGGATAAGAAGCCAACCTCCTACCACAGAACCCCGAAAACTGAACCGTCGCAAAATTAAATGTACGAAACTACAGAGGGTATTAAACAAGCGACTCAGTGACTTATTAGCTAGGGTGGGAAAGTGTGATGGTGTGTAGAGTTTGATATTTGCACAGAAGCTTATATCGCGTCCCTTTACACACGGAAGGCAGTTCTGATTTCCTACAATGAGCGGGTTAATCCGTTGAAGTGTACAACCAGCTTCACTTTGGCGTACCCTGGGGATATTCATCGCCGCTATTGCGAAATCAGATGCATCATATTCGCCAAAGTTGCCATTTTAGGGGAAGAAAAGGGTGTTGTAATGAATTAATTTTCTAATGTCGAACAAACGACTCAGAAATGGCCATGTTGTTAGGGGCTGCTGAACTTCTCTTTTTAGTAAGATTTATTGATTGGTGGGGTTTGAATTTTAGGGGGAATTTTAGAAACGTAAAGTAAGAAAGATCAGGGTAATGGTGTAGTAATTACCAAGTACAAAGTGCTTTGATTTTTCCTGAACTTTCCAGTTTTGGTGAAAGCAATTTATAACATTTTTCTGGTTTAGCTTGTACATAACACATTAAACATAACATTTTAAACTTTTACTAAATATTTCTAAATTAAATGGAAATTTTATTAAATTTTATTAGGATTTCATCTTCCTCCTCATCATCAAAATCGATATGGGCGCCTGAGGCCGTCAGCGGCCCTTTTCCCAATTACTGATTATATTAATGATTTTTATTTGTTGAAAAAGTTTTAAACAAGATACTTATTTGGTTTTTAAATATTAGGAAATATGCATATTTCAGCATGATAACCCATATGCAGAAAAGATCACTATAGCACAACAAAAAATTTAAATAACCAATTGGCAATGGTACACTAATATTCATATATATAACTCATAATATAACTCATGAATAACGATCTAAGTGATCCTCAACGCAAAAGCAATCATGAAATAGATGATTGATAACTAATTTAAATCAAAAGTACTCCACTGCATTTAATGAAGCAACTTATGAAAAATTATTTATCCCGAATTATATGAAGCTGATTTCTCAAATTATACTGCTCATTCAACATAGAAATAGAACCAGGAAACAGTAGCGCAAAACGCAAATTAGTAATCTCAATAAGCAAATTAAAAAACAATGCAAAGACCATCGTGATGAAACCTGAATCAGTAAAGTTGAATCAGCATACACTGAGGATCAATCACTCTACAAATTAACAAAAACACTTAATTTGGACTCAAACATGGAATTTCACGGAAAAATGGGCTTGTATCAACTTCTAAAGACAAAGCGGAAGTCTTCGCCGAAAGTATGGCAAAGCAATTCTCTGAAAATAATAATTTTATTAATGGTGAACTCGATGAGCGAATTCTCGGATATGATCATTACTTTCTTAGAAACTGTAACCCAACTC
Organism: Parasteatoda tepidariorum; assembly: GCF_982258835.1. NCBI lineage: Eukaryota > Metazoa > Arthropoda > Arachnida > Araneae > Theridiidae > Parasteatoda > Parasteatoda tepidariorum. The sequence goes on from NC_141766.1 coordinate 29,864,076, forward strand.
GCTATCTAACACCCCCTAAAACTTAAGACGTAAATAATATTATTGTGTGTATATTTTTGTGTGTTCAATATTGAATTAATTTCCTCAAACCATTTTAGTAACGATAATAATTTAAAAAAATTAAAAATTTACTCGAATTATGTATTTCTAATTATTTTTGGCTTCGCCGGTTTCCGGTGACCCCCGTGGAGCTACGAACACACACAGTGCTGGTAACCGGTGACCCCCGTGGAGCTACGAATAAACTCAGTGCCGGTCACCTGTGACCCCATGGCTTTAACGTGTTAAAAATTGATATTTTCTTATACAAAGGAAAGAAGCCATTGTAATATAATTATCTAAACCCTTTAAAATTCCAGTTATGCCACATAACCATAGACCACAATCATCTTACTACCAGTAAAATTTGTGAACGCATCATCTACAATAGAATTAAAAATCATTTACATATGCTCCCATATATTGTGACACCGCAGGATTCAACGAAATTTTTACTTTCGAAAACTTAAGAGAAGACATAAACCTCAGGCCGATTGCAGTTCATTTTTGTAGTGACATAATTTTAACTAAAATACAAAATATTTGATTTCCTTTTATTCCAATTACCAGAAAGAACCACCTTAAAGATTAAATACAAGATGAATGGGAAAAAGGCCGCTAACGGCCCCAGGCGCCCAGTTATATTTCGATGATGATGATGATGACATATGCTCCTCGATGAACAATATGGCTTTAGGAAGAGGCGTGAAAGAAACTCACACGAATTCCGGAATTAATTTGGGCAGGATCTTAGAAATAAAAAAAATTCGACCTTCCTAATATTAAATGTATTTAAAGCGTTCGACCGGGTCTGCATACCGGTCCAATAAATAAATTGATAAATATGCCTACAAATATAATTATTCTTCTATACAACTATCTAAATAACAGATATTTTAAAATAAGGGCAGGTATGGCTTTCCACTCCATGTAACGAAAATGTTGGTTAGTTCAAAAAAAGTCTTCCACGAAAGTAAATTTCTCCCAATATTTAATCCAATAATTACTATTATAATATTTTATAATTATATTTTATTATTTAACAATTATTAATATTTTATTTGTAGATCCCTTGTCTTCTGGATTGGGTTCAAAATTACACGGCTACGGAGTTGAACATCAATAGTCGTAAACCCAAAATTAGGACGGCTGTTCAACGACGGTTATGAAATAAAAAAGTTTCTTTTAAAGGATAATAGGATTTTTAATCAAGTAATTACCAAATATCTTGTATCACTGTATATAGTAGAAATCTCATTATGTTTGCTGTGGAGGATAGAGCGTTTGCCTTGCAACGAGTCTTCGAAACAAATTCCGCACCCGGCTCGTACCGACAACAGACATCACCTCCTACATCCAGAAGCCTCCACACGGTCTTTTATAAGTAGTCCGCGCAGACTGCTTAAAAAGTGAACCAGTTGTGCGCATGAACCCAAAATCTTTTGTAAAAGTAATTGAGAGAAATTTATCTTACATATTTGAGAATTGAATCTGTAGTGGTTGACAAGTGAATAGGGCAAACCAATAATATTCATAGATAAAATAAATTTTTAGTCATACATTTGCTACCACTTTCTTATTTTAACTATAATCTTTATTAAATGAGTCGTGTTCGTTATTGGATATCCTTCACAGTGGTCTGATCGGACTACCTATAAAAAACCGTGTGGAAGCCTTCAGTTATAGGAGGCGTTGCAACAGAGCTGCTGTTAAATATCCTTAGTGGTAGACGGATCATGGATTAGAGTCCCCTTCTCGTCAGGCTGACCGTCGGTTTTTTTTCCTTCCATGTAAAACAGATGCGGGTAAGTTCATCACCTCCTACATCAGAAAGTTACTACACGGTATTTTATAAGTAGTCCGAGCAGACTGTTAAAAAATGAACCAGTCGTGAGCATGAACCTAAATTCTAGTTTGAAAGTAATTGAGAGGAATTTATCACATATATTTGAGAATTGAATCTATAGTGGTTAATAAGTAAATAAGACAAACCAATAGTATTCCGAAATTAAACATATTTTTAGACATATATTTACTGCCACTTTCGTATTTTTACTAGATTTTCTATTGCACGCTCTTTCGTAAACTGGTTTACTTTCATAGTGGTCTGATCGGACTAGCAATAAGAAACCGTGTAGTGGCTTTTAGTTATGGGAGAAGCTGGTTAGTTCCACTAAAAAGTGCTTTTCTAAGGCAAATTTCTCCCAATACTTGATCCAGGAGTTCCTTTGTCTTCTGCATTACGTTAACAACTACAAGGATATAAAGCTGAATATTAGTTGTCGCAAACCCCAAAAAATTTGTTCTGCTGTTCTACGATGGTTATGAAAAAAATATTTCATCACCCTTGACAGGGGTGAAAGCGAGACGGAAAAGAGGAAAGGCTGGTAGTAAAACCATTTCAGTTATAGCTAGTTTTTGGGAGGAGTTTACGTATTATCTTTTTAAATTTTTCAACAATAACTTTATCTTGGAAAAGAAGCAGTTTTATATATATGCCATAATTATGAAAGAAATCTTGATAGTTACAGATATTTCATTTTTTTCGAAAAAAATGATGGAATGAAATGTTTTACGTACCAGGTTTTTCTCTTTTCCGTCTTGCTATATAAGGGCTTTCACCCATGACCCTTGATAGGGTTAAAGTATGTTAGACACAGTGGAAAGTAGGAGAGGGCAACGAAAAAAGATTTCGATAATTCGAAATAAATTCTTACCTAACTCAATTTATTTCTAGATTCTTTTTTTTCTTTAGAAAATAGTAACCATTAAATAAACCTCTGGATAATTTAAAGATGTTTTTAATGAAATGTTTCTGGAGGTGCATTTAACTGCTAATTATACTGGGAATAAATGGCAACTGAAATAGATAGTTAAAACTTAACAAAGAAGGTACCATTCCGTGGGTTTACTGTGATATTTAACAACGCAGGATTTGAATGAAAATTTTTCCTTTCATGTAAATGTATTAACTTTGCAGCAAATGATTTTTAGCTCTTAAGTATTTTTTTTAAAACAGCGGCAGCATATCTTGAAAGAAATAGTTAAAATCACAAATTTTCACATTTCATTGAATTATAATTAATTTGATTCTCAAAAAGATAATTTAAGGACCCATAAAAGAACAGGTATTGCAAATTAGGAAAGGACAGCATAAAGACATATCTGGGCTTACGATGGTGTTCGAACTCGCTACTTCAAAGATTCAAAGCTTAAAGCAATTATTTTTCGTAAAGCCATATTTTTCACATATGGATTTCTTTTTATACCTTGGTATAAATGAGTTTCGTGGTTTAGGTTATTGCCAAACATATTTGGAACCGTTAATATTTCACCTCCTTTGAAAGGTTTAAAGGATGTTAGATACAGACGAGTTAAGGCGACGAGAAAAGATTTCGACATCTTGAAATAAATTCGTACCTAACTCTATTTATTTCTAGATGAGCTCTTTGGAAAGTAGTACTGTCACGAAATAAATCTCTTGATAATTTAAAGATGTTTTTAATGAAATGTTTCTGGAGGTGCAGTTAACTGCTAATTAAACTTGGAATAAATGGCATCTAAAACAAATAGTTAAAACTTTACAGCGGCGGAACCATCCCATGGGTTTAGTGTGATATTGGATAACTCAGAATCTGAAGGAAGAACTTTCCTTTTATATAAATCTATTAATGCTGGAAACGATACCATCAATACAGAAATTCAACTAAATCCTCAACTTTTCAAGAACATTTAGAACTATATAAGCGTTTTCCAGCTAAATATTCTTTAGATGTTTCTAGCTCTAGTGGGACTAAATAGTTTTATTTATTTTACCACCGAAAATTTTTGGTGAAAACTGGGATATCGTGATTAAGGAATTATTATTAGATATAAACAGATATAAACCGACGCAAATGTGATAATGTCGAAGAAAAGTATAAGCATTGGATATTTAATGAAATGAAAAATCTTTAGCGTCTCTTATTCCATTGGGACTAAATAATCACCTCATTTATAGATTTAAAATAGATGTTTTTCTTCTATCAAGCAAAGAGTTTTATTCGATTTATTTTAATCAGTGCAATTTCATTAAAAAAATGAATTAATTGCTTTTATGAATTAAGAGTTAGTGACTCTTTCATAAACTAGTTTACTTTCATAGTTGTCGGATCGGACTACCTATCAGAAACCGAGTGGAGGCTTTAAGTTACAGGAGGCGTTGGGTTATTCCATTTTAATGGATAGTGGAGGTAGCATCACCATAGTATTAAGCATATTTTTGGTTGTATCAGATACATTCTAATTTGTTATGGAGGAATGGTATTTATGTAACACTTTTTTTAACTGAAAGCTTCCACACTGTTTCTTATAGGTAGTTCGATCAGACAACTATGAAGGTAAACCAGTTTATGAAAGAGCCACTTAATAGAAAATCTAGTAAAAATAAGAAAGTAGTAGCAAATATATGTCTTAAAATTTGCGTAATTTATGATTTGTTTTGTTTGCTTGTCAACCACTACAGATTCAATTCTCAGATATATATGATAAATTTCTTTTAATTACATTAAAATAGGAATCGATTCATGTTCACAACTTGTTCACTTTTTATATAGTCTGCACAAATTACTCCTAAAAAACTGTGTGGAGATTTTCTGATGTAGGAGATGATGATTTATTCCAGAAAAATAAACTATATCATTTAAGCAAAATTTATTTATTATCAAATCTTATTGAATATGAAACTTGCATATTTTTTGAAACCCTCAACATGGCTTACCTGCAACAAAGAGGCGGATTACATAATTATGCCTTTGGATTATTTAAAAGCAGCTGTAAAAAAAACGTAAGAACCGAATTTACTAAACCAAGAATCGTAAATTAAAAGGTTAACTTTCGAAAATATTTATCCGCTGTAAGGAGCAAGTTAGTATCTCTGCAAAAAAAAAAAAAAAAAGCCACGCGAAAGCTTTCAGTGATACGGTTCGTTGTATCAGACTCGCTCTCTTTATGTACACATTAAACCCTTCTGCTTCAACGTAAGATAAATTTTTGAAATAAATATTTTGAATCTACCACCTTTTCAAGGTGAAAGAATTTCAATAAAACAGGAAATAAAGGTTAACGAAAGAGTGTGTCCACTTGCCACTGCAAGACCTTCCATAGAAAGCGTAACATAAAAAGTTATGCGAATCCTTTAAACTTTAGCGCAGTTATTTCCAGCATTTTAATACAAACGTTCCCGGAACGTGACTTAGTCTCTTCAAAAGAGAAACGAGCGCTAGCAAATATGTTTCTCAACACATTGCTGACCGGCAACTTTTCTGTGGAACGAACGTAGAAACAAAACAATATAAATAAACTTTATTTTTTTAAATTTATTATTCAAATCTTAACACGTTGAGCGCCGCGTCAGCCATCGGTGGCTGATGCTGGATCTTCCATTTAGGTCGCATCAGCCACCGGTGGCTGACACTGAAATTACATTTAGTCTACCACCGCTTGCTGACACTGACATTTAACGTAGGCAGCGAAAACCAGCTGGCTGACAGCGTATAACATGGTATAGAACTATAAAATTTACACTGTCTTATGGAATTGCAGAAAATTTATTCAAAATTTACTTAGTTATTGTGATTTTTAATTTAATTAATTCAATTTAGTAGATTTTTCACCACCATTATTTTTAAACAATTCGTAGGTATATGTAATTCACCACATTTTTCAGATATGCCATGCTAAACCTTTTATAAACTAGCAAAATCTGTCTATATTTGCAAATTTAGTTCGTAGTTATTTACCGTATGGCCAGACGAGTAAGCCATGTAAAATTAGATTGGCATTCAACGTGTTAATATTTCTTTTTCATATGATAAAAAGTACAACAATCACCTACGTGTACTCCTCAAGTTTTGAAATTATGTCGGGTTTCGTAAAGTTATATTAAATTGGAAGAAAATCAAATAGTAAAACTTGAAAAGTAAGGAAAATTACGTCCACTTTTTAAAATAGTCACCACGACGACATCACTGCTAATATGATTGCTATGTCTCGTGACCGGTCATTAACGCATGGCCACGAAAACACGAGTTAACTCGAGACCGGTCAGCAATGTGTTAATTTGTGTTTGTTTTATTGCCAATGTGCAGGAGCAAGGATGTTTTGCTTACATAATTATTTTGACAATATAAATACTTATATTTGGATCCAATGTATGCAATGTTTTTCAAGGCCGATGATTCTTAAGATGAAGTCTTAGGCAACAGAAAGATATGACTGCTCTGTACAAACAAATCCATGTAACCAATTTCACCATGTAAGTATATGTTGACGGGAATAAATAGCTAGAAGTTTAGAACCTTATCTTATTCTTATTATCTTATTTCAACTAGATATTTTATTAAATAGCTCTTTCGTAAACTGGTTTACCTTCTAGTGGCTTGATAGGACTACCTACAAGAAACCGTGTAATTTCAGTAATAGGAGGCGGGGCTTTGGGTTCAAAACAAGAATTAGGTGAAAGGAATCATGCAAAAGGAAAATATTGAGGTATAGAAATCACCTCCTACATCAGAAAGCCTCCCTTGTTCACTTTCTAAATAATCTGCGCAAACTACTCCTAAAAAACTGTGTGGAGGCTTTCTGATGTAGGAGAAGGGGATTTATCCCAGAAAAATAAACTAAATCATTTAAGCAAAATTTATTTATTATCAAATCTTACTGTAAAGAATAAGAAACTTGCAGATTTTTTAAAACGCTCAACATGGCTTAGTTGCAACAAAGAGGCGGATTACATTAGCCTTTGGATTATTTAAAAGCAGCGGTAAAAAAAAACCTATGAACCAAATTTACTAAACTAAGAATCGTTCATTAAAAGACTACCTTTCGAAAATATTTATCTGCTGTCCGGAGAAAGTTGGTATCTCCGCCTATAAGAAACCATGTGAAGGCTTTCAGTTATGCATTTCGTTGTTCAGACTCGCACTCTTTATGTACACCTTAACCCCTTGGGGACGGGTGATTCAGAAAAGCATTCGTACAAAATCAGAATCAAGTTGCAATTAAATAAAAAACGGTAACTTAAATGTAGTCGTTACTAGTTTGACAGACTTACTTTGCTTTTATTTTAATTATTGTTAGTTTAATCATATATATAATTAATGTCAATTCAAAGTATAACTAAATAGTTTTATTTTGAACAAAGTAATGGTGAATTAAATAAATCAAAAAATTATAACTCCGCCCACAAATAAACTGCTAAAGAAATACTTTGATTACCAGTTTTATCTTCTTACCCTGATTGATACGGTTTTTGCTGTCACGTATTTGTGACAGTCGGCGCGAAAGGGTTAAACCCTTCTGCTTCAACTCAAGATAAATGTTTGAAATAAATATTTTGAATCTACCACTTTTTCAAGTTCAAAGAATTTCAATAAAGGGGCAAATAAAGGTTAACGAAGCAAGATCCGTGAGAGAGATCTATGTTGTAGAAAGCGTAACATTAAAAGTTATGCGAAACTTTTAAACTTTAGAGCAATTACTTCCAGCATTTTAATACAAACGCTCTCGGAATGTGTCTTAATCTCTTCGAACGAGAAACGAGGGCTAGCAAATATCATACCTGCGAACTTTCACTCTTTCTGAGAATTAATTTTCCAAGTGGAAGTAAAACAATTACAGAAAAACAACCTAACTCAAAAATATATTTATATTTTGACTACATACCTGCCAACTTTTATTCCCTTCCATTATCATTTTTCCCAGTGGTATTAAAATGAAATTAAAACTTCAATTTTAAGCAAACAAATACGTTGCATTTGAAAAAACTTAAGTTGACAACCATGATAGTAACGCATATTGATATATGTGCTTAATTTTTGTAAGAATAGTGGTGATCAAAATCATTTAAAAATTAAGTTTATAAAAGAAAAAATAGTATATATTTACTACCACTTTAAATATGAAAATAAAATCTTCCGTCAAATCCGGAATAGTTGGCAGGTATGTGACTAGGTTAAAATTCGCTATCGTTAAGATTAGTATGCTTTGATATATTTGTTGTAATTATTTAAACGCAGTGGTGGTCAAACTCATTTAAAATTAGTATTATAATTTAAAAATTTTAATGACATGACTTGAGTTTCGGTACCACTTTAAATACAAAATTAAAATCTTCCGGAAAAAGCGGAAGAGTTGGCTGGTATGAAATATGTTTCTTAACTCATTGCTGACCAGCAACTTTTCTGTGGAACGGATGTGGAAGTAAAACAATATAAATAGACATTAAAATTTTTTATTTATTATTCAACTCATAATTTTTCTCAAACGTACTATAATAAGTATAATAATAACCTACATGCAATGGGACACCGAAAGTTTTGCAAATATATCGATTTTCGTAAAGTTATAATAAATTGCTAGAGAATTAAATAGTAAAACTGGAAAAGTAAGGAAAATTACGCCCACTTTTTAAAATAGTCACCAACGGATCACTGCTTACTTGATTACTATGACTCGTGACCGGTCACCTGCGCTTGGCCACGAAAACACGAGTTAACTCGTGACCGGTCAGCAATTTGTATTTGTTTTATTGAAAATGTGCAGGAGCAAGGTAGTTTTACTTACATAACTATTTTGGAAATATACTTATATTTGGGTCCAATGCATACAATGTATTCCAAAGTTGATGTTTCTTAAGAAAAAGTCTAAGGCAACAGGAAAATGAAGGGTATGACTTCTTAGTATAAATAAATTTCACCATATAAGTGTGTCTGGACGGCAATAAATAGCTTAAAGTTTAGAATCATATCTTATTCTTATTATCTTACTTCTTATTTTTACTAGATTTTTTTTAAATGGCTTTTTCGTGAACTGGTTTATTTTCTAGTGGTCTGATCGGACTACCTATAGGAAACCTTGTATAGGCTTTCCGTAATACCAGGTGGTGCTATAGGTTCGAAACAGGAATTAGGAGAAATGAATCATGCAAAAGGAAAAGATTGAGGTATAGCAATCACCTCCTACTTCAGAAAGCCTCCACACGACTCGAAATTTTATAAGCAGTCTGCGCAGACTATTTAAAAAGTGAATCAGTTGTGCGTACGAGCCCAAATTCTATTTTAATAGTATTGATACTCATATGTGGAGGTTATCTTCGCATCAGCTCCTCCAGGGGCTCTAATTAATTCATCTGAGTGGGAATAAGCAATAAATCGTCGAAATGCAACTGAAAAGGTGAAAGTAGGGGTTCAGTAACATTTACTGAGAGAAAATCAAAATGAAGTAGCGAGATTAAACAAACAAAGTAAGAGAGAAAAGAGGTTTTTGAGGCAGACTGCCTCTCCACCCCCCGAGGTATTACCCCCAAGCTCCTCAGGCGCACAGTTATTTTAATAGTAATTGAGAGAAATCAATCATATATATTTGAAAACTGAATCGGTAGTGGTTGACAAGTAAATAGGGCAAACCAGTCATATTCATAAATTAAAGAAATATTTAGACATATATTTACTACCACTTTCTTAACAAATTATGTATTAAATGGCTCTTTCACAAACTAGTGTGCCCACATAGTTGTCTGATCGGATTACCTATCAGAAACCGCGTGGAGGCTTTCAGTTATAGAAAGCGTTGTGTTAGTCCGCTCCAGTGGATAATGGAGGTAGCATCAGCGTAGTATTAAGCATATTTTTGGCCGTATCAGATACATTCTAATTTGTTATGGAGGAATGGTATTTATCCAACGCCTTTTCAAACTGAAAGCTTCTTCTCTGTATCTCATAAGTAGTCCGATCAGCTCACTATGAAGGTAAACCAGTTTATGAAGAGCCATTTAATAGAAAATCTAGTAAAAATAAGAAAGTAGTAGCAAATATCTGTCTTAAAATTTGTGTAATTTATGAATATAATTGGTTTGTTTTATTTACTTGTCAACCACTACAGATTCAATTCTCAGATATATACGACAAATTTCTCTTAATGACATTTAAATAGAAATCGGTTTCATGTGCACAACTTGTTCACTTTTTAAATAGTCTGCGGACACTACTTCCAAAAAACTGTGTGGAGGCTTTCTGATGTAGGAGATGATGATTTATTCCAGAAAAATAAACTAAATCATTTAAGCAAAATTGATTTATTATCAAATCTTATTGATAAAAATGTAATCATATTTTTTTAAATCGTAATATAAAAAGAAAATGCATCGTTAAAGGGATGTGGAAATTCATTCCTCGCATCAAAAATTCGACAAAGAAATTTAATTAAAATTCAAACTGATTGGTTAGGCTGAGGGCCGAGGACCCCAGTCCTAATGCCAAGTATTCAAAATTTAAATTGAAGTGAATGGTTCCCCATGGGCAGTTAGAAACATGGGAAAAGATCCTTGGTTGGTGATGTATCAAAAGATAAAATAGCCAAAAACAAAGCCAACCCATAAGTCATGTTAAATATATTTACCTCCAAAAAAGCGACATTTTTATAAACTGAATGAGTTTATTTTTTAATATCAATTACTGTTCTTAAAACAATTTCATTTCCAAAAATACTTTATTTACCTTTACTAGAAATAAAGGGTCCATTAAAGGGTTAATCCTCTCAGCCTTTCTGATTTCAGCAGTCCATGATTATATGAACTTGATCTCAATTTGGCATATGGAAGTGACATATGGAACTGAAACCTGGACAACGACCAAAAAAGATGAAAATAACTTGCTGGTGTTTGAACGAAAGCTCCAGAGGAAAATAATGGGAATTAATGAAATTTTATTTTATTTTACGACTACTAATGCTCAACTCCGTAGCCTTGTAATTTTGAATCCAATCCGGAAGACAGGGAAGCTCCTGGATCAAGTATTATCAGAAATTCGCCCTTCGTGGAGGACTTATCAATGGATCTGACCCGTATTTGCGTTACTTGGAGAGAAAAATCACGAAACACTTACTCTGTTTGCCTGATTACCAGGGGACTCTAAGAAATAATCCGTCTACCACTGAAGATATTTTACGTCAGCACTGTGGCTGGTGCGAGCCGGGTGTGAAATTCGTACCTTCCAGCCATAGCTGGGATTTGAACCCGGTGCACCTCACTGGAAGGTGAACGCTCTATTCCCTGAGCCATTACGGCTCCCTATTAACGATAGAGGCGAATTGAGAATTAGGTAGAACTACGAAATCGAGAATATCAAAAAAAAAGGAAAAAAGATATTGTTCACTTTATCAAATCCCAACGCCTCTCATGGCTTATTCACTTAGAGATGAGAGACAATACCTACGGGTTGTATAAAAGCATCAACTTGGCCCAGAGGCCCACCCAAGGAAAAGGTGGAAGGACGACGTTATTGACGACTTGGATCCGTAGGTGGAGGGAGAAATCAAAACCTAGCGTTATATGGAATAAAACTGTGGAACAAGCCAGTGTCTACAAGAGGCAGTAGAGCTGTAGAAGAAGAGGATCTCAATTTGATACTCTCGTATTAGTACGTATACTCTAAGAGCCTGCGGGCCTGGGGTAACGCTTCTCTCGTTACTCGTCGGCCATGACAGAGTTAGAAATACACTATCTACCAATAAGTGTTTGGACACCTATGCAAATGTCTATATCTGCGGTCCTGTGATTCGTCACGCCCTCCGCCGGTGTATATCGTGTAGGGAACAGCATCGATATTAGTTTCATGCAAGATGCCTACTGCACTATTTTGGATGACAATGTGCTTTCTACGTTGTGGCAGTTGTACGGGGTGGACCCCTGTTACTTCCAGGACGACAATGCCAGCTGTCATGTTACGAAGGTCACTAAGGCTTGGTATGGTGCCAATGAGGTTAATCGAATAGACTGGTCTGCCTAGAGACCAGACCTGAAACTTTTCGAGAACCTCTGGGACGAGTTGGATCGCCGAATTAAGGAGTGTACTACTCGTCCTAAATCGGTGAAGGATGTCTTCTCCTTGCCGAGTGGAAGGAAATACCACTAGCTGTCACACAAGGACTTGTGGAAAGTATGCCCCGGAGGGTTCACGTTGTAATTGCCTCTCGTGGAGGCTCTACCAACTATTGATTATGATTAAAGTTTGTTTTTCTTTTCAATCATACGTGCCCAAATACTTATTGGTAGATAGTGTATTACAACGGCGATATTTCAGAATCAAATAAGGGTGTTAGCAATGTTTAAATATTTTGAAGAATCTTGATTCTCCAAGATTAATGTTGACAATCAACTAATTAAGTTAAACCCTCGATAGAGATGTGACACCTGTGTCTCTTTTATATATTTTTTTCTGGTGTTCTAATTACAAGCAAAAATAGGGTGTGTTTGGTATGGTACAGTATGTTTCAATTACAAAAATAAAACGGTCTAATAATAAGTAAAAAAAATATGTTATATTGGCGTAATCTGTTATTTGTACTGAAATGTAAAATTAAAAAAATGTAGTTTGAATTTTTTTCCCATTCATATTCAAAAAATGCATAAATGATTGATTTTGCAAATTAAATAAGTTTAAGCTATGAATAACTTTTTCTTTTAGATCTAAATAACTGCAAATACGTCCAAATTTGAAAAATTATTGTTCGGAAGTAACCCGTGTTCGGAAGATTTTATCTTTAACACAGAAAAACAGCGGTGTTACTTGCTGTATTTCATAACCATTAATTATTAAAATGCTGAATATAATATTTTTAATTTATTTTGACCCAAAATAATATGAAGTAATGAAAAATATGTGAAAAATATGTTTGATAAAATTTCTACATCAAAGGGTAACCCAGTCTTTTTTTAAAAAGTACATGCTTTCAAAAATAAAAAATAGGTGCTTAAACGGTTAACAGAAAGTAGCAAGTATATGATTACTGATATTTTTTCATGTCTTAAGATTTATTTTGTTTACTTAGCCTTTATTAATATATCTTTGTTGTTTTTTATACAATTTCTTACATTTAATAATTGAATGTACACGAACAAATCTTTATCTCTCTGATTAGCATTAAGTATTAAGGCAAAGGCGAAAATTGAACTGATAATTTTAGCTGTAGGCAGTTTACCAGCTAAAATCGAACATTCTTTTATTGTAAGACAGTCTATTGAATCCCCACATTATTATTGATCCCCAAATGTTCAGTTGTTAAGATTTCCCAACATAAAAGAAGAGAATTCACTTTAGAAGCAAGTAGTCTATTCATCACTAAAATAAATATACTGACTTGAATTTCGACAGTTCCACCATCCATCTGAAAGAGCTCTTCAAGATATGAGTTGGGAGTTCCGACTTTATATTGCTTTCTGGACATCGAGTTTGGAACTTTTATAGCATGAGCTATAAATAATAAACTAGAAAAATATAGCACTGGAAGTATCGGCAGTGCTCAATATGTATGTAGATTGATTTATTTCCGTAGTTTGATATCATGCAGTTTGAGTGTTATATTTCATAAATAATATTGTATAGCAGAAGAAAAAATTTATTAATTTATTTATTTTTATATATACATAAGCAGGTTTGCGTTCACATTGCAAACTGTGGCTTATAAACCCTTATAAATTTGAGAACCAATTGCACAAACTGGAAAGGAATTCACAAAGGTATATCCAGAGATGCTAACTGCTCCGGACACGCCAAAATAAGTATAAGAAAAAATATAAATAACTACAAAGTAAATTTAGCAAATATTTTACTATTTTTTCTTGCTTTCTAAAAGGCATAACATGACATGGATACTATAAAGTGCTGAATTATATAAGCCTGTGAATTATTTAGAAATAGTGGTGGATAAATTTCAACTAAATTGAATTTATTAAAACAAGAATCACAATTGATAAACGAACACTTTAAAATATATATTTGATGTCCGGAGCAAGTTGGCATCTCTGTATATCCATTTATCTGCCAGCATAAACTCTATCCAAGAATAATTTTTCAAAAATCTATTTTTGTGAAAAGATTTTTAAATTTAGTCAGAGTTTAAACACAACATCAAGTGATGGTCGTGCATTTATAGGGATTTAAGTTTTGTTTTGACTTCGTGGTGACTAAAATAATTCAAAATTAATTTCATACCTGCTAGCTCTTAACCTTATCTAGAAATATTTTCTTCAGGGGCATACCCTCCAACTGCTACGGAATTTCCGTAGTTTCAGAAATCTTCTTTTCAGACGGTAGCAAAATTAATGTCTTAATATTTAAAAAAAATTAATTTTAGCGTAACTTGTCCACTATTACTTATAAAAGTGCAGGCCATATGGCTAGATTCTTAAGTTCTGATAAAAGTTTCATGAGAGATTCATTTGCTTTAAAAATTTCTACTTTGGTTCGCTACCACTAGAAAGAATTATTTTCAAAATCCTCATAAGTTGGAGGGTATGCAGGGGTAATAAAATGAAAGTTAAATAACAATTACAGGTAGGAACATGCAAGAGCTTAAACACACCATCAAGTGATTATCTTAACCCTTTCGCGCCGACTGTCACAAATACGTGACAGCAAAAAACCGTATCAATCAGGGTAAGAAGATAAAACTGGTAATCAAAGTATTTCTTTAGCAGTTTATTTGTGGGCGGAATTATAATTTTTCGATTTATTTAATTCACCATTACTTTGTTCGAAATAAAACTATTTAGTTATACTTTGAATAAACATTGATTATATATATGATCAAACTAACAATAATTAAAATAAAAGCAAAGTAAGTCTGTCAAATTAGTAACGACTACATTTAAGTTACCGTTTTTTATTTAATTGCAACTTGATTCTGATTTTGTACGAATGCTTTTCTGAATCACCCGTCCCCAAGGGGTTAACCCTTTCGCGCCGACTGTCACAAATACGTGACAGCATATTACCGTATCAATCAGGGTAAAAATATAAAACTGGTAATCAAAGTATTTCTTTAGCAGTTTATTAGAGGGCGGAGTTATAATTGTTTGATTTATTTAATTCACCATTACTTTGTTCAAAATAAAACTATTTAGTTATACTTTGAATTAACATTGATTACATATATGATTAAACTAACAATAATTAAAGTAAAAGCAAAGTAAGGCTGTCAAATTAGCAACTACTAAATTTATGTTACCGTTTTTTATTTAATTACAACTTGATTCTGATTTTGTACGATTGCTTTTATGAATCACCCGTCCCCAAGGGGTTAAACCTGAATATAAGTTATTTATATGTAGTGGTGGTTAAAATAACTTTATGCTTAAGTTATAAATTCCAAAATTAATAGAAAGAAAATATTTTACTACCACTTAAAATATGGCAATAAAATTTTATGCTTAAGGTGTAAAAGCTGGCAGCTATGTATGTATATATAGACACATAATTATCAGAGATGCCAACTGCTCCGGACAGTTCAAAATAATTAAAAAAGCGGTAAATAACTACAAAGTAAATTTTGCGAATATTTAACTTTTTTCGCTTGCTTTTTAAATGGTATAGCATGTCATAAGTATCATAAAGTGGTGAATTATATAAGCCTACGAATTATTTAGAAATAGTTGTGTTTGAAAATTTACTGAATTGAATTTATTAAACCAAGTATCACAATTGATAAACTACCACTTTAAAATATATATTTGCTGTCCGGAGCAAGTTGGCATCTCTGAATTATATATAATTTTCTAATATAAATCGATATTACAAAAATTGATATTACATGATTAATACAAATCCAAGAATTTAATATGCTTTTACCCCTTAACTTGAGCGCTCAAGTTAATCCTAGCGCTAAACAGGCCAAACTCTGCACATTCGAGATAATTCGAGCTGCGTTGTATTTTATGCTGCTGTAATTTTTCACTCTCGAATATAATCGAGAATTGAAAATAACAATGTAAAAGCTAAGAAAAAAAATCGCTTTATTGATATTTTTCATTTACATAGGACTGTAAGCTATAACATTTATTCAGGAATAAAATATTATAGCCTTTTTCCATGGAACAAAAGGGTAGTATGTCAAAATTGACCTCCAAAGGAAAGGACAATGTTCTAAAGTGTGTTTTCTTACATAAAAAAATTGATATTTTTTGGTCGGTTTTTTTCAAAAAATTTGTGAGTTAAGGGGTCAAACCCTTCTTCTTCAAAATAAGAGAAATGTTTGAAATAAATATTTTGCATCTACCACTTTTTCTAGTTGAAAGAATTTCAATAAAATTGGAAATAAAGGTTAACGAAAAAGTCGCTACAAAATCGAGCTGCTATGTTTGTAGAAAGCGTAACATTCAGAGTTATGCGAAACTTTTAAATTTTAAGGGCACTTATTCATTCCAGAATAAAACATACCTGTGCAGAGATGCCATTCCTCCGGACAGCAAATATATATTTTAAAGTGGTAGTTTATCAATTGTGATTCTTGGTTTAATAAATTCAATTCAGTAAATTTTTATCCACCACTATTTCTAAATAAGTCGGCTTATATAATTCGCCACTTTATACTATTTACGTCATGCTATACCTTTCAAAAAGCAGGTAAAAATAGTCAAATGTTTGCATAACTTACTTTTTAGTTATTTCACCGTTTTTTTAATTATTTTGGCGTGTCCGGATCAGTTGGAATTTCTAAATATAGCTTTTTTCCATGGAATAGAAGCGCAGGCTATCAAAATTGTCCATCAAAAGAAGAGAAAATGTTCTAAAGTGTGCTTTTTACATTAAAAAAATTGATTTTTCTTGGCCGGTTTTTTTCAAAAATCTGTGCGTTAAGGGGTTAAACATACAATCCTTATACCAATTTATATATAATATTTTAAATATACCTCTTTAATCATAAAATATTTCAAACCAGCCAGAATAGGCAGCTATGTATCCAGGGTAAGGAATCGAACCCTCTACCTCTACCCTGTAGAGCACTTGGCGTAGCGTCAAGACCACTTGTCCAGGAACACTGTTACAAGAAAAAACTTCATGGAAAATAATTTTTAATGATTTTCATTTATTTATTTTTTTACATTAGTTTATTTATATATGAGACTTTATAAATATTATTATTTTTCTTTAATATGTAATGTTGTATGTAATATGTACTGGTTTAGTAAGCTGTAGCACATAACATATTAACACATATTAAATCTGTTTAGATGTTAAATATAGCTGAAAAAGACATTTTTATTTACAGTTTAAAGAAAAGAATCTCAAGACCACTTGACCAGGAACACTGTTACAAGAAAAACTTCATGGAAAATAATTGTTTATGTCTTTCATTTATTTATTTATTTATATTAGTTTATTTATATATAAGACTTTATAAATATTATTATTTTTTTATCTGTTCAAAAAAAAATGTTCTGATCCCTTCGGAATATTTTATTTAAATATTTAAAGTTGTATGAAAATGGTTTAGAAAGCTGTAGCACATGACATATTAACTCATATTAAATCTGTTTAGATGTTACATGTAGCATAGGACGACATTTTTATTTACAGTTTAAAAAAAGGAGTCTATTTAAATGTATTTAACCATGATCTCATCTTAAAGTTGTCATGCTTTTTCTATAAATAGTAAAGCAAGGCGAAACTGAAAAAAGATAATTCCGATCTATAATTAATCGGGAAATAATCAGTAAATCTCAAAGCAATCCATCATCATTCATCATTCACTATTTTCTAGTTATGACAGATAATCTTAAATTTATTTTGATAAGTTAAGCATAAAAGAAAATATACAAGTCTTTCTGTCTACTGCAAGAAAAGTAGAAGTGATAAGACCCATAAAAAGTTAATGATAAGAAGACTTTTTTCTTCATATTTATTGGGCGTTTTACAAAAGGCTTAGAGATCCACTCAATTCATCGCAAATGTATGATTGATAATACATCAATAATAATTGATAATAAATTTAAAGCAAACTTGAATAAAAACCATCAATAATCAATTTTGTCTAGGATAACGGTTGAACAATCACGTTAACCCAATTGCGTCTATCGTTCTTTTAACACTAGGTTTACGGGACGCGTCATTTTGACGCATTTCGAGTTCTGTAAGGAAAATTACAAAATCCGTTTGAATTTTTATTTTATCTCTCTTAATGACTTTTATCCATTGATCGAGGTAAGTATATATTGAAGTCTATTTTCATCAAAAGCGTTAAAATATTGAAATTCTCGTTGTGGTATACCTATCTCTACGGATATGCGTTAATTTGACGCGATCGTGATTTAGACAAAATTTTGAGTAAACATGCAAGCATCACATCAATAATAAATATAAATGTAAAGACAATACCTCGATTCGTTATCCGATATCGTTAACTCAAATGAAACTAGCGATAAACAACTGTTGCCGATAAGCAATAATAGAAAGAACAAACGCAGAATGTCAGTAAATAACCACTAAGTAAATTTTGCAAATAAAAAGTGGCGAATTACATAATCCTACAAATTATTTAGAAATAGTGGTGGTTAAAAATATAGTAAATTGAATTTATTAAATATGTATTCGTATATATATATGTATTCGTTCATGTGTCAAATTGACGTGTGTTCGTAGAGATAGGTACATAAGAAACGTCTGTAAACCTAGTGATGTGTTCGTAGAGATAGATATATAAGAAACGTCAGTAAACTTAGTGTTAACACATCCTAGAACAACAAATCTCGATAGAAAATTTTATAATAATTACTAGAATTATATTCTAGTGGTTTATAATGCTTGTTGAATTAGTTGTTTCGGAATTAGTGTGTACTATACTAATTCAACAATTAGTACAGCTAACTTTCTACACTGTTTGTAAAAATTTATTCTAGTTGTAGCTTTGTTTAGGTTTTAATGTATTATTTTTTATTATTTCAACCTTTTTCTGAACAACGAATCTCGATTGAGATCTTAGGCAGTACTAGAGACCCTGAATAAGACAGGCCGACTTATCATTTACTGTTGGAGCAAACAGCTAACATAAGCACAGCGAATAAATATTTTCAAGTGGTAGTTTATTAATTGTAATTCTTGGTTTCATAAGTTCTATTTAGTAGATCCACCACTATTTCTAAACAATGCGTAGGCTTATATTATTCACCACTTTATAGTACTTTTTACATGCTTTACATTTTTAAAAGCAAGCAAATATTGTCAACTATATGCAAAATGTACTTTGTAGTTATTTACCGTCTTTTAAATTATTTTGGCGTGCCCGCAGCAGTTGGCATCTCTGTAATAGCATAAGGAATACTAAAATAACGTTAACTTGCGAATTTGTTTGCTCCAATATTGTTTGATAGGTCAGCTCTGATAGTATAGGATCCGTGGGCAGTACAATACGTGACATGCTATACTTCAGCCTTTAATTGCTTAAAGTATAGTCATATTATTGCTCAATGGCTTTTAGGCCTTGAAGAGGCTTTTTATCTTTTCATTTTGATTTGTGAAGTCATGAAGTATTTTTCATCATGAGTTTTGAAAAGCAAACATATATTAACACGCTTACGATGGGAAAAGTGAAAATACTGGTGCGGGAAAAGAGAAAATACTGGTAGAAGAACTATTTCAAAATTAGATAATATTCGGGAGGAGTTAATCTATTCTCAACAATAACATTTCACTGTGAGGAAATTTATCACGGCGAAGAAGCAATTCAATATAAAAATTGCATCCGTTAAAAACAATTAGTAGTAATATATTTTTATTATTCCCGGAAAAAAATAGAAAATGAAATTTATTGTTACCAGTTTTTACTCCGGTGCGCTGCCAAGATGAAACAATCTAGCGTGGCCCACCGGTGGGTCTCCCGGCGTGAACGTGTTAATGTAATAAAATGTCTACATATATATTTGATTCTTGTTTTAACAAATTTAATTTGATTTGATTTCAACTACCACTACATTTAAATAATCTAAAGCTACATACATTAGTTCTGTTATTTATTATATTGTGTTGGTTACGTACCTGTATTAGAAGTATCTAGTGACGGGTCCAAATATGAGACCCATGCTGCTTAACACCAGGCCTGCTGACTACTGCGCTCTTTCCGAAAGATTTTACAGAGTGGTCGATTTTTGAGAACCAAAGCTTTCAGAATTTTTGGTAAATTTGTCAACATTTTAAAAGCCTCACCACTGAGCTGAGCAAAGTGCTGGAATACCAACTGCTCCGCTTTCCTCAATGCATCTTTTTTTAACACTGGGTTTATGGATGCTTCTCATAAGTCTATCTACGAACACACGTCAATTTGACGCATGTACGAATGCATATAACAGCACTTTACAGAGAACCCAACTTGCTCCGGATAGCCAATATATATTTTAAAGTGGTAGTTTATCAATGTGAATCTAGGTTTAATAAATTCAATTTGGTAGATTTTTATCCACCACTATTTCTAAGTAATTCGTAGGCTTATATAATTCACCACTTTATATTTGCAAAATTTACTTAGTAGTTTTTTTACAGTTCTTTTAATTATTTTGGCGTGTCCGGAGCAGTTGGCATCTCTGCACTTAGAAAGCAATGTAATTATGAACTAAAAGCAAAAAAATGAAAATATGAGATATATATTTATGAAATATTCTATTATTTTATTTTTCAATACTCGAACTAATCAACTGAAACCTTTAAAACCTGGCACTCTGACATCAATTGACGTTCTGCGTTTGTTCTTTCTGTTATTGCTTATCAGCAACAGTTGTTTATGGTTTGTTTCATTTGAGATAACGATATCGGATAACGGATCGAAGCATTGTCGGTACATTCCTACTTATTATTGATGTGATGTTTGCATGTTTATCCAAAATTTTGTCTAAATTACGATCGCGTCAAGTTGACGCATATCCGTTGAGATAGGTATACCACAAAGAGAATTTCAATATTTCAGCACTTTTGAAGAAAATAGACTTCAATATGTATTTTCCCCGATCAATGGATAAAAGTCATTACAAGAGATAAAAGAAAAATGCAAACGGGTTTTGTAATTTTCCTTATAAAATTCGAAATGCGTCAAAATGAATATATTATAAAATTACGATCGCGTCAAATTGACGCTTATCCGTTGAGATAGGTATACCACAAAGAGAATTTCAATATTTCAGCACTTTTGAGGAAAATAGACTTCAATATATATTTTCCCCATCAATGGATAAAAGTCATTACAAGAGATAAAAGAAAAATGCTAACGGCTTTTGTAATTTTCCTTATAAAATTCGAAATGCGTCAAAATGATGCGTCCCGTAAACCTAGTGTTAAAAACCTTACCACGAGAGAGCTGGTCTGGCGTAGAACGTGTAACTGGACATCTGAGACAAAAGTAGGCCCTTTACCCATTCATTTTGTAATGGTAGGCATCTGTAAAAAACTGAATGCATGGTTGCAACGTAAATGGTAAAGTGTACTGTAAGGGAAGAAAATGACACATTCCCATGGTAATACCTAAATTATAATTCGAAAGTACACTTAGAATTATATACAACAAAACAAATAGAAAAACAAGTAAAAATTACTTACAAAATTATTAAGAGTTGGGACAGCAAATTGATCATAAACATACGTTAAATAGGAATCAAAATTATTACAAAATAATAAATCACAAATAAGCCAATCAATAAATTGGCAAATAAGTAGTATTAATAGTGATAGTGAAATTAAAATAATTAAATTTTGTTAGATTGTGCACCGTTGCTAAAGTAGGGAGTTTGTCGCCCTAGAGTCTATCTTGGAGTAGATTGTATATATTTTACCCATTAATAATAATTTCATGAATGCGATAATCTCATTAATAAAAATATATGATAATAATAGTGCACTAGTTTTGGACATCACAACTAATTTGGGTCATATAAATATCCACTAATTTTTCTATTCCAGTTATCATATTTCATTAATAAAATGATATGATAATAATGATGCACTAATTTTGACCACAATAGCTAATTTTAGTCACATATTATCAACTAATTTTTCTCTTCTAGTTATTATCTGAAATAATAGTTACTCAAAGGCATTCCTTATTTTGTTAATTAACTAATGCTTTAAAAGGAATATGAACGAAAATGAATTTAATTTTAAAGTTTTTGCGAACAAATGTCATTTATTTATTAATTGGTGTCCCTTTCCTCAATATCCACTGACAAGGTTACCACTAGTGGATAAAAATACAAAAAGGGGTGATTAATAAAATTCAAAAATTAATTAAAAGAGATTAACTTTAGCAACGTTTTGTAACAGATTTTCATCAGCTTACTATTGAAAGTAAATGCGACAAAATTTTTTGCTTTAGCACATTGAATGATATGGGGGTCACCGGTGACCAGCACTGAGTTTGTTCGTAGCACCACGGGGGTCACCGGTGACCGGTGAAGCCAAGATTATTAGAGACAAATAATTCGTGTAAATTTTTAATTTTTTACATTATTATTATTACTAAAAGGGTTTGCAATATCGCTAAATTGCTAATTTTGCAATATTTCTAAAAGAAATTAATGCGATATCGAATACTCAAAAATAGTTTTATTTATATACACAGAGCTGCCAACTTGCTCCGGACAGCGAATAAATATCTTCAAATTGTAGTTTATTAATTGTGATTCTTGGTTTAATAAATTCAATTTAGTAGATTTTTATTCACCATTATTTCTAAACAATTCGTAGGATTATATAGTTCACCTCTTTTTTCAGATATGACGTGCTAAACCCTTCAAAAAAACTAGCAAAATCAGTATAATATTAACAAGTTTAGTTTGTAGTTATTTGCCGCTGCAGCCAGACGGGTATGTAAAATTAGCGTGGCATTCAACGTGTTAAATTCGAATAATTTGAAATGTAAGTAATTGTTGTGGTTACGGTTAAATAATTAAAGAAATAATAAGAATGAATTCTGTTTCCATCATATTTTACACTTTTAGTCGCCTGAAGCAGTCCTGCACTTACTAGAATCATTATGTTCGATAAAGTATTCGTAACTATCACTATTTATTCATAGTTACACAGTTGAAATGTGACTAATTGTGGCTAATTGTGTTTTTTTAGTTATATCAGGGAATCCATAGGCGAATAAAACAGTAACAGGGTTAACACGGGCTTGAAATTTTCTTAAAGTGGTCTCAAAAGTGAGATAAATCTAAATGTTTAAAGCTACAAATCCATGTATAATTTAAATGAAATATATATGGGTGCAAAAAGAGTAGTTCGGGAATTATTTTGTTATTCCAAATGAAAAATAAATGTAAACATTTTTCCGTAGTCTTGAAAAATCTTAGATACCACTCGTTTGCCTTTTCCAGCTCGTGGGTTCCTTGCTGTGGTTACTCTTATAAAGAGTAGGCGTAATTACCCATATTTCGGAAATTTTACTATTTAACACGTTCACGCCGGGTGATGCGCTTGAAAGCGGGCGGAAAAGAGAAAATACTGGTAGAAGAACTATTTCAATATTAGATAATATTCGGGAGGAGTTAATCTATTCTCAACAATAACAATTCACTGTAAGGAAATTTATCACGGCGAAGAAGCAATTCAATATAAAAATTGCATCCGTAAAAACCAATTGGTAGTTATGGATTTTAATTATTCCCGGAAAAAAACTAAAAAATGAAATTTATTTGTTACCAGTTTTTACTCCGGTGCTCCGCCCAATGAGACAATCGTGCGCGACCCACTGGTGGGTCACCCAGGCGTGAACGTGTTAATTCGTTACCAATTCATAAAAACTTTTACAGGAAGTGCGCGAGTTGGCATTCTTACTCCTTGCTCAGATCAGGGGTGAGGTTTATAAAATGATGATAAAATTCTTAATTCTTAAAGAAATTCTTAAAGATTTGGTTTTTCAATATCTGTCGTGGTATTATGTATTTAGCAAAAAGCGTTGTAGTTGTCAGGACTGATGTTAGACAGCATGGGTCTCATATCTGAACTCGTCACTTAATGTTTACCCAGAGAAATCCACGTATCCACGAATAATTTCGTAATTCACAAACGTAAGCTAAATTTAAGCATTTCTCAGTAGTCTTGAAAAATCTTAGCTACCACTCATAAATTTTTCCCTGGTTGCAGAAACCCTGATGTAGGAAGTGGTGAAATCATGAGTTAGGTTTTATTAATTAAATTTATATAATTATTCAATCGAACTACCAACATGACATGCTTTGTAAATTATTGAAATTTAAATCGAAAAATGTCAAGATGTATTAAGATAATGCGGATTAAATTAACAAATTTTTATCTACCAGTCTATATTTGCAATCTAAGAGAAATCTAGATGTAAAAACTGATCATATATTTTCTTAAAATTAATTAAAATCTTTAAAATTTCCAATAGTCTCATAAAACATTTGCCCTCCAACTTTCTATGCTCTAGAGATAGTAACAAACCTGTATCTATGAAAAACGAAAATTGAATTAACTACTATTTTGAGGTTAATCACCAAATTTTGCATATTATACCTTTTATTGATACCAGTAATTATTTCAGAAAATAATTATTAAAGTGGAGAACTGCCGAAGACCTTCCCGTGCACTTAATGATTCAATTTGCTTAAATGTCGTTCTAAGGATCCTATCTTGAGATCCAGGATGATTAATTATCATAACAATCCCAGAGATGCCAGCTTGCTCCGGCCAGCAAATATATATTTTAAAGTGGTAGTTTATCAATTGTGATTCTTGGTTTAATAAATTCAGTTTAGTAGATTTTTGTCCACCACTATTTTTAAATAATTTGTAGGTTTATATGATTCACAACTTGTGCGGTAATTATGTCATGCTATGCCTTTTAGAAAGCAACCAAAAATAGTAAAATATTTGTAAAATCTACTTTGTAGTTATGTACCGTTTTTTTAATTATTTTGGCGTGTCCGGAGCAGTTGGCATCTCTGCAATCCCATACCTGCCAACTCTTCCGGATTTTCCAGAAGATTTTATTTTCATATTTAAAGTGGTAGTAAATATATACCATTTTTTCTGTTATAAACTTAATTTTTAAATGATTTTGATCACCACTATTGTTTAAAAAATTAAGCACATATATTAATATGTGGTACTATCATGGTTGTCAACTTAAGTTTTTTCAAATGCAACGTATTTGTTTGCTTAAAATTGAAGATTTAATTCCATTTTAATACCACTGGGAAAAATGATAATGGAAGGGATTAAAAGTTGGCAGGTATGCAATTCTGTACCTATGGGAAACGAAAGAATTATTGCTTTGTGGATACCAGTAATTATTTCAGAAAATAATTATTAAAGTGGAGAACTGCCGAAGACCTTCCTGTGTAGTTTAGGTTTTTATTCGCTTAAATGTCGTTCTAAGGATCCTATCTTGAGATCCAGGATGATTAATTATCATAACAATCCTGTACCTATGGAAAACGAAAGAATTATTGCTTTGTGGATAATCACCAAATTGCACATATTACACCCATACCTGCCAACTTTTCCTCTTTCTGAGAATGAATTATCCAAGTGGTAGTAAAGTAATTACTGAAAAACAACCTTACTCAAAAATATATTTATATTTTGACTAGATTAAAATTCGCTATCGTTCAGATTAGTATGCTTTTATATATTTGTTGTAATTATTTAAACGTAGTGGTGGTCAAACTCATTTATAATTATTATTATAATTCAAACATTTTAATGACTTGACATGATTTTCGGTACCACTTTAAATACAGAATTAAAATCTTCCGGAAAAGCCGGAAAAGTTGGCAAATATGAAATCTTTAAAATTTCAAATAGTCTCATAAAATATTTGCCCTCCAACTTTCTATATTCTAGAGATAGTAACAAACCTGTACCTAAGAAAAACGAAAATTGAATTAACTACCATTTTGAGGTTAATCACCAAATTTTGCATATTATACTTTTTATTGATGCCAGTAATTATTTCAGAAAATAATTATTAAAGTGGAGAACTGCCGAAGACCTTCCCGTGTAGTTTAAGTTTTTATTTGCTTAAATGTCGTTCTAAGGCTCCTATCTTGAGATCCAGGATGATTAATTATCATAACAAACCTGTACCTATGAAAAACTGAAAACGAAAGAATTATTACTTTGAGGATAATCTCCAAATTGCACATATTATACCACTTGTTGATACCATAAATATTTTATAAAATAATTAACGCGTTGAATGCTGTGGGGATCAACGGTGACCGGCACTGAGTTTGTCCGTAGCTTCACAGGGGTGACCGGCGAAGCCAAGATTATTAGAAACACATAATTCGAGTAAATTTTAAATGTTTTTATATTACTATCGTTACTAAAATGGTTTGAAGAAATTAATGCAATATAGAACACACAAAAATAGTTTTATTTATATGCACAGAGATGCCAAATTACTTCGGACAGTGAAGTGGTAGTTTATTAATTGTGATTCGTGGTTTAATAAATTCAATTTAATACATTTTTCCATCACTATTTCTATACAATTCCTAGGCTTATATAATTCACCTCTTTGCGCCACTTGCGTCATCCGGCACGAGTGGTAACTACCAGGACGGCCGGGTCTCTACTTTAACAGAGCCACACTTACTTACACATATGCACACTTCCTCACAATCCTTTAACTCGCCCCCCTTTAGTATGTATTTCCAAACTGTAAATACTGTAAATATTCATTAGTGTTTATTTTCCCATTGTACTTTAGTTTTACCTTTTTCATGTACATTTTATTGCTTGTAATTTTGTTATTGCCTAATAATGGCAAAGTGCCATTTTTCTTTTCTCAAGAACTCCATTTGCTCCCCAAACTTTAATTTTGTTATGTATGTTTCTTAGTCTGATTTCAGGATGAATGGGAAAAGTGCCGTAAGGCCTCAGGCGCCCAGTTCCACTACAACGAACGCACGAGCACTTGCGTCATGCTAGACCGTTTAAAAAGCAAGCCAAAATAGTCAAATACAGTAAAACCTGTTTTTGTGTGGTGGATATTGGACCACATAAAAGAAATCATACAAAAAAATACTCGATAATTTTATAAAAACTTACATATAATAAACAACTTTGTTCTATACACTACCTAAAATTTTTTTCATGCTGTGGATAGGGACCGCATAAAAAAAAATCTGACTTAGAGGATACATCGGTGATTTATGAAATAGATGAGAGAATGCTTTCAATTAAATTTAATAATTAAATTAGACGTAAAGAAATTGTAAAAATATTTAATTCTTCATTGTGCATATACATGGAGAAGTTTTCGAATTATAAATTAAATAGTTTGCTGCTACTCGTCGTAATCCAAAACGCTCATCTTCTTGTGATGAATTGGTTGAAAATCGCTTTCGTTGCTTGAAGATAGGATTTGAATTGATTTGTTTTTTGGTACCATAAAGTCAGTGATCAGTTTTTGTGACGACGGTCAACTGGTCAAGGAGACCACGTAATCAGAGTTCGTCCACAACGTGTATATGTACATTGATAGAAAACATTAAACTGGTGCTAACGCCGTTAAGATTCGTCTACCGCATAAAAACAAATCGTACTAAAAAAATCGCACAAAAATAAAATCGCACAAATCCAATCGCACAAAAACAAAATCGCATAAAAGAGGACCGCACAAAAACAGGTTTTAGTGTACTTGAAAAATTTACTTTGTAGTTATTTATCGTTTTTTTTAAAATTATTTTGTCCTTTCCGGAGCAGTTGGCATCTCTGAGCTTGGACTCATCCTTAATAACAAAATCAACTGGAATTATCTCCTCAGAAGCATAACCAGTAAAGCAACCTGCAGTAAACTCCAGGTACTACTCTATCAATCAAACATGGCGCTAAAGCTCAAAATATTGTTCTATTTATCATGATCCACCCCATCCTTATATATGCTTCACCAGTCTTGAAAAATATAACACAAACTCAGCTAAGTAAATTAATAGTCTGCCAGAATAAAATATTAAGAAAGATAACAAAAGCCAGATGGTTCGTAAGAAATGATTTTATACACCACGACTTCAAAATCGATGCAATAGACAAACATATAGCTAAATTAAATATCAAACTCTACGAAAAAGCCACCTCTAGCTCTACAGCAAATTTAAATGAAATATTTCTATTTGAAAATTTAACTGAAGACAAGAACATCAGACCAACAGCAGCATACTTATTGCAGTGATGCATCATATTCTCGACATCAATAGCATATACATGACCTCATTTTCATCATATCAGCTTAGCTAAAGTGCATACTTTTACAATCTAGTCTTATCACCCTACTGCATATAATTATACAGTCAGAACCTCAATGATACACATAAATACTCCTTTACTTCATTTGCATTCCACAACCTCATCGAAGCACCACAAAGATCTAGCTAAAGATGAATGAGAAAAGGGCCGCAAGCTGCCTCAGATGCCCAGATGTTACATACAGTGTAAGTTTAACAGTTTGAAAAATTAAATGTCAACTTCATTAACAAGAATATTAAATGTGAAGCTGTTAATTTCACTGAAATATCTAAATTTATATATCTGAAAGACAATATAACTTTGTGATAATATGCAGCGATTCTTCGCATTCAAAGTATTAACATACCCTGTAAGAATTGAAAAAGCCATTAGTAAATATTACATATAGAACAGCTTCAAAATATAGTTTTCATTTTATTATTACTTTTTCTTCTTCTTCACAGACACTACAGTCTTGGGAAGGCCCTGGCTTTTTCTAGGAGTTTCCTTCAACAGTTCCTCTGTTTAGCGAGCTGTTATCATTACTGTGATCAGTGTTACAACTACAATAAAGTTTTAATCTCAATGATTAGAACATGTCCCGCCTTCTCCTCATCATCATTTGCATTCCACCAACTAACAGTACTACCATATCTACTCCTAAATTCATGATAAATGGGAAAAGGGCCATAAACGGCCCAACGTGCCTTGTTATCTACATCAGTTCTGAGAATATCAGTTCTCAGTAACAGTTACTAAGAAAATCTGTTTGATTATCGGAATTGCATTTGCGCTATAAAATATAAAATTCAAAAATATAATTTGCTTTTTTTTCATTCATATTCAAAAATTGAACAATAATTGATTTTGTATATTAAGGAAATTTCAGTGATAAATAACTGTTTCTTACTAAACAACTGCATAACTCTCTAAAGAACTGTAAATAAGAACGAATTTAAAAAATTACTCTTTAGAAGTTGACCTTGTCTTACTTTTACGTCTTACTTTTGAAGTCTTACTTTTTACGCAAAAAATACATCGGTGTTTCATGGTGTATTTTATAATCAAAAATTATTAAAATGCCAAATATAATATTTTTCATTTATTTTGACCTAAATTAATACAAAAAAATTATTAAAATATGCTTAATTAAAACTTTGCGTCAAGGGTTAAAATAGCACAATTTAAATTCTATAACCTCGAAGAACTGTTGATGTGTAAGTTTGAACAAAATTAAAGCTTCCAAATGTTTTTTTATTATTATTGCGACTTGTTTTTTTTTTTTATTAAATTAATGTTGTGAAATGCTTAATTTGTTCTAACTGCAATATAATATTATAAAATCAGCTTTGAAAAAAATAGTTAAAATAAAGTTTTTTACTTAATTTATCGTTAAACATACAAATGCAGATTGGTGTACTAAGAATAAATCTTTTTAAAGTATTTTTTCTATTCAAATAACGAGATTTTTATTTTTTACTGACATGGTTTGTTAGCAAACCGTTTTGTATATACGAGGATGTGAAAATCGAATTTTAATCTATAGTTTACTATTCAAATTAATTTTCAGACTAAGAATTAGATTTCAGCAAAATTAAAAGCTTTGACGATGCTTCAGTACTAGCAAGAAAAAAAAATAGAAAATCCATTACCAAGGATTAAAGTAAAATGAAATTTTCTTTTACATTGTAAGATCTATTTTTGAATTAAATCATGCAGCTTCGTTTAACGGAACATTTCTTGTTAAAATTATTAACAGTAGGTTGAATATTTTAATTCCTTTCTCTTACATGTAATAGGCTTTTATGTTATGTATGGTTTATGTGCAACAGGCTTAAAGTTTATACCAAGTAATTAAATTCGTAATTTTCTTACAATAATTAATGACGAGTTTATTTTTGATAATTAAATTTTCAGAATAAACTTATTTGAAAAGTAAATTTATTTTTTAATGTTTAGTAAAAGAAGAATTTCGTGTCCTTTTTAAAGTTATGAACAATTGGTTGAATATTTTAATTCCTTTCTTTAAAGTTTACATGTAGCAGGCTTAAAGTTTAAACCAAGTAGTTAACTTTTGTGATTTTTGTAGAAAAAAATTGATGTAGAAATTATTTTTGATAATTAAATTTTGAGAATAAATATATTAAAAAAATATTTCATTTTTAATGTCAAAAAATGTTAGCATTTTTTCTAATTTTCCGTTCTTTGAAGAAATACATGTACTGCTACATATTCGTTGCAATTGTATAACTATTGCATTTGTTATGAATATCTCTCTAAACTCAGCGGCGCGACAGCCCACAGAGGGCCAAGGCCTACTGTGCCCATTTCAGTTTTCTTGACCTTGGGCTCTGGTGTGCAAGAGCAGATGTTCCGGTCAGGTGGTCAGCCGAACGCAGCACCCCCAGTGTTTATAATAATCTCAGTTCTATGTGTTATAAATATCTCAGTTCTATGGAAAAAAAACTGATTTAAAATACAAATAATACACCTTAGCTTTTAATTTAATGAATTTTGTATCAAATTCTTTTTTTTAGCATTATATTGCTTATAAGTCTTAAAACTTTTCAATTACTGAGAAATGAACATTTTTTTCCTGTATTATAATTTTTTTCTTCATTATAACAAGTTTATAAGTCTCAAGTAGTAGTAAAGCTAGTTTTTTACAGAGCAAGTTTGTTGCAAATTATATTGCCTACTTATAAATAGTTATAGAACTTCATGTGTACATTTTATAGATTGCCTTAGTTACGCCACATTTTTACGACTTTCTTGTCTGCTTTCAATTTTAAACTTAGCTCCATTTTTTGAACGGATACATTTTGTTTTTAGAAAACTATAAAACTTTCATTAATAATAAATTAAGTCATTGTTTAAGAATTTTTGTGCAAAACTAAATAATTACGCATAATTATTTTTATATTTAGCTTAACTATTCTTATTCAACTTAAAGTATACTTAACTATTTTTAAGAATTAATGTATGCTTAGGTTAGAAAATCTGAAATAGTTAACTCAAAGTTTAGTTAAAATCTTAAATGAAACTGTCATTCATAATTTATTTTAATCGTAAAATAAATTGAAAGATTTCCTGGTTTAAATTTTCATAACCCACTTCATATGAAATGAGATTTTGAAAACATTTCATCAGTGAGGAACTTTTTTATGTTCTATGAATACTTAAATACTTTTTAGAAAGTTTTTATACGCAATCGCCATCAAGCTATTAATCTCATGGTAAAGTGATTTGTTTTTTAATATATGAAGATCATAAATAATTTTGGGTCAAAATAAAGTAATTAAATGTCGTAATATTCAAAAACATTTTTATTTCAAATTTTTATCGTATCAAATTTTTAATGACTACAATTTAGGAAGGAAAATTTTGCATTAATTAATTGATTAAAAAATGTCTCAAACTATTTTTACACTTCAAAGTGTCAAATACGTAAACAAGTGCCTTTAAACTTTATTTCTATTTAAAACATAGGTATTAAATATCATCGGTAAAATTAGTTCTTTATATCGGAAAGTTGCGTTTCACAAGTTCGAAGATAGCTGAAACTAACACATTGAGAATTAAAATAGCCATATTGGTCTAGTTTTTTTTATCAAAAAAATAAATCCTAGTCACAGTCCGGCGTAACTACGCAGGTGCAATGGAGTTCAATTGTCATCGGGCTAACTGTGAGGGATTTCAGAAGTTTACCTTTTTCCCTTGGAGAACTTTTTATGTCAAATGTGACTTATTTTTATTCAAAAAGTCATCCAAAGACAGTAAGTTTGCCGCAATACTTGGCATATGTTTTTTTAACACGTTGAATGCCACGGTAAATAATTATAAACTAAATTTGCAAATATAGACAGTTTTTGCTAGTTTATAAAAGGCTTAGCGTGACATATTTGAAAAAATTGGTGAATTATATATGTCTACAAATTGTTTAAAAATCTACTAAATTGAATTTATTAAATTAAGAATCACAATAATTAAGTAAATTTTGAATAAATTTTCTGCAATTCCATAAAAGAGTGTAAATTTTATAGTTCTATATCATGTTATACGCTGTCAGCCATCTGTTTTTCGCGACCTATGTGAAAGGTCAGTGTCAGCAAGCGGTGGCAGACGCAGCCTAAATATAATTTCAGTGTCAGCCACCGGTGGTTGACGATGCCTAAATGGAAAGTCCAGTGTCAGCCACCGATGACTGACACGGCGCTCAACGTGTTAATGTCTTCTTAGTCTAGTTCAAATTTATAAGGTTATTAATTAAGAAATTAGATATTTATATATGAATTGGCTGTTCAATGTGATTATAAAACAAAGAACAAAAACAAGTGACATGAAACAATTTTTAAATATGTTGTAAGTTAATGTTAAAGTCTTATGCTTGTCTTGAAAATAAATTTTTTTTCAGCTATGCATTTATTTGCAATTTAATAAAAAATTTAATATTTTCATTTGCTAAATTAATTTTTAATCTTAAATTTTTCTAACCATATCTTACTCATAAATTCTTAATTAGAGCTATTCCCATACTTTATATAAATTAAAAATAAAGTTTGAAAACTGATCTAAATATAGTCGATGCATTTTAATTAATTTTGTGATGCATCACTAAGAAAAATTCTTAAAATAAGTATTTGTCCTTACGCAACATTCTCTTGATATTTTTCTGAAGAGTTTAGGCGACAAAATTTGCTGTTGTAAGAAGAGATTAAATTTGAACGTAAGAAGAGAAAAGTTTTGTACAAGCGGTGAGAAAGTTTACTCCGAATTAACAGAGTTAATACGTAAACATAAAGAAAAAAAACTAAAAAGAGGTCTTAAGTTTCAGTAAATGGCTAAGCTGCCAGCGTATCTCATGGGTATATGATCCGCGTTGGACTATTTAAGTCACCTTATTCTATGGTAATTAAAATGTTTGCTTGGTCAAAAAGAGCTGCAAGCTTAAGGACCGCGGCCTTGGAAAGGTTTAATAATATGTAGTTTATGTTATTAATGGAAGTTTCAGACGAAGCTGAGAGTATTAGAGAAAGTTTCCAGAAAAAAATTGAAAATATTAAGTATTGGGAAATGATTTTGATAGATAGAGAAAACAATAACTTCAGAAGCGAGACCTGCCAAATTAAACACTTGTAATTGAGGTTTTAGTTTTTAATTAAGGTTAAGGGTGTTTGCAGGACAAATCTTAGTAATTAAGAATGGAAAGAATGAACAAAATTTTTTGTGAAGTTCAAAAGGTGGTTTTAAAATAAGTTAAATAAAATTTTAAAGCAAGTTGGTGAATATGATGATTTAATTTTTGTTGAAGATGGGAAATATACAGGTTTGCTATGGAGAATTAATTTACACAGGTTATTGGTGAATGCTTATCCTGAAACATTTGAGGAGTACATTTTCCAGTGGTTGCAAATGCATATATATATACATATATATATATATATATATCATGGGTGAAAGCCCTTATATAACAAGACGGAAAAGAGAAAAACCTGGTACGTCAAACATTTCATTCCAGCATTTTTTTCGAAAAAAATGAAATATCTGTAACTATCAAGATTTATTTTATAATTCTGGCATATATATAAAACTGCTTCTTTTCCAAGATAAAGTAGATATTGTTGAAAAATTTGAAAAATAATAAGTAAACTCCTTCCCAAAACTAGCTATAACTGAAATGGTTTTACTGCCAGCCTTTCATCTTTTCCGTCTCGCTCTCACCCCTGATATATATATATATATATATATATATATGCATGTTATGCTCATATACGCCAAAAATGATGGTTCCTTTATTTGTATTAGTACCATACTATACATGTAATAATACCATGTATATTAGTGCCATAATGCATTTGTACCATAATGTATTAGTATTATAGAAGTAAACTTATTCGATAGTTGCAAAAAAGATTGGTAGCAATATTTATGTTTTAACGTATAAAACATACTTTTAAAAGTTAAATCATAAATTGTTTGATTAATGCTAAAAATAAGTAATTCTAAACATATGTATATAAGTTTAAATATGTAGGCAATTAGGCTCTTAATATTTTATGAAGTAGCTTATTTTTTAAAAAAATTCTCAATCTCAGAATTATCATTATGCTACCACTTTGTAAAATCTTTCTAAACGACTGTACAATTTGGAAGCTTTGTACTAAATAAGAAAAATCTAGACAATTAATAATTATCACTAAAATGTGACTGCTAAAAAAATGTTTGAATGAATATATTTATTCAGGGAAGAAATAGATGCAGCATGAATTTAATTTTTAAATCACGGGGAGTGTATTATGTTTATTTTGGAACGAAAATATTCTATTAATGAAAAATTTATGGTAAAGCGGTGCTTCATTTAAATTTCATAAATTATGGTATTTTCATTTTTGATAGTTTTAATCATTTTTCATTGTATATTAAAAATGAAATAGTTATAGCGACAAATATTTGTAAAAGAATAAATAGAGAAATTGCTGTTTATAGATTGGATCGCAACTTTCCTGCATTCTGCCTCTACAAGCAGGGAAACACTTTTACGTTTTAGAAACTTGGAGAGATAACAAGAAACTCAATATTGCCCAAGTCACATTTTTTTCAATAGCATTTTTTATATTAATATTAAATTTCATTAAATAAAAAAGAAAATTCCGAGAAAAAGTCCCATTTGGAAAATTTTATTTGTTTTAAAAAGAAAAAAAGTTTAAAATTTTGAAACGCATTCCAGGAAATCTAAAGATGATTACCCGAATATAAAGTTACGTGAAATTTCAAAACCTAGCAATTGTATCTGCAAAAATATTTGTAAAGTAAAATATAAAATTATTTAATGCTTATGCATATCACCTTTTTTGGTAAAGAGGAAAATATCGAGATAATGATTGGATTGATATTTGTTTAGAGTGCAAAATTTCAATGTTGTTAAGGGGTCTAAAGAGTACTTCCTAACCAAAATTTTCAATTTCAAAAAATTTCTTTTTTGTAAAATTGTGCCATTTTTTATTATGAGCAGCTTGACTCCAAGTAGGAGAGACGGCTGTATAGGGGAGAGGTTTTACAAAGCTGGTCAAAAAGCTTAATAATCATTATTTTATATTCATATTATATTTTTTTTATGGTATTTGAACTTTTATCGTCCTTTAGAATGACACATAAACTAATTTAACCGGTTAACGCCCAGCGTCATATATTTAGGACAGTTCCTTTTTTCAAAGACCTTCATTGTGGTGGGAAGCTTTTTTTCAGCATTTTCATTTATCTGGGTGAATTAAAAGATTCTCAGATACCACAATGATTTAGTTATTTCTGATTAGATCTAGAATTACAAGGAACAAGTTTTATTTTGGTAATCAGACTAGATAAAAGGGACGTGCTGGCGGATGTAATGTGTCACGGATTAGATGCGGTGATGTCACTTTAAGGAAGAGTTTTTCGAAATGATGCCATGCGAAAACGCTGCCGATAACTGATGCTGATAATGCTCTACTGACGTTCTCTTCTCCCTTGCGATGCCGGTTATGCTGAATTGATGCTGATTATCCTGAACGTTACGAGGTGATTGATACAGATTTTGATCTCGTCAGGTTCCTGAGTCGGGAGAGACAATACTGACAACTGGCCATTTTGATGTCTGGATTTTGAGCCCGCCATTTTGTTTTTTCAAGTCATGCCGTATCATAAAACAGCTCGTGGTGGAAAGGTCTCACTCTCCATTCGTAATTCACCGTCGCATTGCAAAGAATCCACGTCATTAGAAGAAATCATTGCTACCTGTGGGATATCAAAAAAATACTTTCCACCAGTTGAACACGAACATATTGACGATCTCGTAGAGTTTTACACTCAGTTTGATACAGAGGAGCTGATTGGTTTAGATAAATTACTTAGCAAACTGCTCATTCAAATAAGATCAAGTTACTCTGGAGACTATGAATACTCCTACTTCCTAAAACTGACAAATGCAGCTTATCACGTCAGGTGGAAGAGGAAAAACTTTCAAGCGGAAGAAAACAAGGAGATGAATAAAAACTCCATTCAACTCGAATCAATAATGACTGAAATTAATCCAAGCACTGAAGACATAACCATGGAAAATAAAGATGAAAACCTGAATACAACACCGAATACAGATACAGACACGGACATCAATATTAACAATAGCACAGAACCACCTGCAAAGAAAAGAAAAAAGAAGAAGAAAAAGCAAAATGCAATCAAAACAATTGAAGATAATTCTACACTCATATCTGCAAACACCTGTCCTTCTTCTAGCCAACATAGTTCAACAGATGACGTCACTATCTTGCCGACAACAAAACCTAAGGAGGATACCGACAAAGTACGGGATCCGCCCAGCAAACCTGAAATAACACTGCAAGCCAGATATATTAAGGTTTTGGTCCGGGGCCTGCCTGTGGACTTTGATACAGATGCCATCAATACAGAATTACAGAAAAACAGTATTGAAACCTTTAAAATTGTGCAGTTTAAGAAAAGAATGGGAGAGGCCTGTCGGCTCCTTCCACTTTTTCTCATAATCCTAACATCAACGGCGAATCACCAAAGAATATTCGAAGTCAACAACATACAGCAGATCCCGATCAAAATCGAACGATTTCGAGGAGGTCGAGGACCTAAAATTATGGACATACACAAAGCCACTGCAATGCACCTGCAAGGTGTGTAAAATGTGCTGAAAACCACAGGTTACATGAATGCAACAAAGACAGAACTACACCTCCAAAATGCTGTAATTGTTACAAAAGCCACACAGCCAACTATACTGGGTGCGAGACCCGTCCCAGCAGAAGGAGCCCTCGAACAACATCATATTCGACGCCTAAACTTGCTCATCGATTAGTGTCATTAATCAAAGAATTACAGGAATTGCTCAAAAATGAAGAAGTGCTCCGTCTTCTGCGGGGGATCATCGGGGAAACATCTCAATCCCAGTGAGTTCTACTTTTATTTTCAAGACTCTCAAGTTAAATTCACTGAACTTTTCACATCAGACTTTTACTTAAGTTAAATTAAATTACATTAAGAATTATTTTCTGATAATATAACCAATTTATGCATACATATATATCAACTTTGCATGTTAAATTCTTTTGAAAATTCTATTGTATTTAATGAGCAATACTTCTCTGAAAAAATATATTCACTGCATTTTCTCCAAATATGTTATTTCATCATGTATCAAGGTATGATTTATCTATATTCATCAATTATGCCTTTCATTTTTCAAAAATCAATTACTGTACATATCAAATCATGTTTTATCTTTATTTTTAATTTAAGTCTACAATCAATATTTCTAGTGTTAAGTCAATTTGTCATATTAAATTTCATTGTTTTATTATTTCACAAGCAAACGGCTTAATTTTTTTTATGGTTACCACAATGTATTCGAATGAACTTCAATGTATGTCACAATTATATATGTGCTAGTTAAAATATAGAAATTTAATTAGTGAAATATGTATCAATTTATGTTATTATTTATTTATGTCAACTTATGTATATATATGTCAAATTATGTTTATATTTATATATATCAACTTAGATTCGATGAATCAGATATTCAAATGTTATATTTACTCAAGCAAAGTGCTTGTTTTTCTATTAGCTACCACATCGACTGCTAAATTCAAAATGTTATTACTATAAATTTTCTGTAAATTTCTAGATGTATGGGATAGGGGCCGCTAAGTGGCCCAGGTGCCCAATTTTTGTAAATAAAGTAAGTAAGTAAGTTTTATTTTGATCTATCAAACACTTTTTGAATGCCATAACAGTGGAAAAACCAATTAATTTCGATAATATATTAAACCACTTTTTGTATCATTTCTATATATAAATTCGGGACAAAACGGGTTAATTGGACATTTTTTAATAATCTTTTTTAGCACTAGGTTTACGGACGTTTCTTATATACCTATCTCTACGAACACGTGTCAATTTGACGCATGAACGAATACATCACTAGGTTTACGGACGCTTCTTTTATACATATCTCTACGAACACGCGTCAATTTGACGCATGATTTTATACATATAATTGTGATTCTTAATTTAATAAATTTAATTTAGTAGATTTTTATCCACCACTATTTCTAAATAATTCGTAGGTTTATATGATTCACCGCTTTTTAATTGCAAAATTTACTTAGTAGTTACTTACCGTCTTTTATTTATTTTGGCTCTGCACTTAGAAAGCAATGTAATTATATACTATAAGCAAAAATATGAGATATATATTTGTGAATTATTCTGGTATTCAAAACCTGGCACTCTGACATCAATTGACATTCTGCGTTTGTTCTTTCCATTATTGCTTATCGGCAACAGTTGTTTATGGCTTGTTTCATTTGAGACAACGATATCGGATAACGGATCGAAGCATTGTCGGTACATTTCTATTTATTATTGATGCGATAGTTGCATGTTTACTCAAAATTTTGTCTAAATCACGATCGCGTCAAATTGACGCATATCCGTAGGGATAGGTATACCACAAAGAGAATTTCAATATTTCAACGCTTTTGAAGAAAGTAGATTTCAATATATATTTACCTCGATCAATGGTTAAAAGTCATTGCAAGAGATAAAATAAAAATTCAAACGGATTTTATAATTTTCCTTACAGAACTCGAAATGCGTCAAAATGCCGCGTCTCGTAAACCTAGTGTTAAAAGAGTAGTAATTTTTGTCCACACTAACCTCATTCTACGGGGCTAGTCAACGCCTCCTATAACTGAAAGCCTCCACACGGCTTTTATAGGTAGTCCGATCAGACCACTGTGAAGGATATCCACATTCAGAATGAGTCATATAATACAAAATTTAGTTAAAATAAGAAAGTGGTAGCAAATATATGACTAAAAATTTGTTTTATTTATGAATACTATTGGTTTGAATTATTCACTTGTCAACCACTACAGATTCAATTCTCAAATATATATGATAAATTTCTCTCAATTACTTTTATAAAAGGTTTTGGGTTCATGCGCACAGCTGGTTCACTTTTTAAACAGTCTGCGCGGACTACTTATAAAAGACCGCGTGGAGGCTTTTTGATGTAGGGGGTTATGGGCTAGTCCATCACCTCCTTCATTAGAAGGCCACCACTCTGTATTTTACAAGTAATCTGCACAGACTAGTTAAAAAGTGAACCAGTTGTGCGCATTATTCCTATTTCAATAGAAATTAATCATATATATTTGAGAATTGAATCTTTAGTGGTTGACAAGTAAATATGACAATTATGATTATAAATTAAACCAATTTTTAGACCTATATTTGCCACCACTTTCTTATTTTTACTAGATTTAGTATTAAATGGCCCTTTTGAAAACTGATTTACCTTCATTGTGGTTTGATTGGATTCCTTATACAGCTATAAAAACTGCTCCGGTCAAGACCAAAATATTTTTAAAAAAAGGTAGGAACTTCAAGCCGAAACTTTCAAATTTTTAAAACGCCCAACATGGCTTGACTGCAACTAAGACAGAGATGCCAACTGCGCCGGACATTCCGAAATAGTTAAAAAAAACGGTAAATAACTACAAAGTAAGTTTCGCAAATATTTGGTTATTTATGCTTGCTTTTTAAAAAGTATAGCTTGACACAAGCCGTATAAAATGATGATTTGTATCAGCCAATTAATTATTTAGAAATAGTAATGGATAAAAATCTACTAAATTTAATTTTTTAACCAAGAATCACAATTGATAAACTACCACTTTAAAATATATATTTGCTGACCGGAGCAAGTTGGCATCTCTGCTAAGAGGAGGATTACATAAGCCTTTGGATTATTTAAAAGCAGCGATAAGAAAAATCCTATGAACCGAATTTACTAAACCAAGAATCGTACATTAAAATTCTACCTTTCGAAAATATTTATCCGCTGTCCGGAGCAAGTTGGTATCTCTGTCTATACGAAACCATGTTGAGGCTTTCAGTTATACGATTCGTTGTTCAGACTCACACTCTTTATGTACACCTTAACCCTTTGACGGTCAGGGAAATGAGCAGTTTTCGTTTCATTAATTCGCGCAGTATTACGCACATGCAGTAGTCGAAAGTGGCATCTGTTTTCCACCTCCGTTCTACCGAGAATGTCACCCTTCTCTGGCGATGCCAATTGCTTCGTCTTCTGGAATAATTATAATAAAGTGGTAGCAAATTATGTAGTAAACTTCGTTGGAGAAGGACAATTACGCCTACTTCTTAATAGAGTAACCAGTAGATTGTTTCTTTAACGTTGCATTTTGTATAATACTTATAGTTTTTGATATTTAGTGGTGAAAAAATTACTTAAAAGGAGAAATACTAAACTGAAAGTAACTTGACTTTCGCTATCACTAGGAAATACTATTTCACAAAGCGGAGCAAGTTGGCATCTCTGTATGCGGTAGATAACTCACCTCACGCGCTTTAAAAATTTCTTAAAGTATTCTTAGTACATAAATAACAGTTTTTACGTACTTTTCGTTTTTAACATAGTCAATGCAGAATAATAATGGCGAACGAGCTCAGCTCATCAGCGCGCATTGGGGAAAAATTTCACTACGCGAGTAGTGCTCGCTACTAACCATTACGGTCAAAATCTTGCTTCCGAGCGGAACTCGTTTGCGCGCATTATGAGGAGCGATTCGATTGCGAGCTGAACTCGTTCATAACCGTCAAAGGGTTAAACCCTTCTGCTTCAACGTAAGACAAAATTTTGAAATAAATATTTTGAAGTTACCACTTTTTCAAGTTGAAAGAAATTCAATAAAATGGGAAATAAATGTTAACGAAAGTTATTCGCATATGCTGTCTGCACATGTTTTCGTAGAAAGCGTAACATTAAAAGTTATGCGAAACTTTTAAACTTTAGCGCAATTACTTCCAGCATTTTAATACAAACGTACCCGAAACGTGGCTTAATCTCATCAAAAGAGAAAAGAGCGTTAACAAATGTGTTTCTTTATTTTATTTTATTTTATAACCGTCGTTGAACAGCCGACCCAATTTCATGGGTTTACGACTACTTACGTTTAACTCCGTAGCCTTGTAATTTTGAACCAATCCAGAAGACGAGGAAACTCCTGGATCAGTACCCCCAGAGGTATTGATTTGTTGTGGGAACATGGAGGACTTTGAGACTCGACAGATTTAACGTGCATCAGTCACCATTTACTACACGGGGAGTCTTCGGCCGGCGAGGATCGGACCCACGACCTCTTGGATATGGGCCCAGCGCCCTACCGACCACGCTATCCTGGCCCCTTGTTTCTTTATTTGTATTTGTTCTATTGACAATGTGCAGGAACAAGGTCGTTTTACTTCCATAATTATATTGACAATACCTCTGGGAATCGATCCTCGCCGGCCGAAGACTCCCCGTGTAGTAAATGGTGGCTGATGCACGTTAAATCTGTCGAGTCTCAAAGTCCTCCATGTTCCCACAACAAATCAATACCTCTGGGGGTACTGATCCAGGAGTTTCCTCGTCTTCTGGATTGGTTCAAAATTACAAGGCTACGGAGTTGAACGTTAGTAGTCGTAAACCCATGAAATTGGGTCGGCTGTTCAACGACGGTTATAAAATAAAATAAAATACTGATACGCATATTTGGGTCGAAAGTATAAAATGTTTTTTTTAAGATAAATTCTTAGGCAACTGAAAGGTATGACTTCTTAGTATAAACAAATCCATGTAACCAATTTCACCATATAAGTATATGTGGATGGGAATAAAGAGCTTAAAGTTTATAACCTTATCTTACTCTTATTATCTTATTTTTACTAGATTTCCTATTAAATGGCACTTTCGTAAGCTGGTTTACCTTCTAGTGATCTGATCGAACTACCCATAAGAACTCGTGTATAGTTCGTTCACCAGGAGTTGGCACTTGGCTCCACCTCCTCGGACGCAGAGTTCCTTTCAGCGCGGGGGAGTAAGAGGAAAAACATTTCCACGCCTGAAATCGAGATAACCTCTAATGCGCGCAAAGCCTCCACATGGTTTTTTATAGGTAGTTCAATCAGACCACTATGAAGGCAAACCAGTTTTTAAAAGAGCCCTTTAATAGAAAATCTAGTAAAAATAAAAAATGTGGTAGCAAATATATGTCTAAAAATTTGTTTAATTTTTGAATATGATTAGTTTGTCTTAGAGCCCCTGAATAAGACAGGCTGACTTAACATTTATTGTTGGACAGGCCTGAAAGCGGGACGGAAAAGAGAAAATACTGGTAGAAGAACTATTTCAATATAGGATAATATTCGGGAGCAGTTAGTCTATTCTCAACAATAACAATTCACTGTAAGGAAATTTATCACGGCGAAAAAGCAATTCAATATAAAAATTGCATCCGTTAAAAACAATTCGTAGTTATGGATTGTTATTATTACCGGAAAAAATGAAAAATGAAATTTATTTGTTACCAGTTTTTTACTCTTTTGCGTCTCGATATATATGGGCTTTCAGCCCTGCTGTTTGACAAAGAACTAACATAAGCTCAGCGACTGAATATTTTCAAGTGGTAGTTTATTAATTGTAATTCTTGTTTAATAAGTTCGATTTAGTAGATTTTAATCCACCACTATTTCTAAACAATGCGAAGGCTTATATAATTCATCACTTTATAGTACTTATTACATGCTTTACATTTTTAAAAGCAAGCAAATATTGTCAATTGTTTGCAAAATTTACTTTGCAGTTATTTACCGTTTTTTAAATTATTTTGGCGTGATTGGCGCATTTGGCATCTAATAACATTATTAACACAACGGTAACTTGCGAATTTGTTTGCTCCAATATTGCTTGATAGGTCAGCTCTGATAGTATAGGAGCCTTAGTTTGTCTTATTTACTTGTCTACCACTACTGATTCAATTCTCCAATATATATGACAAATTCCTCTCAGTCACTTTTAAAATAGAATTTGGTTTCATGCACTCAAACTGCTCACTTTTTAAATAGTCTGCGCAGACTACTTATAAGAAACCGTGTGGAGGCTTTCTAATGTAGAAGGTGATGCCCAAACACAAACAGTGAATTCTTTTTCAGTCACTTGCTTCGCTTTATCATCAGCTATTATACCTTTTGTTATTCTAGCTAATTTATATTTAAAAACTTTTTCCCAGCAAAATATCTCAATAAGAACAAACTATTCGAAGAAAGTCTAAAGAACTAGTCTATCTAAAGAACTAACTAAAAGAGAGAAATATCAACAAGTTTATGAAATAAAATGCACATGTTCAAAATATGCACATGAAGATTGCGAAATAAATATTTTTGTCATACGATAGCCAAATAGCAGCCTTGTTCGCATCCTTCTCCCCAAAATAGCGAAATAGTATCATCCGATACCACGTGATGAAGGCGGAGCCAAGTGCCAACTCCTGGTGAACGAACTATATAGGCCTTCAGTTATAGGAGGTGGTGCTATAGGTTCGAAACAAGAATTAGGAGAAAGGAAACATGCAAAATTAAAAGATTGAGGTATAGCAATCACCCCCTACACCAGAAAGCCTCCGAAAGGTATTTTATAAGTAGTCTGCGTAGACTATCAATAAAGTGAACCAGTTGTGTGCATGAACTCAAATTCTATTTTACAAGTTCGCTGTAGTAGGAACTGGGAGTCTGAGACTTTACGGCCCTCTCTATTCTGAAAGTATTGTTCGCTCGTTCGTTCGTTGTAATGGAACAGGGAGTCTGAGGCCTTATGGCTCTAGCTTAAAAGTACTCGAGCGAAATTTATCCTAAGCATTTGCGAATTGAATTTGTAGTGGTTGACAAGTGAATAAGGCAAAACCAATCATATTCATAAATTGAAAAAAAAAAATTTACATACATTTGCTACCACTTTCTTACTTTTACTAGATTTTCTATTAAATGTCTCTTTCGTTAACATGTTCGCCTGGCCCAGGTGCCCAATAAAATCAGAACACTAGGACTAGGAACATGTTCGCCTTGAGTATAAAGGCGAATAGCTAAGTTCCTCTACTTCTCTCAACCCAAGAATAAGTTCATAGTGGTCTGATCGGATTACCTATTAGAAACTGTATGGATACTTTCAGTTATAGGAGGCGTTGAGCTAGCATGGACACGTCTTAAAACATGTTATTTACTCAGTTGTCATATTATTTACACTACACGTTATTCACATGTTATTTACTCAGTAAAAAATAAAATAAAATAAAATAATTTCGGTCTAAAAATACAGTACTGAGTAAATAATCTTAAATATCTTTATAATAATTAATGTTAAAGCCTGATAAATACAGATACTAATACTAGCAAAAATACAAATATTGGTTTATAGGCATGGAGATTAATTTTTAACCCTTTCACTCCGACTGTCACAAATACGTGCCAGCATGAAACCGCATCAATCAGGGTAAAA
Organism: Parasteatoda tepidariorum; assembly: GCF_982258835.1. Classification (NCBI taxonomy): domain Eukaryota; kingdom Metazoa; phylum Arthropoda; class Arachnida; order Araneae; family Theridiidae; genus Parasteatoda; species Parasteatoda tepidariorum. The sequence goes on from NC_141766.1 coordinate 29,908,566, forward strand.
AGATAAAATTGGTAATCAAAGTAATTCTTTAGCAGTTTATTTGTGGGTGGAGTTATATTTCTTTGATTTATTTAATTCACCATTACTTTGTTCAAAATAAAACTATTTAGTTATACTTTGAATTAACATTGATAATAAATATGATTAAACTAACAATAATTAAAGTAAAAGCAAAGTAAGTCTGTCAAATTAGCAACGACTACATTAAAGTTACCGTTTTTTATTTAATTACAACTTGATTCTGATTTTGTATGAATGCTTTTCTGAATTATCCATCCCCAATGGGTTAAGAAACCATGTGGAGGTTGCAGCTTAGGTAATTTAGTGAATATTGCGAAATAATTAATAAATGTTAGTAAAGGATTTTGTGACAATCTGATGATAATCAAAAAGGGTTAAAAACTTGGTTAGCTATTAGTGTTTGAAATAGTAAAAGTAAAAGCATAAAACAAGGCGAAAATAATGAAATTTTAATATATCAAGTAATGACATCCATATACTAACTTACCAACTCCTGAAATAATGGCATTTTCCTCATAACTTATGAAAATGTTCAAGTTGTATATGGTAAAAATTTCAAACGTTATTGGCCTAGTTTAATGCTTTTACTATTTTAAACACCAATAGATTACCAAGTTTTTAACCCATTTTGATTAGTGAGTTATTGTTTTGGAATTGTAAGGGAAGAGAATCGCCAAAACTCCATGCAAAAATTTGTTTTCCTTACATGTTAAAAATCTTTTAATTATCATAAAATTAAATTGCTATTAAAACTTATTTTAAAACAAATGATTTTCTTTAAATTTCTGTGCTAATATTTTTTGATTCGCTGAAATAGTTCTAGAGATATGGAGAGAGATGCAATAGGTAGCAATGTCAGTAGGATGCTAGAGTATTTTCTTAGATAACCCCTTAACGCACAGATTTTTTGAAAAAACCTGCCAAAAAGAAAAATCAATTTTTTATTGCAAAAAAACTCACTTTATAAAATTATCTTTTCCTTTGGTGGACAATTTTGATATACTGCGCTTTTGTTCCGTGGAAAAAGGCTATATTAGAGATGCCAACTGCTTCGGACACGCCAAAATATTTAAAAAAAAAACGGTAAATAACTGCAAAATAAATGTTGCACATATTTGACTATTTTTGCTTGCTTTTCAAAAGATATAACATGACATTAGTACTATAAAGTGATGAATTATATAAGCCAACGAATTATTTAGAAATAGTGATGGATAAAAATCTACTAAATTGAATGTATTAAACCAAGAATCACAATTGATAACCTACCACTTTAAAATATATATTTGCTGTCCGGAGCAAGTTGGCATCCTAGTATATTTTATTCTTGAATAAATAAGTGTTATAGCTTACAATCCCATGAAAATGATAAATATCAGTAAAACGATTTTTTTTCTTAGCTTTCACATTGTTATTTTCAATTCTCGATTATATTCGAGTGTGAAAAATTACAGCAGCATAAAATACAGCTCTGCTCGAATTATCTCGAGTGAGCACAGTTGGCCTGTTTAGCGCTCTCAAATTAACTCGAGCGCACAAGTTAAGGAGTTAAACTGTATGGATGAGGTTTTTTAGGTTTTTACGAATCACGTAAGTATGAAATCACAAGTAAGCAAATCACACACCCCCGCCGCCTCAAGTGCTTTCACAATATTTGAAAAGCCACAGTTTAATTATTAAGTTAGTCATTTTTAGACAGTGCAAGAGTTTTGTTTTCGTAAATACATGTTTTTCACATAAGTCTCAGGAAATTGTACTTGTGTCGAATTGTGCTAGTGACGAATTGTGCTCTCGATGAATTATCATTGTGGCGAATTGCCGGCCTCAACGACTTAACACTTGATCCAGGAGTCTTCAGGATTGGGTTAAAAAAATTCGAGGTTACAGAGTTGAACATTAATAGTAGATTAATAGTAGTAAACTCAAAATTGGGTCGGCAGTTAAACGACAGTTATAGAATAAAAACTTTCGTTCACTTTTCCAAACGATAAAAACTGATAACTGATATATTTCATTTAAGTTTTTTTTCCTCAATGAAACAAAAGTATCCATGTTCACGAAATCATAATAATAATATAAGTAGTTACATTTTGATCTGAAATTATGCATTTGCAAAATTGTAAAAAAATTAAAGTCAAAGCCTGATTATAAATTATGAACTTAGCAAAGCAAATTTTAAGCAGGCTACTTTTAAAATAATATTCCAAAAGCCATAATTCGGTTGCCATAGAATAAGTTTTATACAAGTAGTGTCGAAAATATTATCCAAGTTAGCCTAAACTTACCACTATGGCTACAACTTTAATTATTGTTTTCCAATGAATTATTGTAGTAATAAATACAGAATTATTATAGTAATTATATAGTTATTATAGTAGTTATTACTACAAAATTATTGTAGTAATAAATAGTAATAGTAGTGTCGAAAATATTATCCAAGTTAGCCTAAACTTACCACTATGGCTACAACTTTAATTATTGTTTTCCAATGAATTTTTGTAGTAATAAATACATGTTTTTAAATGTTTTATGTTTATTGTTATAATCATTGAATTATACATAATCACAAAATTAATTGCCTAGACGCTTCTATACATTTTTCGGTAAAATAAAAGTGAAATTTCAACTTTTTATGCAATGTGTTATATAATTAGTATCTTATAGATATTACATTAGAAATTGATTTCAGTCTGCTTACCAGATTGCATTCATATCTAAGAACAGAATATATTTTTGTCACAAACTTTATAGTTTTTGTATTTACATTTAAAATTTATGTTTGATGCAAATAAGAACAGTCTACATTGAGAAACCTAAAGAAAAACTATAAAACTTATATTACGTAACGTCAAAACTGAATATAAATTCTTAAAAAGTTTTATCTTAAATTTAATAGTAAATTAATTTTCCAACTCTCTCAAACGCTGAAATAATCAAACACTAATCTCTCAAACATGCATGTTTTGAAATGTCGTCTAGACAAAATTAATTTCATGCAAATCAGACAGTTTAATATAAATTTAAAATGCTAGAATAACAGGCATGATCTAAAACTGTCCCCTGAAGTTATATCATAGTTGACAAATGCTTTCAAAATTAAAGATTAGGTTTTAAACCTGAAAAAAGACAAAAAAATTGCAACAATTAAAAGGCACCTTATTTCATCGAAAAGACTAATTTAATTAGAATGAAACGTACATTTATTAAAACTAAAAACAGCGCAATATTAGGTTGATTACGTAAAATTAAAAGTTAAAAAAAAGCATGAAAACTATGTTCTAAAATTGCCTTTGAATGCTATTTCTCTTAAATAAATCTATTGTACTTAATTTCAATTCCAAAGTGTACGATATGTTATCTGTTAATGTTGTCAAGAAATTTTCTTTTGTATATATCTTAATCCCTTGCTGTTATAGTTAATCCTGAGATTAATTTGCAGCGAATTGCGTGTCGAAATAATTCTTTTTCGTAATCTAGTTTGGGAAAATTAAGTTTCGCAATGTATTTTTTTTTACGGGGAATTTTTTTTATGTAAATGATTGAGCCTTAATAGTTTTTGCTTTTAGTTTTTATTTTGAAGGAATTTTATGGACCAAACGTTACAAAAGAAGGGAGGATTTTTAATTATATTAAGTTTTTAATCCAAATTACGAAATAAATACATATATTTCGTATTTTTATTTCCTGTTTGTGATTTTAACACCACATATATCTATCTTCATCTACTGTACAGATAGTTAAACAGTGATTAAAAAACATTTATTAAAATAGGCAATGTTGATGTAAAAATTACGTGATTTGAATAAACTCTAGTTATTTCAATCAACTGTATTAACTAACCTTTTGTGAACATTAAAAAGATTAAAATTTTGAAAATAAATTTAAAAAATACAAGTTGTGTGATACTAATTTGATTAAGTTAGTTACGTTGATTTAATTATGTATGACATCTGGATTCAAAAAAATATTTAAGAAAGCGATTTTAATCTTCAAAATTATTTGCAATAATAAGACAGTTAACGCCTTTAAACTTTACTTTTTTTTTAAATAAATCATCTCAATACTTTATTATTTTCAGTAATAAAATAAATTTATAATGCAGAGTATGTTCTATTCCTACTGTTTAGCATTTTTTTTTAAAATGAAAAGAAACTTTAAATGTCATTTGCGCAAGTTAACTAAAAGAAATATTAAACAATATCACGTTTTTTTATTGATTTGAGACGTATGCACTTTAGAAAAAAAATGGAATGGATTCTTTTAAGTATAAACAAAAATTAGGGACGAGGTAGTATTGGACGCCGATCCGGAGTCCGATACCACGTGATGAAGGCAGAGCCAAGTACCAACTCCTGGTGAACGAGCTATACAGGGATCTGGAAAAAATTTCCTCCTTCTTCATATCTTTCTCTAAAATGAGGTATGCGCATGATATATATATCTTATAACAGGGCAACAACCCCATTATTTTGGTAGCGTTTTTAATTTACATTTGTAGAAATAATAAGCCGATAGACTTTAACAGGCTTTATTTACTGGAGTAGGGTGCAAACAGAAGTCTCACCCACTCTCCCAGCTGGAGGGGGGTGGACTAATATCAAGACAGTAGTGGCGAAGGATATGTTGGCATCATCGTGCAGCAAAAGACACGCAAAAACAATAGCTCATGCTTTAAATACTGACAGAAAAGAAGGTGAAAAGGCTCAATTCATTCATACTTTGTAACTCTACGCATCATCGATAACCATTTAATGCTTCCTAATATGGAAGTGAAAGAGGGAAAAGATTTTGAAAATAACTCCTCCTTTGAAATATAAATCTAATTATAATTCAATGGTATGTTTTTAGCCTTGAAGTCCCAAAATAGAATATCTCTACACCTATTCTTTACCAAAGACATTTTATGAAAACGAACGAGTTTTAATGCTTTTATATATATATATATATATATATATATATATATATATATATATATATATATATATATATATATATATATATATATATATATATATATATATATATATATATATATATATATATATATATATATATATATATATATATATATATATATATATATATATATATATATATATATATATATATATATATATATATATATATATATATATATATATATATAATCTTAAATTTACTTATTTTATTTCAGTATGAATTTATGAAACATTAAAACAGCAGATTCTAAAAGAAACAATTTAAAATTCCTCAGAAAAGTTATAAAAAGGAAAGATAATAGTTGATAGCCTACTTTTAAAGATTTTTCGATAAAAGAAGAATCAGCGTAATTAAATCACCAACGTGAAATTTAGAAGGGTAATAAAATAATTCCTTCAAAATAAATTAAATTTCTTCAATAAGTTAAGGAGAAAATTAAAATATCAGTTGACTGAAATCAAAAACTCATGTTTTCATCAACGTGAGGTATTAAATTATTATTGTTTAGTCTATAGTTCATTTGATTTTGTGATTTGCGTAATTATTTATTCGAGTTTAACCAGATGAGAAAAGAGTCAGATATTCTACGCTCTGTTCATTTATAGGATATCATATAAATTTCAATACTGGTTCTTGTTAAAGTAGACTCTGAGAAAAATTCAATTAGATAAGCCTTATGAATAATTAAATTTCAATCTCTCTGAGTAAATGAAAGAAAATTGAATAAACATTATGATCCTAAGGGCATCTTTCATGCTATATTTTCCCAAAACCTATCTGGTATAGAAACTAATTATTCTCCTTTTAAGGAGAAAATTAATTTTGTGTATCATTATGAATCTAGGCAGAGAAACTTATATGAGTTGCATAATATTAGAGCATTCTTAGAATAATGCTCAGTGTTTGGTTTAAATAATTATAGAATCATAGGTACAGTGATCTGGAGAAAATTTCCTTCTCTTTCAGATCCATGTCTAAATTGAGGAGTGGTGGTGCCATCTGTTCACGGGGTTCTGAGCTAAGATGTACTTTCACCCTTGCGGTGTTCTCTTTTCAAACAAAAGGTGCGCCTTCCTCACTTAATTTGACAAAGGCCAATGGCTGGTGAGTTTGGCTTGTTCAAGCGTCATTAGAAACAACAACATCAAAAAAGAAAACCTAAATGCACAAAATGAGAAAATTAATATATATATATATATATATATATATATATATATATATATATATATATATATAACCTGAAGAACTGAAATAAGTAATCTAAACCTTAATTAACAAACAAACAAACATATGGGTATTAATTTATAATTCGATTTTCAATTAGCTTCATAATTTTCATAATTCACAATATTGATTATAATAATTTTAAATTTATTTTAGCACATCTTTACATAAGTTTGAAAATATTGAAGAAGCATTGTAACAACAGATTATAAAACAATAAAATAATTCAGATTTCTCAATAAAAGCTTTAAAAATGAAAGATAATAATATTCAACCTACATTTAAAGATATTTCGTTAAAAGTAGAATCAGCATAATACAATCACCAACATGAAATTTATGAAGGTAATAAAGTAATTCCTTTAAAATAAATTAAACTTTAATCTCCAAGATAATAAAGTTCTTTACTAAGTTAAGGAGAAAATTAAAATGCCAGTTTAGTTGACTGAGATCAAAAATTCACATTATCATCAACGTAAAGTATTAAAATGATTTAGTCTATAGTTCATTTGATTTAACGGTTTACGTAATTATTTATCCGAATTTAACCAGATGAGATAAGCCTCAGATATTTTAAGCTCTGTTCATTTACTGGATATCATTTAAATTTCAATACTTGTACTTGTTAAAGGACGCTATGAGAAAAATTTAATTAGATAAGCCTTTATGAATAAGTAAATTTCAATCTCTCTGTGTAAATGAACGAAAACTGAGCGAACATTATGATCCTAAGGGCATCTTTCCTGTTATATTCCCTCATAACCTATCTAGTATAGAAACAAATTATTCTGCTTTTAAGTAGAAAATTAATTTTGTGCAGTATTATGAACCTAAGCAGAGAAACTTTTATGAGTTGCATAATGTTAGAGCTTCTTTGAAATATTGCTCAGTGTTTGTAATTTACATTAATATTAAAATTATTATAAGAAATGTCTAATTATAAATGAGGTATGAAATATTTAAAAAAAATTATTAATAAGTGCGTGCTTAAAAATTTTACCTATATTAAAGATATAAGAAATTTTATTTCATGAATAAAGTATGAAAGATTTACATTTTATTTTGTATATTAATAAGTGCGTCAATTTTAAATTACATTATAATGCATAATGCTGGAGCATTTGTAGAAATAATGTTTAGTGTTTAGTTGAATTAAACTACAGAAAGTATCCTTAGTTTTTAAATTGTACTAATATCAAAGGTAATATGAGAAATCTCTAAATATAAATAAAATTCAAAAGATTTACAACCCTTTTGTTTATTAATAAGTACGTCAATTTCTAATTGCATTGAAATGTTAAGGATATTAGAAAGATAATCTGTTCTTAACAATAAATTTCATAATTAGATAATAATTTTTAATTTAATTTATTTTTAACGCATATACGTTAGTATGACGAAGATATATCATTTACACAGTAAATAATTGATAATCTTCTTAGAAAGGAGATTCAATCTTTTCTATTATTTAGAAGAAACAAAATATGCTTTACTACAGTTTTTTTTAATTTTATTTTATCATCACTTCTAAAATTTCAATGACAATCCATTACTCTGGTAGTTATAGAATTTGTATTTTTTCTGAATAAAAGAAAAAAGGGAATTTATTTTCTCTTCTTTCTTAAGTTATGCTAGCTGGGCCCACGCCTATGATAACTGAAAGCCTCCACACGGTTTTTTGTAGGTAGTCCGAACAGACCACTAGGAAGGTAAACCAATTCGTAAAAGAACCATTTAATATGAAATCTATTAAAGATTAGGAAGTGGTAGAAAATATGTGTCTAAAAATTTGTTTAATTTATGAATGTCATTGGTTTGTTTTATTTACTTGTCAACCACTACAGATTCAGTTCTCAAATATATATGATAAATTTCTCTCAAGTACGTTTAAAATAGAATTTGGGTTCATGCGCACAAGTGGTTCGCATTTAAAATTATCTGCGCAGACTACTTATAAGACACCGTGTGGAGGCTTTTTGATGCAGGAGGTGATGGCTGGGCACCTGGTCCGCGAAGCGCCCCCTATTCCATTTATCGTGAACTTTCCATCTCCCCCTATTCCATCTATCGTGAACTAGATATTTTCTGCAGACCTGCAGACTACTACACTTAATAAATACACAAGTGGGCGACCTTTGTGCTAAAATACAAACTAAGGTAAACAACGTTAAAGAGCACAAAAATATTAGTAAAAGCAGACAGCTGTTTCGGATGCTCAAAGGGCAACCTTCATCAGTGCAACAGAAAGCACTGATGAAGGTTGCCCTTTGAGCATCCGAAACAGCTGTCTGCTTTAAATAATATTTTTGTGCTCTTTAACGTTGTTTACCTTAGTTTGTACTACACTTAATTTTAACGTAAATTATTATATAGAGTGATAGACAATTAAAAACCAAAGCTTTTAAAATTTTTTGTTATTTTGCCAATATTTTAAAAGCCTCACCACAAAATTGCTGGAACAAAGTGCAGAGTTGCTAACTTGCTCAGTACAGCGGATAAATATTTTCGAGTGGTAGTTTTTTAACGTATGATTTTTTGTTTAGTAAATTCGATTTATTAGAGTTTTAATTTCATCACTCTTTTTAAATAATTCAAAAGCCTATATTATTCTCCACTTTAATACAGTTCAGTCAACCTAATAGACTGCTGAACTCAAACTGTCTTTTATTTTAACTTTTTATTCTATTTCATGATGTATGGGATATGGGCCTTCTACGCGGCCCAGGTGCCCAATTTCTCATAAATAAATAAGTAAAGAAAGACAGTTCAGTCAGGTTAAACCTTTTAACACATTCACGCCGGGTGTTGCGCCTGAAAGCGGGACGGGAAAGAGAAAATACTGGTAGAAGAACTATTTCTATATTAGATAATATTCGGAAGGAGTTAATCTATTCTCAACAATAACAATTCACTGTAATGAAATTTATCACAGCGAAGAAGCAATTCTTTATAAAAATTGCATCCGTTAAAAACAATTGGTAGTTATGAATTTTTATTATTCCCGGGAAAAAATTAAAAAATGAAATTTATTTTTTACCAGTTTTTATTCCGGTGCGCCGCCCGATGAGACAATCTAGCGTGACCCACCGGTGGGTCACCCCGGCGTGAACGTGTTAAAAAGTACGCAAAATTAATTAAATACATGCAAATTTTAATTTGTAGGAATTTACCGTTTTTTAAATTATTTTGTTGTGTCCAGGGAAGTTGGCATCTTTGAAAGTGGAGTTGTATATAAACACTTATATCATTTATATGTATTGCTTTGGAAATGAATAAATATAATAAATAAAAATTAATGCATTTAAATATTAACTCAGCTGCCACTAATTTTTTTATTGACAAGAAGTGTCAAAAGTTAGCAAGTCTGATTTACTGTCAGTAATTATAACCAGAACCAACCAGAACCAACCAGAACCACTTTATTTTCCATCCTTTTTAAGTTATACAGATGATTTTAAGGTTGAGTTCTTCCTCACAAATGGCCGGCTGGGGTCATGAAATAGGAAGGTCCTCACTTACTGACTTTGACTTGAGTACTTCAACTATTGTCATTCGCTCATCGACCGGGATTCATGGATCTTGCATTCAAGATTTCGGACCATTTCATGCTGACTGCTGATCGACCATTTTCCTTTTCGAGTGAGTAATACGTATTTCATTCTCTTGCAGTTATGTTTGGATGTAGCAAAGGAGGTAAAGTTTAGATTTGACCATTTCATTTTAATTACTGCAAAAATGCTATCTCGGCGCTGCGGACGTGGCGGCAAGATTACTCACACGCTCATCAAGAGAATTGTAATACCGGTGATATATCCCAACTACATAAAGCCAGATGCTAAGCCCGGTGAAATTTTTGAAGATGAATATGGACACTTCCATTGCTGGTCCAAAAGAGGAAGTTATTGCACGCTCAGCGATTTTAAAGTGCCCGAAGGAGCTATAAGACCATATTATTCGGCCAATTCAATTCCGGTACCTCAACAAATTACGCCTGAAACGCCGACTACTTCAGCTGACGCCCCAGCTGTGGAAATCAACGACGGAGACCAGTATACGGAACAGACCTCTGACTCAGAAAGTATTTACAGAAACAACACAGAACCTCCTGCAAAGAAAAGGAAAAAGAAGAAAAAGCCAGCTCATGTCAAAAAAGCTGAAGATAATTACGCAATCACGACTACAAATAGCTGCTCTTCTTCACTGCTAGAGACCTCCACTATCTTAGCACCATCAGAATCCAAAGAGTATTTCAACAAAGCTCCAGATCCACCCACAACTTCAGTGAAGGTTCTACATAGCAAGTTTACAAAAGTTTTAATCCGTGGACTACCACTTGACTTCAAAACAGAGGATATTTCCATTGAATTAGGGAAATTAAACATCGAAACCCACAACGTAATACAGTTTAAAAGAAGAGTGGGCGGGACCTACAGGCTCCTCCCACTTTTTCTCACAATCCTTAGAGTAACGGAGAATCACCGGCAAATTTTCACCATCACAGACATGCAGCGGATTCCAGTCCGAGTAGAACGTTTTCGTGGCGGTCGGGGACCGCTGCAGTGTTTTAATTGTCAGGAATATGGCCACGCTCAACGGACATGCAATGCACCTCCCAGATGCGTGAAATGCGCTGATAACCACCGATCCTTCGATTGTCGTAAGGATAGACTCACACCACCAAAGTGCTGCAACTGTGGAGAAATTCACACCGCAAACTACACGGGATGCAAAGCCCGCCCCAGCAGGAAAGGCCCTTGTGCTGTTCCTTCCACACCAGCTAAATTGGCTCACAGACTTGTATCACTAGTGAAAGAGCTGAAAGACCTACTAAAAAATGAAGAAGTGATTCGTCTTTTGCAAAGGATCCTAGGGTAGACCGCTCTAGTTCAGTGACATTTTATTTCTCATTTCCGGATTTTTCATTCAACATTGAACTCTAAATTCTAGACTTTCAATATATATCTTAATTAAACGTGTGCCAGCTAAATGAAGAAATTTAATATTTATCAATTTCTGTTTATACTTATTCATGTCAACCTATGTATATGTAATACAAATTATGTTTAGATTTAAATATATCAACAGGTGTCAATTTAGATTCGATATTCAAATGCTATATTTACTATATTTATTTATGTCAACCTACGTATATATATTTCCCATTATGTTTATATTTATATGTGTCAATTTAGATCCGATATTCAAATGTTATATCAATTATATTTATCTATGTCAACCTATATATATATATATATATACATATATATATATTTCAAATCATGTTTATATTTATATGTGTCAATTTTAGTTTCGATATTCAAATGTTTATTTACCCAAGCAAAGTGCTTGTAATTTTGTATTAGCTACCACATCGACTGCTAAATTCAAAATGTTATCACTTTAAACTTATGTATATTTCTAGATGTATGGGATAGGGGCCGCTGCGCGGCCCAGGTGCCCAATTTTTTTATAAATAAAGTAAGTAAAGAGTTCTTCCATTAAAAATAGTAAGACATTTCAAAATGGAAACAAAAGCCAAATTGTAAGAAACTTTATTTAAAATGTCTGAATTGTACTAGAAGGAATTAAATTCTTAAATATTCATAATACTTCATATTGTACAGTTCTCAAAAAATAAATGGATCATCCCGACTAATTTTTGAGTCGGTCGAATAGTTCCTGAGAAATTGAAGTTTAAAAATGTCGTATTTTTAAAATGCGATTTCTCAAAAATTATTCAATCGATTGACAAATTTTGTATTTTGCCATTTAAAATTACAGTCTTTAAAATTGTGTAAAAAATTGTATTTGATTATATTTTTTTCTAATGATATCAAAGGTAATACGTTAATAGTTTTATAAATTAGAATTGAAACAATTTTGTCCACTATTCAATATAAATAATTAAAATAGAATTGTGGAATGTTAGATTTTTTTAGTGGTATTAAAGTAATGAGTTAATATTTTTATAAATTAGAATTGATACAATTTTGTCGACTAGTTCGTATAAATAATTAAAATAGAAATGTGGGATGTTAGATAGAGAAAAGTTTGTGCTTCACGGTTTTAAAAAAAAATTCTAAAATTATTATTTGTTTAAAAATTTCTTTCTTTAGTTCGCTACCACTGATAAATATATTTTGTACAAAACTCAAATATTGAACGTTACTGTGAAATTTCAGTAATTTTCGGTAAAATTTTTTCTAGTGATATCGAAGGTAATGCCTTAATATTTTATAAATTAGAATTGAAACAATTTAGACCACTTCTTCATATAAATAATTAAAAGAGAAATATGAGATGTTAGATAGAAAAATCTTCTTTGCCCTACGGTTTTAAAAAAAATTTCTAAAAGTATTAGTAGTTTTAAATTTTCTTTCTTCAGTTAGCTACCACTAATAAATGTATTTTCCTCAAAACTCCATTGTTGTAGGCTACTGTGGAATTTCCGTAATTTAAGAAAATATATTTACTAGTGGTATCAAAGGTAATACATTAATATTTTAATTAATTAGAATTACAACAATTCTGTTCTCGTTTTCATATACATAACTAAGTAGAAATGTCAAATACAGAGATGTCAACTGCTCCGGACACGAAAAATAATTTAAAAAAAACGGTAAATAACTACAAGGTGAATTTTGCAGATATTGGACTATTTTTGCTTGCTTTTAAAAAGGTATAGCATGATATAAGTACTTAAAGTGATGAATTTTATAAGCCTACGAACTATTTAGAAATAGTGGTGGATAAAAATCTACTAAATTTAATTTATTAAATAAAGAATCACAATTGATAAACTACCGCTTTAAAATATATATTTGCTATCCGGAGCAAGTTGGTATCTCTGCAAATAGAGAAATGGTCGTGATCTATGGTTCTAAAAAAGTTTTCTAAGAATTTTATTTGTTTTATTTTGATTTATTCTTTAGTTCGCTATCACTGATAAATATATTTTACACGAAACTCAAATATTGGAAGTTATGCTTACAATTGAGATTTCTTTTATATAAAACATCATAGTCTTCCCATATTAATAAAAAATCATTTCTCGTTTTTAACGCAGTAAAATAGATTTGGATCTCAATAAAACAGTGTTTAATTTTATTCAATATTAGCTTAAAGCTTACAATAACTGAAATAAAAAAAATGAAGAAAATCTTTTTGAATTCTATTCATATGAATACCTTTTTTTATTAATACTGCTAATTAAAAAGATTAAAAGATGTTTTTAATGGTACTTGACTTCTAAAATAAGATGGTAGCCTTTTTTAATGATATCACGTATTTTATGTCAAATATACGAATTGAAATTATAAGAAAGTAATTGAATAAGAATCTTCAATTTAGAAAGAGGCGTTGATAGCTTATAACTAAATTTTTTTCCTCTTAATGAGATCGTTAAGATGCTTAGAGAGCTTTTTATCATTAAAAAAGGTTTTTTCTGTTTAAGTACGGGAAATGCTTTTTTTTTCCATTTAATACAGTCGCACATATAAATGATGTTGAGGTCTGTACTCGATTTTTAAAACACTTTGAAAAGGCTGAATGTAGTTTTCTTGGGATTATAATTGATAAGATTAAAAAGTCATTTTTGTAAAAATCTCGTTTGTTATATTTTTTAACATGGCTTCTTCGTTAAACATTTTTTATTCTTCATTGACATTAGAAATTTTTGAATTTGTTTTCTAATTTAGGAAGAATTGATTTGACATGTAAAAGGCAATGAGATTTGAGTTATTAAAAATATGAAATTGTGGATTTTAAAAACTGAAAATACAATTTTTTTCTCTTAAAATTACACGCGGTAGCCAAATCCATAAGATTAAAAAGTCATTTTTGTAAAAATCTCGTTTGTTATATTTTTTAACAAACTTATGGCTTCTTCGTTAAACATTTTTTATTCTTTACTGACATTAGAAATTTTTGAATTTGTATTCTAATTTAAGAAGAACTGAATTGACATGTAAAAGGCAATGAGATTTGAGTTATTAAAAATATAAAATTGTTGATTTTAAAAACTGAAAATTCAATTTTGCATTTTAAAATTGCAGTTGTAAACGCAGGGTGGCTAAATTCCTGAAAAATTTAAATGCTGTTAAAAATGTTAAAGTAAGAACTACGACTTACTATTGCCCTAAATTGTTAATAAAATAAATATATATATCTTTCGAACAAGAAGGATAATTCCAAAAATTAACGGGAAATAAACGTCTATAAAATTTTATTTTATTATATCACCACAGTTGAACAGACGAACCAGTTTTGAGTTTACGATAACCATTGTTCAACTCCGTAGTCATGTAATTTTGAATCCAATCCAGAAGACAAGGTAACTTCTGGATCAGGTATTGGGATAAATTTGCTTTCGTGGGGTAATTTTTGCTGGAACTAATCCGCATTTGGGTTACACGGAGAGGAAAATCAGAAAAACATCCCAGGTTTAGCTCGACTGCAAGGGGGTTCTAGCCCATGATTCATCTACAACCAGAAATGCCAACTTGCTCCGGACAGCAAATAAATATTTTAAAGTGGTAGTTTATCAATTGTGAATCTTGGTTTAATAAATTTAATTCAGTAGATTTTTATCCACCACTATTTGTAAAAAATTCGTAAGCTTATATAATTCACCACTATCTAATATTATGCCATGCTACACCTCTTAAAAAGCAAGCAAAAATAATCAACTATTTGCAAAATTTACTTGTAGTTATTTACCGTTTATCTAATTATTTTGGCGTGTCCGGAGCAGTTGGCATCTCTGTACCACTGAGTATGTTTATGTCAGGTTATTGCTGTCTGAGTACGCAATTCATACAGACGAGCCATCGCTGGAATTTGAGCCCCAGTCAGCTCATTGGGAGGCGAGTGCTTTTAGCCCCTAAGATACTAAAGGTCAGCCTATAAAATTTACGGTAAACACTTAAACATTTCCCACTTTTTAAACTTTATTAGACTGGTGCCACCTTGAAGGAGTTTCTTGTTTTGTTACGGAATAACGGAATTTCGAATTCTTTAACCCTTTAACTTGTGCGCTCGAGTTAATTCGAGCACGCTAAACAGGCCAAGCTGTGTACACACGAGATAATTCGAGCGACATTGTATTTTACGCTGCTATAATTTTTCACGCTCGACTATAATCGAGAATTGAAAATAACAATGCGAAAGCTAAGAAAAAGAAAACATTTTATTGATATTTATCATTTACATAGGATTGTAAGCTATAACATTTATTCAAGAATGAAATATTATAGCCCTTTTCCGTGGCACAAAAGCGCAGTATATCAAAATTGTCCAACCAAAGAAAAGGCAATGCTCTAAAGTGTTTTTTTTTACATTAAAAAATAGATTTTTTCGGTCGTTTTTTCTTCAAAAAATTTGTGCGTTAAGGGGTTAAACCCTTCTGCTTCAAAATAAGAGAAATGCTTGAAATAAATATTTATATCTACCACTTTTTCAAGTTGAAAGAATTTTAATAAAATGGGAAATAAAGGTTAACGAAAGGAAAGTGTATCAATAAGTCCACCAATGATCGTAGAAAGCGTAACATTGAAAGTTATGCGAAACTTTTAAACTTAAGAGTAATTACTTCCTGCAATTTAAAACTGACAAATCCGGAATGTGGCTTAATCTTTTTAAACAAGATAAAGCGATAACAAATGTGTTTCTTACTTTGTATTTGTGTTATGGACAACACACAGGAACAAAGTAGTTTTTCTTGCATAATTATACTAACATAGCATTACAAAACTTAAATATATTAACACCTCTTCATAGTGGTGTGATCGGACTACCAATAAAAAATCGTGTGGAGGCTTTCAGTTATAGGAGACTGTGATGCCACAATTGGCATTACATATTTCCTACCTTTTAAAATATCTTTAATTGCTTAAACTTAGATTTATCGAATTATATAGAAATTAAATCTAAGAGTGAATTTACTAAAGCGAACATAAAATATTTTATTCCTTTCTTAGTGATCAATGTAAGGGCTAACTTTTTATTTCAATACTAATGCAGACTCATTAATTCACTGCCGCTCCTAACTTGTAGCCAGAGTGTTGGCGACTCGTTTTCGTCAAAGTATTTTTTAATCCAATATTGATATTGCGGGCTAGGCTTTGTTTTGGCTATGTTATATTTTGATAATTCACCAATTTTGGATCTAATATCCATGCTTTTCCTGTGTCCGTTAGGAACAAATACATTTTAATTAATTTTCAATTTGGATTTGCATTTTGCAGTTCATGGAGGATTAGCCTCCCATGGCTTGTCCTTACTAATATTATAATGCAAAATTTATACAACTTAAAAATCCTACGAATAAAAATATAATTTTGTATTTCGAGCTCTACAAATACTACTAAATAAAAGTTTTATTAATTGTTATCCAGTTTTCATCTTTAACTGTTATTTTCATTATCCTGTTTTCATCACAATCTTCAATTGGTCAATATTACTATACAACTGATTCGGTTAAAAAAATCACTAACTCCTTTACTTGTGCGCTAAAGTTAATTCTAGCACGCTAAACAAGCCAAGCTGTGTACACACGAGAGATAATTCGAGAGGCATTGTATTTTATGCCGCAATAATTTTTTAATGCTCGAATATAATCGGGAGTTGAAAACTGCAATGTGAAAGCTAAGAAAAAAAAATCACTTTATTGATATTTATCATTTACATAGGATTGTAAGCTATAGCACTTATTTATTCAAGAATAAAATATTATAGCCTTTTTCCATGGAGCAAAAGTGCAGTATATCAAAATTGTCCAAAAAAGGAAAAGACAATGTTTTAAAGTGTGTTTTTTTACATGAAAAAAAATTGATATTTTTTGGTCTTTTTTTTCAAAACATTTGTGCGTTAAGGGGTTAAACCCATCTGCGTCAAAATAAGAGAAATGTTTGAAATAAATATTTTGAATCTACCACTTTTTCAAGTTGAAAGAATTTCAATAAAATGGGAAATAAAGAGTAACGAATGCCGGCGTTTCCTGATATGGATCTCTATGTTTGAAGAAAGCGTAACATTCAGAGTTATGCGAAACCTTTAAAATTTGAGGGCGATTTCTTCCAGCAATTTAAAACTGATATATCCGGAATGTGACTAAATCTTTTTTGCACGTTGAAGGCCGCGTCAGCCATCGGAGGCTGGCACTGAACTTTCCATTTAGGCCGCGTCAGCCACCGGTGGCAGACACTGAAATTACATTTAGGCTGCGTCTACCCAGGGCTAAAGAGAATACAAGGGCTAGTTCACTCCGCTCTTAGAGCTGAAGCTACGATTTCCCTCCTCATGACGTCACTGTGTCTACAGATCTCGGAGATCGCAAGCAAAGATATGATAACTTTGCATCTTTCTCTTGTAAAAATAAGTTAGACTTTTTCTGGTTATTAGCCTTCAAACTTTACGTAATTAACACATTATTTCCGTTCATAAACATAGTTCAAAAAAAACTTTCTTGGTTATTATATTAAAAAAATACCATTTTAAACTTATAAAAATGTTTTGCTAGTTGGTGAAAATGACACGACAAATACTTTATTTTAAAAAGTTCAGTTTTAACTTTAACTATTAAGAAAAATGAAGGCATATATCGACACTTTTTTTATCTACATATTCTTTTATAAAGATAAGTTAAGTTAAATTTAGAATCCCTGATTTTAAAATATGTCGTTAATAGCAATTTGTTCATACTTAATCATTAGGAAACATCAACCTTAAACGCTAATTACTGAAATAAAATAATAATTTAGGTTCATAATGACATCAGAAATTTTACAATTGTTTATAGACATTTAAATTTACGATGATATAATACATAGATATTTAAATTGAAGAGAATATAATTTTTAAAAAAAATCATAAATAATTAGAATAACTACATTAAAAAATATGTTATGAAATTAGGAGAATTTCAACTATATACTATACATTTTATTTATACTTTTGACTTACATTTTAATTTTCTTTGACTTTATCTATTTTTTAATTCTTTTCACCTGCCTTTCTTTATGAAGTAGCGAGGCGGTTTCTATTTAGATAATGAATTTTTATAAAAGTTCTTTACGACAGAATAAACGTATTGCGGTTTTATATTAACTGTGTCATTTCGGAATCCATTCTTTACATAGTTGTTCATTTACTTTAGGGAACACGCGAAAAATTATACTTTTTCCTTTTGTTTTTTTAAATCAGAATTTTTGCAAGTTGCAATCGCGCAAACTGGCATTTAGATAATAGTTTTAAATTCTTGTAAATTCACTGCAAAAACTGAGGAAAGTCATTATAGAAAATAACAAATGTCTTAAAATATCTCGCAAAAAGAAATGATCCAATATTAGTTAGAGCTAGTAAGGCCAAACGCTCCGTTCTTGAAGTAAAAGTGCAAGCTTTGCGCCAAAGTGACGTCACTAGAGTGACGTCAGAGGATCGGCGCGGCAAGAGATACTTCAAAGGAGTGAACCAGCCCTTCTATTCTCTTTAGCCCTGGCGTCTACCAACGCTAGCTGACGCTGACCTTTCACATAGGCCGCGAAAAACAGCTGGCTGACCGAGCATAATATGATATAGAACTATAAAATTTATTCAAAAGTTACTTAATTATTGTGATTCTTGGCTTAATAAATTCAATTTAGCAGATTTCTATCCACCACTATTTCTAAATAATTCGTAGGCGTATATAATTCACCACTTTATAGTACTTATGTCTTATTAAAAAATTACACTCTAATACGCAAATTTTTTCGATAAAGCCATAGAATGTAAAAAAGCAAATTTTAATGAAATCTTTAAATTTGAAAATTATATCAAAGATAAAAACTACAGACCAATAGCTTCACTTTTCACCTTCGACGCCTCATACCATAACTATCAAAACAAATAATTTCATCAACCTTTTTGAAAATAACGTTTCCTCATGCTTATACAATTCTGAATAACTCCAAGATCAAACAAACACAATTCAGAGCAAGCTGCTCATTTTATTTTTTGATTCCTTTTTAGTTATTCGAGCAAAGTGCTTGAAACATTCATAAAAGCAACTCCACTGCCTGCTTACCTCAATCCTCAACCAAAACATTGTTAAAATTCCAGATGAATGTGATAGGGGTCGCTTTGCGACCCAGGTGCCCAATCAAATAAAAACATTAGGACTAGTACTTATGTCTTGCTATACCTTTTAAAAAGCAAGCAAAAGTTGTCAAATGTTTGCAAAATTTACTTTTAAGTTATTTACCGTTTTTTTAAATTATTTTGGCTGGTCCGGAGCAGTTGGCATCTCTGAATATAGCCTTTTTCCACGGAACAAAAGTGCAGTATATCGAAATTGTCCACCAAAATAAAAGAAATGTTCTAAAGTGTGTTTTTTTTTTACATTAAAAAAACACACTCAATATTAACAAAAAAATTATTTTTTAGAAAGTTTTTTTTTTAAATCTGTGCGTTAAGGGGTTAAATATCAAACTAAGAAGAAAAAGCCAAGTTAAAAGAAAAACTGGAAGTAAGTTTTTGATTAAGAATGATTGAATTTTTTCTGTGGATTATCGAATTAAGCACAATATCCACACTAAATGCATATCTAATTTAAATCCTCTAATTTGAAAGCAAGTAAGTTGAAAGCAAACATAAAAAAATGGCCCCACTTTTCATTCATTCAAAATAATTGCATGACAACTTTCAACGATATTATAAAGTTATTGGGTAAATGTTCGACCACAAATATTGCGATGGTGCAAAAAATATGTTTTTATGAAAAAAGTGTGGAAGTGGTACTTATCCTTTTTCAAGTGTATCTGAGAAAGGAAGTGAGAGGTCATTTTAGGCGCAGGTGGTTTAAGGTGGCCCTCACACCGCTGATGGAGACTTTGAGGTCGTGAGTTCGATCCTGGCCTCCGACAAAATAACCAGCGTTTAGACGCAGCAACATGCACGTTAAATCTGCCGTGGTTACAAGTTATCTCGTTGGTTGTGTTGTGGAAGTTTGGAGAGAAAGAGAGGTACCAGTTCAGCTTTTTTACAGCTTTAATTCTGTAAAGTGTTACAGCAATATCTATAAAAAACATTTTAAATTAAGTACTACAGTTAACTGTGATCGTATCGGAATATGCTTATTTAGACACAAAAGAGCAATTTTTCTAAAGAAACATAGACATATTTTTTTCATTGTTTCCGGTTTAGCGTCCAAAAATAAACACTAAAGCAAATTTCATAAAGTTCTGACTATTAACCTTTTCGGGACCAGCAAATCTTGAATGTATTCGTAAGGAATCAGAATCAAGATGGTAAAAAACAAAAAAGCGGTAGCATAGTTAATTTGACAGACTTATTTTTGCTTTCACTTTAAGTCTAGCAGTCTAACTATACAATTTTATATTCGAATTAAGTTGTCGCAACGCCTCCTATGACTGAAACCCTCCACACGGTTTCCTATAGGTAGTCCGATCAGAACACTACGAAAGTAAACAAGTTCGAGAAAGAGCATTTAATATAATATCTAGTAAAAATATGAAAGTGATAGCAAATATACGTCTAAATTTTTCTTTAATTTATGAATTTAATTGGTTTTTCTTATTTACTTATCAACCACCAAAGGTTCAATTCTCAAATATACAGGGTGTTTATGAAGTCCCGGACCCATTTTGATGTCTAATAACTCATAAAATAATAAAGATATATTAAAATTAATAACATAAATTGTTAGATGAACTCAAAAAGTTTCGTGACTCTTCTCAATGAACTTCTACGTGAGCCCCCTTCGTCGCATGGAGAATATCAAGTCGATAGTCAATTTCACGCCAGGTAGCGGCAAGCCTGTCGGCATCCGCAGAGGCTGTTGCGGTTGTAATTCTGGCTTTTAGGTCATCAATGCTCGACACGATCCTCCCTTAACCCTTTCGCGCCGACTGTCACAAATACGTGACAGCAAAAAATCGTATCAATGAGGGTGAAAAGATAAAACTGGTAATCAAAGTAATTCTTTAGCAGTTTATTTGTGGGCGGAGTTATAATTGTTTGATTTATTTAATTCACCATTACTTTGTTCAAAATAAAACTATTTAGTTATACTTTGAATTAACATCGATTATATATATTATTAAACTAACAATAATTAAAATAAAAGCAAAGTAAATCTGTCAAATTAGTAACGACTACATTTAAGTTACCGTTTTTTATTTAATTGCAACTTGATTCTGATTTTGTACGAATGCTTTTCTGAATCACCCGTCCCCAAGGGGTTAAACATTGTCCGTTATAAATCCCCAAAGAGAAGAAGTCCAGCTGCGATATATCAGGTGATCTGGGTGGCCAAGGAATTGGACCTCCTCGCCCAATCCATCTTGCCCCTACTTCTTGGATTTACGGAATGTAGATTTCGAATTCTTCAACCCCTTAACTTGTGTGCTCGAGTTAATTCGAGCACGCTAAACAGGCCAAGCCGTGCACACACGAGATAATTCGAGCGGCATTGCATTTTACGCTGCTATAATTTTTCATGCTTGAATATAATCGAGAATTGAAAATAACAATGCGAAAGCTAAGAAAAAAATCATTTTATTGATGTTTATCATTTACATAGGATTGTAAGCTATAACACTTATTTATTCAAGAATAAAATATTATAGCCCTTTTCCATGGAACAAAAGCGCAGTATATCAAAATTGTCCACCGAAAGAAAAGACAAAGTTCTAAAGTATGTTTTTTTACATAAAAATTTTATATTTTTTGTTCAGTTTTTTTCAAAAAATTTGTGCGTTAAGGGGTTAAACCCTTCTGCTACAAAATAAGAGAAATGTTTGAAATAAATATTTTGAATCCACCACTTTTTCAAGTTGAAAGAATTTTAATAAAATGAGAAATAAAGGTTAAGGGAAGCACAATATTTCAATACGTTACTATATTCGTAGAAAGCGTAACATTGAAAGTTATGCGAAACTTTTAAACTTAAGAGTAATTACTTCCTGCAATTTAAAACTAACAAATACAGAATGTGGCTTAATCTTTTTAAATCTTCATTATCCTGTTTTCATCACAATCTTTAATTGGTCAATATTACTATACAACTGATACGGTTAAAAAAATCATTAACCCCTTAAATTGCGCGGTCGAGTTAATTCGAGCGCTCTAAGCAGGCCAAACTGCGCACACTTGAGATAATTCGAGCTTTGTTGTATTTTATGCTGCTGTAATTTTTGACACTCGAATATAATCGAGAATTGAAAATAACAATATTAAAGCTAAGAAAAAAATCGTTTTGTAATATTTATCATGTGCATAGGATTGTAAGCTATAACCCCTATTTATTCAAGAATAAAATATACAGAGAGGCCAACTTGCTCCGGACAGCAAATATATATTTTAAAGAGATAGTTTATCAATTGTGATTCTTCGTATAGTAAACTCAATTTAGTAGATTTTTATCCACCACTATTTCTAAATAATTCGTAAGCTTATATAATTCACCACTTTATAGTACATATGTCATGCTATATTTTTTAAAAAGCAAACAAAAAGAGTCAAATATTTCCAAAATTTACTTTGTAGTTATTTACCGTTTTTTAATTATTTCGGCGTGTCCGGAGCAGTTGGCATCTCTGAACATAGCCTTTTTACATGGAACAAAAGCGCAGTATATCAAGATGGTCTACCAAAAGAAAGGACAATGTCCTAATGTGTGTTTTTTTACATTAAAAGAATTAGATTTTTTTTGGACAGTTTTTTTAAAAAAATCTGTGCGTTAAGGGGTACTACAAAACTATAGTGATTTTTTTAACCATTTACAGCTAGCATAGTTTCTGAAATAAAACTTAAAAGGACATTGTGGGTTCTGCGCCAGTTTTACATGAACGATAGTTTCGTATTCTAATTGTCTAAGGTCACCCATCACCTCCTACATCAAAAAGCCTCCAAACGGTACTTTATAAATAGACTGCGCAGACTCTTCAAAAAGTGAACCAGTTGTGCGCATGAGCCCAATTTCTATTTTAAAAGTCATTCAGAGAAAGTTATCATATATATTTGAGAATTGAATCTGTAGTGGTTGACAAGTAAATAAGACAAACCAATCATATTCATAAATTAAACAAAGTTTTAGACATATATTTGCTACCACTTTTTTATTTTTACTAGATTTTCAATTAAAAGGCTCTTTCGTAAACTGTTTTGCCTTCTTAGTGGTCTGATTGGACTACCTATAAAAAAACCGCGTGGAGGCTTTACGCGCATTAGAGGTTATCTTGATTTCAAGAGGGGAAATGAACTCTGCTTCCGAGGAGGTGGAGCCAAGTGCCAACTCCTGGTGAACGAACTATAGTACTAACTGCAAAGAATTAGTACACTTTAAAAAATGTTGGCGAACAGTTGGCACCATTTTTAGTGTTAAGTTAAACTAAATACATTTTCACGAACAGAACTGTTGTTAAAAGTGCAAAAATTATATAAAATTGACAAAATAACAATTCTTAGAAAGAATTCACGCGAATATGTAACAAAAATGCGCTTGTTGTTAAAAAACGACATGCTTTTTTTTTCAAATGAAGATATCAATTCATCATAATGCTCATGAAAATATGTGTTTTCAGTAAACGAACAAACAAAAATGAATAAATAATAAAGATTACTTTGAATTTACGAACAATTACAAATAACTTTAACAGTGAATAATTAAAAATAACTTTAACAGTGAAAAAGGAAATAAAAATGTGACTACATGCACTGTAAAAATGTACATCAAAAATAATGGCAACTATTCACCAAAACTTTTTACAATGAGCTTATAAGAACATACCTGCAATATTTAATAAATGCAAGATGTGCCAATGCCCAATTGATATATATTTGCTACCACTTTCTGATTTTCAATAGATTTTCTATTAAATGGCTCTTTCGTAAACAGGTTTACCTTCATGGCGGTATGATCGGACTACCTATGAGAAACC
Organism: Parasteatoda tepidariorum; assembly: GCF_982258835.1. Taxonomy (NCBI): domain Eukaryota; kingdom Metazoa; phylum Arthropoda; class Arachnida; order Araneae; family Theridiidae; genus Parasteatoda; species Parasteatoda tepidariorum. The sequence goes on from NC_141766.1 coordinate 29,932,708, forward strand.
GTGTGGAGAAACCGTTGTCTCAACTGCATGGAACAAAATAACTTTATAAGATAGGCTTAATTGGTGCTGATAGAATTCTAGTTGTTTAACCGTTTTTGGAAAATATAATCAATAAACATTTATTTTCACACTTAACAGTTTGAATGTCATTTTCTTTAGGCTATTTGACTGTTTTGGTTGTAAATAAACAAAAGTAAAATATAAATTAAATAAATTGTTATTTAACTATTTATACAAAGAAATTTCTATCAGTATAGCGTGAAGTAATTTATTATACAGTCATTTAAAAAAAAAAAATTGAACGTGAAATAGAATTTATTTTAAATGAGATAAAATGCATAATCAACTCTAAGGCAATGAAGTATAAGTAATAAGACAGGAGTATAAAACAATGGAAAAGAAACGAGTAAAAAAGTATTTGCAATTACTTTTTTAATAAAATAAGCAAGACCCTCTCCTGAAAAATCTATTACAACGTCAGGGATTAAATAAATGAAAAAACATAACACTTACGCGAGGTATAAATGCTAGGGGAGGACTAAACTGAGCAGTAATAAAAACTTTAATTTTCAAACCTCCAACATTATGCTGAAGTCGATATTGCTAGTTTTTCCTTATCTTAGTACAAAAGCGTTGAGAGGCATAATGTAAAATATACGATTCTTAATATGAAAAAGGAATTCCCCTTTTTCACCCTTTTATAGGGAAGATCTGAATTAAGGGAAAAGATCTCTTCATTAATATGAGAAGATTGAAAAAAGAAGAACAGAAGCGAAAGGGAACTTTAATTTGGAAAGGGATTTTATTCCTTCATGATTAGTGTCGCAATTAAGAATAGATAAGATTGCATCCCCACCCTTTACTTTTCTAAAGCCTATTTATTTGAATGCAGCTGTGACAAGCTATGGAGGAAGAAAGGAACAAAGCAAAATAAAAATCGTTCTTTCTCGCTCGCCTATGCATTACTAGATTAAGCAGAATTTCGGTGCTATGTCTGTTGGAGTACTGAGACTGCTTTTGATATATTTATACAGATACTGTTTTTTTAGTCATCTTTATTGTAACGGAACATTTTTCTAGAAAAAAGGCATTTTTAAGTAGAACAAAAAATAGATTTGAAGAAAAATATACACGATTTCTTCAAAATAAAGTATAGATAAAGTAAAATGTGGATAAAAAATTGAATCTGCGAAAACGCAGGTGGTCATACTTTTTATATACAAGTCCAACAATTATCATAGGCTAAAGCACTGATGCTCCGTCTCAAAGATTTTTTTTTTCTTCCGTGTATCGTAAATTTAATTATGTTCCTCTTTTTCCGCGGAATTACATTTCCCACTTGTGATACACAATATTTATCTTCCATTCACTCCTTTTCGTTTGAATAACTTTGAAGTAAATAAAAAATGCCTTTTATTTATTTGTTTATTTTGTTTTGCGTTTAAAGCTCCAAGGAATGAAAAAAAATTCGAGATTAAATAGTTATGTTTAAAGATTTTGTCTTTCAAAAAATTTCAAACTTTATTTTCTATACCAATTTGTTTGATGAAATATATTGGATCAAGTTTTTCTATTTTTGTCGGTTAGTAATTTAATAGTTCTTTTTCTTACACAAAATAAAACTACTTTGAGACTTTTTGTGGTTTAAAAATGCAAGAAAAAATAAACTTTTATCGTGATACTGAAAACCCATTGTAAGCTAGGCATAGAATATTTTGAATATGGGAGAAAGTTTCATGAATTTTATCCATGTGATTAAACTTTAACTTTATTAAAAGTTTTGCATTATACTATTTCTTTTTAAAAAAATTATAAATATTTTTTCGAAACAAATTTTCTTCAATTTGAAGAAAAAAAAACACATATTTGAATGTCGCCCGAAGTGGAATTCGAAGCATTATTTTAAAATGCATAGTAAACAAAATTTATGAGAGATGCTGAAGAAATTTATAAATGCTAATGAATTATGTTACCTGTTGTATCATGAACTTCAATTAATAAACAGCAGACATAAAAACATTTAATCAAAACATTATACAACATTATACAATTGCATACAAAACTGTAAAAGTCTTTGGGTAAGCACGCAGAAATATGTATACATAAAAAAGTAAGCGCAAAAAAATGCTTGAAAACAGGTAGTAATATAGTAGCAACAAATAAAATAAGCTGCATATAAAATACTGGCTTACTTATACTTGATTATAAACTTCATAAGCTTCAAAAAATATGACGATGGTAATAAAAGTTGATATGTTTCATGCGCTTATTGTTAACGACATGAGTTCCTCACCACCTCTTTTAAGCGAGTGGAAATGCATTTTGCCCTGATTTGCCACTCTCGGTCACAGCGGTGTTTCTAGATTTGTTTTTTCAACTTTATTTCACCGATTCACTCTCGGCAACTGCTGTTTTTTTAATTTTGTTTTTAACCTTTATTTTCTATTTCGCGTTGGCAACTTTACGTTTTTTGTTTCAAATCACTTTTGATTTCCTCATTCACGTCTGGAAAGTATTCAGAATGAACGCCGATTTCTTAGCGCTTTAAACTTTTTGACGTTTATTGCATTATTCTTATTTTATGAAGCCAATGATGTTTTTAATCAAGTAGCTTTGCTTCAGTTTTCTGCGATTATTTTCTTAACTGCTACATTTTCTCTTGCTATAAGCAGAAGTAACATGATTTAGTTTTTAAAAAATTAGTACGCAATTATCACCAAAATGTTTTAAGCAGATTTTTTTTAACGTGCTCCATGTTTTTCGATACAAAAAAGTACATGAAGGTGCTTAGATCAACAATCTAGGATATATTAAAAAAACATAGAACTTAAGTTAAACATAGAACATAGGTCATAGAACATAAGACATAACATAGAATAGAAATTAAGTATGGAATTAAGCAATTAAGAATGGAATTAAGCAAAAATTAAATGTAGAATTAAACATAGAACATAAATTAAATATAGAATGCAAGATTTCTTTACTCACCCTGGTTTAATGCTTCTTTTTAAGAAAGGGTATTCATTGGATTTATGTGCTTCCATTTCAACAGAAAAAATTGCAAGAATTTAAAGACTTAAACATAAAAACGTGTATTTAACACATTAAACAGAATTTTACTTAAATTTTATAGATTGCAAGCATAAAATAATTTCAAAAAATAATTATTTGTGCAACCTTAAAGACTGTTACTACGCATTGCCTGTCTGGTAAGTAAAATCTCGGAAGGAAAAATTCTTATCCACAAAAGAAAAAAAATTCTTTAGGGGGGGGGGGCATTGGCACATCTTGCATTTATTAAATATTGCAGGTATGTTCTTATGAGTTCACTGTAAAAAGTTTTGGTGAATAGTTGCCATTATTTTTGATGTACATTTTTACAGTGCATGTAGTCACATTTTTATTTCCTTTTTCACTGTTAAAGTTATTTTTAATTATTCATTCAAATTTTTAATTATTCACTGTTAAAGTTATTTGTAATTGTTCGTAAATTCAAAGCAATCTTTATTATTTATTCATTTTTGCTTGTTCGTTTACTGAAAACACATATTTTCATGAGCATTATGATGAATTGATATCTTCATTTGAAAAAAAAACATGTCGTTTTTTAACAACAAGCGCATTTTTGATACATATTCGCGTGAATTCTATCTAAGAATTGTTATTTTGCCAATTTTATATAATTTTTTGCACTTTTAACAACAGTTCTGTTCGTAAAAATGTATTTAGTTTAACTTAACACTAAAAATGGTGCCAACTGTCCGCCAACATTTTTTAAAGTGTACTAATTCTTTGCAGTTAGTACTACTTGTTTTTGTCTGGTAAAAACATAGTTCGAAACGATGTTGACAAAAGGAATTAAATTGACCACTGGATTAGGAAAAAACTTATATAACGTTGTTTCACCATATGCCCAGAGATGCCAACTGCTCCGGACATGCCAAAATAATTAAACAAACTGTAAATAACTACAAAGTAAATTCTGCAAATATTTGCTTATTTCTGCTTGCTTTTTAAAAAGCATAGCTTGACATAAGTCGTATAAAGTGATGAATTATATAAGCCTATTAATTATTTAGAAATAGTGGTGTATAAAAATCTACTAAATTGAATTTATTAAACCAAGAATCACAATTGATAAACTACCATTTTAAAATATATATTTGCTGTCCGGAGCAAGTTGGCATCTCTGTGTGCCAACGGGCCTGTGTAGTGTTCAGGGAACTGGCCTTGCGTCAGTAAGGTTCTGGGTTCATATCCTCTGCAAGGCATAGATGTTCTTTCCATCTATGTACTATCTGTTCTTACTGTGGGAGCAACCGTGGCCCACCTAATATGGTGCCCCTGAAAGAGTGACCAGCAAATCTGTACTTCAGATGCTGGTATGACGAAAGGTCTTTCTCCTGGTGGGCAATGAAAAGAAAAATGTTTTAACATATATGCATATAATAATAATTCGAAACAATTTTCTAATTTCAAAAGCACTTTCTTAGATTAAGGTTAGAATATAAGCTACATTTTATTACTTTTCTACATTAAACACAGGAAATCACTGAATCTTTTACTAATTTTCACTAATTTTCTCACTAATTTTCTAGCAATTTAATGGAATCATTTTCTAACAAATTCCATAGAAATAATCAGTGTTCCTTTTAAACAGTTTACGGTACTATTTCTTAAAAAAAGTTACAGTAAGTGATAAATTACCATAATTTATTAAACATACTTCCCTTTTGTTAAAACATGTACCAGAATACTTCAGAATTAATGCATTTACAATAAAATGATAAACGACTTGGAAGAAATAATTTAACAAAAAGAACTAAGCTCACGGTATTCCTGCTTATAAATTCAAAGACCACCTATAGTAGTCATATATAAGATACTCAACAAAACAAGTGTCAAAACTTGAAAACAGTCGACAAGAAAATACGAAAAGAACTGTTAGCTTAACGTGTTTTGTGTACATTAATTCTTGCCGTGAGGTATACAATATTTTTCTCTTTTGATATTGTGTGGGTATCAACTGCACGCAAGAAAAGCATACTTAGGCTGTTAAAAAATAAACCCTCCTTAGTGCACGCAACTTTAAAAGATGCTGCATTATTTTTAAAATGTCTTCTTCAAGTGGTAAACACCGCTGAAAATTCTTGAAAATTGGGTCTAAAGCATTCTGTGAACTTTGCTTTTATTGTAGAAAATACATTCCCTTACTGCCTTTACTTTTTCATCTAGCAAGATGAAAGCTCCAAAGGATGTAGAAAAGAAATAAAATCTAACATCGGAATGAAGAAACGAACGGCGACCCCTTCTCCATCTTTATTTTTTTATTTTATTTTCTTTCTTTAGCAAGAAAAAGGTCGAGAAGGCCATAAACTTCGAAAGAGCTTTATAACCGGTGTATTTTTTTCGATTTTCTGTTAAAGAGAATTCGACATCAGCTGCGACGGTCTTTGGGAAGTTTCTTGCCAAAAATGTGCGCAGAATGTTTAAGCTCCTTTTTTTCTAACAAAACAAACTCTAGAAATTATTCTCTCTCTCTTCGAAGATTCTAAACTCTCGAACGTGATTCAGGTTTTAAGATGTTAGATTCCGAACAAAAACTATAGGAAAAAATTAGCTATTTTTTTGTGTTTGTTATATCAAGGTTTCTATTTTGATGTAGTGGTGAAACTCTTTCTTTTAATATATTTCTTTCACTTTTGAACGTGATTGTTATTTTTGTATCAGAAACTTTTTTTCGAAATATGTGGATAAGAATAAGGTTCATAACAGTATTTCGACGAAGTCACGTAGAAAATCTTCATTAAGCAATTTTGTAAAAACATTTTCTTTTTCCTTTCCAGTGCTTGCTTCTTAAAAATTTCTATTTTCGTATAGTTTTTTAAACGATATTTATTGCTTAGAATATTGCTTCTAATTATGAACACGTGATTGTTATTTTTGTAACATAAAAATGTTTCAAATATGGGGATAAAAATAAGGCCCATATCAGAAAAAAAATTCAAAATATGTGGATAAGAATAAGGTTCAAACAGCATTTCAACGAAGTCTCATTTTTATAGAAAATCATCATCGAGCAATTTTGTAAAAACATTTTCTTTTCCGTTTTCAGTGCTTGTTTCTTAAAAATTTCTATTTTCGTATAATTTTTTAAACGATGCTTATTGGTTAGTATATTGCTTCTAATTATGAACACGTGATTGTTATTTTTGTATCATGAAAATTTTTCAAAATATGGGGATAAAAATAAAGCCCATATCAGAAAAAAAATTTCAAAATAAGTGGATAAGAATAAGGTTCATAACAGCATTCGACGAAGTCACATTTTTATAGAAAATCTTGATCAAGCAATTTTGTAAAAAACCTTTTCTTTTTCGTTTTCAATTCTTGTTTCTTAAAACTCTCTATTTTCGTATAATTTTTTAAACGATACTTATTGTTTAGTATACTGCTTCCAATTATAAACTCGTGATTGTTATTTTCGTATCATAAAAAATGTATCAAAATATGTCGATAAAAATAAGGTCCATAACAGCATTCGACGAAGTCACATTTTTATAGAAAATCATCATCAAGCAATTTTGCAAAAACATTTTCTTTTTTAGCTTTCAGTGTTTGTTTCTTAAAAATTTCTATTTTCGTATAATTTTTTAAACGATACTTATTGCTTAGTATATTGCTTCTAATTATGAGCACGTGATTGTTACTTTTGTATCATAAAATTTTTTTTCAAAATATGTGTATAAAAATAAGGTCCATAACAGCATTTGAGGAAGATACATTTTTTATGGAAAATCTTCATCGAGCAATTTTGTAAGAACATTTTCTTTTCCGTTTTCAGTGCTTGTTTATTAAAATTACGATTTTAGTATAATTTGATAGCGATACTTTATGATTAGTATATCTCTTCCAAGTTTGAACGCGATACTTATTTTTGTATCAGAACAGAAAAGTTTTAAAGCATATTAACAAGAAAAAAAATCGATAACAGCATTTCGAAGTCACATTTTTATAGAATACCTTCACTAAGCTACCCTATAAAAATATTTCCTTTTTTGATTGATTATTTAATTAAAATTTTTACTTTGGTAGTAGTTTAGTAGTATTTAGTTTAGTAATGATACTTTATGTTTATTATATTGGATCCTATTTTGAGATTGGCTGACATTTTTGTATCAGAAAAAATAAGTTCAAAATAGATTGATAAGAATAAAGTGGATTATTCAGAAGTCACAATTTTAGAGAAAATCTTCATCAAGAAACTTTGAAAAGATATTGCCGTTTTATTTCTGCAGTTTGTTTTTGTGAAAGTTTCATTTTGGTATTGTTTAGTCTCAATGCTTTATGCTTAGTATATTTCTTTGACTTTTGAACGTGATTCGTGCTTTTGTTATAAGCATAACAGTATCAAAGTATAAGGAAAAGATACATTTTCATCAAATATCTTTACTAAAAATTAAAAATTATTTGCGTTTAGGTTCCATGGTTTCTTTTTTTATTTAAATTGATAGTGAGATTTTTCTTTCAATACATTTTTTTCGCTTTTGAACCTATAGTTATCTATGATTTTATTCTATTAAAGATTATGCGCATTTTAAATTCTTAAAGCTTCCTTTTTCGTGTAGTCTAATAGAGATATTTTCCTTTTAGTATATTGCTTTCTTTTTGAAAGTGATGATTACTTCGTTATCAGAAAGTAAGTATCAAAATGCATAGGTAAGAATAAAATTAGTTACCGAATACGGGAGTCACATCATCATCTTAATTTTTTAAAAAAATAATATTGATCTTTATTATTATTGATATTGATCATTATTGATCATTTGAAAATTTTTAATGAAATTATTATTATTTCGAAAATTGCTATCATGTTTTTATTTTGAAAATTATTATTTGAAATTACTATTATGTCGAAAATTATTATCACATCTTTATTTCGAAAATTATTACTGAAATTATTATGTCGAAAATTATTATCACATCTTTATTTCGAAAATTATTATTGAAATTTGAAATTATTATTACTTCGAAAATAATTATCGCATCGTTATTTTGAAAATTATTACTATTTCGAAAATTATTATCACATCTTTCTTTTGAAAATTATTATTGAAAATTTGCGTTTTTAAATGTTTAAGTTTCCTACTTCGGTATAGTCTAATAGATATATTCTTCTTTCAATATATAGCTCTCATTTTTTGAGCGTAATGGATTTTTTCTCACCAGAATTGAATTGAATTAAATGTAAAGTTTAATAGCACAAGATCTTCGTCACCAGAAATAAATATCAAATTACATGGATAAGTATACACTTAAATTCCAGAGAGGATACGAATCCGCAGCAAAATTTTTATAAAGTTCTTCTCCAATTTGTGGTATCTCAATTCAAAAAATGATTGCTCAAATATTATTAAACATTCTTCATTTTTTGAGAAACTGTTTCCTGGTATATGCTCCCAGCGAATTTTTCGTCAAGGTGACGAAATAACTGTCGCAACTTTTTTGAGAAAATGAATTTCGTCAAAATTAAAGAGATATTTCGCCGTTTTATTTTACACCAAGTGTAGTCTCGTAGTGCCTAAAGTAGCTAACTTTTCTAATAATAATTTTTTGCACCATAAAGGGGGATCATTATCACCCTAGCAACACAAGAAGAGGTTTCGAGTTGAGGAAACATTTTCGTCATACATTTGATATACATCACAAATCACGTGATTTCGTGACGAAATTATTTTCAAAATTAACGAAATATAGCACTAGGATTGCTGAATAATCAAAAGTGAGACTTTATTTCGGAGAATGCTTTTCTTCAATTTGAAAAGCGCTAATTAGCCGCCTTTCAATGAACATAAACTTGCCTACGTGTAACAATAAATTAATTTAACTCACTATAACACACAAAATAATTTAAATACCTATATAATAAACAATATTATTGTATGTTTTCATAATTTTTCTTGCGATTGAATTGCTTTTTATAGTAATTATAATCTTCAAAAAGTTATGATCTTAGTATTTCATTAAAAAATAATCCAGTATTTGCTTTTAGATTACAAATTTCTAATTTTAGGTAGTATCATTACATTTTAAACTAGCTTGTTTGAAGAATAACAAAATTTAGTTTAAAGGCTTAAGAGGTTTTGCTATTTTATACTTCTTTGACATTTCAATTTGATTTCCTAAAAATAAAATGAAAAAATATTATTTTGTCATTTATTTTTTTACTTATTTTCATATTTAAATAATACATGGAGCTGAATGAAAAATGCAACAATTAATTTACAAACAAATAATCCATGTGGCAACCGCAAATAAAATGGAATACAATATTTAAACCAACTCTGTAGTGTTGACGTCGGTAAATTCAACAAGCACGAATTAAATGTCTTATCTTAGATGCGTAGCTTGGTTTACGAAGTAATCTTAGTACTAAGACAAGATTCAGCGCAAGTTGATAGAACTTCTCATCATAAGATATTCCAGTTGCACTGTTATTTTATTTATTTATTTATTTGGCTGTTTGTATCTCTCATGTTGCACCTAAAGAATTGCTTTCATAAAAACAGCATTCTCATTTAAAAGAAAAATTCGTATTAAGAAGTTAAAAATATTCTTTTATTTTTGGAAATATATTCTTAAATTAATTCATTTAGTAATTATTTATTCAATTAATTTTATTTTCCAACCTCTCTAACCACCAATAATAGATTTTTAGATTAAGCAAAATATTTTTTAATATGCAAATATGAATTTATGTTAAACGGAATAACAAATTCTGGTATAATTACTGTAATGTATGGTAATGACATTTCTGGTAAAAACCATACTTTGGTTAATAAAACCGAAATATACGGTATTTAAATCGTTAATTTGGTCAATTTTCTGTTCATATAGTAGCGTTAAACTGAAAATTCGAGTTTTCAAAATTATAGCTCTTATTACCACACATCTAGAAAAAAATACAAAACTGAAACGTAAATTTAACCGAATTAAGGGTTTTTATGCGAAGCTCAAAGGTAACTTGATAAGATTTTTATGTTTCACCATGTTTTTTTTTAAATATTATCACGCATTATAAAACAATAGTTTATTGTTAATTTTACCAAAATCATTACCAGACTGAATTGGTAAAATTTACTGAGTTTTTGATGTTCCCATAGAGCCAGAAACACGGTAAATTCTACCATATTCGGGTAGTTTTAACCATAGTTATTTTTTCAGCGTATTTATAACTGTCTACAGTATTTCTATTCATTTATCTATCTGTAATATTTTCTATTTTCTAAATAATCTGTATGAATTTACTGCAAATTTAATGTTAAAAAAGATTTTATTATTATTGATATTGCTATTATTATTAAAAAATCTTACTTTAAAGATATTTCCTTAAAAATGATTGCAAACCAATTTTATTCTTTTTAATTCAGAATACTTTCGAAAACTTACGAATATTTTAATATATTTAATAAATAAAAGCATACAATACATCATGTAAGCTAGCACCCACTTGTAGAACCTTGAAACACGTTTCTTTCATTTTATTACAAGTTTATTAACCCCTTTCTTCCCCCTCCCGTGAGAATGATGGGGTGAGGTTTCGCCCTCTATTTCTCACTCCCGTGATATTTCCGGGCTGGAGTGTTCAGTAGTAACGCGTCAATAAGAATAAAAGTAATTCATTTCCCTTGTCTGGAAAACATTTTATTTCTCATTTTACTCACCAGATGGCAGTACCAGGATATTTTTAAGGTAATTGTAGATAGTTTATCTAAAAAACATTTTTAATGACAATAAAAGAGATACAGGAAGGAAACTCTGTACTATTGCCCAGATTGTGACGTTGGCCACTGTATCTCATGCTTTGAAATGTATCACACAAGAAAAAATTACTAATCTTTATTTATATTATACGTAAGTTTAATAAAATTCCTTTTTAATGTTCAAAACACACATTTTTAAAATTTTCCTTGCTTGCTGGAAAAACAACATTGAGTCATAGTAATGCTGACTCCTCCTAAAACTTTAATTTTTTAAAATTTCAAGCTAAAAACAAATAAAAAATAAAAAATTAATATATATATATATATATATATATATATATATATATATATATATATATATATATATATATATTGTTCATGTACAGATTTTTATGTAATTTTCAGGGATAAAAAATAGGCACTTTTATGACCGTTTTCTTGAAAATTAAACTATCATTAAGGGGTTAAAAGACTTGTACAGAATTCTCTATTATGAACTGTTTCCTCATGCTCCTCTGAACAGGTCATAATAGGTAAGTGCCCCTAGTGGCGTATGACCACATTTCCGGGTATGGTTTCAAATGCCATTTTATTCCTGATGATTGGATCCTAACTCCTCTAGAAGTTTGTCGCAGCATTTACGCGACCCCCTGTCATGTACAACGTTTTGAACTCGTACATTTGCACAAAAAATAACTAAAAATGTCACTTTTTTAGAAAAAAAACTGGAGCTTTAGAGCAAAAATCCTCATATCCGAATCATGCAATATCAACTATTTGGATAAATACAACAAAAAATTTCATCCTCAGTCTAATTATTATTACAAAGAAAAGAATATATTCTCCTTTTTTTAAATGATTATTAAAATCGATCATGTGATCTAAATCATTATTATAATTTTATGCTTACTAATGACGTCAGAAGCGTCGGGGAGAATGATGAGAGCAATGCCGCCTACGTCGATGATCAAAAGGTTGACATGCAAAGAGCAATTTGCGTCAATATATCTCAAATAAATTATTACGCAGTATCTTGAAATATTATAAATACCTCACTTAAATTTAATGGCACTGCAGAAAAGTTTCGATGCAACCACACATTTTCGAAAAGCGGTTACTTTCAACGTATCTTTAACTTCCTACGAAGTCCTAATGCGTAAAGTGCACGATGTGTAGTAAATCTAATCTCTTGTTTTAGACTAAAACACGTTTAAACGTGTGGAGAAAATGGGGTTTTATTTCTTAAGAAATCTACAGTAGTTACGGTTGATTCTATAACTCATTTTATACAGTAAGAGCCATCCATTAATTTATTCTGAAACTCTTGAAATGAAACCGTTAATCTGTAAAGAGCTTATCGGCGGGGTAAATAACGCTGTCAAAATGCGCACTGAATTCTGAAATATGTAGTAATTCCAGAATGAGTGCGTGAATAGTCGTCGTAAATCTTCGCCAAAACTATACAAAATGGCTTCTTTGTGTATCGCCAAGAGCTGGCTTAAAGTAAAAGCCATTGGTGAAGGAAAGAATAAGAAAATAAAGGAATCTCTTTCTGAAAAAAAAGGGAAAAACGTGGTAAAATTGGTTTACCATCGACTCGAAGTTTTCCCTGTTTTTGCAATAGAAAATTCCCTTTTGGTTAGTATCCCATGAGGAAATGTTCAAAGCTTCTTTGTCCGTTATTTACAAGTAAGAAGTGTTTGAAATATTACCTCTTCAATTCTGAGCAAGGCAGATCTGATAAGAAATATTTCACCTTTATATCAATACAGAGTTTTCTTCTTTGGAATTATTTTTTGTTGTTGTTGCATATAGGTTTTCAATACTTCTATCTTTAAAAAAGGTGCTATAAACCATATTTTTTTCAAGAATAAAATCGTTTTTAAAGCAAAATAAAATAAATAAAATTTTTTAACGATTTCGTGATCTACAATTACAAGGCACTAAATTAATTTTTTTCAGCTTTTTGTGTACAACGAAAACAGTTCAGTCTGTATGTATAGCGAAATTTATAGATACAAATAAGTGCTTTAAAATATAGTTATTGAGTAAAAATTGAAAAAGAATATATATTTGAGTATGAAATTATGTGAAAAAGCATATAAGGTAAAGTATAATTCGAAACACTATATAAAGGAAAATTATATAAAGAAATATTTTATATAGAAATATTATATAGAGTTAAATTATATAAAGAAAATTATATAAAATATAGATGTTAATTCAAGGCAATTGTTAGAATGATTTATTATTTATATTCTTTTATTTTTATGTAAACAGGTTTAATGTAATAGGTAAATAATTTATTTCGTGTGTGCAACGAAATTTATGAATGTAAATATGCCCCTATAAATATAGTTCATGTGCAAAAATTATTAAAAAATATATTTGGTAGGGTTGGTAGGGCACTGGGCCCATGTCCAATAGATCTTGGGTTCGACCCCCACCGGTTGAAGACTACCCGTGCAGTAAATGGTGACTGGTGCACGTAAAATCTTTCGAGTCGCTAAGTCGTCCAGGTTCTCATAACAAATCAATGCATCTGGGGGTACTGATCCAGGAGTTTCCTTGTCTTCTGGATTGGTTCAAAATTACTAGGTTACGGAGTTGAACATTAGTGGTCGTGAACCCAAAATTGGGTCGGCTGTTCAACTGGGTTATAAAATATTTAATTAAAGAGCCAATATGTCTCAGGAGATAGAGCATTCACCATCCAATGAAGTTAACCGGGTTCGAATCCCAGCGATAGCTAGTCAAGCGATAACTATATGAATTTCGCATCCGGCTTGCACCGACCACAGTGTTGACGTAAAATATCCGGAGCATGGGTTATAGTCCCTTTGCCGTTAGGCTGACCATGGGAGTTTTTTGCGGTTTTCCCCAGCATGTAATGAAAATGCGGGTTAGTTCCATCAGAAAGTCCTCCACAAAGGCAAATTTCTCCTTCGTGGAGTGATATTTGATCTAGGAGTTTCCTTGTCTTCTGGATTGGGTTATAAATTACAAGGCTACATTGAGCAATAGTGGTAGTAAACCCAGAAATTGGGACAGCTGTTCAATGACGATTATAAATTTTTTTTTTAAAAAATAGTTAATTGGAAGCCAGCGCTTTTAACCGAAATTACTTGTTTTGTGAATTTGGAAAAATGCTTATCTTCTAAAATCCTTTTTAAGTTATACAATATATTAATGAATAGCAATATGTGATGATTATGATTTAAAGCTATTCATTTTTTAAAAGAGTTTAATTTTTACAAATTATTTGCTTTCAAAGATTTGAAGAAAAAGGGCTTTTATAGTTAAAGCTACAAACAATCTTGCTAGTTAAAATCTGATATAGTTATAAAAAATACCTTTATTCTATAAAATATAAGTTTTGACATTTATTTTATACCATGAAAAATGTTTAGTGCATTCTTTATATACATGCTAATTAAAAATAATTACATAAATTTATCGGAATCCAATATTTGCAAAAAAAGAGATTCGCTAATTATAAATTTCATATCAAGTGCATAAAAGTCTCAAAACGGTATTCTTATCTTAGTCTAAAAAAGGAAACTTTTTCCATTTTGTTCTAATTAGCTATTCCCCCATATTTTTCAACAAAGCGATAGTCTTTTCCTCCCCAAAAAAAGAACTTGCATTTTTAATTAAAAAGAAAATTTAAACTTCCAAGAACTAAGATTTAAGAAAAAGGATGTGTAATGAATTTTCAAAGATATTGTTTCTTTCAGCGTTTTTTTTTCTTAGTTAATAATTCTAATTTTCCTTTTCAATATCGTTTCAGTGACTCACCCTAATTACGGTGCGTATCTATTTTAAAAACAGCCGCAATCACAGATACGCAACGTTTAGTTTCACCAGAAATCGATCGGGGAGAAGCGTTGCTTTTTCCTAGATCGTTTTGCAAGAGCCCCACCTCACATGCTAATGGTGTCCATTTGGCTATTTACGTATGCTGGTGCATTTTAAAAATGCATTAAACTTACCCATGTGGAAATAAAAGGAATTGGCTACCTTCATTCTTTTTGTATCGGTAAAATATTTTTTTAGGATCACATTTTTCAATCTTTTATATATCATTTTAAAACAGTAAAAAATTTTTTTTGAGTATTTTTGATCGGAAATTCAGCATTTTAAATCAGTACATAGGAAAAATTACGGGTGTTTTCAATAAACAAGTTTAGAAAATATTTTATATCAATAACACACTGGATAACAATTGTTTATTGCATTATTACTACTTCTTGATATTACTTTATGTAATTGTGGGGATATTAAATTAGTTTTGTTCCTAAAGATGTTCTTAAAGCCATTTTTTTTTCAAATTTCTATTATTTTTTAAAGTTTAGTTTATTTTTTTGTCTGAATGCATAGGTTTATAAAGAACGTTTAAGTTTATATCTCTCTCGCTCTGTATATATATATATATATATATATATATATATATATATATATATATATATATATATATATATATATATATATATATATATATATATATATATATATATATATATATATACATACAAATGACTTTAACGCGTCGCATCACATACTGAGGAATGGATTATTGCATTTTTCTTACAACGCCTTGCGCAGCAGAGAAGTGGAGACACTCTGTATACACTCAAATGTAGTTTAAAAAATTCTGGTGAGGTAAAATGTACACACTCATTCACGTTTATATATATATATATATATATATATATATATATATATATATATATATATATATATATATATATATATATATATAAATAGCACAATAAAGACGACAAAACAGATAAAAGGAAAAGAGAGAAACACGAAAAAAATTAATTAATTGTGCATAAGCAGCAAGAATACAGAACTTAAAAAAAATATAGAGAAGTCATGGAAAGTATTAAAGAACATAATTAAAACTGTCAATGTTCTTTGGATATTTATAAAACCATTTTTTTTTCATTGATTCACTGTACAGCATGGAAAATGGCCTTTCGATGAAATATATATTTTTATTGCATATTTTTTGTCTGAATATTAAAAATATGTAATTTTTTTTTATATTTCTTTACAGCACACAATAACAACTAACAGGCAAAAGAAAAAGTTGCCTTTGGTTGTGGAATAGTCGCCAACTTGGCTACCATTTTGGCAAATGTGGAGATATTTTTATCAATAAAAATTTTATCATCAAGCAATTTTTGTTTAAACCGAATCACGTAGTTTCATCTAAATCACACAAAAAAAATTTTAAAATTTGCTGTGCAGTATTAGTATGAATTACCTTAATGCAATGAAATGGAATCTATTATGGCCTCTTTAATATTCTTTACAAACACTATTATTGCATGCTTTCTATGATTTTCAAATTAGGATAGAGTTATGAAAACATCGACTTTCTGCTTTTTTTGCTAACACTTCAGACAAAAACATATAACTTAAACGCATCGTATCAGAAGCATCGTATACTGAGTGGATTATTGCATTTTTCCTACCACGCCGTACGTAGCCCAGAAGTGGAGACACTTAGTATCCACTCAAATGTAGTTCAAAAAATGATGGTTAGGAATATATTATTAAATTAGAAGAAAACTGTAGCTTTTGGAGCGAAACCGACTGTAGATTCGAACTCGGCAACTCAAAAATATCTAAGTAAAATAACAAAAAATGCTTCCAGTATAATTTTTATCGACACAACTCTTTACTCTAAAATTTACTAAGCATTAGATCCTCACACTGGCACAAGAAAATTCCTTTTAGATTTTAAAACGCTTTCTTCGAAGCATTTACTAACCTTCAAAAGTTTTTAAGTATCTCTGTAAAATTTTTGTTTTATTCCAAAGACGACAGGGTATATGCTTTATAACTACAAAGAAACAAACATATTATTCATTTTTCTTGCGCGTACCATTGTCACTTCTTAAAAAGATGCAAATTTAAACAAATAATCACCCAAATATTTCAAATTATCAGCTGAAACATTTCAAGCAGTTACTTTGTTTATTACTTTACTTTGTTTGTTACTTTTGTTGAAAAACAGTCATTCGAAGAAAGAAAATTCTGATAAAAATGCCGTACTTTAGGTTAATGACATGTCTTGTAAAAAAAATAATTTGGGTAATAATAATAAAATATACTGTATTTAAACCATTCATTTGGAAATTTTTCCGTTCATATGGTAAAGGTTTACCGGAAATTCTGTTTTTCAAAATTATAGTTCTTTTTACCACACATTTAGTAATTCATTTTTCCACACATCTAGTAATACCTAATTTTTTTCTTATGATGTCGGTTCAGAAGCATACGAAGAAACATTTTGTAATAGGGAATGGCCCCTAGTGGCGTATGGTGACATTTTCGGTCACGTGTCCTATATTTTTTAAATCCTAATAATGTGCCCTAACTCCTCTAAACGTTTGTCGCAACATTTATGCGAACCTTGTTAGACATAACGTTTATAAACGTTATGTATAAGTAAGTAGGTACTTTATTTACGTCGAATTAGAGCTGCACAATGGGCTATTGGCGACGGTCTGGGAAATATCCCTCCCGATGGTCCGAAGACATGCCTTCTCAATTTTGATCATCTACAGAGGGGGTGACTCCCTTGCTTTAGTGGCCTGACGGCCTGTGCTCGAAATCGATCACTTTACTTTAGAACAGTTTAGCGAGGACCAATACCGCGCACCCACGGTCCTTACGCAGGCTGATCAGAAATATCACCCACCCACTTACTAACCGCAGCCAGTGATGCTTAACTTCGATGTTCTACTGAGAACCGTGTCTTTACGATCAGTCCAATGAGGGGCACGTCGTATGTAACAGGGACATGTTATATATGTACATGTTAACATGCACATTTCGAAAAAATGTAGACAAAAAATCTCATTAAAAATGTAGCTTGGACTTGGAGAAACCGAATGCAGATTTGAAGTCAGCGACACGAAAGTATCTAAAATCTGCTAAAAAAATCTCATGCAACAGAATAAAAAAAATGTTCCCCAGTGTAATAAATTGACTAATTGGACTTTTTCCTTTCGGCTCTTTAATTCTTCGATATTTCAAAACGAAAGGAAAAATTGCTTTTTTTTCCCTAATTTTGATTCTTGATAATTGCCGGTGGTGTGACAGATCAATTTTTTCTTTATAGTATGAAATAATTTTTTTTCTAGCACATCAACTGATTAAAATAATTTTAAAATGTTTGCCTTCAAACCCTTATTGCACAAAGTTGAGACAAACACTCCAAAAACAATAGCTTTTTCCTTTATTATACATATTGTATAAAAAAATTATTACTATTTTCGAAATGAAAACTCTTTCTATGACACAATCTCTCAGATTGTACCGTGTTTAAAACGTTCGATACAATCTTATTGAAATACAATGTGTTCATTTGCAATTAGAAGTTTCGCGTATATCCTGTTACGAATATCAAACTTGAAACTCATACATAACATAAAGGCTATTCAAACAATAATCCAATCTTAAAATAGCTCACAATGCTGTGTTCAAAATTTCAATAGAGCAGGCAATAACACTTCAAACTTAAAAGCGCCATATTCTCATCTATGGATACGGAATTGTATTTTACAAAGACATCCGGCGCAACTCTCAATAATACTTTATGTAGTTTTGACATAGCACTAGATCATTCAAATAGGGTAGTGTAGCTGCTTTGCCTACGGCAATGTGTTCGAGCTTTGGATCTGCCAATTGTCAACACAGAGGAATTGGAAGAGAAAACGATGCTCCTCCATACCTTCCCTTAAAGCATAGTAACAGATAACGAGCAAGTATGCTTCGAATGCTCTATTCACATTTTATTCTTTCATCCATGTTTTGAACTGAGTCTTTGTGAAGATTTTCTTCCCATAAAAGTAGAAGGTACAATGCAATATAAGATGGATAAAACTAATTGAATATATGAGAAATGTTTCTGTACCGTTTCGTCTTCTTGCTCATCATATCGCGTAAACCTCATAAACCAAAAGGAGCTTATTTCTTACATGCAACATAAGAATTGGTGTTTTCCGCTACAACAATTCCGTTACAAACAATTTTATACGCTGTAAAAAATTCCGAATCAAATTATGGTAGAATGTACTAGAACTCAGGTGCCGGTACTTTAATCCATTTTAACGAAACATCTTACGGAACAGAAAATCTCAAAAGCACTGTTAAAAATTTCTTGGAAAAAAATAGTTAAATGACAATTTATTTAATTGTTATTTTAAGATATTCAAACAAAACCGTCAAATAACCATAAATACGATGGTAATCAAACTGTTTACTGTGAGAAAAACAGTTCATAAACTGCTTCCACCCAATACGGATTAAAGTATCAGAACTCAGGGTGGTGGAACTTTAATCCATTTTAACGAAACATCTTACGGAACAGAAAATCTCATATACACTGTTAAAAATTTCTTGGAAGAAAATGGTTAAATAACAATTTATTTAATTATTATTTTACCATATTCAAACAAAATAGTCAAATAACCATAAATACGATGTTAATCAAACTGTTTACTGTGAGAAAAACCGTTTATTAACTGCTTCCACCCAATACGGATTAAAGTATCAGAACTCAGGGTGCTGGTACTTTAATCCATTTTAACGGAGCATGTTACGGAACAGAAAATCTTATATACACTGTTTAAAATTTCTCTGAGAAAATGGATAAATAACGTTTTATTTAATTGTTATTTTACCATACTCAAACAAAACAGTCAAATAACCATAAATAAGATTGTAATCGAGCTGTTTACTGTGAGAAAAACAGTTTATAAACTGCTTCCACCCAATACGGATTATAGTATCAGAACTCAGGGTGCTGGTACTTTAATCCATTTTAATGAAGCATCTTACGGAACAGAAAATCTCATATACACTGTTAAAAATTTCCTGGAAAAAATGGTTAAATAACAATTTATTTAATAGTTATTTTACCATACTCAAACAAAACAGTCAAATAACCATAAATAAGATTGTAATCGAACTGTTTACTGTCAGAAAAACCGTTTATTAACTGCTTCCCCCAATACGGTTAAACAACCAGAATTTTGTCACACAAACTAAGCTCACGTAATGAGGCAACTTAGTTCCTTGTTACTGCTTACATATTATAGCCGGAAGGGCTAATCTGTCTGTCTCATGACCGATAGTACCGGGGATCGAGTCCCAGAGTTGACACCACAATACTTCCTCCATTCTTTTCAACACATGCAGAGCTTCCAGTGTGTGCCATCAACGACTAAAAAAGTGATAAGGTAGTCTATAAAATTCAGAAAGCGGATTCTGTGAATTGACAATCAAAAACAGCTGAAATTTTTTTTTGTTGCAAAAAGTTTGGAAAAGACTTCCATTGTACAGTGGGTAAATAATAGTTGAAACTGGCAATAAGAAAATAATCATCGCTCAGCAAAAGGGGCTTCACAGGTTTTTACTTTAATAATATCAGTCTGTAATTATATTGCAGTGTGAATTTTGTCAGTGCTTTTAATGTTCGCCAGAAGGATTGATTCCTTCTCACTGGTGCACAGATGTACAAAAATTTCCTAGTGATGCACTGCCGCAATTGGGATTTGATTGTCATGCCCTTTATTCGTGACCTCCATAATCTCCAGATATTATTTTGAGTTTTTTATATCAGGGGGGAGAAAAGTGTTTTTGTACCTTCATTAATTATTAACATCGAGGACCAAAAGCACATAACGACAAAAGTATTAACATCCATCAAGCCAGTACTTAAACGCAGGTTGGTGGGGATAAACGCATAAAACATTCGTAATACCACTGATAAAATTTTGTAGAACCAGGTTCGAATCCCAGCGATGGCTGGATACGAACTTAGCAACAACCACAATGTGGACGTAAAATATCCTGAGTGGTTGATGGATCATGGGTTAGAATCCCCTTGCCATGTGACTAACCGTGGGAGGTTTTCGAGGTTTTCCTCTTCATGTAATGAAAATGCTGGTTAGTTCCATTAAAAAGACCCCTATTAAGGCAAATTGCTCCCAATACTAGATCCAGGAGTTCCTTTGTCTTCTAGATTAGGTTCAAATTTACAAGTTGAGGGAGTTGAACATTAGTAGTCGTGAACCAAAATTTGGGTCGGCTGTTCAACGATGGTTATAAAATAAAACAAAATCTTTCCATTTAAAAATATTGCTGTTTAAAATCGGTCCATTTTCATATACTCTATAACTTTCAATTAACTAGGGCGAAACAGAATTTTTTTTTTAGCAGAGCTATTGGATGCTAGAAGTTATTTATATAATTGAATTCATTCTTAGAAAACAAATGGTATTCGGGATATTTTTGGAAGTGAGTCTGATTCAATTTGTTTATGAACAGTATAATGTAGAGACCCCAAGAGACTTAATTAATGATTCACTTTTTCTCCTATTTTGATAGTTTGAAATGAACAATCATTGAAATTGATAAGTTCCCTTATAAAAAATAAGTAATTTCATTATCATAATTTCAATATCATAATATATTTTACACAAAAAAAAGTCTGTCGGATAATATTATCACTTTAATTCATAATTTCCATTGAACATGTTTTTCATAATTTTTTCATTACTTTGCATTAATTTAAGATCAAAACAAGTGATAAAAATTATATTTAATATTTTAATAATTAATTTTCGTGAAATACATCATACAGCATAGGTATCTTTTTCTGCATTTAAGGTAAACTCTTCCAAACATGGCACACTTCCAAGCAATGATTTTTTGAATAGGCATTTATATTTGCAGTTATTTAGATCTTAGAGCAATAGTTATTCATCATTGAAGTTTCTTTAGCATACGAAATCAATTATTGACAAATTTTTGAATAGAAAAATATTTTCTTGAATATTTTTTTTTCGAATTTCATATTTTAGTACAAATATAATTCCAATAATGTAACAGATTTTTCAGTAAATATTAGACTGTTTTTAATAATTAATAAATACCAGAATATATTTAACTTGCTTTTAGAGTGTCAGAAAAAAAAATATTTAAAAGGGACACCGGTGTTCTATCTGAGTTGAATGGTTAAATAAATGAGGATCTGGAATTTTAATCCCCTATTGTTATGGCTTAATATCCTTACTACTTCCTGCCATTAAAGGAGCGGTTGACAGCAGCAGACAGAGCTGGCGCCTCGGAGCTACAAAGGATCTCCTGAAGTAGCTGCATACCGAGCATTAAGACAATATATATATATATATATATATATATATATATATATATATATATATATATATATATATATATATATATATATATATATATATATATATATATATATATATATATATATATATATATATATATACATATACATATGTATATAGATTTATATTATGTTTGTATTTTTTAGTACATTTTGAATGATCCTGTATGTGAACTACTTAAGAGAATAAAAAAAAATATTCACATTTCAGAAGAAGGAAGTATCCATAATATTAGCAATACCTCTAATCCATGAGCAAAATCTGTGCACTGTAAAAAATGGACACACAAATTTCACAAAACTTTTCTAGATTTTTTACAAAACCGTTTTCTGGCATATGCTCCGAGCGAACATTTCGTCACAGGGTCGAAATAATACTCGTCACATCTTAGAGGAAACGAATTTCGTCAATAGTAAGGAACTATTTCGTCATTCTATTTTCTTCCAAAAAGAACCTTCATAGTGCTTAACACTAGATTGCCTAAGGAAGTCATTTTGACTGCTTTTAATTTCAATTAGAAAAACAATGGTGTATATAATGACACAATTTCATAGAATTTTGTGACTTTTTGTGCAACAAATAATTTTTTTATTGTTAATATTTACTGATAACTTGTTATATAACTGTAAATAATATAAAAAATTAATTTTAAACAAATTTATTTACGCATTCACAATCCAGTCATATTGACTGCTTTTGGGCAATATAGGTATATACTAATTTTCCGACTTTCTAGTGTTAATATGTATGTAATTTTTCTATCACTCAATCTCTATCTCAATCACTTTATAGTAAGAACCATATAAGCTGGATAAATGTCGCATTAACAGCACCAAAAAGAGAGACAGAACACAGAGATAAATTACACCCACACCCGAAGTGGCACTCGAACCCGTGATCTTCCTATTATGAGGCCGATTCTTTGAATACCATACCGGTCGGTTGATCTAGTCTGGCCATTCTTCATCCTTGCTTCTTCATTCTTGCTAGCTATCTCCCCCAATGCACTGCGATGGGGTTTTAAATCAGGAAATATTTTTGTCATATGTTTGAGAGTTTGCATTTCCTCACAAATCACGTGATTTCTTGACGAAAGGATCCTCAAAATTAACGAAATACTACTCAAGGATTGTTGGACCGTTAAAAGTGAGAATTTTATTTCAGAGAGTGTGTAATTATCATACAAAAAAGTGCAATATTTCCTATTTTTTTGCATGATACATTTTGCACAAAACAATTTTTCTTAGGGGAACATTAAGAACTGGATATTTTAAATAAAAATAAGCGTTATAAATTATAATGACATCACTTGAACGAGTGTCTAGAATTTTATCTTCGAGCTGTCGCGACTGAATATTCTCCTTCTTCCCATATGCGTCATAAAATGTTTCTTTTGATCTGCAATAGCCCAGATTTTATATCGTATATTTTTTTACAGAATAACAGTTTCTTGCACAAGGTCTTTTCGAAATATTCCAACTATAAAGAAACGTAGACAGATATCATGATAAACTTGTAGAAGATACTTCTTCATAGGAAGTCTAAAATCCTTGAGCGTAGAACTATATGTTTCCTAAAGTATCGATAATCTATTCTTAGTGTCATATCATTCCATGCGCGACTTTTTTCACGAACTCCAAAGAGATTAATGATTTGAGTATTCTTTGGTTGTTTTATAGTTCTCAATTCTTCGCATGGCTGGCACGACAATGTGTCTTTCTAGCAGAAATGATCGCTGTATGGCACGGCCCTCTTTGTTAAATTGTTTTTTAGCTTCCCAAGGGCTATGAGAAGAATACTTCTTTGGATCGGTTTCACTTTCGAGTAGACTCTATGGTTTAAAAGTTCGCTAAAATATGGTTCAGTATTTTTTGGCAAGCTCACACTTTTATGCGCCAAAAAGGAATAACTTATTTCAAACTCAAGACTCTAATTTCAGTCAAAAAAGAACTGTAGTTTTTATTGAAGTTTTAATCTGTTTTCTTTTTATTTATGCATTAATTTAAAATGACGTTTTTTTTTTCATTTTAAAGAAGAAATTGATTCTCAATGTTGAAGAAGAAACTAACTTAACTTAAGATCATCTCTCTCATTTGAAACTTTTTTTTGCTTCATCAACTAATTATATTACAACAACTTTGAATGCCAACTTATTTTGAAGTTGGAACTCTAATTTCAGTCACAAAAAACAATACATTTTAGAGAAATTTATATTTTTTCTTTTCATTTATACTTAGTTTACATAAATTAATTACAAATTGTTAATTTAAATGAAGTAAATACATATTATTAACTAAAACAAGGTAGTTACGATTTTTTTGTTTGAATGAGGTAAATAAAAAAAATATTTAAATGCGATAAATTCTAGTTGTTAATTTGAATAAGCTAATTACAACTTTTTAATTTGACTGGATAATTGCTAATTGCTTACTTGATCAAAATAATTGATAATTATATATTAACCTTTTGACGGTTATGAACGAGTTCAGCTCACAATCGAATCGTGCCTCATACTGCGCGCAAACGAGTTTCGCTCGGGAGCAAGATTTTGACCGTAATGGTTAGCACTACTAGCGTAGTGAAATTTTTCCCCAATGCGCGCTGACGAGCTGAGCTCGTTCGCCATTATTATTCTGCATTGACTATGTTAAAAACGAAAAGTACGTAAAAACTGTTATTTATATGAACTACGAATACTTCAAGAAATTTTTAAAGCACGTGAGGCGAGCTATCTACCGCATCCAGAGATGCCAACTTGCTCCGCTTTGTAAAATAGTATTTCCTAGTGATGGCGAAGGTCAAGTTACTTTCAGTTTAGCATTTCTCCTTTTAAGTAATTTTTTCCCCACTAAATATAAAAACTATAAGCAACATATAAAATGCACCGTTAGAGCAACAATTTACTGGTTACTCTATTAAAAAGTAGGCGTATAACTGTCCTTCTCCAACGAAATTTACTACATAATTTACTACCACTTTATTGTAACAATTCCAGAAGACGGAGCAGTTGGCATCACCAGAGAAGGGTGACATTTTCGGAAGAACGGAGGTGGAAAACAGATGCCACTTTCGACTACTGTTTGCACGTAATACTGTGCGAATTAATGAAACGAAAACTGCTCATTTCCCTGACCGTCAAAGGGTTAAAATGAAGTTTGCAAATTTTATGAATTCTGAGTTGATGCTAGTTAGAATATGAGTTAGGAATATTAATTTAATGCTAAAATTTAGTGCTTTTAAAAAAATGTCTATTAGAATATGATCAAAAACTTTAAATTATACTAATACAAATTATTATCCAAGTAATAATAAAAACAATTTGAATATTTTAATTTGAAAGAGATATTAAAAATCAAATAATGAATAAATGTTATTTTGAATTTATTACCATAATTTAGAATGAGTTTCAAAATACTAACTCAACTAGATATAATTTCTATTGTATTTGTCCTAAAAGTTATTCTTATTTGGATTTAACCAGTAATGGTATTGAAAACCAATAAAATTATTTTGAAGACTAATTTATAAATAAAAGGTTTATATATATATATATATATATATATATATATATATATATATATATATATATATAGTAAAAATTTTGAACTTAGTAATTTCAATAATAATATTGCCATTAAAAAAATTTTAGCTTTTTACAAGAGATTAAAAATTAAAATTAGCAATATACAATTTCCTTACTTAATTATCAGTCCTAAATTTCATAAAATTCCAGTAAAATTTAGAACTATCACATGTGGGTCGAATACTTATTTAACTAAACCTGGCACCATTTTCTCTAACTACTTAAATAAGATTATTAACTATATTACTAAAGAAGGTTTCTCTTGGATAATCACTAATAATCAACCGATTTTAGATTTCATTAAACATAATAAAATTAATTCTATTGCGACTTTTGATTTCCAGGATCTTTTCAATAGCATTCCCCTTTCTAAACTAAAAGATGTCCTTTTGAATTATTACCATGATTTTAAAAATATCCTTTGTTGCGATTTTGATTATTGGGAAATTCTGATTAATTTTTGTCTTTTTAGTAATTATCTTTACAATGGAAGGGATATCTTTCTTCAAATTAATGGAATACCACAGGGATCTAATTATTCATCTCTCTTAGCTAACTTATTTTTGCATTATTATGAAAAAAATTTTACTCTGAGTATTAAATTTGTTTTTAGATATATTGATGACTTAATTATCTTTAATTTCCAAGATTTTACTGTTTTATTGAGTGATATATACCCTGAGGAATTAATCTTACTTCGTAATCATGATGATAATATTAATTTCAATTTTTTGGATTTGGGTATTATGAAAGTTGAAAATATCTGCTTTGTTGATTTATACGATAAAAGAAATGATTTTAATTTTAATATTAATAAACTAGTTACTTGGAATTCTAATGTTTCTAGGAGCATCTATTTAAATACCACTTTTAATGAAATGAACAGAATTAAAAGAATATGTAGTAATATTTATTTATCCAAAATACAAATCGATAAACTCTTTCAAAATCTGATAAAAAACAATGGATACCCAACTAATGTAATAAAATTTTATATAAAATCATTGAATTAATCGTATATTTTGGTGGATATATTTTCTAAACATTTTTTTTGTTAATTTTTATGATTTTCCCATGTGCAAATCCATTTCATTGCCAAAATTATTTATTAAATAATTTCTTTGTTAATTGAAGTAATTTTTCCATGTGCAAATCCATTTCGGGCAAATCCGTGGCTATAATTATGTACTAAAATTTTTTCTTTGTTAATCTTTCCATGTGCAAATCCATTTCGGGCAAATCCGTGGTTAGAATTATTTACTAAAAATTCCTTTGCTAAATAATTTCCCTTGTTAATCTATACAGTTTTTCCATGTGCAAATCCATTTCGGGCAAATCCGTGGATAAATTGTTTGCTAAAAATTTCTTTATTAATTTATACAATTCCATGTGCAAATCCATTTCGGGCAAATCCGTGGTTAAAATTATCTGCTAAAATTTTTTCTTTGTTAATTTTTCCATGTGCAAATCCATTTCGGGCAAATCCGTGTTAAAAATTATCTATTAAAATTTTTTCTTTGATTATTTAAATAATTTTTCTATGTACTAATCCATATCGTGCAAATCCGCGGCTAAAATTATTTACAAAGCAGGCAATTTATGTTTCTCTTTTCTATTTTATATTTTTTCTTAAATAAACATCTATCTTCTAAAACTATTTATGATCAATTTTTAAAATTATCCAGTATAATATTACCTTGTGCACTTCCATTTCGGGCCCATCCTTGGTAACTAACAAATCAAAACTCAGAATAACAAATCACTTCAGCAGTGCAGTAAGAACGACACTTTAGAACCCTTTTGTTACACTCAATTTGCGCTTTTGTTTTCATCTTTTGTTTTCATATTTTGTAATCTGGCAATCTTTCTGCGAAAACATTTTTAAATCATTCTTGAAAAATAACTGTCCAAGTAAGTTGTTATGATTTTGCTACTCGCTTTATAGTCCCCCCTTTTTAATGTTTTTTATTTTTATTTTATTTTTTCTTTTTATTTTATTTTATTATCTGTTTTTACATGTTATATTTACTTTTTATGATCTATTTTTACGTAGTTATTTTATAAAAAAAAAAAAAAAAAATTTTTTTGAGTGCTCCTCACACTATTGTATTAATATATTTTGCTTTGGCTTTATTGATACAATATCAGAAAGCACTCTGTTTTGCGGATATAATCGTGTGGGCTGAAGAAAAGATTATATCTTTTTTTTCCGGTTTTTTAATTAACATTTCACTTTTTTTTTTTTTTTTTTTTTTTTAAATAAAATATTGTTTGTTGTTTTTTTTTTTTTTTTTTTTTTTTTTACTTATTATTTCCCACCCCCTTTTTTTCATATGTCTATAATTTTTCTTTGTTTTATTCTTCATTTTGAACTTATATATATATATATATATATATATATATATATATATATATATATATATATATATATATATATATATATATATATATATATATATATATATATATATATATATATATATATATATATATATATATATATATATATATATATATATATATTATTTACATATATTATTTGAGTTTATTCAGCAAAACATCCACAGCAAGATAATGCTCGGCCACACAAAGAAATGTTGTCGCAGAAATTCCTCTGCCACATTACCACCTTTCCATGGCCTGATCGATCCCCAGATTTGTCACAAAAGGAGAATATCTCGGACCACTTGAGACGGCAGGTTGTGCAGCCTCCTAGTCTAGTCGATTTAACCTTAATGCCCAAACATATTGCATTCTATATTCATGCTAGAGTTGGCCCCCAAAGGTAATAAAATCTCCATTTATATGTTTTTTCGTCTTCAATAAGTCCTCACTTTGCAATGATCTTATGATCACTTATTTACATCAACGTTGAACTTACGTGTGTAAAATATCTTTTCATTCTAACAAGCGCTAATTTTTATAGATACGTAAGTTGACTAAGTCAGTTTATTCAAAAGAAACGATGAAAAAAAAATGCTATTCGTTAAAAAAAAACTCTTTTTCTGCTTCAAATGCTTAAATCATGAGATGTTTTTATAAATCCATCAAAACATCATTCCATTTTTTTTAAAAACTATTTTAATCTCGTATCATCAACAAAAATAAACTGCAAAACTCATTTTATTGCATTAAATAAAAATTCACAACTACTAGCACTCTACAAAAACCTATATTACATTAAAGTTGTATGACTTTTGTTCTCAAAACATTATTCAGTGCGTTTTTAGGTATTTCAATTCTTTTTTTTATCCCTTTTGCGTGTAATCTTTTATTTGAAAATAAAATCCAAAGGAATGCAAGAAAAGAGGAATAAAGCACGAAGAAAAAACACATTCAGGCTTATTCTTCTTAGAGTAAAATATCTATTAATGCAGCAACACATAATCTAGTCACGACTGTTATCAACAAAAACACTTTACTTAAATTAATGGATGAGATATCCATCATTTTTATTATGCTTTTTATGCACGTTCAAAAACTTTTGAAGGGTGTTGCTTTTCAACGACTTTTTGGTGCTTCTTTTGCAGAGGAATTAATATTTAAATGCAGTTTTGTTTCATAAACATGTGTCAAAGAGGAAAAGCCTTACCTTTTTGAATAATAAAGAATTCTTAGGCTATTATTAAATGACATTCATATGATTTAATTCCATGTATGTCCATTATTAAATAAATTATAGGATATATAGTGTCTGGGAGCTTAACTGGATTTAAACTTTTGTCGTTGAGCGTTTTTTTAAAAACATAATTTAAAATTGATGTTTAGGGAAATGGAAATATTTTGCTTTGGACGTGTGAGACTCCTCATCTATTTATTTCAAGTGAATAAAGAGTGGTGGAGAAAATATTTTCCTTAAAGACTATTTTAAAAAGAGATTCTGCATTAATAATGGCTACATCTTATAAATGGCATTTAGTAAAGATATCAGACATGATTTGGTAACATATCTAAAAAAAATGTCCCATCTTTCTTAATAAAACAACTTAATACCACTTCTTATAGATTTGCTTTTGCATTAAAAATTTATATAAATCGGTCTCCAATGAATTTAAAAAAAATTTAAATAGTTAACAATGTCTGAAGAAACTAGGCTTAACTTGAAATGAGTGTTATGAAGCTGGATATAGCGCAAAATACCCATTTAAAAGATATAATTATAAGCAAGGGGAATATGAAGTTTAAAAATATGCGTTAACCCTTTCGCGCCGACTGTCACAAATACGTGACAGCATAAAACCATATCAATCAGGGTAAAAATATAAAACTGGTAATCAAAGTATTTCTTTAACAGTTTATTTGTGGGCGGAGTTATAATTGTTTGATTTATTTAATTCACCAATACTTTGTTCGAAATAAAACTATTTAGTTATACTTTGAATTAACATTGATTATATATATGATTAAACTAACAATAATTAAAGTAAAAGCAAAGTAAGTCTGTCCAATTAGCAACGACTACATTTAAGTTACCGTTTTTTATTTAATTACAACTTGATTCTGATTTTGTACGAATGCTTTTCTGAATCACTCGTCCCCAAGGGGTTAATCCCGAAAAAGGAACATACCAAAGAACTATGAATTTTCAGAATCAAAAATTTACTACTGGTTTTTAAATTTCTGTTTTCTCTCAGATCAGAATATAAGGAATTCGATCTTCAATGGATTAGAAAAATTGAAATAGCTTAAAATACATGTTTAGAAACTAGGCTACACTTGAAATGCGTGTTTATGAATCTGAATATGGCACAAAATACCCTTTTTGAAAACTAAACAGAAATTTCGAAAATCTTCGTTAGTCATGAAAAAGGCGCATACTAAACAACAGAGAACTCAATCAAAAACTTACTACCATTTTCACATTTTACTGTTTTCTCTTAGTTCTGAATAAATCGAACGCCAATGGAATAAAACAAAAGTTGAAATTGGTTAAAATTTTATGTTTAACCCGTTTTGTCCCAAATATGTATATTGAAATGATACAAAAAGTGGTTTTATGGAAAAAGTGGTATAATGTATTATCAAAATTAATTGGTTTTTCTACTGTTAGAGCACTCAAAAAGTCTTTAATAGATCAAAAAGTACTTGCTCCTTATAATTCTAGATCTAATCTGAAATAACTAAATCATCATGGCATCTGAGAATCTCTTAATTCACCCAGATAAATGAAAATACTGAAAAAAGTTTCCCACCACAATAAATGTCTTTGAAAGAAGGAACTGTCCTAAATATATGACGCTGGGCGTTAACCGGTTAAGAAACTAGTCTTAACATGAAATGCGTGTTTATGAAACTGGATATAACACAATATCCCCCCTTTTTTTAAAGAATAAATGAGGAAAAGAAACTTTAAAAATCCATGTCACTCCAAAAATAGGCACATACCAAATATTTATGAATTTTCATAATCAAAAACTTACAACCAGTTCTTAAAATAGCTGTTTCCTCTTAGTTTGGAATTTAAACAAATCGTACTCCAATGGATTAAAAAAAATTTAAATAGCTTGAAAGAAATGTTTAAGAAGCTTGGCATAACTTAAATGAGCGTTTATGAAACTGGAAATTGGACAAAATGCCCTTTTTTACAAAAAATAAATAAGGAATAGACATTTTAAAAATTTAAGTTACTCCTGTAAAAGCTGTATTTTAAATAGCTATGGAAATTCACTTAGAAATACACTATGACTTATAATTATTTATTAGTTAATACTTTCAAAATACAAAAGTCAAGAAGACAATCAAAGCAAAAGCTATATCCATTTTTTTAAACAGCTATATCCATTATTCCAAACTATATCTCCTTTCTTCAATACGCATTTTGATCTATTTCCATTTTCTTTGGCGTTATTTCAAGATATAAACATTTTTTCAAATGCGAATTTCATTTTAACTTATAAGTTTTTCATTCTAACCTCTCAAACGAGCAATTTAAGCGCAAAAAAGCTTCTCCAATGTATTGAATACAGACTCTGAAATATCTAATTTCATTCAAATAATTTTTATAGAGCGAGCAAATGCTTATTATTCGAAATAGAAGTTTCGTTTATAATACTAACATTCGATAATTATACCAATGCATTCAATTTAATTAGCCCCTTCCTTCTCGCTCCCGTGAAAATGATGGGGTGAATTTTCGCCCTCCATTTCTCGCTCCCGTGATATTGACGGGCTGGAGTGATCTGTGGTAGCGCGCCAATAAGAATAAAACTAATTCATTTCTTTTGCCCGTAAAACACTTCATTTCTCATTTTACACACGATGGCAGTACCAGAATATTTTCAAGGTAATTGTAGATAATTAGCTTTTTCTGAACTAGATGTCTACACTACACCTGCCTGGACAACGATACCTCAACATCTACTAAAGAAATTAAACCAATGCCAAAACAAGATCACTAGTAAAATAACCTGTGCAAGATGGTTCATCCGGAATACCAATATACATATAGACCTCAAAATATCAACTCTATCACAGCATATATACAAGCTAAGTGCAGATTTTTTCAATAAAGCCATAGAATGTAAAACAGCAAATTTTAATGAAATCTTTAAATTTGAAAATTATATCAACTATAAAAACTACAGACCAATAGCTGCACATTTCACCTCCGACGCCTCATATCATAACTATCAAAACAAATAATTTCATCAACCTTTCTGAAAATAACGTTTTCTCATGCTGATACAATTCTGAGCAACTCCAAAATCAAACAAACACAACTATAGAGCAAGCTGCTCATTTTATTTTTTGATTCCTTTTTAGTTATTCAAGCAAAGTGCTTGAAACATTCATAAAAGCAACTCCACTTCCTGCTTACCTCAATGCTCAACCAAAACAGTGTTAAAATTCTAGATGAATGGGATAGGGGGCTCTTCGCGACCCAGGTGCCCAATAAGATCAAAACACTAGGACTAGATGTCTACACTAATCAAATACGTAATACAAATACAATACAAATCAAATACGTAATACGAAAAAAATAGGCGATTTTATGACCGTTTTCTTGAAAATTAACCGATCGTTAAGGGGTTAAATATATTTAAACCTATTTAAGATTTCCTTAATTTTCAATATTTTTGCAATGCAGGATTAAATTACTTATTAGACAAAATGTCAAATATAACACTAAATAGCCTATCGAAAAAACTCCTTATATAAATTGAACAGAACAAAAGCCTAATATCTGATAGTTTCTATTAAAGAAGTAAATCGTTGAAATCACGACATATTTTTCAAAGGGTGACGGTCTGTGTAACTAATATCCATGAAATTTGGTGCATATTTTGTATGGACCATAGAAATAAGAAATATGAAGTATTAAAATAGTTTATATTTCGACTGATGGACGGTAGATTTAATGTTCTAAAAGAGATGTTATGCAAAATGTAAAGATTCAAAAAGTTAGTCACTACCGTAAAATGCAAAGGGTTAGATAATTACTCTCAATGCCAAAGAGGAAAGACAAGCGTTGCTATTAACCTTTCCAAAACTTTTTCTTTCAAACAAAAAGAAAAATTACAGCTTCATCTATAAAGTAAAAATCACAATATTTTACCAAAATAAAATGAAAAAATAACTATTTGGGCAGGGTCATGTGTGTCTCACCGGGTTTTTAAACGGGTCACATATGTCGCAGTCTATTTTTGTCTGCAAAATTATTTTAATAAACATATTAAAATTAATTTAAATAAAATTATTGGTAATGAACATAAGTTCTAAAAATTAATACAACTGAAAAATGATAGAATACTGTTAATGCTCTGTTGCCATGTCTTTTGTAGCAATTACAGCAGCACATTTTTAAGAAGCACTTCTATTACGAAATCTCAAAAAAAGTAGCTGATAAATGAACTAAAAAAGCACTGTTGAAAAGACTAAGAACCAGAGTAGAAAAAAAATTCTCTAAAAAATAAAATAAAACTTCCATGAAATACTTAGACATTTCGTGGCCAATAGAGAATAGTAGTGTATACATTTTTAAACGGAACAAAAGCCTAACATGTGGTATTTTCAACGTAAGCAGTAAAAGATTGATATACTGTCATATTTTTCTTGATATTATATACCATTAGCACATAATATCTGTTTCTCTTTTTAAAGAAATGTGAAAGAAGTTGGCATAAAAGATATGTGCTTTTTACTCTTACCGACATCTGACTACTAGCCGAAGAATACTTTTACATTCCATATTTCTTATTTATCTCTTTTTACGATAGTCACTGCATTTTTTCAATAGGTTTTATTTTGAAAATACATATTTATTTCCTAAGTATGCCTTCATAGGTTTTTTGTAAGAAAAGGAAAAGAAATCAATAATGATGTATTTTTCTCTTCAAAAATAACAGCAGGCGAGTTGGGTGTACGAAGGTACAATCGCGTGCCTGACTAAAATAAAGTTTTTGTTCTTTTTTCAACCCCAAATTAATTTTTTGTGATTTATTTTGATGAAAAGTATGATTTGAAACGATGCTGGGTTGTTTATTATCATATTTCTAGAATCAAATTTAGAAATTTAATGAGCAACTTCGAAATAGCGAGGGTTTATTTATTGATAATTTAAAAAGGAATTATGAATATTTTAATGATTATTGAAATTTAAATACTGAGTCGGAGTTTTAATTGTAATTAACGAAGGGTTTTCAATTTTTTTAGCTAAAACTAAGTTAAAATAATAATGAAGAGCATCGATTTTTCTTCCATTTCTGTTTCATGAAATTTTTAATGAATTATTACTTTAAAAATGTGCAAATTTTTTTCAAAGAAAATTTATGTTTAGGTGCAGATTTTAAAATTTAAATTGAAAAAAAAACGAATAAAAAGTTATTATAAACGAAAAGTTATTAAAATAATGACGGAACAAATTGCTTTTACTAATTCCTATCTTTCCAAATAAATTTGTAAATAAAAGAGAATACATCGAGATTTAAAATTGGTCAATTTAATTCACACAATCAAAGTAAAATAATAACCTTTAACATTTCTTAGAAATTATTGCCTAAGAAAATTTTTTTTTCATAAAATTAAATTTATATTGACGCATTTTGCTCAGACTCACATTGTAAAGTATTCGTGAGCAAGAATTGCTCAAAATACATCATAAGATAGAAACAGCAAACTTTCTATGATTTCCCATTTTGATAACATTGCCGAAAGGGAAAAAAAAAAAATTTTTAAATTTATTTGATTTTATAGCCGGTGTTAAATTTGATTCTGAGTTTACGACTATCAAAGTCCAACTGCCTTGTATTTTTGATCCCAACCCAAAAACAATGGAACTTCTGGATCAAGCATTGAGATAAACTAGCCTTTGTGGAGATCCTTTTGATGGAACTGACCAGCATTTGCGTTATATGGAGAAAAAAAATACATAAACCTCCGGCAGTTAGCCCGACGGCAAGGAGATTCCTTCGTCAGCACTGTGGTCAGTGATAGGGGGGGGGGAGTTCATATCAACCAGTCGTCGCTGTTATTCGAATCCTGTTTACCTCATTGAGAGCCGAATGATTTATCTCCTGGGCCACCGCGGCAGGAAAAGGGTTTGAGAAAGTCATACACGTAAGGGATATTCGATATTAATTAAAAAAAGGCCTTAAAACATGTTCTCGAAGCTTTTACAGCTAAGCTACGAACAGTAAAAGAACCCGAAAAACGTTTACGTAAGTTTTAAATACGTATTAACTGTATTTATATTAACCCGTTTTGTCCCGAATTTATATATGGAAATGATACAAAAAGTGGTTTTATGGAAAAAGTGGTTTAATATATTATCGGAATTAATTGGTTTTTCCACTCTTATGGCATTCAAAAAGTCTTTGATAGATCAAAAAGTACTTGCTCCTTATAATTCTAGATCTAATCAGAAATAACTAAATCATTGTGGTATCTGAGAATCTTCTAATTCACCCAGATAAATGAAAATGCTGAAAAAAAGTTTCCCACCACAATGAATGTCTTTGAGAAAAGGAACTGTCCTAAATATATGACGCTGGGCGTTAACCGGTTAAAGAGTGGTCAAAATCATTTTAAATCTTTCTGTGACCAATCACTTAAACTTAAAAAAAAAAGAACACAACTGTTTGATTTCAGGACCAGTTTCAAAATTCTATATCATTAACATGGAATGGGAGACATCTTGATTCTGAAAAATAAATCCCAATATTGAAAATTTGCGCTTTTCTTTTAAGTATAAGTAAAAGATGCCCCTAATTATGCAGGGTGACCACAGTCTGGAAAGATTTAAAACGGGGTTATAAATATTCCATGATATTATAAATTCTGTTTGTTTCAATTTCACTTCAATTATTGGAATTCATTTGATCGGATATAACACAAGTACTTACTTTACAAATATTTTTGGTTTATAGTAACAAGAACCATTATTGTGTGAACATAAAAATATTCACACCAGTCCTCTAAACCAGAGGGTCCTAATTATTTCTGTATACGGAATTCTAAATAATAAAGCTTCTAAATAATAAAAATAATAAAACTAATCTAATAATAAGCCTAAATAATAAAACTGAAATATTCACACGAGTCCTCTAAACCAGAGAGTCCTAATTTTTTAAGCCCATGGAATTCTGAATAATAAAACTTCTGAATAATAAAAATAATAAAACTAATCTAATAATAAACTTAAATAATGAAACTAAAATATTCACACCAGTCCTCTAAACCAGAGGGTCCTAATTTTTTCCGCCCACGAAATTCTAAGTAATAAAAATTCCAAATAATAAAAATAATAAAACTAACCTAATAATAAACCTAAATAATGAAACTAAAATATTCATGCCAGTCTTCTAAACCAGACGGTCTTAATTTTTTCCTCCCACGGAACTCTAAATAATAAAACTTCTTTCGGCGGAACCCCTACTTTTTAAATAAAATTTATTTAGGTAACTGCGAACGCATTAACATATAAAAGACTACTTTATTTTTAAAATACTTCTGAAGAGAAAGGAAGTTTTTTATTCACTTTATCAATATTGATGATCTTAAATTAGGTTTTATGTTCGACAGTTTAATTTTTAGTCTAGTTATTGAGTTAAATAAAGTTAGCCGAAAATGAATAAAAATAAACTAAATTATGGTTTACTTCGAAATGATTACTAAAACGTACCGCTATAAACGCTGAAAATCATTATTACGGAAATATATTTCTTTATTAAAGAATTTAGTTATTTTGTTTCGATTTGAAAAGCGCGATAGGAAAGACTGATGCAATATATTTTCAATGCTTGCTATTTTCATAATTTGTTCAATATACTGTTCGAAGTAGTATTATTTCCATT
The DNA here is from genome assembly GCF_982258835.1 of Parasteatoda tepidariorum. Taxonomy (NCBI): domain Eukaryota; kingdom Metazoa; phylum Arthropoda; class Arachnida; order Araneae; family Theridiidae; genus Parasteatoda; species Parasteatoda tepidariorum. Next base: position 29,969,567 of record NC_141766.1, read on the forward strand.
AGAAAATTTCATTTCTATCTCATTGGCATTTTACTTGAAATAATTTCATGAAATAAATTATAAATTTTAGATTTAATCTAAATATATTTTATTTCATTTTATAACCGTCGTCGAACAGCTGACCCAACTTAGGGTTTACGGCTACTAATGTTCAATTCCGTAGCCCTGTAATTTTGAACCCAATCCAGAAGACAAGGGAAGTCTTGGATCAAGTATTGTAGGAAATTAGCCTTCGTGGAGCACTCTCTGATGGAATTAAATTGTATTTGAGGTTACATGAAGAGAAAAACCGCGGAAACTTTTCACGGTTAGCATGACGGCAAGGGGAGTTTAGCACATAATCCGTCTACCACTGAGGATATTTTACGTTAGCACTGTGGTCAGTGCGTGCCGGGTGCGTAATTCGAATCGACCAGCTATCGATGGGAACGTACCCAGGTCACCTCATTGCGAAGCGCGCGCTCTATCCCCTGAGCCACCAAGGCTGTAATCTAAATATATTAGGACATTTAAAAGAACTTTTTTGCGCAGCCCTAAGGTTTAACGGAACACAACCGCTGCTCTAAATCAGCGGTTCCCAATTTTTTCCAGCTATGGAACTCTAAATGAGCAACATTCTTCCGACGGAACAGTGGCGTAGCGAGCTTAACTCGCGCCCGGGGCACAATACCCTTTTAGCGCCCCCCCATTCGAAAACCATATAATATTATATGTAAAATATACTCGCAAATTAATAAATAAATAAAGTAAAATAAATAAAGACATAGACTCTATCTAGGCTTTAAATTTGAGACAAATAATGTAGTTGAGAGAACAAGACTAGATTTTGAAATGCATATAATCATCTAGAATTAGTTCAAAAGATACCTATCATTTATTTTTCATATTTATAAAGAAATATTTTAAAAACACGCAGTTGTAAAACAATAAAAAAGTAAATATTTATTATCTCTAAGGAGATACATATATTTAATAATCATATGATTATAATACATTAATAAAACTAATTACTATGTCTACATTTTCAGTGCTTTTGATGAAGCAAATGTATCAATAATATCATCAAAATTGATCATTTAAAATTTTTCTCTTTTCACACTTAAAAATGCTAGGTCACTTAGGCGATCTGTCAAAATTAATTTTAATTTGCTGAATGAACGTTCGCAGCTAGCAATTGATGCTGTGATAGTCAGGAGTATTTGAAGTGCCGCTCTCAGATTTGGAAAAACATCTTCTCCATTCGAGATTGATTATAAAAATAAGAAATTCTTATGGAGTTTTAGGTTCAATTTCTTTTCTACTGCGGAGTAACATTTTGCTGTCACATATTTTGATAAAAAGTTCTACTACATTGAAATCTGTTTTATAAAATTCACCCAAATTTTCACAATTTTTTTTTCAAGGTCGTTATCAAAATATCCTTGTTTAATAAATTTTCACCATCTAGTAGAAATCCAAAGTTGAAATTAAGGTCACTTAATCGTGTATACATTTCTTGCCAATTCTCCAGACACGTATTGTTGTATCCATATCCCATTTTTCACAAAGAGACTCCGCTTTTTCTATTGCTTCTTTACGGAGCTTGTCTCAAATTTCGGCTAGTTCAGTCGCTAATGATTCAAGATCATAGAACACTTCTCTAAAATTCATTCTAGCATCTTGTAATCTGAGCTGCACACGATCAATCCTTCTTAAGATTTCATACCAGAAATGAACTACAGTTATAAAACTAAAGGTTAGTATATTTTGCAACAGAATTGTAGCTTCACTTCTGTTGTCACTTGTAGTGGTAGTGTGCTCTGCTAATCTTTCTAATAGTTCTTTTATTTTCTCTAGCCCAGAGATGATAAGGCTAACTGCTTGTATTCTGGCGCTCCATCGCGATTCAGATGTGTGACCTGCCATCACGGCAGCATTATCGTAACATTGTGATCTGCAGTTTGTTAATGAAATTTCATCGTAATTTAATTTCTTTAAAATTGTATTTTCGATCGAGGCTGCATCTTTAGCATGTATTTCAATAAAACTCAAAAAAGATTCTTTGATGGAAACTTTTTTATTGATAAAACCAGTATCTACATACCTAGCGACTTGGGACATTTGTTCTCGGTGAGAGATATCAGAAGTTGAATCAAACAAAAGTCCATAATATTTATTTCTTTTGATATCGTTTATTAGTTGATTTCGAATTGTAGATGCCAGAAGATGAATGAATTCATTTTGAATCTGTGGTGGCAAATATGAGAACAACAAATTTTTCTGTTAGCAAATTTTTTCATACTCTATTCACTTAATAATAGAATCGTCGAGTAGATGTAGTAAGTAATATTTGATTTATTACTTACCAAGAATGCCTTGAACTTGAAAGGTAGTAACATAGTGAAATATACAATATAATTTATGCTGACATTAAACTTATATATAACATTTAATATTTAATAACATTTCATTTTTATTCTAAGCAGAGCGCGATGACAAGGAAGCAAAACTGAAAAATACACCCCCAAAATAACTTAAAAGTTACTATTTCGGGTATTTCACTAATTTTTCGCAGACTTCCACAACCTGTCTCAAATGTCACGGATATGTACAGTCACGGAAAAAAGTATCCGGAAAGTAACAAATAATCTTTTTTTTTTTTAAAAAAACAGATAATTCTCAGGCACACAACAAATATGGCGTTGTTTGTGCCCTTTCTTAGAAATGACAAAACGTTGTATTTGTTGTGTGTCTGAGAAGTATCTATATTAAAAAATAGACGATCCTTTAGTTGTTATTTTCCGGACACTTTTTTTCCCGTGACTGTACATATAAGTACATTAGAGTGTTATGGTTATCGTTTTAAAATAACAAGCGTAAGCTACATTGTTTTTATACAAATAAAAATAAATAGATTTCTGAAAGAAAGAATGTTTGTATTTTGTACACTGCAAATATTTATTTTAACATATTATGAGATAATTTCACACAGCATAGAAGGAAGTGCTGACAGACACAGGTCGAGTTAGGCAGACACTCTGCCAGTGGAAAAGACGTGCCATTTTGTATTATGAATATATTATTACAGTTTGATTTAGACTATTAAACTGACATTATGAATTAAATATTATGAATAATATTTATGAATTAAATATTATGAATAATATTTATGAATTAAATATTATGAATAATATTTATGAATTAGCATTTATTATATCACACTGGCACTAATTTAAAATATATTTTCCAGAAATAAATCATAATAAAAAAAATTATCCAGCAATTTTTTGTTTTGCGGACCATTTGGCGCCCCTTTGTGACTAGCGCCCGGGGCATGATGCCCCCCCTTGCCCACCCCTCGCTACGCCACTGCGACGGAACCCCGTCATTAGAACTAAAGTACATAAAGACAATTGTGAATGTATTAACCTATAAAAGATTGCTTAGTTTTGAAAATATTTAATATGAAGGGCATTTTTTAATCCTTTATCATTAATCATCTTAAATTAGGTTTCATATCCTACTGTTGAATTCACAGTCCTGGAGTTGAATCAAGTCTTATGAATTTGTTGTTGGTATATATACGTAAGATGAAAATTAATAGAAACGAGCACGAATTATGGATTTTGTTGAAAATGGTTTTCGTTCTAAAGAGAACTGCTATAAAGGTTGGAAAATTCTAGAAGCGAAACATAGTTTTTTATTAATGTTCATGGCTGTCAAAATAAGGTTTCACTACGAATGCAGCGACAAGTAAATAAGACAAATCAATCATATTCAAAAATTAAACAAATTTTTAGGCATATATTTGCGACCACTATCTTATTTTCATTCAATTTTCTATTAAATGCTTCTTTCTTCAACTTGTTTACCTTCATGGTGATCTGATCGGACTATTTACAAAAAACCCCTTTCAGTTATCGGAGATTGTATATAGCCGCATTTAAGAGAATGCAGTTATTTGTTTGCGTGAATTCGGGTGTGTGTTTATTGCGAGAAATTTCAACGAAATTTGCGTTTAAAGTAATTTAGATATTCTGTTTACTCATTAGAGTCGGTCTTTCATTAATGATTTCGAAGAAATTGAGACAAACATCTCAATTACTTAGAAATGTTGTTAGGAATCTTAGTTCTTGGAATTTAACTTCGTGGGATAAAATATTTGTATTTACCATAATTAACAAGAAATTTAAATATACATTTATATGATGTTTGGTTATTGAGGTATTTCTAAATTAAAGTTTATTCCAAAATTAGAAAGGTATCCAAGTATTCGTCTGAAGATAAATTTCCTACCACTTATTTCATAAAGGACTTTTTACATAATTTTTTTTTTTTTTTTTTTTTTTTTTTTTTTTTTTTTTTTTTTTTGCATTTCCGCATTGAGTGGGTTTTAATGCAAGTAACTCCTTAACTTGTGAGCTCGAGTTAATTCCAGAGCGCTTAACAGGCCAAACTGTGCACACTCGAGATAATTCGAGCGGCGTTGTATTTTATGCTGCTATAATTTTTCACATTCGAATATAATTGAGAATTGAAAATAACAATGTGAAAGCTGAGAAAAGAAATCGTTTTATTGATATTTATCATTTACATAGGATTTTAAGCTATAACACTTATTTATTCAAGAATAAAATATACAGAGATGCCAACTTGCTCCGGACAGCCAGTATATATTTTAAAGTGGTAGTTTATCAATTGTGATTCTTGGTTTAATGAATTTAATTTAGTAGATTTTTATCCACCACTATTTCTAAACAATTCGTAAGCTTATATAATTCACCACTTTATAGTACTTTAGTCATGCTATACCTTTTTTTTAAAAGCAAGCAAAAGTAGACAAATATTTGCAAAATTTACCTTGTAGTTATTTACCGTTTTTTAAATTATTTCGGCGTGTCCGGATCAGTTGACAGCTCTGAATATCGCCTTTTTCCATGGAGCAAAAGCGCAGTATATCAAAATTGTCCAACAAAAGAAAAGACAATGTTCTAAAATGTGTTTTTTTACATAAAAAATTGATATATTTTGGCAGGTTTTTTTCAAAAAATCTGTACGTTAAGGGGTTAAGCTAAACGACATTTTTCAGTTTTGTTTACAAATAGGCCTGCCACTTTCTCCAATTTTGAAGTGCTAATAATTTTTACAATTGCAACTTATTGGTGGAGTGGTTTGTTACTACTCCTCTGAACACATTAAATTAACAGTATTAAGTTTCGATCGCATGTTGGCTACAGATATTTCTTTCTCAGATAACGTAAGTGACGTCATTCGTGCATATCATTACGGAATCAGTATATGTATAGGCATGCATTGTTGAAAGCAGATGTCACTTCACCATGTAATAGTTCCCGATGATGACGTACCATATTTTGTTAAGCTGAATTCAAAGTAATTATTTTCAGTTGTTTGCTGCATCTAGATGGTACTGTATGTGATAAAGAATAATTTAAAATCTGCAATTTTCCTCACGTGAATTATCATATTTAAATAAAAACTGAAAACAAAGTAATGAATATGTAATTCTTAGTAATGAATTTATACAGAAAAATTTCAGTGGATTAAAAAAAAAACCCGGCACATTTAACTAAGCAAAATAACATTTTTAAATCATAAACCAAGTCTTTTAAACAGAAACTTCCAAGACATAAATATTAATTAATTATTCGCAATTGTGAAAAATGTATTTCCAAAAAGTTTTACTCATTTAAAAATTAAAATTTTTAAAATTTACTTACAAATTGAAAATTTTTTCATACATATATTTCCATTTCAAAAATACACACAAAACGTAAAATGGAGTCAAAAGTTAATTCTAAAAACTCTTTCCTAGTGAATCCATTATCATTAATTTCAGATTTTGAAGTTAAAACTTTTTACTGAGTTTAATAAACATCGATCAACTGTTAAAACATCTCCATCGACAATGTTTCGAGCCATTTCTTTTTCTACTGGTTGCATTTTTCTTTTCGATAATTTTCCCTTCTGCCTTCCTTCCGCCTGTTATTAACCTGCCACCTAAATTTCTCTAGGCGAGAAATTGGGGCAATTAGTTATACTTAAGATTAAAATATTTAATTTATATTACATAGGAAATATGGAAGTTTGGCGTAATTTTATTACGTTTTTCTCACTCTTTCCATTGAAGAAAAACTCACCTCCGAAAACTAAACTGGGTGTTATTAATTAATCGCTGTATTAAAGTTCTCTGATTAATTGATTATTTCTCTGCAACGAAGTTAGATTAGAGGGAGAAAGAGAGCTATTTCCTTATGCAAACTCATTTTTGATCTTAATGAAGGGGACACGGGAATTAAAGGATAAAAAAAAATTTTGTTTGCATTATTGAAACGCAGTACGTTTGCTGAAAAAAAATTATTCAAACTTTATTTTATTAACAGAATGAGTATTTTTGATAAGTTTCGCATTAAAGGCGGAGTTCGCATTCAGTTATTAATAAGTTAATTTATTTGCTTGAGTTTAAATCCTTATGAACGCGAATATAAGAATTAGCGCCATTTTGCATTTGGAGTAAGTTTCTGAATCAATTTGGTCATCAATATTAGCGTTAGTTAAGAATGACTGTAATAACGCTGAATTTTTAAAGTGCAGCGATAAGATCTCCTTTTAATAAAGTTTCTCAATGTTTTATATTTAAATTGAATATTTAGCTACAACTTCTGGGTAGCTAAATTTAGAAGCAAAAACTTTTCTTATTAATAATACTGGTAAAGAAATGGGTTGCTAAATTAAGAAGCAAATAAATTAACTTATTAATAACTGAACTTCGTATTCAGTTATTAATAAGTTAATTTATTTGCTTAAGTTTAAATCTCTATGAACGCGAATATAAGAATTCACGCCATTTTGTGTTTGGAGTAAGTTTCTGCTCTGAATCAATTTTGTTATCAATATTAGCGTTAATTAAGAATAACTGCAATAACGCTGAATTTTTTAAATGCAGCGATAAAATCTCCTTTTAATAAAGTTTCTCAATGTTTTATATGTAAATTGAATATTTTCTTAATTTAACTACTACTTCTGAGTTTAAAGAAAAAACTTAATTAATTTTATTCCTTTAATAAAAATGATAGTTAAACTGCATGCCGAAATTTTATTGTCACTTATTTGCAGTTTTTTAGATCTAAGAGAAACAGTTACTTATCATTGAAATTTCTTTTATTTACAAAACAAATTATTGATAAATTTTTGAATATGAATGAAAAAACTTTCCAAACTGCTCTTTTTTTGGATTTTACATTTTAGGGCAAATATAATTGCGATAATCTAACAAATTTTTTAGTAACTATTAGACTGTTTTTTATAAATAAAAGGAAACTTCATTTCAAAAGTCATTGTATATACTGTTTTTGATTATTTAATGCTTCCTAAACAATGGAGCTAGATTAAAACCTATTTGTGCAACTAAGAAAAACAGTTATTCATCATTGAAATTTCTTTTATTTACGAAACCAATTATTGAGAAATTTTTAAATATGAATGAGAAAAAAAAATTTCTAAACTTCTTTTTTTTATTTTATATTTAAGTACAAATGTAATTCCGATAATCTAGCAGTTTTTTTAGTAACTATTAGACGATTTCTTTATAAATAAAAAATAGCAAAATATATATTTTCTTCAGAAAAAAAATAAAAGGGACTCCGGCGTTCCACCTGTAGCAAAGGGTTCGGAACTTAGAATGAAATGCTTATAGATTGAAACGAAATCCGCATTTGAAAAAATGGATATAGCTTAAAATGAAACTTAAGAAAATGGGCTTAGATCGAAATGCATATGGAAGAAAATTGACATAGTTTGATATAATGGACATAAGCTGTTTAAAGAAATGGATATAGCATTTGCTTCTCTTCTTTATACTCCTTTTTATTGTATAACTGTTACGCAATTAAATTTTCATAGTTATTTGGCATGCTCCTTTTTTAAGAGTAAAGTAGATTTTTAAAATTTTATTTCCTGCTTATTTTTTTAAAAAAAAGCATTTTGTGCTATATCTAGTCCCATGAACATGCATGGGACTAGACTTGTGCTATATCTAGTCCCATGAACATGTTTAACACGTTCACGCCGGGTGTTGCGCCTGAAAGCGGGACGGAGAAGAGAAAATACTGGTAGAAGAGCTATTTCAATATTAGATAATATTCGGGAGGAGTTAATCTATTCTCAACAATAACAATTCACTGTAAGGAAATTTATCACGGCGAAGAAGCAATTCAATATAAAAATTGCATCCGTTAAAAACAATTGGTAGTTATGGATTTTTATTATTCCCGGAAAAGAAACTAAAATATGAAATTTATTTGTTACCAGTTTTCACTCCGGCACGCCGCCCGATGAGACAATCTAGCGTGACCCACCGGTGGGTCACCCCGGCGTGAATGTGTTAAGCAGTTTCCTAACCATTTTCCTAAAAAGAAAATAGTGATTGAAAATTTTAGTCGGACTGTCAAGTGAGACCCTTGACGATATTTAAGTGACATACTTTAGCTCTTCATTTTTTTTTTTAAGTATTACTTACTTTATTTAAAAACAACTGGGCACCTGGGCCACGCAGCGGCCCCTATCCCATTCATCGTGAAATTACAAAAATGAGGTAAAAACATTTTGAATATAAGCAGTCGTTGTGGTAGCTTTACAATAATATTACCATGATTAGACAAAATACAAACCTGAACTGAGATATTTACAGTAATTGCCATGAAAATATGTACAGAAAATATAACTTTGATTTGAAAAAATTACAACTTGAACAAAGATATTTACATTAATTGCCGTAAATATGTACAGAAAATTGAATATGAGCATTAATAAATGATGATTATGTATATACAAAAGTCGTGATTCAAGAACGTGAAGATTTAACATAAATTTTCAACAAGCCTTAGTGGCGCCATCTAGTATGCTCAACTTTAATTTGAAAGGACAGTATGCAGTATTTATTTATAATTTGTATGGAAAATTAGAGTTCTGAATATTAATAAGAGTTCAAATAAAAGTTCAAATCAAGTAAAAAAAAAGATGTTACTGTGCAAGAGTGGCTTCCCCCATAATCCTTTGAAACAGTTGAAGCACTTCTTGATTTTTTAAAAGTTCTTGCAATTCTTTAATTATTGTAACCAGCCTTTGAGCAAGTCCTGTTATTGTTGGTGGTATGGCACGTGTTCCCCTCCTGCGGGGACGGGCTCTGCACCCCGTGTAGTTGGCTGTATGAGAGTCTCCGCAGTTGCTGCACTTAGGTTGTATATTTTTATCTTTTTGGCACTCGTATGATCGGTGTTTGGCGGCGCACTTTACACATCTTGATGGTGAATTACATGATCTTTGACTGTGACCAAATTCTTGGCAGTTGTAACACTGGATTGGATTTTGCCCGCCTCGGAACCTTTCAATACTGACCGGGATACTTTGTATATTGGTGATAGAGAAAATTTGTCGATTAACATCTGTTTCTGTGAGAATTGTAAGAAAAAGTGGGAGGAGCCTGTAGGTCCCACACACTTTTCTCTTAAACTGAATTATCTTTTGCGTTATGATGTCTGACTTCGCCAGTTGCTGGGAGATATGATCAGTACAAAATCCAACTGGAAGACCACGAATAAGAACTTTTATATGCTTAATTGGTTGAACTTTTGCTGGAGTTGTGGGTGAATCTAGAGTTGAACTGGAATCCTCCTTGGGTGGGGCTACGTCAGTATCAGATATAGATTCAGATGGTTGTAAGGAGGTGGCGGTATCTATCGGTAAAAAAAGTTTACTATTCGTGGTCATGATTAGATTTGCTTCAGCTTTTTTGACATTATTTTTCTTTTTCTTCTTCTTTAAAGGGGGTTCTGCAATATTTTTGGTTGAGCTTTCTGAATCTGTGGTTGACTCATTCCCCGTCTGTTTCAAACGTTGGCCTCCTTCATAAGTTTTCATATCAATGACATCAATTGGTGTTGTCGGTATTTCGGGCCTATTTGGCACAGGCATGAGAAACTGCTCCAATTGATTTAGTTTCTCAAGTAGTTCTTTATTTTTCCTTTCATCTTCTTTAATTCTTCTTTCCATGTCTGCTAACTCTTTAGCCATTTTGGTTTCAAAATCCGAGAATTCCTCATCCGACGTTGAGCCACGTGCAGGTCTTTCGGTCAGCCGCTTTCCGCCACGTCCGTGGTGGTGATACGTAGCCATTGTTACGTGATTGCAAATATTAATTTCAGCAATGATATTAACGTAAATTGAAAGCTTCTATATCGGGCAGAATCGTTTAACTTAACTTGCATCTACTTATACTCTTAAGTTAACTCAGAATTAGAAAACATACATGATTGCAAGAGTATGAAATAGGTATTACTCACTCAAAAGACACCAATGAAAATCCGAAAGTTCTACGACCTCCTAAAAGCATAAATTGTTCTTCCACATCACATCAGAGCATCAAAAACAACATCGGTATGCCATCATCTGGGATCCGAACTCTTGATCTTGAATATCTTTACTGTCAGGAAAAATCATGAACTGATTAAATGAAGATCCAGAAGCAATTGCCTCCGCAGCTAGACCTTTTAAGTATAGTGGTTGATAAACGATTAAAAGCAATCAGTTTTTCATTTCTAGTGGTTAGTAACATTAGTCGCATTTTTCTTGCCGGACCAGCTGCACTGCACCAGAAAGGATTAAACCATCACCAGATATGCTAACTTGCTCCGGACAGCAAATATACATTTTAAAGTGGTAGTTTATCAATCGTGATTCGTGGTTTAATAAATTCAATTTAGTAGATTTTTATCCTTGCCCAATAAAAGCTAAACACTAGGACTAGGAGATTTTTATGCACCACTATTTCTAAATAATTCGTAGGCTTATATGATTCACCACTTCATTGTACTTAAGTCATACTATAACTATTAAACAGCAAGCAGAAATAGTCAAATATTTGCAAAATTTACTTTGTAGTTATTTAAAGTTTGTTTTAATTATTTTGGCGTGTCCGGAGCAGTTGGCATCTCTGCATCACCTCCGGCATCAAGAAGCCTCCACACGGTCTTTCATAAGTAGTCCGCGCAGACTGCTTAAAAAGCGAACCAGTTGTGCGCATATACCCAAAACCTTTTATAAAAGTAATTGAGAGAAATTTATCTTATATATTTGAGAATTGAATCTGTAGTGGTTGACAAGTGAATAAGGCAAGACAATAATATTCATAAATAAATTTTTAGTCATATATTTGCTACCACTTTCTATTTTTAACTATATTCTTTATTGAATGACTCGTTCGGTAAGTGAATATTTCTTCACAGTGGCCTGATCGGACTACCTATAAAAATCCGTGTGGAGGCCAGGGGTGAAAGCGAGGCGGAAAAGAGGAAAGGCTGGTAGTAAAACCATTTCAGTTATAGCTAGTTTTGGGGAGGAGTTTACTTATTCTTTTTTTAAATTTTTCAACAATATCTACTTTATCTTGGAAAAGAAGCAGTTTTATATATATGCCAGAATTATAAAAGAAATCTTGATAGTTACAGATATTTCATTTTTTTCGAAAAAAATGCTGGAATGAAATGTTTTACGTACCAGGTTTTTCTCTTTTCCGTCTTGCTATATAAGGGCTTTCACCCATGGTGGAGGCTTTCAAGCTATTGCAGTTTTTTAAATTCACTGGAATCCAATATATTTACATACCTGCCAATGTTTAATCCTTTCGAGGAGGATTTTCCCCAGTGGTAGTGAAATAGAATTTAAATTACAATTTTAGGCAAAAGCATACGTTGTATTTTGAAACAGCTTATGCGGATTATCATGGTAGTATTGCATATTATTATACATGCTTAATTTTTTTAAAAAATAGTGGTGGTCAAAAAGATTATAAATTATGTTTATAAATGCAAGGAATATATAGAAAGCATATATTTTACTACCACTTTAAATATAGAAATAAAATTTTACGCCAAATGCGTAAAACTTGGCAGGTATGTATTTAGATTCTGAGCCGGGAGGAATGAACCAAATTTAAAACTGGTTGTAATATATTAAATAAGAGTGATTCTTTATTTATTTAGTTGAATATTTACCAAATCAAATTTTATACCTACCTACCTTATAATTTATATGATGTGGTAGATATGATTGCGTTGTCTCTTTCTGAAATAGACTAATAGCAACATACATTTACCATTCTTTTTCTGTTTATACAGTACGTGACGAATCTCACTCGTCAAATAATTCCATTGGATTAAATGGTTGCGAAGCACAAATGAACTAAACCATCATGAGCTATGAAATTTTTAGACGCCGGTACATTCAAACAAATTAAGCTTTCACTAATTGTTCTTTTGATTCCGCTTTAAACATCTTGAACATTCGGATTGGCAGGATTCCAAAATCTATACATTATTGCCCAATCATTGAAAGTAGTCTGCATATGGAAATGTCGAATTGCAAAAGATGGTAGCATGCTTGCAAGATTTCCCCTGTCTCGAAATTTTTTTAAAGAGATAGCAAAAGTAAGGTCACGGTTACACCATCACCGTTACATTTAACTGCTCTTTATAATTTGAAAGATTCCTTTGAAATATTGCCATTGCACTTTACAGGACGAAAATCCGAGCTATAGTTCAAAAGATAAGAGTGTGACCCATTTTCTCAGACAACTACACACATTTTTATTTATTTATTTATTTTAATTTTTAAGCATGTCGTAGATCGATAATTCAGATATAATTTTTTTCTAAAACTGTTTTATTAATTGCAACATTCAACTCGTCATTGTCCATCTGTACCATTGACATTTTTCTGCTACATCAGTATTTACAAAATTCTAATAAATTCGATATATATTTTTACTTTGAATCTTTGTCATAGTTTTTAATAGTTCATATAAAAATATTTACTCTGTCGTGGAATACTGTATATTGCATTTCAAGTATAAACCATAAAAGCACACATTTTTACTTATTTATTTATTTTAGTATTTAAGCGTAGCGTAGATCGATAATTCAGATATAATTTTTTTCTAAAACTGTTTTATTAATTGCAACATTGAACTCGTCATTGCCAATCTATACTATTAACATTTTTCTGCTACATCAGTATTTACTAAATTCCAATAAATTCGATATATTTTTACTTTGAATCTTTGTCATAGCTTATAATAAAGTTCATATAAAAAATTTTACGTGATTGGGGAATACCGTATATTGCATTTTAAGTATAAACCATAAAAGTACACATTTTTATTTATTTATTTTAATTTTTAAGCGTAGCGTAGATCGATAATTCTGATATAATTTTTTTCTAAAACTGTTTTATTAATTGCAACATTCAACTTGTCATTGCCAATCTATACCATTAACATTTTTCTGCTACATCAGTATTTACAAATTCGATATATTTTCACTTTGAATCCTTGTCATAGCTTATAATATAGTTCATATAAGAAATTTTGCGCGATTGTGGAATACTGTATATTGCATTTTAAGTATAAACCATACAAGCAAACACAAAATTCAACACTAAATCTTTACTACACTTTTTCCGAAACGATTCCAGTCTAGATCTTAAGGTTTTATTCTTATCGAAATAAAATAAAATAGCTCAGAATACTTAACAAAAAAAACAACAAAAAAAAAAATCAAGAAGGAACTTTTCCTTTGACTTACTCTTCTTTTCCTCTCAATTTAGTAAATGATGGCTATTCCAAAATCTAGCGATCGAAATCGGGGACTTTATTCTCATTTAGTCTCATGATCCATGAATCCCCCTCCTTTTTCGCTATTCACCCCCTTGCCCTTTTTTCAGTAAAGATGATTTTTTCACCATTCACTCGATTTCTTTTTAACTGTGCTCGTTAGAAGTAATCGCCAAAGTGGTACAGACGGCGCCAGTATGTACAGAAAATGGAATCTGTGCGCCAACCGTAACGCTCTCACATTTGTTTTCAAAAGATCTTCCTTTAAGTAATGTAATACAACCTTAACGTGACTCTCCAGTGGTTTATAATATCAGAAACGTGGAAATGATGGGCATATTTAGTATTCTGGATTCATGTATCATTGATTGATCGTGCTCCAGTTCCTAAAACTCTTCGAATAGTTGTTTTTATTGTTAACCAAACAGAATTCAGGTGTAATGTTGTAATTAGGTCGAGATAATATGTTATTAGAAAATGGTAAAAATAGTAATGTAATGTGAAAGGATTAGATCAAACTCAAGCTTAAATGAAGAAAAAAAAAACAGATGGTGTTTTTTGTTAAAAAAAGAATAACCCTGACACTCAAAATTATGGTATTTTTTGTAAGCGGCTACATTTGCAGTTCTACTATTAACCTTTTGTCTCAGATATGACACCGATGTTTGTTTTATATATTTCTTTCTGAAGCTCTAATTACAAGCAAAAATATATTTTGGTTTTTTTTTTTTAAGTGGAAGTGTACTAGAGCTGAAATTTCTCAAGCAAATAGTAATTCTTTTAAAACTTTTATTGAATATAGTTTCGAGAACATTACTTACTTTACTTTATTTACAAAAACTGGGCACCTGGGCAGCGCAGAAGGCCCATATCCCGTGCATCATGAAATATTACAATGTTATAATAAAAAACAGTTTGAGTTCAGCAGTCTATGTGGTGGCTGCTACTGCAAAACAAGCACCTTGCTTGATTTCGAGAATATTAGTTAATTTGACATTTTATATATTTGTTTGAATCATTTATATGTAGTGGTTGCTAAAGTCTTTTAATCCTACTTTACTTTATTTTATAAAAGTTGTTGAACAGCCGACCCAAATTTTGGGTTTACGAATACTAATGTTTGACTACGTAGCCTTGTAATTTTGAGCCCAATGCAGAAGTCAAGGGAACTTTTTAATGGAATTAACCCACATATGCGGTACATGGAGAGGAAGATGACGAGAACCTCCCACGGTTAGCCTGACGGTTAGATGAATTATCCCCTAAACCATCGTGGCTCAATCCTACTTAATTAAATTATTTATGCTTAGGAAAAGTATTTTCCAGAACTACTGAAGAAGTTGGACGATTTGGATATTTATGGTCAAGGATTTTGTCGATGGTGAGTTTCGTTTTTTCATTATTTGATGTCTAAGTTTAATGGGCTTTTCAGTCAAAACCACTATTATATCTTAAAATTTACTCAATTGATATTTTTCCATTCTTTCCGTTAATTGACTCCAAAATTGAGATTACTGATTTATTAATTTTCTGTTAATCAAAGTTATTCTGTGAACTTTGTTTCAATTTTCCTAAGCTTATTCTAATCTTAAATACACAAGTGGGCGACCTTTGTGCTAAAATACGAACTAAGGTAGACAACGTTAAAGAGCACAAAAATATTATTAAAAGCAGACAGCTGTTTCGGATGCTCAAAGGGCAACCTTCATCAGTGCAACAGAAAACAATAAGAGAACAGAGTAAATATATATAGAAAGATGACGTCACAAGAGGGTTTAGACCAACGGCCAATAGGAGGGAAGGGTGAATGGAAGACGACGAATAGGAAGCAAGGAACAAAAAAGGGGGAGGGGGTTAGTTAGGTCACCTATTGTGATGTCATCTTTCTATATATATTTACTCTGTTCTCTTATTGTTTTCTGTTGCACTGATGAAGGTTGCCCTTTGAGCATCCGAAACAGCTGTCTGCTTTTAATAATATTTTTGTGCTCTTTAACGTTGTCTACCTTAGTTTATTCTAATCTTTTTATACTAAATAATTGAGGAATAGAATTTCCATCAAAAACCCTTTATGTTAACCCTTTGGGGCAGAATTAGTTTTCTAAAAAAGCATTTTTATTGCTTTTTTCATTATTTTAAATTAATGTAGGTCGAAATAAGTGAAAAATATTGTATTTAGAATTTTAAAAACTTATAAAATACAGTATAAAACACCGGTGTCTTTTTCTGCGTTAAAGGTAAAATCTTCCAAACAGGGTTCATTTCCAAACAATAACTTTTCAAATTTGAAATTATTTATTGTTATTTAGATCTAAAAGAAACAGTTATTCATCATTGAACTCTCTTTAATTTGCAAAATCAATTATTGATACAGTTTTGAATATGAGTGAAAAAAAGTTTTTCAGACTACTTTTCTCCGATTTTTTTAGTACAAATATGATTCCGATAATCAAACCGATTTTTTAAGTAACAGTTAGACTGTTATTTATGAATAAAAATAACATAATATTATTTTGCTTGTAAATAGGGTGTCAGAAAAGATATATGAAAGGGATGCTGGTATCCCATCTGCATCAAACGGTTAACCCTTTCGGGAGCATCAAATTTTTATGGAAAATTTTAGAGAGGTAACATATTAGCTACTGCAAGCGTAGATCGTATTTTTATTTATTTTATTTATTTATTTATTTTTTTTGAAAAGATATATTATTGATCTCTGTTATTTGAAGAATAATGGTTGATAAAAAAAGATCTACATTTGCAAGCAAATAGCTTAACCTTTTTAGTGGTTTGCAGTATTTTTGGAATAAATCTTGGCAGACCAGACACTATGTACTGGAAATAGCTTACAGAAATAAATAAATAAATAAACCTATTCAAAATGAAAGAAAGACATTGAATAGAAAATCGGAATTTGTTATTTGTAGCTACTTATTTTCAAATGTTATATGTTGTCTTTTTTATATTTATTTAGAAACGTTTTTTATATTATTTAGATATTTATATTTACTTTTTATATTTATTCTTTATATTTATTTTTTGCATTTATTTAGAAACATAATGATATAAAATAACGTGTACCTTTCTCTGGAATAACGTTGCGTTACGTCAATAGAAACGCTTCAACACTGAAGTATGTAAGTTGAAAATATTCTACACCAATTGGAAAATAAAAGGTAAGCTTCTTTCTCAAGGAAAAAAATGGCGCCATTAAGGGGAATTCATAAAATATGATGTCGTCAACTTCTTTCATCATCGGAATTCGCTTGTTTGGCTTATTCGCCGATCCCCGACGACTTTCTATCACCGATTTCTATGACAATCTGTCAACTACTAGATGAAAGGAGTTGTATTGTCAATACGAAATTGATTGAATGATGGAAAGAACTTAGATTTTTCTGAAATTATTTTATTCTTTTTTATTCTCAAGCCATCAGTTCATTCATAAATCAAGAGATTGGGTGAATTCTAATTCTTATTTCAAAAGTGTAAATCTTGAGAGAATCAAGAAATAAAGGAAATGGAACTATTTAATATTTTTCTAAATTGATTTAAAATTCTGAAAAAGTCAGTACGAAATCAATTGAATGATGGAAAGAACTTAAATTTTTCTGAAATTATTTCATTCTGAAGCCTTCCACTCATTCATAAATGAAGAGATGGTAAAATTCTAGTTCTTATTTCAAAAGTGTAAATTTTGAGAGAATCAAGTAATAAAGGAAAAAAAATTATTTGTTATTTTTCTAACTTGGTTTAAAATTCTGCAAGTCAATACGAAATTGATAGAATGATGGAAAGAACTTAGATTTTTCAGAAATTATTTTATTCTTTTTTATTCACAAGCCTTCAGTTCATTCATCAATCAAGAGATAGCGTAAATTCTAATTCTTATTTCAAAGGTGTAACTTTTGAGAGAATCAAGTAATAAAGGAAAAGAAATCATTTATTATTTTTCTAAATTGACTTAAAATTCTAAGAAAGTCAACACGAAATTGATTGAATGATGGAAAGAACTTGGATTTCTTCTGAAATTATTTCATTCCTTTTTAAAATGAAGCTTTCAGTTCATTCATAAATCAAGAGATTGTAAAATTCGTATTCGTTTTTCGAAAGAGTAAATTTTGAGAGAATCAAGTAATAAAGGAAAAAGAATTATTCAATATTTTTATAAATTAAATTAAAATTCTGAAAATGTCATAGAAGAAAGCTATACTTTACTATTAAATGTGATATTATTAATTTTTTACTGTTCCACACTTTTTTAGTTCTGCAAAGTAAAATTATAATTAAATAAATAAGCCCTAGAATCAGAAAGGTTAAGATATTACCTAATTAAAAACTTCCTTCGCTTGCTTCAAAAATGTGTAATTAGAAAATAACAGTTGACAGATTTGAAGCTAACAAAGACAGGCGCCTATTTTCAATACTTGTCAGAAGTAAATAAAAAGAAACAAAGTGATTTGAAACATTTTACTCTTATTTGTCCCTCTCAGTCATTGGTTTTTCTTATTCTGTATTTCATCTTTATTTTTAGTCAGCAACTTTTCGTTTTATAATTCAAATCACGTTTGTTTCTTCTCTTTCACGTCTGGCAAGTCTTGAAAACGGCTGTCTGTTTTTGAGCGCTTGAAACTTGTCGACTTTTATTCCCTATTTTTTTTATATTTTTGAAGTGAATGAAGGTTTTAATCATAAAATTAATAATTGTTACTATGCGTTTTAAAAGTGAATATGGATTAAGCAATTTTAGCTTTTACTTTTAATTTATTAACTAAAAATCTTCATTGCTTTCATTTTTAACAATAAACTAGAATTATGTCAGAAAGTGTTGCTAATTTTAATCTCTTTTAATAGATTTTGCTTTTTAAAGGTCACCACTTTTCTCCATATTGAGGTACATGATTTAAGAATATTGTGGAATTGATTTCCACATGTGGCCAAAAGAATTATATGTCTGCATGTGGCTATCTATTATGTGGCCACCACAATTATAAGTCTATAACCATATTTCAATATACGAGTTTTTCCTCGGCTGCTCTCCATCTAAACTGCAATGTGATAACTAAAACGAGAAAATTCTTGTTATTTATCATGAAATTATCATCATTATGAAAATATTTCAAAGCTTTCGGACACATTGTTTTAGTTCATAACCTAGTTTAATAACTATTCTAGAAATTTATACTGTGTGACACTGCAAAGTACGTAATATAGCTGCCAAATTGCGTGATTCTTGGAAAACATTGAAAAAAATGGTATTAAAATAGCGATTAAGGTAGGCATAATTTTTTACAAATTAACTTGCCTTAACCAACTAATAGCATTTATCTACACATGTTTTAAGTCTTGATTTCTGATGATAGCTAAAACACTTTTTAATATCAAAAACTAAGATTTTTCGATTGAAACACCAAATGTTGCTACCACTAAGAAAAAGTATCCAGAATGAGTTGGCAATTATGACATATCATTATAATTTAAAAAAATCACCAACCTATAATTAAAAAATTTCCTGAACTTAGATTAAATTCCTTAACAATAGTGTAAAGCACTAAAAAACTTGCCAACACTTAAAAAATTGCTATCTAATAGTGATTATATATATGTTTGAGATATTGATTTTTTATGGTGAGTAAAATATTTATTTTAAACTTTAAAAACCAATATTTTCTCATTAAAACGTAAATGCTATGATCAATAAGAAAAAGTTACTTCGATAAGTCGGCAACTATGACCTAACATGCAAAATTAAAAAAAAAAAAAAAAAAAAACAATTCCTCTGTATATTATTTTAAATTTTGCTGAATTTGAGTTGGATGCATTAAAAATAACGTAAAACTCTAAAACACTCACCAACACAAAGAAACAATACTGTCTATATATGTATATGTTTGAGATATTAATTTCTCATGGTGAGTAAAAAAAATTCCTTAAAATTTTAAAATTATAAAAAATAATCTTTTTACAATATAACTTGAATATTACGACAACTAAGTTGGTAGCAATGACATAGCTAGATAATTTGAAAAAAAAAATCATCAATATATAATTCAAATTTAATTGAATACATAATTTCATTTATTAATGTAAATTAATTCCACTCTATAACAGCAAAGAAAAACTATTCCTTTTATTACCAAAATTAAATTTTCTAACAGCGAGAAAAAATATTTTGATGTTTAATTCAATACCGATAAATATCACCGTCAGGCAGCTTTTCAAAAAAATTCTATGCAAAAATAAAATTCTGTTTTGAATATTCTAAGCCTTTATTTGGGATTCGTTGTATACAACGCCTCAAGCACCTATCGCATATCATATTTGTCGTCGGACAAACAGCTGCGATTGAAGCATCTGTATCTTTTTCATAGGTTACTTGTATCTTAAACAGTGAGCAATCCAAAATTGGCGAATTCTCACATTTTGAATATACGGCGTAGTTTCCCAAGTGTAGGATGATTGTACAATGTTGCGACAATTGGGAAAAGTCTAAAAATCCTATTTTGGAGTAAAAGAGTATTTGCGAATATACTTGAAAAAAGTATTTCAGGTATATTGCGTAGGCTTTTAGAATATTTCGGAATAGTGAAATCTTTAAGGTTGGAATATATATATAAGTTGATATATAATATATATATATATAAGTTGAAAATATGGAGAAAACATAGAGCATTATAAAGATTAATATGAACAGTGAATAAGAAAAATTATTAAAATAAAATATTCAAAAAAAAAAAAAAAAAAAAAAAAAAATATATATATATATATATATATATATATATATATATATATATATATATATATATATATATATATATATATATATATATATAAAGCCGGGAAACAAAATAATGAAAAGATATAACCTCTTCATCAGCTCATACGATTATAACAGCAAAAATGAGTGCTTTCTAATATTATATCAATATAGCCAAAGCACAATATTTCCACACACTAGTGTGAGGAGTACTAAAAAAATTAAACGAAAATAGAACACATTAAGAAATAGAAAATAGAACACAATATATACGAAATAAAACTTAAATACAGAAGAAAACACAAGACGCGAGCCACGAATTCAAATTAACTTACACGTACCCGAATATTTCAATAATGATAAAAAATACTTTCTTACTAAGATTGCCAGATGACAAAATAAGAAAACGGAAGCGCAGATAGAGTTAGAAACGTAAATAAAGGGATCTTTTATGGCGCGTTCTTACTGCAGTACTGAGGAGTTCTAAATACTTGCAGCAGCTTATGCGCAGTAAATAAATTTCTTTGTTTTGTTTTTTTCATTTTATCCTTCTTGTTAAATTTTTACCAGAGGTGTCACTGGTGACTAAAATTGAAAAATGTGGTGACTAACAAAATTTTTTTCGAAAGCTACTTTTACTAGCCCTTTTTTTCAGTTTACCATCGGAAGAGAATTCAAGAAATGTTGTTTCCTTGCATATGAAAAATACGGCATCATGGTATAGCTCGATCACCAGGAGTTGGCGATAGACTCCGCCTTCATCACGTGGTATCGAATGATACTATTTCGCTATTTTGGGGAGAAGGATGTGAACAAGGCTGCTGTTTGGCGATCGTATGACAAAAATATTTATTTCGCAATCTTCATGTGCATATTTTGAACTTGCACATTTTATTTCATAAACTTGTTGATATTTCTTTCTTTTTATTGAATAGTTTGTTCTTTTTGAGATATTTTGCTGGGAAAAAAGTTTTTAAATATAAATTAGCTAGAATAACGAAAGGTATAATAGCTGATGATAAAGCGAAGTAAATGACTGAAAAAGAATTCACTCTTTGTGTTTGGCCATCACCTTCTACAGCAGAATGTCTCAACACGGTTTCTTATAAGTAGTCTGCGCAGACTATTTAAAAATTGAACAGTTTGAGGACATGAAACCAAATTCTATTTTAAAAGTGACTAAGAGGAATTTGTCATATATATTTGAGAATTGAATCTGTAGCGGAAGGCAAGTAAATAAGACAAACTAATCATATTAAAAAATTAAACAAATTTTTAGACATATATTTGTTACCACTTTTTTATTTTTGCTACATTTTCTATTAAAGGGCTCTTTCGTAAACTTGCTTGCCTTCATAGTGGTCTGATTGGACTACCTATTAAAAACCGTGTGGAGGTTTTGCGCGCATTAGAGGTTATCTCGATTTCAAGCGGGGTCCTCTTACTTCCCCGCGCTGAAATGAACTCTGCGTCCGAGGAGGTGGAGCCAAGTGCCAACTCCTGGTGAACAAACTATAGTTATGATGAAATAATTAAAGAGATAGTAATTAACCGGTTAACGCCCAGCGTCATATATTTAGGACAGTTCCTTTTTTCAAAGACATTCATTGTGATGGGAAACTTTTTTCAGCATTTTCATTTTTCTGGGCGAATTAAAAGATTCTCAGTTACCACAATGATTTAGTTATTTCTGATTAGATCTAGAATTATAAGGAGCAAGTACTTTTTGTTCTATCAAAGACTTTTTGAATGCCCTAACAGTAGAAAAACGAATTAATTTCAATAATATATTATACCACTTTTTCTATAAAACCGAATTTTGTATCATTTCAATATATAAATTCGGGACAAAACGGGTTAAACCAAATTTAATTAACTTTTTACCACTTTTTAAATTTTTAGTTGCCTGGAACATCCCTGTGTTAGCAACTTTCTATAAATCATTAGGCAAGGTTCAATTATCTGTAATTCCTTCAATTTTCACTTTAATATGAATAATTTGCATTGCGAATAATGGTGGTAGTTACGATTAATAATTAATTTTATCTATCTATCTATCTATCTATCTATATATATATATATATATATATATATATATATATATATATATATATATATACACAAATTAACATGAAAAACATGAATAAAATAAAAATAAAAAACTAAATGGTAGAGAAACAAGAACGGTATAAGCAAATAGTCGTTGTCAAGACACATCTAATTGCCATAAATAATGCGATATTTCTGAATAAAGAATAATTATCCTAAGATAAAAATTATTCTTTATATGTGTCGATATCGCAAAAAACCTTATTTTGAAAAAAATCATGAAATAAAAGAAAAATGTAAAAGGAAATCAAACTTACCGGCGTGAATTAAAACGCGGTTTAGGTTTAAAAGTACAATAATAAAACAGTTAACAAAAATCGCGAAGATGTAAAATATTGCTTATAGCTTGAATCGAATATAATAAAATTAAAAAAACATTTGATCGAAGAAGAAGAAAAAAATGTTTAGGTAAAATATTAGTGCTGCCATCTATGAGAAACAATTAGTAAAAAGGTAATAAAATTGAAATAATAATAAAAATGTTTAACGGATTGAATAAATTAGCAGTCTTAAAAAAATAAAAAATAAATAAATAAAATAAATAAATAAATAAATAAATAAATAAAAAAATAAAAATAAAAAAAAAATTAAAAAAAAAAAAAATTAAAAAAAAAAAAAAATCATTAATAGGGAAATTAATTTAAAAGTCAGTCTGTCAGGATAGAAAGCCGTTTATAGACTCATCCTTCATTCATAATTTTACAGAATACACATATCCATCTTTCATAGGGTGACTTATTTAAAAATCAGAGCCTGCATACAGGAATAGAAAACCGTTTATAGGTTTTATTCTTCATTCATACAACCTTACACAATTTTAAAGTATACACGTATCACCTGCATTTATTTGGGGTGGTTCTTTACGAACCAGAGCCCATTCCACTTATACAAAAATAAAAAATAATTAAATAAATAAATAAACTGTTTATTATACTGGACAATTAAAATTAAATTAATTTTAAGAGGCTACAAATATTAAAAAGTAACTAAAAAATATTTAACTAATCCAGTATAAAAGGTCATACATCCAAACTATTCCGTCCAGTGGCTTTAGGAATAGTTTATCATAGTTAGTTCCTACCTTGAAAAAATCAGAGCTTATTCTTAAAACAGAAAAATTAAATAAAAATTAAAAATTAATGTACCAAGTTTTTTAAGATTTTTTTAAAATAGAAATTAAGAAATGAACTAGGAAAATGGCTATTAATTAAATCGTTTTTATATATATCAGTATCTAATAAAAACTCGTTATAGTTAGAATTATTCCTGTAAAATCTATGAATTTGATTGGCAATAATATTAGAAAAAACCTTATTGGCTAAGTTAGAGTTGAAATCTATGCATTTTTTAACTGGAAATTTAAATTCATTTCTTTTGTCAAAAAGTTTAAATGTAATATTTTTATCTGCATTAATATTAAGAGTCAAATCTAAAAAATTTGCTGAAGAATTACTATTATTTGTTTTATTAAGAATTAATTCATTTGGATAAATATGTTTTGCTAGAATATCGAAATCATTAAAATTAATAACTAATAGATCATCAATGAATCTGAGAAAGAGAGAATCAATTGGAAGATTAACATGTGATTTTACAAATCTATATTCTTGTAGAAAAAGAAAAATATTGCAGATGTTAGTACTAAAATTATTTCCCATGGGAATACCATTAATTTGTTGAAAAAGGTGGTCATTGAAAAGAATATAATTGTTGTTAAGGTTAATATGTACTAGAAAGTTCCAGTTATCTTCATTAATAATATCACTGAGATTAAACATGCTATGAATTTGAAGAAGGTCATCATGAATTTTATTAGTTGGAAGGGAAGTATAGAGGTTTTCGAAATCAAAACAGAGAATTGAATCTACATTTTTTAAAGTTTTTAGTGTATTTAAAACCTGAATGCTATTTTTAATATTCCAATTTAAATAGTTATTATTTTTAGTAAGTTTATTAATTTTGTTATAAACTTTTTTAAGAATGTTCTCAAAGTAAATACCGATTTTTTTCATGTTACTATTAACGCCACTTGCAATGAACCTGAATTTGGTTGGAGTCTTATGGAATTTTGGATTGGCAAAAAGAAAAGGAAAATTGTTAATATTATTTGGTTTAATTTTAAGTCTTTTATAGATAGCATTAATTTTATTAATAATAATATCACTGTTGGTGTTAAGTTTTTTGTAGGTAATATTGCTATTAAGTTCATTGGAAAGAAGTTGTTTGTAAAAAAATTTTCAAATAATTGCAAAATTATTACTAGCTTTATCAACAGTGGTTATACAAAATTTATTTTGAATATTTTTAATATCTTGTCTTAAAACAGAGTTAAAAATTAAATCCTTTTGAAAAACTAATTTGTCCCTTTTAATATTGATTTTAAAATCTTTAATGATATTCTCTCTCCATTCAAAGAAACCTTCAATTGGGAAATTATGTTTGTAAGATAATTTTAAAATAAAATCATCGAGATTTTTAATAAAAATGGAAATAACTTTGTTTTTTGAAGTTGGAAAAGATGGTCTAAATTTTGAACCTAAAGACATAAATTTTTTAATATTATCGTTGTCAATAATATCTAAATCCCCTGTAATAACGTGTTTATGGAAGTTATCAAAAAAAGGAGTATCTTTAAAATCATCACAATTACATACATAGTTGAAATTATCTGTAGCTATATTCCTATAATTACAGATTAAATTTTCTAGACTCTTAGTGTACCTGAAAGTTGGTTTGCAATTAAGTTGGATAGGAAGAAGGTTTTTATTTTTACCTATAATGGCATTTATGTTAAGATTATTAAAAATTTTATTGGTAAAATCTAAAACAAAATAATCTGGTTTAGGTAAATCCTTGTGCTTATATATATATATATATATATATATATATATATATATATATATATATATATATATATATATATATATATATATATATATATATATATATATATATATATATATATAAATTACCTGAGTTTCTTACATTTCTAGTCACCCGTGGCAAAACAACGCGGTTTCTTATAGATAGTCTGATCAGACCACTATGAAGGTAAACCAATTTACGAAAGAGCCATTCAATAGAAAATCTAGTACAAATAGGAAAGTGGTATCAAATATATAACTAAAACTTTGTTCAATTTATGAATGTCATTGGTTTGTCTTACTTGCTTGTCCACTATTACAGATTCAGCTCTCAAATATATATGATAAATTTCTCGTTATAACTCTTAAAATAGAAAATGGGTTCAGGCACTCAACTGGTTAACTTTTTAAATAGTCTGAGCAAACTACTTCTAAAAACAGTGTAGGCTGCCTGATGTAGGAGGTGATAGGCAACCCTGGTAACGTAACTGTTTGATTAGATTTTGAAACTATTTCTATAAAGCTAAGTTTCAGTAGGCCTTGAAAATATTTACGAAGAATCAATAATTCTTATCTTATTAATGACATATTAATTTACTTATTAAGTTTTTTACCGTATTTATTTTACTTACGGTATATTTTTAATTATTAATTATTTATCATTAATTATTTTAACTATCCGTTAATTATTAATTATTTTCTTAATACTTATTTCATTATTAATTATTTTTACTGCGAATTAATTAATAATTATTTGTTTAATTATTAATTATTTTATATTTTATTTTATAATAATGAATGCATACTGCTTATTTACCAAATACCTTGTTAAAAAAAATGATTAAATCAATCTTAATTTAATATTTTTTAATTAAAAGTACAAAGTACACTTTATTCATCTCTAAGTACATAATTTCAAATTTAATGTCCCTAATAAAAATTAAAAACACCACTGAATCACAATTTTTTAACAGCTAAATAATACATAATTAATTTCAGAATCATAAATTTATTAAGATTATTATTCTTTTTTTTATTTAGTTAATTAATTTTGTAAAAGAAGTATTCAAATGGTTATTTACTAAAACAGATACCGTTTATACTGGATAGTTATTTAAACTAGGCTTTATACCCTCTCTACATACTTTACTTCCTTAATTTAGAAGACAAAATCTATTAAGAGCAAAATCCACTTTACCCTTCTTCTTTCGAAACTTTAACAACTTTACCTTTTAGATAAACATCTTAAATTAAATTGTAAGGGAAAAAAAACTTATCTGTTCCTCTAAAAAAATAAATTCTTTTGAGATTTTCCAAGAGAGAAACAAAGCTAGCCACTAATACAATTGAAAAGTTGGAAATTTTAAATAAGGTAGTTTAGATTCATTGAAGAAAAAATTAATTCAGTTTCTTAAGTGACCAGTCAATATATTTCCTTAGTACCTAATTACTAAATCGAGATAAAAAGATTCTTCTAAGATAGAATTCTAGTGCAATTTTCTTGTCTTTCTTTTAAATGGATTCGAAGATATCACTCTTGACTTGTTCCACCTCATTGATCTTGATCGAGTTCGCTCATTGAGAAAATGTCTCTAAGGAACTGACTCTGGTATTTCCTATCTCTTGAAAAAAAGGAAGAAATATAAATCGGAATTTCGAACACATTAAGCATTATGTAGTGTTTCCAGTATCCAATAGTGTTCTTTCTACCATCTGCAGCTATTATCTATTTATTTTTACAGCTATTGTTTTATTTTTGACAATATATAGATATCATCTCTCAACTCTAAAGGTTTATAATATATACATGCATTCCAAGTGTTACGGAATTTCTGTAGTTGTAGAAATAATTCTTTACTTTTATTAGCAAACGTATTGTATAGATAACTTAATTTGACAATAGATATCTCCTAGCTCTGAAGATTTATAATATATACATACATTCCAACTATTACGAAATTTCTGTAGTTCAGAAATAATTCTTTGCTTATGTTAGCAAACGTAATGCATAACTTAATTTAACAATAGATATCATCTCTTAATTCTAAAGATTTATAATATATACATACATTCTAACTATTACGGAATTTCTGCAGTTTTAGAAATCGTTCTTTACTTATGTTAGGAAACGCAATGCACTGATATCTTAATTTGGCAATAGATAGCATTAACTCTAAAGATATATAATATATACATTCATTTAAACTACTATGGAATTTCTGTAGTTTTAGAAATAATTTTTTACTTATGTTAGCAAACGTAACGCATAACTTAATTTGACAATAGATATCTCTTAACTCTAAAGATATATAATATATACTTACATTCCAATTATTGTGGAAATTCTTCAGATTTAAAAATAATTCTTTACTTAAATTAGCAAACGTAATGAATGAATAACTTAATTTGACAATAGACAACATCTTTAAACTCTAAATATATATAATATGCACATACATTCCAAGTATTATGGATTTTCTGAAGTTTTAGAAATATTTTTTTACTCATGTTAGCAAACGTAATGCATAACTTAATTTAACCATATATATTATCTCTTAACTCTGAATATGTTTAATAAATGCACTCGTTCCAACTATTTCGGAATTTCTGTAGTTTTGGAAATAATTCTTCTCTTATGGTAGCAAACGTAACGCATTGATAAACTTAAATTTAAAAAAAAATTCTACCACTACTCATAAATAATTTAAACCGATTCATAAAAGGTCATATAGTAAATTGGCTATATTCTAAGATTCTAATAAAAGTTTTATGAAATTACCATGAGAATTATCAGAAAGTTTTGACCTCAAAAAGTGCGAGCAGGGAGGCCAATCATCAGCTCCTACATCAGCATACCTGCCAACTTTTACGCATTTGGCGTAAAATTTTATTTTCATATTTAAAGTGGTAGTAAATATATACTTTTTTTTCTTTTATAAACATAATTTTTAAATGATTTTGATCACCACTATTCTTAAAAAAAAGCATATAAATTGATATGCGTTACTACCATGGTTGTCAGCATAAGTTTTTCTAAATACAACGTATTTTTTTGCTTAAAATGTCAATTTTTATTCTATATAAATACTACTGAGAAAAATGATAATGGAAAGGATTAAAAGTTGGCAGGTATGCATCAGAAAGCCCCCACACGGTTTTTTTATAAGTAGCAAACAATTTAAAAAGTGCGCAACAATTTAAAAACTACGCAAACAATTTAAAAAGTGAACCAGTTGTGCGCATGAGCCCAAATTCTATTTTAAAAGTAATTGAGAGAAATTTTTGATACATATTTGAAAATTGAATCTGTAGTGATAGACAAGTATATAAGACGAAGCAATCATTTTCATAACTTAAAAAAAAATTTAGACATATATTTGCTACCACTTTCTTATTTTTACTAGATTTTCTATTAAATAGCTCTTTCGTAATAAATTAAACAGTTTTATTCGTGGGCGGGGTTATAATTGTTTGATTTATTTAATTTACCATTACTTCAGAGATGCCTACTTGCCCCACTTCGAAAAATAATTTTAAATTTTCTAGTGGTAGCAAAATTTAAGTTACTTTTAGTTTAATATTTTCCATTTAGAGTAACTGTTTCACCACTAAATATCAAAAATTGTAAGTATCATATAAAATGCAACGTTAAAGCATCAATCTACTGGTTACTCTATTAAAAAGTAAGCGTACTTATCCTTCTTTACCGAATTTTACTACATAATTTGCTTCCACTTTATTAAAACTATTCCAGAAAGCGGAGCAGTTGGCATCCCTGTTACTTTAGTTCAAAAGAAAATTATTTAGCTATACTTTGAACTAACATTGAGTATATGCATACCCTCCAACTTATGAGGATTTTGAAAATAATTCTTTCCAGTGGTAGCGAACCAAAGTAGAAATTTTTAAAGCAAATGGATCTCTCATAAAACTTTTATCAGAACTTAAGAATCTAGCCATATGGCCTGCACTTTCATAAGTAATAGTGGACAAGTTACGCTAAAATTAATTTTTTTTAAATATTAAGACATTAATTTTGCTACCGTCAGAAAAGATTTCTGAAACTACGGTAATTCCGTAGCAGTTTGGAGGGTATGTATATATATGATTAAACTGACAATAATTAAAGTAAAAGCAAAGTAAGTCTGTCAAATTAGCAACGCCTACATTTAAGCTACCGTTTTTTATTTATTTGCATCATGATTCTGATTTTGTACGAATGCTTTTATGAATCATCCGTCCTCAAGGGGTTAATAATACTATATTGTGTAGTTTAATTGCTATGATGCTGATATTAGATTAAACAGCTTTTAAAAGTACTCCGAGTGCAAAGGGTTAGAATGCATTTTCACGAGTTATGGAGAAGTGGTGAGGAAGTAATATAGTTAACAAGGGAAACAGCATTCATATGAATAAAACAAGATTCCAGGGCATCAAGATGAGCTGAAGTTCTCATGTTGATATCAAGTAACATCTTTTTAACCAAGTAACACTGAATAATATATTTCGGCATATCCTCAAATGTAGGAGAATATGCATATATACAGAGATGTCTACTTGCTGTGACCAGTTGCTTTTTCTATTAGTTGCGAAATTTTTGTTTAAATGTATACTTTTTGCTGTGATTAGTATAATTTTGCTCACGACTACAGGCAAGTAATTCGAAAGTTCATATAAAGTGCCACTTTACACCAAAGATCTCGTTTAGAACATGCTAATATATTGATAAAACTAAACTCTCCACAAGTTTAAGTTCTTAATTCTCTAACATTCTTAATCCGTCAACTTTTATGCTCTAATCTTCAGTCCTATGGAGTGGGCAAGTTTAATCCTTGCATGTATACACATAACTACCTCCACGATTGGCCTCAGCTATGCAGTAGAAAGATCAAGACACATAACTGCCAACTTATATTATCATCTGGAAAGGTGAGATAAGAAATAAGATAATATTATGAGAAAAAGACTTTTTTAGAAAAGTTTCTTCTTCGAAAACAAAGAAACGCCTAACTGCTTAGCCTTTTGACGCAGATTAGACACTGGTGACCTTTTTAGAGTTTTTTTTTCTGACGCTCTTATTACAAGCAAAAATATATATTGATGTTTTTTAATTATGAAACAGTTTAATAGTTACTAAAAAAATTTGTTGAAATAAAAAAGAGATAATAAAAAAAGAGTAGTGTGGATATTTTTCTTTTTCAGTTTCTTTCTTTCATTTTGTGCAGGATTATTTATTTATTTTTTTTATTAACTCTTTTTAGTGCAGAGTGACTATTCCGGCAATACCTATTCCAGAAATATTGCGAATCACTAAAAATGTAAAACTATTTGCTTATCAATGTCTACCGTTTCTTTTTTTCAACTACTTTTCTCTAAAAAAAAACATTAATTTCGATTATATCTCTTCATCGAAAGTTTATTTTGGTATTTTCTTAATAATAAATAAAAGTTACTCAAAAATCGGTTAGTTAATCGGAATTACTTTGTACTAAAAAAAGTTAAAAAAAAGTAGTTTGAAAATCCTTTTTTTTTTAATTCATATTTTAAAATTTATCAACTATTGATTTCGCAAATTAAAGAAATTTAAATTCATATTTGTTTCTCTTAAATTTCGAAATAACTTCAAATAATTGCAAATTTGAAAAAAAATTATTGTTCGGAAGCGATCCATGTGTGGAAAATTTTACCTTTAACCCTTTAACTTGTGCGCTCGAGTTAATTCGAGAACGCTAAACAAGCCTAACTGTGCACACTTGAATTAATTCGAGCGGCGTTGTATTTTATGATGTTATATTTTTTCACACTTGAATATAATCGAGAATTGAAAATAATAATGTGAAAGCTAAGAAAAAAAATCATTTTATTGATATTTATTATTTACGTAGGATTGTAAGCTGTAACACTTATTCACAGAGATGCAAACTTGCTCCGGACAGCAAATATATATTTTAAAGTGGTAGTTTATCAATTGTGATTCTTGGTTTAATGAATTCAATTTTGCAGATTTTTATCCACCACTATTTCTAAATACTTGGTAGGATTATATAATTCACCACTTCTTAGTACTTATGCATACCTGCCAACTTTTAATCCCTTCCATTATCATTTTTCCCAGTGGTATTAAAATGGAATTAAAACTTCAATTTTAAGCAAACAAATACGTTGTATTTGAGAAAACACAAGTTGACAACCATGACAGTAACGCATTTTAATATATGTGCTTAATTTTTGTAAGAATAGTGGTGATCAATATCATTTAAAAATTAAGTTTATAAAAGAAAAAATAGTATATAATTACTACCACTTTAAATATGAAAATAAAATCTTCCGGAAAATCCGGAAGAGTTGGCAGGTATGCTTATGTCATGCTATAGCTTTAAAAAGCAAGCAAAAATAGTCAAACATTTGAAAAAATTACCTTGTAGTTATTTACCGCTTTTTTAATTCTTTTGGCGTGCCCGGAGCAGTTGGCATCTCTGTATTTATTCAAGAATAAAATATACAGAGATGCTAACTTGCTAACTTTTTAAAGTGGTAGTTTATCAATTGTGATTCTTGGTTTAATAAATTCAATTTAGTAGATTTTTATCCACCACTATTTCTAAATAATTCGTAGGCATATATAATTCACCATTTTATAGTACTTTCACCATGTTATACCTTTTAAAAAGCAAGCAAAAATAGTCAAATATTTACACATTTTACTTTGTAGTTATTTACCGCTTTTTTTAAATTATTTTGGCGTGTCCGGGGCAGTTGGCATTTCTGAATATAGCCTTTTTTTTTCAAAATAGCTTCTGAATCATCCATCCTTTCAAAATAAAATCAGATCATCAGAGTCATCATAGTGCACAAATCATCAATCACTGTAAAAATCATCAATCTTCTCAATTCATCCTGCACTTCATCAATTGTGTGTCATCCTGCAGTGCATCCTGATCAACCGAAAAATCAAAATCAAAAATACAAACTCTGAAGTCAATAGAACTTTGAAAACCTAAAATAATAATCTTGAAATGTACTGTATAAATTAATAGAAATATTTTCCAATAGGATTAATCACTATGTAAAAGAAAATCACAACCATAATTTCAAACAATGCATGTAATTTCTTTTTTAATTTAATTTTTATGTTATTTTTCTTTTTATTTTCTTGCTACCATAATGTTGCAAATTTCAAAATGTTTTCATACAATGTTCTACTTCATAATGTATGGGTTAGAGGGCGCTGCGCGGCCTAGGTACCCAATTTATTTTTAAATAAAGAAAAGAATATAGCCTTTTTCCATGGAGCAAAAGCGCAGTATATCAAAAATGTCCATCAAAAGAAAAGACAATGTTCTAAAGTGTGTTTTTTTACATAAAAAAATGATTTTTTTTTGGATAGTTTTTTTCAAAAAAACTGTTCGTTAAGGGGTTAACTCAGAAAAAGATACAGGGTGCTTCATGTACTGTGTTTTACAACTACAAATTATTAAAACGATAAATATAATAATCATCATTTACTTTGACTTAAATTAATAAAATTAACGTAAAAAGTCTGAAAAAATATATTCAATAAATATTCTGCTTCAAAAGGATAAGTGGTATAGGTTATTTTAATTTCATCGAGAGAGTATTAATGTATTTCTTTTTTTAGAATTTCTATAACTTATGTAAACTTTAACTTAGGATTCTGAATTTTTCACGGTAGTTTAAAATAAATACAAAATACTTTAGATGCAAAAAATTACGGAAAACAATGTAAAGAATTTTTATAACTTAAATTGTCTTTAGAGCTAAAGTTTGAAGACAAAAAGATACTTTGACGCCTTGCGCACACGATGGAAAAAAACTACTTGAAACCTGGGGTGAAAGTGAGACAGAAAGAAGGGAAAAGCTGGTAGTAAAACCATTTTAGTTAGGGCTAGTTTTCGGGAGGAGTTTACTTATTCTATTTTTCAAACTATTCAACAATATCTACTTTATCTTGGAAAAGAAGCAGTTTCATATATATACTAAAATTATGAAAGAAATCTTTTGATAGTTACTGATACATTATTTTTCTTGGAAAAATGCTAGAAGGAAATATTTTTCAAACCAGTTTTTGCTGTTTTCAGTCTTGCTATGTAAGGGATTTCAGCGATGCTTGAAACTACATTAAAAAGTCAGTCAAATACACATTTTGTTTTATACTAGCTAAATTAAATTTAAAAATAGTAAGTATTTTCCTACGCTAAAAAAATATTTATTAATATTCAAGAACATACAGCACTCAAGTCTTTTCCATTTTAATTTAACCCTCTCGCGTCGACTATCACAAACACGTGCCAGCATAGAACCGTATCAATCAGGGTAAAGAGATAAAACTGGTAAACAGAGTATTTCTTTAGCAGTTTATTTGTGGGTGGGCTATAATTGTTTTATTTATTTAATTCACCATTACTTAGTTCAAAATAAAATTATTTAGTAACTAACATTGATTAGACATATGATTAAACTAACAATAATTAAAGTAAAAGCAAAGTAAGTCTGTCAAATTAGCAACGCTTACATTTAAGTTACCGTTTTTTATTTATTTACATCCTGATTCTGATTTTGTACGAATGCTTTTATGAATAACCCATCCCCAAGGGGCTTATGGATTTATTAGAAGTAGAAAGGGTAAGAAAGGGATTAATAAAACAGAGGAAAATAGACTAATCATTTTTGAAAGAAAAATCCTTCGGTCAATTTTTGAAGCAGTTAAGGAAAATAATATTTGGGGAAGTTAATATAATCATGACATATACAATAGATATAGATTACCTAATATTTTGAGGGTTATTAAGGTCTACAGGATCAGATGGCTGGGGTACGTTTTTCGGCATGAAGAATTGGACCTAGTTCAAAAACGTACTTTTTCGAAAATTGAAGGAACTAGAAGAAGAGGGGGACCGGCTGCAAAATAGCTGGACAGTGTTGAGAAGGACTTAAAATTGTTGGGAATAAACAAGTGGAAAAATCTAGCTCAAAGTCAGCTAAGTCAGCCTGGAGACAGCTAATTGAGAAAGCATTGGCCTGCACTAGGCTGTAGTGCTGACGAAGAAGAAGAAGAAGAAAGGGTTTCAGTGCATTTATTGTAACTTTGTAAATTTTTAGTGTTATAGTATACTTGATGGTGTCATACTGTCCAAAATAGAACAGGTCATAAGATATATTTTTTTCGAATAGGAAAAGGCCTTTAGACCCCTTTATGTAAAATCTTATACAGTCTAACTCCGCTATAATGAACCCGATAAATGGTACACATTTGGCTTTAGTGACCGTTTTAACGGTTCTGTCTAAATTTCTCTTTAACTAAAGTTGTTTCGCGCACTTATGAGCTTATGTTAACAGCAAAGAGAGTGGTGATAATTATTTTATAGCGAATTCAAAAAAAAAATTTCCAAATAAATTAGACAAAAGCTGTAGTCTATGAGATAAGCTCACAAATAGGATATAATTACAACTTTTAATTAAAAAATAAATTAATAAACATCGTGAAGGGGAGTTTGAACTGGATCATTCTGAATAGTTGTAATTCTAAAAACGAACAAATGAGAGAGCAAATTGATTGAGCAGAAATTACAACTTTTAATTGAAACTTTCTTCAAAAATGACACAAAAATCCATAGATGGAGAAAACGGAAAACGTATCTAAAATATTTGTTACAGTGAGACAGTCACTTCCTTATAAAGATAATATTTTAAACGCTACTAAACGATTAATTAACAATTTCTTTATACAAAGAAATTTGTTGTAAAAGAACTTCGTTGAGGTGAGACTCTATATATTTAATTAGTTGATTACTGATAAAGCAAATTATGAACTATTTCAATCACAATTTCCGATACTACTACTGAATATTGCTTTAAATATTTTGAATAAACTGAGCCATCGCTTATAGCGAACTCCTTGCTCAGTCCGCAGATGGTTCACTATAGCGGGGTACGATTGCATAACAGTGGCCACAATCGGGAAAAAATTAAAAAGTGGAGTGATGAGTTGATTACGAGATAAAAATATTTCTATGTTGATTTTTCAAATTTTTAATTAAAAAAATTTTTTTATTTTATTTTTCAAAGTTTTAAATTTGTAATAATTTCCATTCTTCTTTTGTTTAAATCCTTCTTTCTTTATTTATCAAATTCGCAATTAGAAAGTAATCTAAAAATATAATTTCATTGAAAAAAAATTTTTTTTTCAACTGACAAATCATAATTTTTTGGTTTTTAAATCGATTTTTTTTTCTTTTTTTTTTCAGTCTTTAAATTTTTAATTATTTTTCTTCTTCTTTTGTTTAAATCCTTCTTTTCCTTTATTTATCAAACTCGATATAACAAAAGTAAACTAGACATATAATTTCCCTGAAGAAAACCGACAATTTTTTAAAAGCCAAAATTATTATAATTTTTATTTAATTGATTTTTTAATAATATTTTCAAGTTTTCAAGATTTTAATAATTTCTATTCTTCTTTTACTTAAATCCTCTTATTTTACTTATCAAACTCGCAATTTCAAAAGTAATCTAAAAATATTATTTCCCTAAAGAAAACGGCTTCCTTTTCAACAAATAAATCAAAATATCCAGATTAAAATAAGAAAGAAATTCATTCAACAAGATAAAATTGTACAACTCCTTTTAAGTCCTAGAAATGAAAAGTAAATGCTATCGAATTTACTACCAGCAAACAATGTATTCATGCACGTATTTAAGAGGCACTCAAACTGCTTTCAGCTTTTCATATCACCAAAAAAAAACTTTTTTTATTTGTTAAAAATCCGATATTTAATATGAAAAATATATTTGGCGCAGCAACAACCCCAATTCAGAAGTCAACGCGAATCAATAACATTCTTATCAGAATGTGAGTATAGATTCACTTAAAACTTATTAAAACTTAGTGCTGGAAGATCTATATTTTACTTAAAGGTTTTTTCAAACATTTTAACTTGATGTAAAGCAATCGATAAGTATAGCTCTTATTCAAGAAATAGCAGAAATAAAAATTTCTAAGGAATCTTAAAAGTCAGATTTGAAAGCTGAGGAAAATCTTTATCATATTCGCAAGACATTTATAAGCGATGCATTAACTACTATTTTTATTAAATGATCAATAAATTATTTAGAAGGCAGATAATAAAGTATAAAAATCATTTCATAGGACCATTTTAACGAAATATTTAAATTGTAACTATCATCAACTAATAGTTATTTATTATTACATTTTAAATTAATTTATTAAATTAAAAAATTAGATTTGAAATCTTTATCATATGCTCAAGACATCTATCAGCGATGCGTTAACTACTATTGTTATTAAATGATCAATAAGTTATTTAGAAGTCAAATATTAAGAAATAAAAATCATTGCATAGAACTATATTAAACGGATTATTTAAAATCGAACAATAATCAACTAATAGTTTTAAATAAAGTGCTTTCAATAATCTATAGTTGATCTATAGTTACTATAGATCAAGTATAAATTTTTGAAAACACTTTATTTAAAACTATTAGATGATTATAGTTACTCTACGAGAACCACTCTACGAAATAGTTAGCAAAAAGCGTAGTAATTAGCTACCCTGCTTCTTGTTTGTATATCTGCTAACTCTTCCATATTTTCTGAATGATTTGATCTTTATATATAACTAATTAGTTAGCACAATTTTTGTATTCATGATTGATTTGTATTTTCACAAATTTGATTTAATATACTTTGAACTACCAATGCATTTTAACAGTTTAAAAATATATAATGATTACCAAACAATAATCTTGTTGTGTTTTAGGTGATGACGAAAGATGAATTACGTATTTGTCTACAATCTCACTTAAAGTTATTCATAACCACAGGAAAAAAGCTTCTTTTGAGAGCGTGAAAGTTGGCAGTGAGTGTTTCCAAGTGTTGTCTAGTTTTTAACACGTTGAATGCCATGGGGGTCACCGGTGACCGGTACTGAGATTGTTCGTAGTGCCACGGGGGTGATTGGTGACTGGCACTGAGTTTGCTCGTAGCACCACGGGGGTCACCGGTGACCAGAGAAGACAGGATTGTTAAAAACACATAATTCGAGTAAATTTGTAATTTTTTTACATAATTATCGTTACTAAAATGATTTGAAGAAATTAATGCAATATAGAACACACAAAAAGTGTTTTATTTATATACACAAAGATGCTAACTTGCTCCGAACAGTGAATAAATATTTTCAAGTGGTAGTTTATTAATTGTGATTCTTGGTTTAATAAATTCAATTTAGTAGATTTTTATTCGTCACTATTTCTAAACAGTTCGTAGGCTTATATAATATAATTTACCACTTTTTCAGATTAGTCATGCTAAACCTTATACAAAACTAGCAAAATCTGTGTAATTCTTGCAAATTTAGCTTGTGGTTATTTACCGTTTGGCTAGACGGGCAAGCCATGTAAAATTAGCATGGCATTCAACGTGTTAATGAGACACCAACTGAATTAAATCAAACTAATTTTTACCTACTTGTAGAAACAAACTTTTTTGAAAAAAACTAAAACTATGGAAAGAAATCCCAACTTACTGAGAGCCTCTGCAACTTCCTAGTCCTAGTGTTTTGATTTTATTGGGCACCTGGGCCGCGAAGCGGCCCCTATCCCATTCATCTGGAATTTTATAACAGTTTTGGTTGAGCAATGAGGTGAGCAGGCAATGGAGTTGCTTTTGTGAATGTTTCAAGCTCTTTGCTTGAATAACTAAAAAAGAATCAAAAATAAATTGAGCAGCTTGCTCTAAACTGTGTTTGTTTGATTTTGGAGTTGTTCAGAATTGTATCAGCATGAGTAAACGTTATTTTCAGAAAAGTTGATGAAATTATTTGTTTTGATAGTTATGATATGAGGCGTCGAAGGTGAAATGTGCAGCTACCTCTGCAACTTGAATGTCTAGCAAGGATGCCATATGTGAGTAAAAATGTAAAAAGTGGTGGAAAATCATAGATTTCTATTTATTTATTAATTCTTTAAATTTGTTATGCGTAACTATCAAAAAGTTGGCAGGTATGAGTCTGTAGGTGTTTCTAAGTGTTGGCTAATTTTTAATGAAACTTCAAGAGAATTAATAAATGGCTCAGACTTGTCTTTCCCTTTCTAGAAAAACTATAACTAAGCAAAAAAATCCCAACTTATTCTAAGCTTGCGTGTTTTATTTTTACTAGATTTTCTATTAAATAGCTCTTTCGTAAACTGGTTTACCTTCATGGTGGTTTGATTGGACTCTCCGGTCAAGACAAAATATTTTAAAAAACGGTAGGAACTACAAACCGAAACTTGCAGATTTTTTACTAATTTTGCCGACATTTTAAAAAAGCTCAACATGGCTTAAATGCTACAAAGAGGCGGATTACATCAGCCTTCGGATAATTTAATAGCAACAGTAAGAAAATCCCTATGAACCGAATTTACTAAACCAAGAATCGTAGAATAAAAGATTACCCTTCTAAAATATTTATCCGCTGTCCGGTGCAAGTTGCATACCTGCCAACTATTCTGGATTTTCCGAAGATTTTATTTTCATATTTAAAGTGGTTACAATACTCAGGTTATTCCAATTAACTTTTTGAATTATAATGATAATTATAAATGAGTCTGACCACCACTAGATATAAATAATTACAATAAATATATGAAAGCATAATAATCCTTGCTTAAGCGAATTTCAATGGGACCAAAATATACATATATTTTTGAATCAAATTGATTTTCGTTTATTGTTTTATAACCACTCTGAAAATCCATTCTCGGAAGGAGTGAAAGTTGGCAGGTATGAAGTTGGTATATCTGCCTATAAGAAACCATGTGGAGGCCTTCAGTTATACAATTCGTTGATCAGACTCGCAATCTTTATATACACCTTAAACCCTTCTGCTGTCGAAGTAAGACAAATTTCTAAAAAAAAAATTTTGAATCTACCACTTTTGCAAGTTGAAAAAATTTCAATAAGATATTAAATAAAGGTTAACAAAGGATGTTGTTGTAGAGTAGTTGTATAGTGTTTGTAGAAAGCGTAACAATAAAAGTTATGCGAAACTTTTAAACTTTAGAGCAAATGCTTCTAGTAATTTAAAACCAACATATCCAGAATAAGACTTAATCCCTTCAAAAGTCAAAATTCTTGATGGACCCATCAAAGCATTTTGATGGTTTAAGATCGTTTCAGTGCGATTTATGATAGTCCAACATCATTTGAAGGTCACCGTCATCCAACATTTTCCATTATGCGTTCATGGTCTTCAATATATTAACAAAATTTCATCATTCCAATATGGAAAATGCTACTTTAACACTAGATCCCTGGAGTGCCTTATTGGCTCTTGGCATTTTCGGCAAAATTAAATTTGTAGTGCTCTTTAGCATCCAAATAGAGTCTCGGTGCTGCCATCTAGTGTGGCAGAAACTAGACGTCCAAATTAACATGACCAACGGTATCTCACCCATTGTGGTGATCCTAAAAGAGTGGATACCACCTCTGGAGAACGCACTAGGTATATTGTGCAGCTCATTCGAAATAAAAAAAAAGAAATACATAAATAAAATAAAAAAACACTAGGAGGACTGAAACTTAGTATATACCTATATTGCCTAAAAACACTCAAATTGACTGCATTGTGAAAGAATAACTAATATGTAAAGAAATTTGGTTGATTAATTTTCAATATTTTTTACATTTCTTACTGTTATATAACAAGTTATTACTAAATATTAACAATAAAAAGTATTAACTTCACTTGAAAAAAATATTTCCGCATTATAATTTGTACATTTTTTGTAAGTGAAAAAGCAGTTAAGAAGGCGTCAAAATGACTTCCTTTAATGCTATTTTACTATGATGGTTAATCATCAAGAGAAGTTTGATTCTCATGGACCAACAGCTCATGATGATTCGTAATGGTTCATAACTGTTCCAACTATGCATTTCCATAATGGTTTAATGGGAATTCTTGTTGGTTCTCCGGAAAAAAACATCAAAACAATTTTTTTTTTATGTTGGACCATCAAAAATCGATCCGAATTCCAACATCGGTGGTTCTTGATCTTTCCAACATTTGATTTCTAAGAAACTATGATGGAAATTTTTGATGATTCAAGAAACAAACCATCAAAAAAGTTGCTATTCTTATGTTGGACCATCATAAATCAGTCCGAATTTCTACTTTGGGGAGATAGTTACTTATGTTGGTTACCATCACAAATATAATGGTTCATGATGAAAGCATTGATGGTTGTCCTCAAGATTATGTTGGTCATCAATGGAAAACCATAAAAAATTTTGACTTGGGTTCAAAAAAATTTAGATACAAATACAATTTGTATTTGTTTTACTGACAAAAGTGCTGCAACAAGGAAGTTTTGCTTACATAATTATATTGATAATATAAATTCTTATATTTGGGCCCAATGTATACAATGTATTTTAAGTCCAATGTTTTTTGCAGATAAAGTCTTAGGTAACGGAAAGGTATGACTTTTTAGTATAAACAAATCCATATGACCAATTTTATCATATAAGTATATATGGACGGGAATAAATATATGGAAGTTCAGAACCTTATCTTACTTCTTATATTTACTAGATTTTCTATTAAATGGCTCTTTCTTAAACTGGTCTACCTTCATAGTGGTCTGATCGAACTTCCCTATAAAAAACCCTAAATAGGCTTTCAGTTATAGGTGGCGTTGCTATAGGTTCGAAGCAGGAAGTAGGACAAAGGAAACATGCAAACGAAAAAGATCAGGTGAACATTTTTTTAAAATCTGTTTATGCATAGTTGCATCATTTTGAATAATCATGCTTTAAAAGGACAATGGAATAGCAGAAAAGGACTTTTAGCATGCTGTCACCGGTGACCGGCACTGAGTTTGCTGATAGCACTATTGGGGTCACCGGTCACCGACGAAGCCAAGATACACATAATTCGAGTAAATTTTTAATGCTTTGAATTTTTTTTAGATTATTATAGTTACTAAAATGGTTTGAAGAAATTAATGCAATATTAAACACGCAAAAATAGTTTTATTTATGTACACAGAAATGCCAACTTGGTCCGGACAGCGAATAAATCTTTTCAAGTAGTAGTTTAATTATCGTGATTCTTGGTTTAATACATTCAATTTAGTAGATTTTTATCTATCACTATTTCTAAACAATTCGTAGGCTTATATAATTCGCCCCTTTC
Organism: Parasteatoda tepidariorum; assembly: GCF_982258835.1. Lineage (NCBI taxonomy): Eukaryota > Metazoa > Arthropoda > Arachnida > Araneae > Theridiidae > Parasteatoda > Parasteatoda tepidariorum. The sequence continues at coordinate 30,011,177 of NC_141766.1, forward strand.
TTCAGATATGTCATGCTAAACCTTTTAAAAAGTTAGCAAAATCTGTCTAATATTTGCAAATTTAGTTTGTAGTTATTTACCGTTGGGCCAGACGGGCAAGCCATGCAAAATTGCCATGGCATTCAACGTGTTAATATTGATCTTTATGAAGCATTGAAAATTGAATATCATAAGAATATTAATCCTCAGTTTTCCTACTATAATGCTTAAAATCTTTTACCACTTTAAATATTTCAGGAAAACAATCAGTCAAAAAGTGCTTAAGTTGATAGTTGAGTCAAATCTTGATAAAATTTAATATTTGTAAAGCTAAATTATTACACAAGAAGACAGTAAAAAGTTACGCATAATTAGATCTTCTTTTTCCTTCAGTTTTTTTTTCTTTTTTTGGTTTAATGAATTTTTATTGTAAATTTTGTAAAAATCTTATAGTAAAATATAGTAAATTATAGTAAATTCTTATAGTAAAAGTTTTTTAACCTTTTATTCATTATATAGATTTTTTTCTATCTATTTTTATTTCTGAAATTCGAAATTCAACAAGATTTTTAAGCTGGTTGTACTTTTTTCTTTCTCGATTCCTTTAATTTAGCAAAGCATAAATTCAAAATTACTTGCAAAACATATTCTATATATCTTATCTATATCATAAATCATCTATCTTATTTTATCATATATCTTATCTTATCGAAACATAATCTATTTATCTTAAAATGTATAAAGCAGATCTGGTAGGAATATGCGTGAAAAAGTATATTTTTGTGAAAAGAAACAAAAACACACTAAATTGGAGATCTGTTGTCTTTTGGTAAAACTAGTTTTAAATTACTTTTTATAAAATTTTATGAATTTTGAAATGATTAAATTGCAATAATTTTCGGAAGATATTTTTTTTAATTCAAGTTGATTTACTTAAGTATTATATTTAAGGCTGCCAACTTTCTACTTTTTTTGGGTAGTGGTAGCTAAACTTATGTTTTAATATATGACTCTATGTTTTATAAATTTGATTTAACACGTTCACGCCGGTGTGACCCACCGGTGAGTCACGCTAGATTGTCTCATTTGGCAGCTCACCGGAATAAAAACTGGTAACAATAAATTTCATTTTTTAGTTTTTTCCGGGAATAATAAAAATCCATAACTACCAATTGTTTTTAACGGATGCAATTTTTATATTGAATTGCTTCTTCGCCGTGATAAATTTCCTTACAGTGAATTGTTATTGTTGAGAATAGATTAACTCCTCCCGAATATTATCTAATACTGAAATAGTTCTTCTACCAGTATTTTCACTTTTCCCGGCGTGAACGTGTTAAAGTTCTTTTCCACATCACTACATCAAAATTATTCAAAACTTTGTATGAAATGTTGACAAAATCACCAGATTTTGTTTTAAATTGCCTAATATTAAATAAAATTTTTTGCAATGAATATTAGTTGGCAGCACTTGCTTTCGCTATCAATTCACAGATTATAAAATTTTATGACCTGGCTCTTAAAGTTTACGCTGGTTGGTCTGGGATAAATTGTATGTGAGAATTTTATTATTTAATTTTAGCAAAAAATAAAGTAGCATTTTTTGTTTTGTTATCTTTGCAACTGAGCCCGATTTATTTTAAAATTAATTGGTTTAAATTAATTAATTTTTGAAAATAAAATGTGATTCAATTCCGATAATGAAAAAGAGAAAAATTATTTCTCGTAAACCAGATTTATTTACGTAAAGATTATATCTTCGATATCCTAACCTCTATTTTTAGATTATGTGGCATATGCATTAATCTTGTTACTTTGCCATCTTAGATTCTTCTTTGATAAATGAAGTATCAGGTTTTCTGAATTCATAAGGGATGCGTAAATGACGTGGTGATAGATTCTTTCTTTCTGAAATATTGGAGGTCTCGCATTCTGAAAACAAACTTTTGACCTTTCTAGGTTATTGTTACGAGTAATTTTAATTCAAGATATAAATTTAAGATATACAGTAAATGCTTACGTCAGTAAATTTATTTGCAATAACATACAATTAACTCATTGATTAATTAATTACTTTAGTTGGGTATCCTTTTTTTTTATCAAATTTAGAAAAAAAAATCTATTTGTCTTAAATAAATTCACTAAAAACTTTTTTGTTCATTTGCAAATCCATTTCTGGCAAATCCGCGACTAAAAATATGTCAAAATAGGCAATTCATGCTTCTCTCTTTCTCCTTTTCTTAAATGAAAGTTAATTTTTCAAAATCATTAAAATTGTATAATTAAATATCAAAAAACAATTACCGAAAATCAACCTTACTCAAAAATATATTTATATTTTGACTAGGTTAAAATTCGATATCGTTTACCGAGATGCCAACTGCTCCGGACACGCCAAAATAATTAAAAAAACGGTAAATAGCCGCAAAGTAAATTTTGCAAATATTTGACTATATTTGCTTGCTTTTTAATGGGTATTGCATGACACAATTAACTTAAAGTGGTGAATTATATAAGTTTACTAATTATTTAGAAATAGTGGTGTATAAAAATCTACTAAATTGAATTTATTACACAAAGAATCACAATTGATAAACTACCACTTTAAAATATATATTTGCTGTCCGGAGCAAGTTGGCATCTCTGTGTTTAGTTTAGTATGCTTTTATATGTTTGTTGTAATTATTTAAACGTAGTGGTGGTCAAACTCATTTATAATTATTATTATAATTCAAAAATTTTGATGACATGACATGAGTTTCGGTACCACTTTAAATACAAAATTAAGATCTTCCGGAAAAACCGGATCTTCCGGAAAAACCGGAAGAGTAGGCAGGAATGGTGTATCATTAAACTTAGGTGATTGTTATACTTTTTATCATACGGCATTAAAAATTAAAAGTTTTTAAAGTTCATTTATATTGCTTTACTTCCACATTCGCTTTCAAAACAATATCCGGGCGGATGGGGTAATTTTCAGAAAAGTTGCCGGTCAGCAATGTGCTAATTATAAACTTCTTGAAATTATCCAGCATAATATCAGAGATGCCAACTTGCTCCGGACAGCAAATATATATTTTAAAGTGGTAGTTTATCAATTGTGATTCTCGGTTTAATAAATTCGAATTAGTAGATTTTTATCCACCACTATTTCTTAATAATTTGTAGGCTTATATAATTCACCACTTTATAGTACTTATATCGTGCTATGCCCTTTAAAAAGCAAGAAAAAATAATCAAATATTTGCAAAATTTCTTTGTAGTTATTTACCGGTTTTGCAATTATTTTGGCGTGTCCGGAGCAGTTGGCATCTCTGTAATATTAACTTGAACACATCAATTTTCGGGCTCATCCTTGGTAACTAACAAATCAAATGCCCTTCAGTTCTGCAGTAAGAACGCGTTACAATACAAAATTCCTCTATTTATGCTTTTACCTCATTTTGCGCTTCTGTTTTCATATTTTGTAATCAGGGAATCTTATTACGAAAATATTTTAAATCATTCTTGAAAATGTTCCCTTCCATGTACGCTCGTTTGAATTTCCTACTCGTTTTACAGATTTCGTTTTATCCTTTGTTCTGTTTTTTTCTCTACATTTTATTTGTTGTTTCTGACGCTATTCTATTTTGTTTCGAAATTTATTGAGTGCTCCTGCTCTTCACACTATTATATTGATATATTTTGCTTTGGCTATATTGATACAATATTAAAAAGCACTCGATATTTGAAAGCAGATTTTTATTAGTTTTTTTATTTTAAATAATTTTCTTTTTCCTTTTTCTGTAATTTTTTCTATGTTTTTTCTCTACATTTTGAATTTAATTTATGAGTTCCATATACTTGCAGCTTATGCGCAGTAAACATATATATATATATATATATATATATATATATATATATATATATATATATATATATATATATATATATATATATATATATATATATATATATATATATATATATATATGTGTGTGTGTGTGTGTGTGTGTGTGTGTTACGATGAATGTCCGAGATACTTGTTACATTCGATTTGATATGAATTTATTCGTGGATATAATTACATTTATCCACGATATTTTAATACTTACTGACGATAGATCAGAAGAAACATCAGTGTTTGGAGTATCGGGTCATACATTTACATTCGCCCGGTATACATTTGCTCGGTATACCCTACACTGATGTTTTTTGTAAGGTTAAGTGCCACTGCCCGGTATACACCAAGTATCAGGCAAATATATACCGGGCAATGGCACTTGACCTTAAAAAAAACATCAATGTAGGGTATACGGGGCAGTGGCACTTAACCTTAAAAAAACATCAGTGTAGGGTATACCGGTGAAATGCATACCGGGCGGTGGCACTTAACTTTAAAAAACATCAGTGTAGGGCAGTGATTCTCAACCTTTTTTTTGTGGCAGCACACTTTTAACGATTTCGAAACATGACGGCACACAAAGAAAAAATTTAGTTTAAAACTTGTTTACTTACCTATAATACACTGTGTTAAATAGTTTGTGATAATAATTTTGAATGTGAAATAAAATAATATGTACTACAAAAGCAAGTTTATTAAGGGATTAATTATTTCTTTCGACTAATTTTTTATTACTCAGTTAGTAACAATTATTATTTTTTTGCTAGTTATTATTTGTTAGCTTGTTTTCTATAGTTATTAACTGTTAGTTTTTTTACATTGTTATTTTTTGTGATTTCCTGTTAACTTGTTTTTTTGCTAATTACAAATTGCTAGCTTATTTTTTTGCTAGTTATCCTTTGTTAATTTGCTTTTATAACTATTAATTGCATAGCTTACTTTAATGATTGGCTTTTATTTCCGTTTAAAAGTAAATATATAGCTTTCTTTCTCTTGTTAATTAATAATTTTAATAGTCATTAAATTTTTTACTTATTTCAACATTTTTTAAAATTGCCAAAGACAATTTAAACGCTTCCTTCTTATTTTAAGATTGTCAGAGACAAGACAATCGCCGACAAAGATGTTCACGCTGTTAAAGCCTGGAAAAATTATAAAAATTCACATATATATATAAATATATATATATATATATATATATATATATATATATATATATATATATATATATATATATATATATATATATATATATATATATATATATATATATATATATATATATATATATATATAATATTATGTTTGTATATATAATATTATAGACATATACACTTTTCTTTAATTTAAACTTCACTCGTAATAAAGAAAAACATTATAATTTTTATTGTATCATTTCTATTATTTCGCGGCACATTTTAAGAATCTAGCGGCACACAAAAGTGCCGCGGCACAGTGGTTGAGAATCACTGGTGTAGGGTATACCGGGCAAATGTATACCGGACAGTGGCACTTAACCTTAAAAAAACCATCAGTGTAGGGTATACCGGGCAGTGGCACTTAACCTTAACTGGCTCGGTATACCCTACACTGATGTCCAATCTATCGTCAGTAAGTATTAAAATATACAATAAATATAAATATATCATATAAATATAATAATATCAACGAATAAATCAATATATAATTGGGTATAACAAATATTTCGGTCATTCACCAAAGCGACTATGTGATTGTTGACATACACCGGTGAGGTTCCGAATGTACAAGAATGTAATAAAATATTCGATCTTTCGCCTACGTTTATGGTGTTTCTCCAAATTCACCGGTGAAAGTCAACAACCACCTACTTCGGTCATATTCACCGTAACATATATATATATATATATATATATATACATATACACAACCACCATGATTAGAAAGTACAGAAATCCTTTATCAATATCTTTTATCACATAATTTTAATTTCTATCTAATTTCAGTAACTAAATTTTTTAAATCAAATTTGCATTATAATCCCCGAACAATATTTTTTTTCACCGTTATGCAATTCAACTTTTAAATTGTAATTTTATACCTAATAATGAAGAGTTAAGCAGCTTAAAAGCTTTTATTTAACTTTCATCGAACAGATTGCGTCACAAAGAAAATCCTCTTAATTATGTTTATATATTTCTAAAAATATTTTATTAATATATAGTTTTTGAATTACTTCCGTTATTATATAATAACTTGCTTATTATTACATTAAAATAGCTCTCTTAAAGCTTAAATTTCGTGCTTAGGTAATTATGGAATTAATTTTTTTTCGGTATTTCTTCCTTTATTAGGCTAAGTCTTAATTAGATAATTAATTTTTAATTTTCTCTATATTAATTGCATAATTAATATAAAGAAAATCTAAATTATATTTGAACTATTTAATCGCATACGAAGTATTATATACTTTTTCTTTTTTTACTTGTCTAACATGCAGTTCAAAAGTTTTAATATTTTGATTAACTTTTAATGTATTTAAATCAAATTTCAAAAAATTATATCTATATCTGCAGATAATGCAATTGAAGGACTTGGAGCAATATAATGAATAAATTTTTTAATTATTTAAAAAAGATGCTTTTATTGATAACTTTAGTATATATTATCTAAATTTTCATGAAGGCCAATAGGATGTTTTTGTGTATTCTATTGTAACCTAGTAATAATTTCAGAGAAAATTTAAAATAATCATCCGGAAATAATATTAAGGAGCAGCTTGATGAGAAAAAGATCAGCTTTGAAAAATTTTCTTCTTATGTTTACATTACTCTAAACTAATTTAACTGCTTCATTCATTAAATCATACTACAGATAAATTTAATTTCGGACAAGTGTTATAGCCGTATATAAATTGAACGCATTAGACAAAACTTTAGTTATAACTATACTTTTATTAATAAATTTTATTTAGTCACCCAATTGAGATTTTTTTATATTCCTCTTTGAACAGCTGACCTAATTTTGGGTTTACGACTACTAATGTTCAACTAGCCTTGTAATTTTGTACCAATCCAGAAAAAAAAGGAAACTCCTGGATCAGTACCCTCAGAGGTAGTACCCTCTTTTTAAAATGTTCAACTCCTTGCAATTTTGAAGCTTTGTAATTTTGAATCAATCCAGAAGACAAGGAAACTCCAGGATCAGTACCCTCCTTTTAAACTGTATGATCAGTACCCTCTTTAAAAAAAGACAATATCTTTTCAAAGTTACTTGATGAAGATTTTCTCCGAAAATGTGACTTCTAAATAATCGACTTTATTCTTATAAGCAAACAAACAAAAAAGGCAATATTTTTACATAGTAGCGTAGTGAAGATATTCTATAAAAATGTGACTTCGAAATGATGTTATCGATTTTTTTCTTATTAATATGATTTTGAACTATTTTGTTTTGATATAAAAATAACAATCACGTTCGAAATTGGAAGAAATATACTTAGTATAAAGTTAAAAAAATTAGCTTTAAAATTCTGTTATTTTATTTTATTTTATCCGTCGTTGAACAGCTGACCCACTTTTGGGTTCAGGACTACTAATGTTCAGCCTTGCCTTGTAATTTTGAACCAATTCGGAAGACAAGGAAACTCCGGGATTAGCACCCATGGCTGAAAGCCCTAATATAGCAAGACGGAAAAGATGATAAACGGGCACGAAAGACATTTTATTATAGCATTTTTTTCGAGAAAAATAAAATATCTGTAACTATCAATATTTCTTTAAAATTTTAACATATATATAAATCTGCTTCTTTTCCAAGATAAAATAGATATTGTAGAATAGTCTGAAAAATGAATAAGTAAACTCCTCCCGAAAACAACTATAACTGAAATGGTTTTACTACAAGCCTTTTCGCTTTTCCGTCTCACTTTCATCCCTTTCAGTACCCCCAAATGTATTGATTTGTTATGGAAACATGGATGACTTTGCGACTCGACAGATTTAACGTGTATCAGTTAGCATTTACTACACAGGGAATCCTCGGCAGGCAGGGATCGAACCCACGAACTCTTGGACATGGACCCAGTGTCCTACCAACCAGGATATCCCTGCCTTACCTCCATTTAGTTTATATTAGACATATTTTTATTTTTCACTAAACTTTAGTTAAAAAGTGTCATTTTGTAACCAAATTTAGATTGTACATATTAGGCAAAACTTTATTTTTACCTACACTTTTGTTAAAAAGGTTATTTAGCCATCCTTATTAAAATGAACATATTAGATAAAACTTTGTTTTTAACTATACTTTGTTTAAAAACAATCATTTAGTCGCCCCAATTAGATTGTAGACATTAGACAAAACTTTGTTTTTTACTATACTTTTACTAAGAAATCTCCATATTTATTGTATGAATTTAGATACAATTAAAATAATCCTTACAAATATAGATAATGTTTTTAAAAATATCTATATTAATTCTTTTAGTTATTAGCTATATTTTTTGTCATAAATGAAACTGTAGGTTGCGTGACATGCAGTGTATATTTTTTTTTAAAATACTTAAACACTGTTAGTTTTTTATTAGCTTCAAATTTGTAGATTTTTAAATTAAAGTTTATTTTTTTCATTTTTGTTAATAAATTTGAAACGATAAATATCTTTAATATTGGAAAGATTAGATCATTTACTTTCACATTAATTAAAACACGATTTCAAAAAAGTTATTAAAATCAACTCTCAAGTTTCTCAAACCACATCATCCGTTAAACGGGTTAAACTTTTGCTTGACTGATTAAGTAAGAGCAATACTCTCCCCTTTTATAAATGAACCTCGATTACTTTATCTTATCCTTATAAAATCAAAAACTAAAAATGGGAAAACTTCAACTGTCTCGAGTCCATTGTCTTGCTGTTATTATTAAGTTTATTTCTTTCAAAAAAGGACTGGTAGCAATTTATTTGTTTCTTTTTCTTTAAGTATTATCAGCTTTTTAATCTCCGTAACTTGAAACTGATGATCTTCAAACAAAAGGGAAAGTATACATTGGATCCTCTCCAACAATTCCCCTTCGTTTGAAACAGTTTCTCAGTTGACAGTCTAACTTATTGTTTTTCACCACGTTTTCGATTTTTTTTCAACTACTTTGACCTAGATAGCGTCAATTTCTGGAATTTTCTCTCTCTTTTCAGTAAATTGCAGTAAAACGAGGTTTTAATGTAAATCCCACTTCAATAGTAGCAGACAAAGTAAGATGCTGAAATGAAGCTTGATAAATTTAAGAAAGCATATAATAAATCCATCATTTCGAAGTACCCCATTACGAAGAAAAGTGAATTTATGATAAAGTAAATCAATTCTAATGCTTAAATATGTATTTTAGTTAAATAATCCCTAATTCATCAGTTGAGCGGCTGTATCAAAAGCCAAAGATAAGCGGAAGTGTTCTGTTTGCTGCGTCTTGCTGGGGAAATAAGATTTTTTCGAATAAGTTTAAAAATTAGTTACAGAGTTCATCGACAACTGAATTTGTTTTAGCTATTCATGAGTATTTGTGGGTACCATAAAATTTATTCCTACAAGTTTAAAAGTTAGTTACAGAGTTCTCTATAAACGGGAATATTTACAGAGTCAGTTTTTTTTTTCAGCCCACGCAAACATTTCTAAAATCGGAGATCATTTAAAGAAAAATTATCCAATATTTATGTCCAGACATGAATGGGTTTAAGTTGTTTAAGGTATTTTGATAAATTTTCCAATGTTTAAATGATTTTGGTGAGCTTATGTATTTTTACAAATTGTTGTATTTATAAAAACATATTTATTTAAGCTTCATTTTATTTAAAAAGTATTAGTATTTTGATCTATTTTTAAAGACTTTAATTGATTTTTAAGGATTAAAATACTTCAATATAAGAGTATTGAAGCATTTTAATCTTTAAAAATCAGTTTCAGTTCCTGAAATTAATTAAAACTGCCTGTCAAACACGAAAAAAATCTTTTGAAGTTTATGATTCAAAGCTTCTGCTAAACTTTAAATTGTTACCAACATTTATCCAGTTTCCTCTAATTAGCAAGATAAAATATATCAATTAATTCAAAATTTATTTTTATTCATTTAGTAAACTTTTTGCGACCTCAAATTTATGGAGATTTCGCAAAATATTATTCATTTCTTTCCAAATTCCCAAAGCAAAATAAAGTCCTCACCTGTTTGTATTCGCGTTTTAAGGAATTTAGGTGACGGAAAAAACATTTAATGCTCTTAGCATTTTTAAAATTCAACAAAAGGAGCTTTTCCGAACAAAATAAGATTACTTTACGAACACAAGAAAAGTTCATCAGTTGTTACAAAAAAGTATCACAAGACAGCGCAACCATAACGGAATAAACTGGTATTCTTCGTTACGCGACATAAACTATGACAATCACTACGATGAAGAGGATAATGTTACGTAACTTATTCTCTGCGTTTGCTGGTTATTATCTTTGTTTCAGAAGAAACATTGAGCTTAGAGAGAAAGAAGTTTGTATCTATCTTTCAGGTCACAGAACTCTAAGCAGGTAATTATTCAGCGGTGGAAGATATGAAGTTTGCTATAAAAGGTTAAAGAAAAACAATATTTTCTACTTAGGTATAATATCAATAAATTTGGGCCATCTGGAACCTTGTAAGATACAATGATGAATCAATAAAGAATCACTGGAAAAAGAGATGATGGTTTTTGTTATTTTGATATTTGAGAAATATTTCATTATGTTAGAACAAAAAAGTCGGAGCTAGTAGAAATTTTATTTTTAGTCGAAGAAATCATATCAGAATATTTGTTTTTAAGTCATGTAATATGCTTCTCCTTTGAGACCTAAGAAACTGTTTTACTGTAAGGTTTCAGTGTTTTTGTTTTACTTAAAGATTCATTCAATGAATTGTTTTAAAAACGATAAGAAAATGTTAGAATTTAGTTCGAAATTTCACCGTGTTCAATTCACGAAAATATGAGTTATTAAGTGGCAATACTGAGAACTTGAAAATTATTTGGCTTTGCTTATTACAAAAAAAAACAAATTTTTCTGAAAGTTCCCAACCATTTTAAGAAATTCATTTTCAAATTTTCAAAAACATTTCGTTTATAAAAATCTCGCAGGAAGTTTCTAAGGTAGCAACAAAATGCGTGCACTCACAGTTACAGGTTACAGTTACAGGTTACAGTTACAGGTTACAGTTACAGGTTACAGTTACAGGTTACAGTTACAGGTTACAGTTACAGGTTACAGTTACAGGTTACAGTTACAGGTTACAGTTACAGGTTACAGTTACAGGTTGCAGTTACAGGTTACAGTTACAGGTTACAGTTACAGGTTACAGTTACAGGTTACAGGTACGGTTTCTCGCAAGTTTTTTTAACGCCATAAATGTAAGAAAAATAAAAATGTTTTAATTTCATGCTTATTTTTCAAAATCATTAATCGGCTTTTATTAATCACTGAATGGTCAAATATTTATATTGCAATTATGTAAAATGTGATATCATAAGAAGAGCAGTAGTTCTTTCTCATATTAACTACCACCTAATTTTTAAAGAAACTATGATTTCATAATTAGAGATCCATAGTAAATATTTATATTTCTCTTAAATATCATAGTTGCTATGTATATTTTGTTTCTAAGAAAAATACTAATAATGAAATAAGGGTGCTAAATCAGTTTTTATTTTTTGAAAAATAACTGTTCTCAAATAAAAAGGCAGGTCGTTAACGGGTTAATGAAAAATATCCTTGATCTTCATTGTAGTATTATTTATTTATTTTAAACCGTATCTGTACGTCGAAAGTAAGGGACACCATGTCATAAAAATATAATTTTTAGGGACAACAGATTTTAATATCTTTTACCTCTAAAGGAAGTTGAACATAATGTCATTTATGTCCAACATACAAGGATACTTGAAACGATTTTATACACATAAATGTATAAATTTCGGTTAAATTAAGAAAAAATCAATTCTTAGAGTGTTTACTTACCTGATATTTAAAACTAAATGAAAAAACGAACCTTTGCCGTGTATTTTCGATTTGTTTCCACTGAAAAAAAAAGTTTTTTTTTTTAGACGTTTCGGTTTTTTGCAGTTTTTGCAATTGAAACTACTGAATAATAGACCAGCTAACTTTTACTCTTTCCAAGAAAGAAATTCCCGAACGGTAGGAAAAGACTAATTGAAATTTAATTGTAGATAGAATTATTTTTTCACAATTGGCTTACACTCATTTTCATTATCATCAAAATTTATTTGGGAGCCTGGGGTGGTTTACGGCAATTTTCTCCTCCATCTAAAAGTTTTAACTTCGAAGTGGTTCTTTCTGGCAACTGGAAAACACACTGGGGTGAAAGGAAAACGAAATATTTTGTGTTCTAGAAAAGGGTGCGTTACTCATTATCGCTTCAATAATTTGCTCTTATGTGTAATATATATTTAATTCTATTTAGATGTAATCAAAACCGCATTTAATTAAATTTATAAGTTCAAGAATTAAAAAGAAATTTAAAAGATTTGTTACCACTTCAAATAAAAAATGAAACACTGCGGATAACCTACAGCTGTTGGCAGCTATGCATTACAGGGTTGTCACGGGAGACTAAGATTGCAAAAAGTTGTGACTAATAAAATTCAAAAATTTGTTAAACGCTATTAAATTATCAACTTATAATAGCACATATCTTTTCTTCAGATTACCAAACCTGCCAGTAATCACTCTTTTCGAGAATGGATTTTCCAAGTGGTAGTAAAACAATTACCGAAAAACTATCTTCCTCAAAAATATATTTATATCTTAATCTGGTTGAATTTTGCCATCGTAAGGAATAATATGCTTTTATATATTGGTTGTAATTATTTATATGTAGTCGTGGTGAAACTGATTTAAAGTTATTATTATAATTCAAAAAGTTTAGTGAAAAAACATGAATTTCGCTAGCACTTTAAATATGAAAATAAAATCTTCCGATAAAACCGGAAGAGTCGGCAGCTATGGATTACTATAGAAAACAAATGCTTTTGTTTTATCTGTGAATAATATGCTAAGTAAATCATAGTGGTAGTTACGAGTGAATAATTAAAGAGATTACAAATAAATAAAAATGATTTGAGTTACTACCACTTTTTACATTTTCGTCATCAGTGGCATTCCTCCATTAACGGCCAGACACGAACAGGGCTGCCAACTCTCTATGCTTTTTGGGAAAATATCTTCCAGTGGTAGCTAAATTTAAGTTTTTATGTAGAATTTTTTGTTTTGTGAATTTCATGTTATTTTATGTTATTTGCTGTTGTTTTGTTGTTTTCCTCTCCACTACATATGAAATTCCACTTTGTATCAGCTTTCTTATGATGAGAATATAAAAATTTTGGCACAATTCCAAAAATTCAGCAAGTTTTAGTTTTTAATTGTATACCACTCTATAAAATATTTTTTCAAAAAGTATAGTAAAGTCATAGGTAAAGGCGAAACCATTTCAGTTTTGACTAGTTTGTGGGAGAAAGATAGTTGTTCTTCGTTCGTTGTAGTGGAACTGGGCGTCTGAGGCCTTACGGCCCTTTTCCCATTCATCTTGAAGTGACAAAATTAAAGTTTGGAGAGCAAATGGAGTTCTTTAGAGAGTTGTTCTTTTCAAGCTCTTCAACAATATATACTTTTTCTTTGGAAAGAAATAGTGTTATATATATGCTATAATTGTAAAAAAAAAAATCGGACAAAATAGGTTTTCTTCCATGGAATCTCGGTATAAATAGGTTTTCAGCTTTGTGCCAAATGAAGTTTTCTTTTTCTTTTTGCTATCTAGAACTTAAGATTTGAACGAAAGAGAATTTTAATTTACTTCAGACCCAAATAGAAAAGTTGGAATTGTTAATATTAGGCTTACCGAAAAATTTTGTCCATGAAAGAATATGCCCTATTATACAAGGAGTTAAAAGGTTCCTTTATAAATAAAGAAAATAAAAGTGGTATGACACTTACCCTTAAGTGTATATATCAGATGAACCACTTTCGTTTTTTCAGATAATTAAGTTACGTGTGTGATTATTAACGAGTGTGATAATTAAGTGATGTGTACGCATCACATTTAATTTACATTTAATTTTTTTTTTCCTGTGGCAGGCACTGAACTTGAATCTTTTGCCTATACTACGCCAGAATTGTTGCTCATTTCGCGTTACCAAGTGGGCACCTGTGAACCAAAGTCACGGGCCCACGCCACACTGCCACAAACCCGTTTATAGGGTGGGCCACATTCACCCATCATACACACACACAACAGAGGACAGCACAAAGAGAGAGAGAAACATCCATGCCCAGAGCGGGATTCGAACCCGCAGCCTATGGCTTCGCAGTCAGGCACGCTAACCGCTGGGCCACCTGGCCGGCTCACATTTAAAAATATATAACATTTGCTTGATTGATTGATTGATTTGTTCATTTACGTCGCACTAGAGCTGCACAATGGGCTATTGGCGACGGTCTGGGATACATCCCGGAGGATGAACCGAAGACATGCCATCACAATTTTGATCCTCTGCGGAGGGGATGGCACCCCCGCTTCGGTAGCCCGACGACCTGCGCGTGAAGTCGAGCACTTTACGGTAGCACAGTTTAACGAGGACCAATACCGCTCACACTCGGTCCCTACGCAGCCTGATCCAAGTGGTCACCCACCCGTACACTGACCGCAGCCAGTGATGCTTGACTTCGGTGATCTGCTGGGAACCGTGTCTTAACGATCAGTCCACTGCGAGACAATAACATTTGCAGGGCTTTAACTATTACGCTTTTTACAAGATATTTCTAGAGAAGTAAACAACAAAAAACTAAAGCTTTCGGAATTTATGTTTGTCAACATTTTAAAAACCTCACCACGAGAGAGCTAGAACAAAGTGGGATTCATATACACTTTTGAATCATTTACGTATAGTGGTGTGGGAAATTATTTCAAATCAAGTTTACAAACCAAAGAATAATACTTTAACCCCTTAACTTGTGCCCTCGAGTTAGTTCAAGCGCGCTGAACTGTGGACACTCGAGATAATTCGAGCGGCGATGTATATTATGCTGCTATAATTTTTTACACTCGAATATAATCGAGAATTGAAAATAACAATGTGAAAGCTAAGAAAAAAAATCATTTTATATAATATCGATATTTATCATTTACATAGGACCGTAATGTTCTAAAGTATGTTTTTTTACATTAAAGAAATTTATTTCTTTGGGCCGGTTTTCTTCAAAAAACCTGTGCGGTAGGGGGTTACACCCTTCTGCTTCAAAATAAGAGAAATTTTTGAAATAAATATTTAGAATCTACCACTTTTTCAAATTGAAAGAATTTCAATAAAATGGGAAATAAAACGAAGAAAGCTGGTTAATTGTTTCTCCATGTTTGTAGAAAGCGTAACATTCAAAGTTATGCGAAACTTTTAAACTTCAGAACAAAAACTTCAAGCAATTTAAAAGCAACATATCCGGAATGTGGCGTAACACGTTCGCGCTGGGGTGACCCACCGGTGGGTCACGCTTGATTGTCTCATCGGGCGGCGCACCGGAGTAAAAACTGGTAACAAATAAATTTCATTTTTTATTTTTTTTCCGGGAATGATAAAAATCCATAAATACTAATTGTTTTTAACGAATGCAATTTTTATATTGAATTGCTTCTTCGTCTTGATAAATTTCCTCACAGTGAATTGTTATTGTTGAGAATAGATTAACTCCTCCAGATTATTATCTAATATTGAAATATTTCTTCTACCAGTAATTTCTCTTTTCCGTCCCGCTTTCAGGCGCAGCACCCGGCGTGAACGTGTTAATCTTTTTAAAGAAGATAAAGCGATAACAAATGTGTTTCTTAATTTGTATTTGTTTTATGGACAGCACACAGGAGCAAAGTGTTTTTCTTGCATAATTATATTAACACGTTCACGCCGAGTGTTGTGCCTGAAAGCGGGACGGAAAAGAGAAAATACTGGTAGAAGATATATTTCAATATTAGATAATATTCGGGAGGAGTTAATCTATTCTCAACAATAACAATTCACTGTAAAATACCTGCCAACTTTTAATCCTTCCCATTTTCATTTTTTCCAGTGGTATTAAAATGGAATTAAAACTTCAATTTTAAGCAAGCAAATACGTTGTATTTGAGAAAACTTAAGTTGACAATCATAATAGTAACGCATATTAATATATGTGTTTAATTTTTGTAAGAACAGTGGTGATCAAAATCATCTAAAAATTAAGTTTATAAAAGAAAAAATAGTATATTCTTACTACCATTTTAAATATGAAAATAAAATCTTCCGGAACATCCGGAAGAGTTGGCAGGTATGCTGTAAGGATATTTATCACGGGGAAGAAGCAATTCAATATAAAAATTGCATCCGTTAAAAGCAATCGGTAGTTATGGATTTTTATTATTCCCCGAAAAAAAACTAAGAAAATGAAATTTATTTGTTACCAGTTTTGGCGTGAACGTGTTAACATGGTATTAACATATAATTATAATAACAATGTGAGAGCTAAGAAAAAAAGTAGTTTTATTGATATTTATTATTTACATAGGATTATAAGCTATAACACTTATTTATTCAAGAATAAAATATACAGAGATGCCAACTTGCTCCTGACATCAAATATATATTTTAAAGTGCAAGTTTATCACTTGTGATTCTTGGTTTAATTAATTCAATTTAGCAGATTTTTATCCACCACTATATCTGAATAATTCGTAGGTTTATATAATTCACCACTTTGCAGTACTTTTATCATGCTATACCCTTTAAAAAGCAAGCAAAAATAGTCAAATATTTGCGAAATTTACTTTGCAGTTATTTACCGTTTTTTAATTATTTTGCCGTGTCCGGACCTGTTGGCATCTCTGAATATAACCTTTTTCCATGGAACAAAAGGGCAGTTTTTTAACACATTGCTGACCGGCAACTTTTCTGAAAATTGCCCTATGTGCCCGGATATAGTTTTGTAAGCGAATGTGGAAGTAAAACAACATAAATAAACTTAAAAAACTTTTAATTTTTAATGCCGTATGATAAAAGTATAACAATCACCTACGTGTAATGGTACACCATAAGTTTAGGAAATATATCAGGCTTCGTAAAGTTATAAAAAATTGGTAGAGAATTAAATAGTAAGAAAATTAAGAACTTGAAAATTAAGAAAAATTACGCCCACTTTTTAAAATGGTCACCTCGAGATCAAAGCTAACGAAAACACGAGTTAACATCGATTGGCCACGAAAACACGAGTTATCTCGTGACCGGCCAGCAGTGAGTTAAAATTGACCACCAGATGGAAATACAATGTTCTAAAGTGTATTTTTTCACATAAAATGTTTTTTGGCCAGTTTTTTTTTTCAAAAAATCTGTGCGTCAAGGGGTTAAAATTTAAACTTAGTTACCACTAGAAGAAAATTTTCTAAAAAGACGTAAAAAGTTGGCAACCCTGCATTTAAAACATTACTGATTTCAGTTAACATTTAAAAAGTCATAAAACAAAAGCATTAGTTCAATTTCCACCTGAAATCATTCGTCGACGCACGGCACTTTTCAAATAAAGTTTGAAATTCTAAACTTCCGAAATATTGAACGCACTCTGCCTTAAACTGCCCATGAGCAGGCATTTTGAATAAGGCAGTCCCCATACAGCCTATATCTCATCTCCGAGAATTATCGATATCTGGTCGACATCCCCAGAATTAATTTCAGCAACCTCTCTACTACCATCGTGAACAACTCAGGCTGTTAAAGCAGCACGCCACTTCAAGCACGGATTCTGTGTCCACTTTACGGGGAAGAGTTGGGCACATCTGGGGGCTCTGTTAGTATGCATGGAAGAAGATGGGGGGATAGAAACTCTACCCCCCCCCCCCGTATGTGAGATCTCCCGCTCTATTCTTCCAATTTATTCCTTTTAAAAAAGCTTTGCAATAAATAGAACAATGTACTAAAGCTGTTGGGGAAAAAATTATGTAATTTTGAAGGTGTCGCTTGCAGGATATGTACTTGTACTCTATACCTTTCATTGATGGTAGATTCAAATTAGTTCTTTAATTTTGGAAATATTCACTATGAAGCTCTAAAGATGCAAAATTATTTATGAAGACAAAGCTGCCAACGTTTGCACTTCGGAGGTGAAAGCTTACATGTATTAATACAAAAAAAAAGAGCTAAGACTGGTAAAAAAAAATTGCATAGCTGCCAGCTTATATGGCCTTAGAGAAAAAAAAATTCTTAGGGGTAGCAACATTATAGTGTTTTGACGTATTAAGTATTAAATTTAAAGTTTAAAAAAATTCCAACATACCTCGTGAAAGCAATAATTAAAAAAAAATATGTAGACATTATCTACTTGTTGGCTTATTTAATTTGATAGAGCAACACTCATGGCGTTTTCTTATGTAAATACTTCACCATCATTCGCAATCACTAATTAGAAATTTTTTTAACAAGTTGCTTCTTTTTATTTCAATTTATATTATTTCCTCAAGTAAAGCTTTAAAATCTGCTACCAAAAAGTCAGGACTAGGCTTCTTTAGCTCTTAAATGTTTAAGTGGCTCAGGAGTGAAATTGCTCTGCTTTCGGCAAGTTTTAATAATAAATTGGCAGCCAATTTAGCAAAACTTGTAGACTAAGAAAATTACTTTTACTTTTTAAAAGTGTCACCACAAGACAAAATGTATAAAGTTGCATTTCTTTAGAAACTTTGAATTTTTTTTATAAAGTAGTGAAAAAATGGCTTGAAATGAAAATTACAAAACTAAGAAAAACTTAAATTTTTTTACCACTGGAAAATATTGTTTTACAAGGTGGAGCAAATTAGCCTCTCTAGTTGTTAAATTTTAGAAAATATTTACAACTTTATTTGTTATTTTACTACCACTTTGTGAAATAATTTTCAGAGACCGTACGAGTTGGCAGGTATTGTTATAGGGAAAATTATAATGTCCATGACTGCCTAATGTTTTTTTAACAGTTATAACACATATATATCTTACTTTACTTTACTTTATTTACAAAAATTAGGCACCTGGGCAGGGCAGAAGGTTCATATCTAAATACCTGCTTTTTTCCAGATCACAATAACTCAGAGAAAAGTTATTTGTTGAAAAATGTGGCATTATTAAAAAATTATTTCTGATGCTCGAGAGAAAATGAGTCTCAGCAGTGAACTATAAAAATTTTTGATTATATTTGTTGTTGTATTTTGAACGAAAAGCAAATGTTTACTTAAAATATTAAAAAAAAACTTCGTGTTTTTAATTACAAAATACTATACTCCCTGCGTCCCAAATTAGTTGCTATATTTCAAGTAGGTGGGATCATAAATAACTTAAGATGCAGTTTTGCAGATCGATATCAGTAAGAATGTACCTCTAATGAACTCACGATTCATTAGCTAAAAGATAGCTTTATGTGATTGCTGATGAAAGAGTCCATACAAAATGGGGTTGAAGAGCGTGCGATTCCTGGATTTTTGAAACTAATTTGGTACTGATTTAAGAAGAAAAGAAATAAGAAGATTTCTTGGTAAGTAAATGTTGTTGATTATTTTGATCTAAATTAATACAAAACAATGAAAAGAAAAGAAAAACATGTTTAATAAAAATTCTGTGTATAAATTTTATAGCTGCATTTTGGTTTCCGTAATAAGAGGATTGTTCAAAAAGATGTTTGCTGCTATTCGGGGAGAAATTTACAAGGAGTTGACAATTTTTTTATGAAGCAGATCAAAATTCTATATATTTTAAGCAAACTTTCATATTTGGAATTAAGTTCAGCAGTTTTTAAATCCAAATACCTGTTCTTCTTCCTGATTACTACAACTCAAAGAAAAGTTGTTTGTTGAAAAATGTGGTATTTTTAAAAGAACTCTTCCTGGTGCTCAAGGGCAAATCATTTTAAAAATGCCTGCAGTAAACTATAAAAATGTTTGATTATATCAGTTATTGTATTTTGAATGAAAAACAAAAGTTCATTTACAAATAAAAAATATTTTTAATTCCAAAATGCAATACTCGCTGTGTCCCAAATTAGTTGCTACATTTTGGTCGAAAATTTTGTCCCAAATTAGTTGCTACATTTCAAGTAGGTATGATCATAAAATAACTTACGATGAAGATTTGTAGATCAATATTAGTAAGAATATACTACCAACGAACTCATGAATCATCAGCTAGAAGATAGTTTTATGCAATTGATGGCAGAAGAGTTCGTACAAAATGGAGTTTAAGAGCGTATGAACCCTGGATTTTTGAAACTAATTTGGTACTGATTTAGGAAAAAATTAAGGAACTGCTTAGTATGTAAATGTTTTTGATTGATACCAATCTGAAATATCTGAAAAATATTCAAACCAAATCCGAAAATTATCAGTATTAATAATCAGTATAAAAGTATATAAATGTAGGATCTACGCAATGACGGAGTATAATTTTTTTGAAAAAAAAAATAGACATTTGTCCAAAATTCCCTAAACATAATATTAAAATTAGAAAATGCAATTTCCTTGGATTTTAAATTACGCATACACTTTTCTGATAAGTTTAACTAGTAACAACTTCGGAATTTAATAATTAGGTAACTCAACAAGTAGTGACAACCCATGGAAGAAGTCAAAACTACATGATTCTTAAAATAGGACAGTGCAATAATTATAAATTTTGTTAAAATAACAGTTATTTATGAGTTATCCAGTTTTAAAATGCAATCATATAGTGGAGGATTTTCAGACGGAACTAACAGTCATTTGCGTTGCAAGGAGAGGAAAACCAAGAAACGTCATCACTGTGGTCGATGTGAGCAGGGTGTAAATTCGTATCGACCAGCCATCTCCGGGATTCAAACATGGTTCACCTCATTGGAAGGTGAAAGCTCTATTCCCTGAGCCACCACAACTCTCTACCGTTTCACAGAACCAGGGTTCTCTCTTCGGAGGTGACTGAGAACCTACCTAGCTTCATATCGATTGGGATCACATTGTCATGGAAGTAAAGATGAACGGTGAATAATACTGCAAAAATTGCTGCCATCATGCTATATAATTCTGAAGCATCAATATCTACAGCTGATTCAAAAACACTTTTTCTAGTGTCTGTCTAGTTTAAGAAGTAATAGTCATAGAAATACATTGAAACTAATATTTTTTTAAAAATACTAAAGGTTAAAAAAAACTAACAGGCAATTTTGAGTTTAAAAGTTTTTTTTTATTTATCAAATAAAAATTTTATTTATTCACAAATTATAGCTTCTAAGTTCATAAAATAAATATGCATTTTAAATTCTCTAAATTTAAATGATAGTAATCCCTAAGTGAAACTTAAAAATTATTTTATTCATTTATAAATAATCATCGTAGATTGTTATTTTACGAAAAGTATAGAAGTTTTATGCAAACAACTCTTAATTAAAATATGAAAGAATTATATGAAGTCGAAGTAAGATCATGAGATTTTCATTTCTAAGGAAACTTTGACCCATTGGATAAATAAATTATTTTTAATATATAGTCATAATAAACATTTTCTCTGATATTAATTCATAATTGATGAACGTTTTTACCGCATTTGCTTGTAATCCATGTGTTTCGAATTAAGAAGTACCTTAGGGACTTGGAAACCTAGAGCTTTTGAAGCTATGTTGGAATATACATTTAAAAACGCAATTAAAGTTAATTAAATCTTCTTAATTTGATCTCCACAATAATCTCTATAAGTTGTTGATACAATCTATTTTTTAAAGTTCCCAAATGAATTCGGAAAAAAATGAAGTAATTAGTTTAATCTTCTGAAGCAATCCAAATATTTGTTCAGATGTAAAAGTTCTTGAATATTTTGATGACACGTTCTCGAAGTTAAAGATCATTTTTTTTCGAAAATGGTAAAGATAGTTTAGATTAAATTAAATCCTAATTGAAACATATTATAGTTATTTAATTCCATTGATATTTTAAGAAAATTTATTATTTCTTTTAATGGGCATTTATTTCGAATAAATTTAACTGTTCATTTAAATATTAATTTCATATTTAAAACCATGCTACATGTTTTACGAACATAAAATTATTGAACAGCAAAATTATTAAAAATAAAAGTAATCATAAAGTTGATTTAAGCGTTTTAAAATTACTTTATTAATTGTTATTGAAAATGGTAAAGATAGTTTAGATTAAGTTAAATCCTAATTGAAACATATTATAGTTATTTAATTCCATTGATATTTTAGGAAAGGTTATTTTTTCATTTAGTGGGTATTTATTTCGAATAAATTTAACTGTTCATTTAAATATTAATTTCATATTTAAAACCATGCTACATGTTTTACGAACATAAAATTATTAAATAGCAAAATTATTAAAAATAAAAGTAATCATAAACTTCATTTAAGCGCTTTAAAATTACGTTTTTAATTGTTATTGAAAATGGTAAAGATAGTTTAGATTAAGTTAAATCCTAATTGAAACATATTATAGTTATTTAATTCCATTGATATTTTAAGAAAGGTTTTTTTTTTCATTTAATGGGTATTTATTTCGAATAAATTTAACTGTTCGTTTAAATATTAATTTCATGTTTAAAACCATGCTACATGTTTTACGAACATAAAGTTTTTAAACAGCAAAATTATTAAACTCATTAAAAATAAAAGTAATCATAAACTTGATTTAAGCTTTTTAAAATCACGTTTTTAATATTTATTGAAAATATTAAAAATAGTTTAGATTAAATTAAATCCAAATTGAAGCATATTATCTTTATTTAATTCCGTTGACATTTCAAGAAAAATTATTTTCTCATTTAACGGGAATTTATTTTAAATAAATTTAATTGTTCATTTAAATAATAATTATATATTTGAAACCATGCTACATGTTTTACGAGCATAAAGTTATTAAACAGCGAAATTATTAAAATTATTAAAGATAAAAGTAATCATAAATTTGATTGATGCGTTTTAAAATCAAGTTTTTTGCATTTATTTTTCGATATTATATATTTATATTATTTATTATACTTATTACTTATTTAGAATTTTTATTACTTATTAGTTATTTATATTTTTTATCTGCCATTTGGCGCCAGGCACATCCAGCCTATTTCTCCACAAACTCTACTTTTGGTTAGGGACCTGACTTCTTCTAATCTTTTTTTAAAAATTTCACTGCTTTTATATCTGTTAAGTTACTCTTGGACTCCCTCTTTTTCTCCCTCCTTCAGGGGCCAGAAAAAAAGAAACAGGTCTTAATTTCGTTCTTGGTATTCCAATTACATGTCCTGTCCATTTCCGCCTTTTTGTGTTAGTTTCTTTTTTCTATTGCACTCAGGATTGCTTTTTCCAATATTTCTTTATTTCTTATTAAATTTAAAAAGAAAATTCTAACAAAATTTTTCTTGCCTAGAAAAGCCTAAAATTTTTAGATATCTTATTATCTAAAGAGCTTTGTTTCAGGACCATATAATAAAATCCCTCTGACTGCTATTTTATAACTTTTTTATTTTTGTATTGCATTGAATGATTGGTGATCTCCAGAATTTAAATTTAGTGTTATTGCTATATTCCCTACAAACATTTAGTGCCATTAATAAGAAAGATTCTAATTTAGATATTTATTAGTATCTTTCTAGTTTCTATTATTTTAATAAATAAGCTTTAAAAAATTTCATGCATTGCTTATTTTTAAAAGTCTTATTACAGCTAAGCAAAGAAACTCTTATTCAGGTATATTTTATTGATTATAAAATAAAAGATAGTCCGTTAAAACGTATAAAACTTTGATAGAACTCACTATACCATACTATCTCTATAAAAAAGCTACAAAAGAAGTTATCTTAGTGGAGCTCCAAGTTTCGCACCCGGGAAGATTTCTATTATAAATTTTCTTTTATTATGTGCAATAAAACTATTGAAAGAAAATAATCACAGTCGCCAAGCCACGAGTAAAAACGCGCCAGTTGTTGCTTTGAATTTCAAAAGGATTTCTTCGATATTAACTTAATGGTCTATGAAGATAACAAAGTTAATCAATAAATTTTCTAAAAGCATAAAAGTCTTTTACAGTCAAATACTACTCTTTGAAATCTTTATATGGATGAAATGTGCTGCAATAAGCTATTTTTAAGCTCTATGAGATCCTTAGGCGAAATGGCATCACATTTTAAAGTTATCATAGGATCCTAAATACGAAAATGGGATTAATAAATAATATTTTTATTGAATGATTCTTTTAGATTGAGATTTTGATTTTATTTTCGACTTTTATTGGGAGGGATTTTTATAATCTTGAACTGCGCATTTTAGCACCATTAACTTCTTGTTTTTGTTTTCCAGATCATTTTGTTTTCTAAAATTATTTGACTTTCTATTTTATGATGTAAGGATTATGATGTTAATTATTATGGTGCTAATTATTATGATGTTAATGATTATGATGTTAGTGATTATGATGTTACTTATTATAGTGTTTAATTATGATGCTAATTATTATAGTGTTTAATTATGATGCTAATTATTATAGTGTTTGATTTGGATATTAATTATAACAGTGTTTCTTTATCATGTTAATTATTATACTTTTTGGTTATGATGTAAATTATTATAGTGTTTGGTTATGATGTTAATTAGTACAGAATTAGTATAATTAGTGTAGAGTATGATTATGATGTTATTGGTTGTGATAATTATGACATTAAAGATGATTATGACGATTATGATTATGATGATTATGACGATTAAGATTATGATATTAATGATTGTGAAGATTATACATATGATGTTAATGATTATTAATGATGTTTATTTGAAAGAGTTTTTATAATGATGATGGCTTTTCATAAGCTTATCTTGTTAATATTACTACTTTGAGTATTTTTATAAAATATTTAGTAATATTGCTGTGCTATTATTAAATTATGTAATTATGTATTTTTATTTTATTTTATAACCGTCGTTGAGCAGCCGACCCAATTTTTGGGTTTACGACTGCTAATTCTCAACTCCGCAACCTTGTAATTTTGAAACCAATTCAGAGGACAAGGGAACTCCTGGATAAAGTATTAGGAGAAATTTGCTTTCGTGGAGGACTTTTTGATGAAATTAAAAGACAACGAAAACCTCACGGCAAGGGGACTCAAACCCACGATGGGTCTACCACTGAGGATATTTTACTTCATCACTGTGTTTGTTGCGAGTCGGGTGCGGAATTCGTATCCTCCAGCTATCGGCGGGATTCGAACCCGGCTCACCAACGGCTCTATGTATTTTTATTGAATGATTCCTCTGGATCGAGATTTAAATTTTATTTTCGGCTTTTATTGGGAGGGAATTTTATATTCTCTATCTGTGCATTTTAGCACTACTTTTTTAAAGTATATTACGTGTTTTCCAAATAATTTTTTTACTAAAATTATTTACCTTTCTTTTTAAGAATGCTAATGATTACGATGTTAATTAGTATGGTGTTAATTATTATGATGTTAATGATTATGATGTTGATGATTATGGTGTTGGTAATTAGGATGTAAATTATTATAGTGTTAATGATTATGGTTTTAATGATTATTGAATGATCTTTATTTAAAAGAGTTTTAATTATGATTACATAAGCTTTGTAATATTGCTGTGTTATTATTTAATTATTGAATTTTCATTAGTATGTAAATTCTAAATAGTGTTTCTGCAATTTTTTACCGTCAGAAGATAGATCTTAGTTTCATTTTACTTATATGCTTAATAATTTGAATAAATATGATAATTTCCAATAAACCATATATTTCGGTGTACTGTATTATTATTTGGTGGTAATTCTGGAAAAAGTATCTTCCTAGAAATAATATTAAGGAATAGTTTGATGCAAGAAAATAGGAAAAAATTGAGCCTATCGTTATATTGCCCTAAGCTCTTTATTTTATATGGTTAGCATATCTAACAATAAAGCAAATTATTTTCGTAAACAGTGTTGTGAGCTACCATTGATGTTAAGTTTCCACACTTTAGTGACTAACAACATGATGGTAGTAATGTGGTGACCATTGCGCACTAACTGCCTTTACTTTTCACATAAACTAGTATCCATTGATTCGAAGCTAAGGGGGCTTCAGGACACCTATAGATCTGATTCAGTAATAGAATCCATACTATACAGATCCCTATAATAATTCAAAATATAATTTGGTAAACTATAAATTCTTTTTAATTTCTATTTGATCTTTTTTTTTAAATATCTGAACCATTTTTTGTGATCAAGCATGAATTTGGATATCTGAAATTATCATTTACTTTTATAAAACTAATAATAGCATTTTGGATCATTATACTTAAAACTAAAAAATACCGTTGTGTATGTTATGAAGAATAGTATAATGCTAACTTGATATTTAAACGGGTCGTGGAACAAAAAAATATGAATCAATTTAAACATTTTGATTTTGTCTCGTTTAGTATGCAGAACGTCACGGATTTGAACTAAGCTGTTTTTGTTGCTTAACGTATTAAAATATTATTGCTACTTATCAAGTAGTACAAGAAGATTTTCGAAACATTTTAACAGAAATTCAAAAGTAAAAAAACGCACATATATGAAATTGCAATCATATCTGAATAAATAGCTTCAAATATTTTCATTTTTTCCGAAGACTTTAGTTTTGAACTCAAAAACAGAAATAAAAACGCTAGTTTTCTAGGGTAAAACTTTTAGAATAAACTCAAATATCGTTTCTACTTTGTGAATAAAATGGAAATCTGGTTGCATGTTTTTCAATACCGGTTACATGAAACTTTTGATGTATATCTATAAAAATTTTTATACTTCAATAATAATAAGAAGTTTTATCTTACGCATGAACGTAAAAGAATAAAATATTAGTAATTTTATTAATTCTCTATAAGAGCTTGCAAATTCCTTTGTAATATTTTTTAGCTGTAAGTACCACAATCGAAATGCTTGTAAGTATACGAAAATTTTTTTTTCACATTCTTTAACCTTCTGTGACTTATTATTTCTAAATTTTTATTTAATTATTTAGATGCACTCTTGAAAACAGTTCTCCAAGCAACATATATTTTTGATTGTTTATTAAGAGGACATAAATTATAGAAATTATTGAAATTAATTTTAAAATTGGATTTTTTTTGTCTATGCTTGTGCTTTTAAAAATATATTTCTGTGTTTTTTCTATGAATTTTTAAGTCTGTCTTAGCTTGTTTACAAGTGTATAATGCGTCAGATTTTTTTTAAAAATTACAACTTTGATTTTTTGCATAACTCTGTATCCGTACTTTGAGAATACATCTTATGAAGAATAATACATGCCTTGTGTTGCTTGTTTACGCGTGTAAAAATTTTTAGTTAAGGCAATATATCATAAATAT
This sequence comes from Parasteatoda tepidariorum, assembly GCF_982258835.1. Taxonomy (NCBI): domain Eukaryota; kingdom Metazoa; phylum Arthropoda; class Arachnida; order Araneae; family Theridiidae; genus Parasteatoda; species Parasteatoda tepidariorum. The sequence goes on from NC_141766.1 coordinate 30,038,446, forward strand.
TAGTCATCAAGGATGAAATGTTGCCAATCTTAACATTTTATCTTTTAACTGTTAAATAGTTTTATATGTCGCGGTAATATTTTTTTCATAAAAAAATTTAATTTTTGCATTGTTTAAAAAATTATTGTATGATCTGAAAATATTAAAAACATTGCTTGTAGAACGACCTGAAATTTTTCCTATTATGAAGTATAATTTTTTACGGCAGTATGAAGTATGAGAAGGCATCGAAGACAACTCGAAACCATTTATAATGTAATTGACTCTAATGGTACTACGTAGCAAGCAATATCAAATTGGTTTACCAAATTCGTGCGATTACTTTTTGCCTTACAAATGAAACACATGGTCACCTAAAATTAAAGGTTAATAATGATGACTTGAAGATCACCGCTGAGACTGACTCATGTCAGACCATAGGAACAAAAATATATTGCAACCAACTGAACGAAATAACCCAAAAACTTTTTTAAAAAAATTCTAAATTAATCATTAGATCGACTCTTATCTTGCTGCTTAACAACAAAATACCACACACTGCTCAGAAAGTGTCAAAACTACATTGATTGGAACTTTTTTTTATCATCATCCATATTCACCAGACATAGTCCCCATTAAATAGCACTTATTCGTTACTTTAGACAAGTTCTTAATACATTGTTAGATTTTTCATTCTAAAATTACGGAAAAACAACCGGCAGCTGTCTGTCCATCCCAATTTGCAGTTAAGTTTACGGTAAAGAATTTTACCTTTACAGTTTTTAAACCGTTTCCAACTAGTATGGCTAAAAAAAATCCATTCACAACTACCATGGTTTCAAAACCGTAAAAACTTAATGGGCATTGTAGTTCCTGTTTTTTCATTGTGTTGTGTGGAGTAAGTGTTTTTTTTTCAAATGAACTATGGAATGTGGTTTAAAATTTATCGGGTTGTTTCGCCTATTGTGAAAGATTGAAAATATAAGATTTTTTAGTTTAAGCAATTTTATGGTGCTGTCGTCTATGCTTGAATATGAGTATCGTATTCTAATAGTCTAGGGTCTCAAACTGAGGTGTGCAAGACACTGGAAACTCTTTATGCGTTGAAAGGAATGGAGGAAGCATTGCGGTGTCAACGTTGGTACTCGAATCCCTGTTTTGTCGGTCATGAGATTAACAGATAAGCTCTCTCGAATATTTGCACCAAGCTGCAAGGAACTAAGTGGCTTCATCATGAGGGCATAGCTGGTGCGACAAAATTCTGGTTGCTTAACCATATTTGGTGAAAGCAGTTAAGAAACCATTCTTCTCACGGTTATTAGTTTGAATACCATCTTATTTATGCTTATTTGACTGCTTTGTTTGAATATGATAAATAAACAATTAAATAAGTTGTTATTTAACAATTTTTCCGAGAAATTTCTAATAGTGAAGGAAAATACTCTTTAGCTTCTAAAAATTCTAACTTTGTTATTGATTTTTGCCACCCGGAATTTTATACTGCCGGTTTGCACAACTTACTGCCTAAGGAGTGAAAATTGAAAGATTGTGTGAGTGCATGCTCAAATAAATAAAATAATGTTATATTTCTATGGAATCAACCAACTTTGTCTTTTTCCCCTACAAGTTTTACTTTGGAGGACTTTATCTTATATAGATTAAGCAAGATGACATATAGATTCGTATCTTTTAAAACAGAAAAAATATCAAAATTAATTAAAATCAAAAATAATAATATCAATAGTCATAAATAACCCCAATATCTTACATGGAGAAAAAATTCTGGTATAATTACGGTAGTGTGTGATAATGACATTTCTTGTAAAAAACAAATAAACATGATTCTGGTTAATAAAATCAAAATTTACTGTATTTAAAGCATTCATTTGATAATTGTTCCGTTCATATAGTAACGGTTTACCAAGAATTCTGGTTTTTCAAAATTAGTTCTTATTATTACATATTTAGTAAAGGAAAAGCAAAGCCGAAAAGTGAATTTAACCAAATAAATGGTTTTTATACTATGATCTAAGGTTTCATGATTAAATTAAAGAATTTTACAGCTTTAACACATATTACACATATTACATTTTATCACATATTACAAACCATATTTTATTTTCAACCTTATGAAAATCATTACTAAAGCACTTCGGGAAAACATATGGATTTTTTTGCTGTTCCCGTAAAGCCAGAAACATGGGTACCATATTCTGGTATTTTTGATCATACCTATTTTCTCAGTGTACAGATGATGAAAAATTGGAATCATTATATAAAATCATTATATTATTTATGTTTATTAAATTATTTATATTATTTATAAATATCAATAAAAAGTGCAAAAAAGCTAATTAAAAGCGCAATTAAATTAAGTAAGTTTAAATAATTGAGGAAATAATGCATTTAGGAAACTTGAACAATTAATAAAGTTTAAGAAAAAGAAACAAAAATATGAATTCAAATAGTAAGTATGAATACATTTAGAAAGGAAAGTACAATTTTTCAATGCATGTAAATACTTTGTATTCAATAAATAGATACAAAATCTATATACTTTGTAGTAAAAGAGTTTATGAATTGTTATTGCAGGAGAAAAATGTAATTAAAAGAATACTTAAATAAGCAAATTTAATAAAGTAAGCTCAATAAAGTAAAAAAATAATACATTTTCAAAAAATAAATATTAAATTAATATAAAAATTCATAAAAGAAAAAATAATGGTTAGGTTTTGAAAATAAAATAAAATTTTTTATTCTTGCAGAATATTTTGTAAACAGTATATCGATACAAAATGAATTTATCGTGCAGGAAAAAAATTTGTACTTTAGTATTATTAAAAAAAAGCAAATTAAAGGATGATTTAAATAAATAAGTTCAAACAAATGATACAATAATGCATTTTTAAAAGTGAAAAATTTTATAAATTTACGGAAAAAAAACAATATATAAATTCATAAATGAAAAATAAGGGACAAATTTAGAACATAAAGTTCAATTACTCTTAGCACGCAAATACTTCGTCTACAATTAATATATACAAAAATTTACTCAAGCATTTTTAAAAATAATTCAATAACTCAACAATTTTACACTTTTGCCAAACAAATCTGTAATGAATCACTACTCATCATGCACCAAAATTCTGGAAAACAAAAACCCACATAAATTTCTTCCAGACAATAATAGCTATATATTAAAATCATTTTAGCGTGCATAATCAAATCTTTGTATAATTAAGCGAGAAGCAACCATAAATCACAACAAATAGAGAAAACGTTATTTCGTGCCAAAATTCATAAAATCGTCTACTAACACTTAAATGTAGAAGAATACAAAAGTGGTAGAGAATTTATATCCTTTATCCCTTAAGTAGCTTCAATACAGCTTAGTTGCAAAAACAATATTCTAGAGAATGGCAAAAGTAGATTGCTTAAGGGAGTTCTATATTTATGACTTTAGTGTGAAGGGACTAGAGTTCTGCATTGTACGATGACAGGGCATTCTTTTAAAGCAGTTTCGTACTAGAGTAGATATTACTGGCAGGAGACTATCTAGGATAGAGTATGTCACAGTCTTAAATATGAGTTGAAAGCACGATATTCTAGCTTTCTTTACATTTGAAACTAAATCTGAGAAAGAAAAAAAGAGCATTCAGGGTTTGTTCTCCCCATCATAAATAAAATATGATAGAGAAGGACTATGACATAATGACCAGCCACTTTTTATTTTATTTTATTTATTTATTTATTTATTGAATAAAAATAGTCTTAACAGCAACATTGTAAAAAAATCATGTTTTTAAACTCTTTGACGTAGATGGGACACCGGTGTTCTTTTTACATATTTTTTCTGAAGCTTTAATTACAGAAAAAATATATTATGGTACTTTTTCAGTTATAAAAAAACAGTCTAATAATTACAAAAATATTTTGACGCAGATGGGACACTAGTGTTCCTTTCAAATATTTTTTTTCTGTCGCTATAACTACAAGCAGACGCAATTGTAATTACAATTTTTTCTATCGCTGTATTGCATGCTGTAAATCTGAGTTCAATAAATAAAAAAGAAAAAGGAAGAAAGAAAACGTTCACTGTATTTGTTCGCCCCATCATAAATATTATATGGTGGGGAGGATGACTATGAAATAAGGACTAGACACCTTTTATTTTATTTATTTATTTATTTATTGAATATTTATAATTGTCTAAGCAGCAACATTATAAAAAATTCAGATTTTTTAACCCGTTGACATAAATGGAACCACGGTGTTCCTTTTATTCCTTTGGCACTCTGCTTACTAGCATCGATAGAGACCGAGGGTAAGCGTTATCGGCTCTCTTTAAACTGTTCGACCGTAAAGTGCTCTACTTCGCGCTCCTGTCATCGGGCTACCATAGCAAGGGAGCCATGCAGAGGATCAAAATTGCGGTGACATGTCCTCGGATCGTCCTCAGGTATCAGGCATTCTCAGGTACATCGGATCATACTCAATGATGTTTCTCAGACCGTCGCCAATAGCCCATTGCGTATCTCTAGTGCGACGTAAATAAAGTACCTACCTATTTAGTAGCAAAAATATATTTCGGCATTTTTTATCATAAAAAACAGTCTAAAAGTTAATAAAAGTCTGTTAGATTATCGGAATTACATTTGTACTAAAGTGCAAAATACAAAAAAAGAGGCTTTTATTTTTTTTTTTCATTCATCTTCAAAAAATTTAGTTATAAAATTTATTATACGGCGCTTACCCTGCCGAATCTTTGATTTTTTAAAAAAAAAAATACCGTTGAAGTGAAACTATTTAAAACTAAAAATCGCAGTATAAATGTTTTAACTCTTAAGTCCATCTTTTCCTACAAATAATGCTCGTTTTGCAAAAAAATCGCTGCGAGTTCGTACATGAGAATTTTTTCTGATTTTTTTTTTTAAAAAAATGGTGAAAGATCAAGTTCACCACCATATATTGCAGTTTTTTTAATAGTGCACTAAGTCCTTTAGTTGAAAAGAGTTATTTTGTTTTTGTTCATATAAGCCATCTCTTTCCTATAAAACTAGTACTCTAGAAAATTGATAATTAATGCATCCATGCTTTTGTGTGCTTTTATTAATTAAAAAATGATTGAATTTCCTACTTAATATACTTTTCAATGTCTTTAAAGCACCTTTAATTAAAAACTATGCACCAGAGTTGTGCACTTTTGATATTTTACCTTACTTTAATATTATACCTGCTTAACACAAAAAAAAGTCTAGTATTTTCTTCCCGTTACGATAGGTGAAGCAACCAGAGCTAAGCTAACTAAATCACGTTTTACAGTTCATTTGATAAAACACAACTCTACCACAACCTAAATCCAGTGCCCATTACCTATAGAAACGGGTAGCTCTAATGTCCAGTTAAATTTCTTTTTTTACGGTTTTGAAACCATGCTAGTTGTAAATGGTTAAACAACCGTGTATTTTTGTATTCAAGGTTTTTCAACCATATTAGTTGTAAACGGTTTCAAAACCGTAAAGGTACCGCAAAATTAACGGTTTGTATGATGGACACGTAGTTGCCGATTATTTGACCGTAATTTTTAATGAGAATTCTTACAGTGTATTATATATGCTGGGAAAAATAATAAGTAATAAAGTTATATAAATTTATATTTATTATATTATTATAATTATAAATACTTTCCAAATTACCAGACGAATAGAATCGAAGAATTTACAAAAATTACATTACAGAATTTGCAAAAATTGTAGCTAACTGGGCAATATTCTTGCATTAATTAGGCTACTAAAAAAATACTTCGAGAAATCTTTGATCTTTTTTTCTCTTCTATTTCTGTTCCACACATTCTTAAAATTTGAGAAAACGGTTATTTTTAAATACTTACCGTCTTATTCCACGATATTTCAGAATTTATAAAAATACGTGACTAATAAGGACCCTAAAAATAGCTTTTCAGCACATAACTCTTATATACGTGTCAAATAAATAGCAGTTCTAATAGAAGCCGGACATGGCCAGCGAGGAAGTACTTTACTTATACTTATGCTAACACATATACTAAAGACGTGCTTGGTATACTTAACTAGTTATTCTCCATCTAAGATAAGCACCTTACTTAATATGCTGAATGTGCAATCAGTTTTGGAGAATTTATGTCATTCTTTTTGCACTTCACACATACTTTAAATCATGCCCCTCCTATTATTAACATTTACCTGTTGTCTGTAATCGCCTGTTTTAAGATTAACTTCCGGTGGGAGATTATTTGGCGACAATTGGAACATAAGAGACTAACTAAAGAATTTTTGATGTGGTGAAGTCATTGTATTTTTATCACTTTGTGGAAGTTTGAATGCGCGTTTATGAATTTTTTTTAGCGAAAAGAAGCTAATGAATAAATTTTCTGTGTTAAAGGAGGAAGTATCCGTATTTGTCAACACGTAAAAATTACTAAATTTGTTAGTGTGAAGATCTTAAGCCCTTTTGTACTTAGCATTTTTTACAAGGACGGTTTCTTTTTTAAAAAAAAATGTTGTAACACGCTTGTTTCATTATTATTATTACTTTTTTGTTTGTTTTACAACCGGTGCTAAACAATCGCCCCACTTCCGAGTTTTACAACTTCCAATGTTCGAATCAATAACCTTGTATTTTTGAACACAAACCAGAAAATATTAGAACTCCTGGATCAAGTATTGGAAGAAATTTACCTTCGTGGAGGACTTTTTGATTTGACTAACCTCATTTGCGTTACAGGGAGAGGAAAACCACGAAAACCTTACACGTTTAGCCTGGTGGCAAGAAGACTCTAACCCATGATCCGTTTACTGAGGATATTTCACGTTAGCACTGTGGTCGGTGCAAGCCGAATGAGGAATTTGTATCGACTCGGATTCGAACCCAGTTTCGCCTCATTGGAAGGCGAACGCACTGAGCCATTGCGGCTCTTGAGTTACATAATTATTAAGTTTCAAAGTTGTAACTAGTTAAAATAATCTTGAGCTTTTAATGTATTTCTATGAATGGAACTTCTTAAATTATATCTCGCTAACACGTAAAGAAATGTTTTTGCGTTTTCATATATAACTGCAGCTCAGTGTTCTAACCCCTACATGATTGTATTTTAGAACTACTTAAATGGATTAAAAAAATTAAAATGAATGTATTGTCCTTTTCTAAGAATTATCTAGGTTTGGCACCATACACTGATGTGTACCACTGCATGTTGAGTTGCCTAATTATTAAATTCAAAGGAAACTGAAACTAGTTAAATTAATCAGGAAGAGCATATTTAAAATGCATATTAATTTGCGAAATTCGAATCGGCTGGCCATCCTTTGGATTCGAATCCGGGCCACCTCATTGGAATGAGAGAGCTCTAATATACTTCTGTCTATTATAATATAATAATAATTTAAATATTAATTTTTTGATTTTTAGAACCGCCATGGTGTTTTTTAAGGCTTAAGTGGTAGGACACAGAAAAATTCTCGATTTTTCATACACAAATTTGTACAGACACTTTTTTTCTTAAATGTTTTTTTTCACATATAGGCTACTTCTAAGTGATTGAGCTTAATTTGCGAAATTAGAGATTGTTTATTATCATCTTTTTCAAAATAAATAGAATTCCTTAGATAGAACTTTTTAATTATTTTGAAAAGATTTAGCTAAAAATCGGACCATTTCATTTTTTTTTCAAAAATAACTTTTGCTTCCTATTTTGCAAGTGATATTCAAATTTCGTCTTGTGTTTTGCCTTTCTTCATTTTTCTTTACTAAATTTGGCACGATATTTCGACATTTTATGATACATATTATTGTATTTTGACATTTCTGGTAAAAAAAAAATAATTCTGGTTAATAAAACTAAAATTTACGGTAATTAAACCATTCATTTAGTAATTTTTACGTTCATATAATAAAGGTTTGCAAAAAAATCTGGTACTCAAAATTCTAGTACTTATTACCATACATTTAGTAAAAAAAACTGAAACCTTACTGAAAAGAAAATATAACCAAATAAGTGGTGTTCATGCCATGCTCCAACGTATCATGATAAAATTACCAAAGTTTAAATAAAACTATTACATGCATTGGTTTTAAATTTCGTTTCTGTAAAATCTTTATTTGAGAAGTCCCAGCATATCGACTTACAAAACCTATACGTAGCAAACAATATGACACGCAGTAAATCAGAGAAAGACAAATTTATTTATTCTGACAAATTCTTATATGTGACTTAACCTTTCAGCAAGAATTTGTCCTCTAAGTATTGCGCATCATTTGTATTCAATCCTTTCAAAGCGACCCGAATTTACAATCTCCACCTACAGCTTCAATTTAATGCATTCTAAGCGCGAGAAAAATGCATAGAAACAATTTTATTCATGTATACATTACGCTTACATTCATTTCCGAAACAAGAGTAAGACGGGTGTTCAAAACAAAAAGCAGTTGCAGCACCTCCAATCCTTGAATCTGTGAAATAAAGAAATAAAGAGTGTTACGCTTATACGAGACCCCGGAAATATGATCCTTGAATCAAAAGCCTAGCGTTACACCATCATGAGTTTACTGCGAAAAAAAAAGAAGCATATTGGACAAAAAAAGACCCGTATCACAGACAGTATAGCTTGGCGCCTTCTAAATCTCTTGTCGATCTAAAATATTTATCAGTTGCCGTAGAAATGCAGCCAACGTTTCTGAAATTAAGCGCAGCTGATAAATATTTAGAAGGTAAAAGCAGGCACAGTTCTTGCTTCCCCCCCGAATGCAACAACCCTGCTACAGCTACGCCCCATATATCTAGTTTTTGCTACCTCGTCTCAAATGGTAGAGACAGGTTCTGCATTTCTCTGTAAAAGCCTTGGTGGTTTAGAGGACTATTGTGATGCAAAACACGCTATAGCACAACTCATAAACGGATTTGCATCAAACTATTGACCGAAAGAACATAAAAGAAAATAAATAAATAGAGCAAAGAAATGAAGAATGGTAAAAAATCTACTTCATTTAAACTTGAATAACATTTTCAATTCTAAGTTTGAGGAATGTTTTGTATTTAGATGAAAAAGAATCATCCGAAGGCTATATTTCTTCGATTTAAAATATTCTAGATTGTTTTAGAATAGAAAATGTGTGAATGGTATAGATGTGAAAACACAATTTCTTCAGCCATATTGTTTGAATAAAACAAATTTATTTTAGATCTTGATTTATTTGACGAAAGACATACTTTTTGTCATTTAAATATAAAGTGAATAAAATTTTACTTGAAAAAAACTCTTAAAATACGCGAATGTAATGATGAAAGTCGTTCATAATGCGCTGTTAAGAAACAATCATAGTATTTGTTTTCGTTTTTAAGCTACTTAGTGAATAGTATCTTAAAATAATAAATAATTGAACAAAGAATTATTTTTTTTTACTTACTTACTTTATTTACAAAAATTGGGCACCTGGGCCACTTAGCGGCCCCTATCCCATACATCTAGAAATTTACAGAAAATTTATAGTAATAACATTTTGAATTTAGCAGTCGATGTGGTAGCTAATAGAAAAACAAGCACTTTGCTTGAGTAAATATAACATTTGAATATCAGATTCATCGAATCTAAGTTGACGTATATAAATATAAACATAATTTGACATATATAGACATAAGTTGACATAAATAACTATTAACATAAATTGATACATATTTCATTAATTAAATTTCTATATTTTAACTAGCACATATTTAATTATGGCATACATTGAAGTTCATTCGAAAACATTGTGGTAGCCATAAAAAAATCAAGCCGTTTGCTTGTGAAATAATAAAACAATGAAAAAATTTAATATGACAAATTGACATTTTTACTTAACACTAGAAATATTGATTGTAGACTTAAATTAAAAATAAAGATGAAACATGATCTGATATGTACAGTAATTAATTTTTTAAAAATGAAAGGCATAATTGATGAATATAGATAAATCATACCTTGATACATGATAAAAAAACATATTTGGAGAAAATGCAGTAAATATATTTTATCAGAGAAGTATTGCTCATTAAATACAATAAAACGATTAAAGTGGGTGTTAAAATTTATAATCTCTACTTACATAGTGATTATAAGGTTAAAATAATAGTTAAAATTTCTTATCATTGTTCTAATGATTGTTCTATTTTTTTCTAAACACGCATTTCATGTTATGTCATATTTTAGATGAATTGCAGAAAATTTGTGAATATCATACTTATTAATATCCGTATTTTCTACCGATATTATTTAAATGAAACAGAATTATTTTACACTTTGATTTATTTGATGAAAGACAGATTTTTTGTCATTTAAATATAAAATTTTACTTGAATAAAAATCTTAAAATACGCGTATTTAAAGATGAAAGTAGCTCATATTGCGGGGTTAGGACTTCAGTATTTGTTTGCGTTTTTAAGCTTCTTAATGAGTAGTGCTTTAAAATAATTAATAATTAAACAATAATTTTTTTTATTTTTTTAAAAAAATCATTCTGGTTTGATATGCTCCTTTTTTAAGTTTAAAATGGGTGTTAAAATTTTCAGTCATAAACATAGAGCTTATAAGGTTAAAATAAGAGTTAACATTTTTATTCATAGTTTTTAAACATTGTTTTAATCGTTGTTTTATTTTTTTTCTAAACACGCATTTTATGCTATGTCACATTTTAGATGAATAACAGAAAATTTGCGAATAGTATACATATTGATACTCCCATTTTCCATCGATATTGTTTGAATGAAACAGATTTATTTTACACCTTGATTTATTTTGAAGAAAATTTTTACGTTAGCTTCACAACAAGTGAATAAAATATTTGTTTAAAATAAGTGTTTAAAAAATGTAACTATAATAGTTCATAAAGTGCGTTTAAAAAATGGAGATTGTATTTATTGCCGTTTTAAATTTGCTTAATGATTAGAATAAAAAAAAATGTATTAATAAACAATAAATATGTAAAACTAAGCTAAATTTCATGTTGGTTTGGTTTCACGTTTCTTTATGATTAAAGACGGTGCTAACTTTTTTAATCATTTCATAAAACAGATCATTTTTCAAGTTTAAAATAGGACACATATAATTTGAATAAAACATAAAATAAGCCATGCATTTTAAATCATTGTTTAATAATGAAAAGTCGCTTTTTATCTTATACCCAGTTTCATTGAATACGCATTTTGAGCGTTATGTCCATTTTTTTCCAAGCATGCATTCATGTTAGATACATTTTCTTAAACGCGCATATCAAGGTACGTTTGTTTTCGTAAGCGCGCTTTTCAGTTATACTAGGTTTTTCAAAACCGCAATCAGAGCTAAACCCATTTTCTTTTACTTGATTTTGGAATAATATTCCAATTAAAAATGTAAATTAATTGCAATAAATACTTTATTTACAAAATTTTAGTTTATTTCAGACCTGAAAGTGGGACGGACAAACGAAAAAACCAGGTAGTAAAATTGTTGTTGTTGTTTCTAATGCCAGGGGCCACACTAGCAAGCCTGCCTGGTGAAACCGAGCAAATTTAAGGCAGAGGGTGCGTTTCTTATTTTTCAGTGGCGCCATCTACGACCAAGAATTCGTCTTCAGCCACACACACGTCACACCATTCATACATCCATTCATTCATCCACAGATCGTGATTTTTGACCTGGATCAGAGAACGACCGATCCCCATTACCCATAGAGGTATTGATTTGTTATGGGAACATGGAGGACTTTGCCACTCGACAGATTTAACGTGCATCAGTCACCACTTACTACACAGGGAGTCTTCAGCCGGCGGGATTCGAAAGGTAGTAAGATAATTTCAATTAGCTAATTTTTGGAAAAGATATATATATATATAAGTTCAAAATGAAGAATAAAACAAAGAAAAATTATAGACATATAAAAAATGGGGGTGGGAAATAATAAGTAAAAAAATAACAAACATTTTATTAAAAAAAAAAAAAAAAGAAAAAAGTGAAATGTTAATTAAAAAACCGGAAAAAAAAAGATATAATCTTTTCTTCAGCCCACACGATTATATCCGCAAAACAGAGTGCTTTCTGATATTGTATCAATAAAGCCAAAGCAAAATATATTAATACAATATAAGATTATATCTTTTTTTTCCGGTTTTTTAATTAACATTTCACTTTTTTTTTTTTTTTTTTTTAATAAAATGTCGTTTGTTATTTTTTTACTTATTATTTCCCACCCCCTTTTTTTCATATGTCTATAATTTTTCTTTGTTTTATTCTTCATTTTGAACTTATCTAATGAGTGCTGTTTACTTGCAGCTTAAGCGCAATAAATGATACTTATTGTTTTTGTTAACTTTCTTAGTGTTTTCTTGTATTTATTTATTTATTATATATATATATATATATATATATATATATATATATATATATATATATATATATATATATATATATATATATATATATATATATATATATACATATATATATATATATATATATATAAATATATATATATATATATAAATATATATATATATATATATATATATATATATATATACATATATATATATATATATATAAATATATATATATATATATATATATATATATATATATATATATATATATATATATATATATATATATATATATATATATATATATATATATATATATATATATATATATATATATATATATATATATATATATATATATATATATATATATATAAGTGAATAAATATTATTTACTAATGCAATTATATTAACACTATATTTAAATTATACAACTAGGTTTAATAATACAACGTTGGCCTTAAAGTTAGCTGCTATCAACTCTTCCTAAAAACAAGCGAGAATAAAATAATATTTTCACTAGTTTATCTTTTCCTTCTCGATGTATATTAGCTTTAATTTCTGATAAAAATATTAACTATATTTAATTAATACAACAACAATTTAATTAATACACAATAAATAATTTAATTAATATACTATATTTATTAATAAAATTATATTAATAATATATTTAATTAATATTATATTTAATAATGCAATGTAAGCCGTTAAGTTGGCTGCTATCAACTCTTCCTGAAAGCAAACGAGAATAAAATAATATTTTTACCAGTTTATTTTTCTTTTCCGTCTTGATTCCTGATAAAACTATTAGTAAGTGCAGATAAATCTCAAATCCTAATTATACAAAAAAGAGAAAGAAAAATATTACCACAGTGCAAACCAAAAATGTTCAATAACCAAATACCCATAGTCAACAAAGCAAACTACCTCGGCCTCATAATAAATAGCAAACTCACCTGCAACGACCATATCAAAAATAAAATAAAGCAAATGCAGCAACAATAGTAATACAACTACTCAGCTACAACCAGAATATGTCATTAAAACTAAGAAAACCGCTCTATACATCGATGATCAGACAGACATCGATGATCAGACCAGGTGAGGCATATGTGATCATCGATGACAGACATCGATGATCACATATGCCTCACCTGTCTGGACAACCATACCGGAATATCTCATGCTAAAGCTCAACCAATGCCAAAACAAAATACTAAGAAGAATCACCTGTGCCAGATGGTTTATCAGAAGTGAAAACATTCACAAAGATCTCAAGATTCCGACCCTATCACAATATATTCATAAATTAAATGCAGATTTCTTCAACACGACCAAAAAATGTAATGCAGCTAACTTTAACCAGACATTTAGCTTTGGATCAAAAAATCTACTTTAGCTACAAAAAAGATATAAAATATGGACTCATATCACAATCATCAAAATAAATAAAAACTTTAACAAATTTCTTATCACAGATTCGGTCCACGTATAACATCAACTTCAACAACTACAATATAGAAAGTTCTATCAAGCGTTTCTCCACGTTGACCATCAACCAGCATCCAAAACTCAAGTCACACATAGTTTAGAGCAAGCTGCTCCGTTTCATTTTCATTATTATTATTTATTCAAACAAAGTGCTTCAATCCCCCTGACAACAAACACATTGCCTGCTAACCTCAACGAAATCAAACAAAATGACAAATACTTTACGATGAATGGGATAGCTTCGTGGCCCAGCCACCCAGATTTAAAAGCAAGACAGAACAAGATGATAAGACTATGAACTCTATTTAATTATTTTATGATTATCATCACCATAAATTAATGCGCAATACTATAATTTTGTATTATTTCGTTAAATAATACAAAATACAAATTGATTAAATAATTCTCGAAACGTATAACATAACTTATCTTCGCATGGACTGCAAAATCTGAAGAAATCGAAATTCTAAACAGGTGTGTTAATGGACCTGTAAAAAAATTAATTTAATTGATTTCCAGTAAAACTCTTTTAAAAATCAATGCATGAACTGAAGCAGAAATATGATAATTGAGCACGTGCTTTTGATGGACATAATGCAAATGAAATAAGAGCAGTTGAGTTGTGAAGCTTTTATTTTTAATGAGTACCGTACGTCGAGGTCAATTAATCAGTGAAAAAATGTTAAGTTTTAATGAAATTATATTACTAATGCATAAGTATTGGAAAACATGCACCCACTTGACTTGAAATAAGCACTTCTAGAAGAGGAAAAGACCGTTAAATTTTAATCACCCCCTTGCCCGAATAGCTTTTTTCCGCTAGTGGTAATAAATTACCCGCCTCTTCTATGTATTTGGGGTAAATTGAAAATTTGGTAATAGATAACGGATGCATGCGCTGAATTGTTCCATTGCATCTAGAGTTTTTAAAAACAAACGGTAAATTTATTTTAATTTAAATATTAATTGATGAAAATTATTTTGATTTAAGATTTGTGAATTTTTTGACTTTTTTATGTATGCAAAAGAAATGAAGACTCGAGATTAATAATTAATTCCTATGTTTTATTATTATTTAATCAAAACAAATTTATCTTCTGCTTTTAAAAATTCTAGATGAAGTGAAACAATTCAGATAAATCTATTGCTATGTGCTCCAACGCAAAACTAATTTATATTCAAAAGTTAAACACTAAAAAAAGTTTTAAAGGAATAAACACTTAAAGCCATAAATACGAGAATCATGTCAATATAATATCTTAAATTACTTTCGTAACTATTCAATACAATTTAATGTCAAAATAGTTTAAACTAATTTAGTTAGAAAGATGAGATAGTTGATGCAATCTAATTTTCAAGAAACATAAGTTAAGCAGACACGATATTTGCTGTTTATTACCAAAATAATATTTTCTAGAATTAAAGTAAAGTGCATATACTCTTACAAGTTTAATGAGGTCGTTTTAGTTTTCTGTAAATAAATAAGAAATGGGAAACTCATCGTGAAATCAGAAAACATTTGGTTTATCAGAAATATTAATGATTTAAAACTCTAGCTAAAAGCATTTTGCGATACAGATTTAAATTTAGCACATTAATAATTAAAATATGGCGTTTTCATTAATATTAATATTAGATGGTATACGTGATTTGGAGTTATATTACAATTTCTAGAGAAATGAGAAATCATTACAAACTAGTCATTAAATCAAATCTACAAATTCAAAAAACAATTTATAACGTGTTTGAGGTATCAAATATAGATTGTAAAAAACAATTCTTTGAATATTAATGCTTATTAATAGGTAACTCTAAAAATTTAATTTGTTATCGTGTTTTATTTTATTTTATATTAATAAATTATTGCTTGATATGTTTAATGTTTTTATAGCATTTTGTTTAACGCGTAGTTAGTAAAGTATAGTTCCCATAGTTAAGTTGAATGGAGCATGGAGTAAGTTATCAAACTTACTATAAAAATTAAAACCAAATATTACATTAAAAAATGTTGCTTTTTTAAACTATATTTAATTAAATTTATTTCAGATTCATTGGTCAAAGAATTGTAAAAGAGCAACTCCTTAAATATTATTAATACTCATAAATAAGTATCTATTAAAATTTACTTCATAATCATATTTTTTTTCTGTTTAACTTATAAATTATTTTTTTATATGTTTAACTTTGTCATTGTATTTTGTTTAACTCGTAGTCATTAAATTATGGTTCTCACTGAAAAGTTGAATAAAGCATGAAGTAATTTATTAAACTGTAAAAATTAAAACCAAATATTACATTAAAAATGTTGCTTTTTTAAACTATTTTTAGTTAAATTTATTCCCGACATTTTGGTCAAAGAATTGTAAAAACGCAATTATTTGAATATTATTACTGCTCTTAAATAAGTAACTATTAAAATTTACTTTACAATCGCATTTTATTTTCTGTTTAATTTATAGATTATTGTTGGATAAGTTTAATGTTCTCAATGTATTTTGTTCGATGAGTAGTTATTAAAATATGGCTCTCACTGTGAAGTTTAATGAAGTATGCAGTAAATTATTAATCTGTAAAAATTAGAACCAAAAACTACATCTAAAACAAAAAAATTTTTGTTTGACCTACATGTATTTAAATTTATTATTTGCGTACCGGTGTATTGAAGCATGCTGTAAACTACAAGAAAGTAAAATTTATAAACAAAAATTAATATGTGAAACATAAATTTATCTATCATTTTAAATAGTCATTATTAAAGTATATTCTTTACACAGAGGTGAAATAAAATATGCAATGAGCTCCACAAATGTAAATTTTAAATTGAAAAGAAATTAAATAAAGAAAAATTAAATCAAAAATTGAATTTTATTTCATGTATAATTATTTAAAATCTTTTTATGCAAATAGGTGTAGTGAAGTATGCAGTAAGTTATAAAAATGTAAATTTTAAGACTAAAAATTAGTATTAAAACAGAAATTTGTGTTCGGTGTATTCATTAAAGTATATTCTTTATGAAAAAGTGAAGTGTAAAAAGGAGTAATTCATGCAAATGTAAATTTTAAATAAAAAAAAAAAGGAAATTGAAATAAAAAATTTAATTTTATTAAATGTATTGTTATTTAAGTTTATTCAGCATATATATATTTTATGTGAAGTATGTAATAAGTAATTAGAGTGTAAATATTAACCCACTTGTGGTTTAGAAAATGGGAAAAATTGGGTGAATGTTTCTCCCCAATACATTATTCTCCTATTTAATAACATGGAAAAGCCGGTTTTGCTGTACGGAAAAGACTGCAGGTTAAAATACTTTCTACGTGCAGAACCGTCAATATGTTAAGACTAAAAATTGATATTTAAAACAGAAATTTGTGTTTTTTGTAACGTATATTCATTAAAGTATATTATTTACAAAGGTATGAGATGAAATGCTCAGTATGTTATGCAAATATAAATTTTAAATAAAAAAAGGAAATTTACAATAAAAATTTCATTTTATTTAATGTATAGTTATTTAAGTTTATTCTATACAAATACGCGAGCATTAAGTTATTAGAATTAGTAAAAAAAAATTAAAACCAAAAATTAATATTTAAAACAGAAATTTGTGTTTGGTGTAAGTAATATTCAATATTATTTACAAAGAGTTACTGTAAACTATTCAGTAAATTATTAAAATGTAAAATTTAAAGTAAAATTAATTTTTTTTAAGGGAAAGTTGTTAAAGTTCATTCTTTACAATTCGGTAAAGTATAGTTATTTATTAGAATGCAAAATTTAAAAAAAAATTAAATTTCAAACGTAGAATTAATTTATTTTCAAACTAAGAAAAAGGGTTTCATTACTCTATAAGGAAACTGAAAGAACTCAATAAAGTTTTAAGAAAAAAAATTATTGCTGTGTGCAATCCAAGCAAAAAATGCTTCTCTTCTTTTTTTACACAAGTGCACTTGTACAGAACAATAGATTAGAAGAGCACTATGGCTGAAAAAAAACTGTCTCGTCTTTGGATTGAAAAAAAAGTATTTTTTTTTTCCTTTTTAAAGTTTATTCCAATGTAACAAAACAGTAACCTCCGGGGTGGAATGTGAGCAATTTTGAGATTTCAAATGAGAAATATTCTTGTGATGTATGTGAGAAAATATTTTTTTCCTTTTTTTTTGCAAGCAATTAAACACTTATTCATTTTTTTTTAATCTTGCAATGATTTTCAATGAAGCTGTGACTAATTAATATTCCACACAAAAAATTAAACAGAATCGTTAATAAATTGTATTTTAACAGGACCAGCAAAAACTACCTATTGTTATAATTGCTCGGAAAAATGCTTAAATAACAATTTATTTAATTGTTGTTCTACTATATTATAAAAAAAACAATCAAATAACGATAAATAAGATTGTATTCAAACTGCTAACTGGAAGAAAACCGTTTATAAACTGCTTTCACATAATACTGTCAAACATCCAGATTTTTATCGCAACTAATGGACCCACATAATGAAGCAGCTTAGTTCCTTGCAGCTGAGTGCATGTTATAGACAAGAGAGCAATTTTGTCAACCTCATGACACACAGAACGGAGGTTTTCGACCTAGCGTTGACACCACTTTATGCCCCCCCCCAATCTTTTCAGCACATGAAGAGTTTCCAGTGTTCTGCATTAACCAAATTGTGAATCTAAACTATCAGAATGCAATGCTCTATTTTACGCATAGATGCATGAAACTTCTTAATTCAAAGTTCAAAATTTTCCATTTCTTACGATAGGTGAAACAACAAGATAAACTAATTAAACCACATTCCACAGTTCATTTGATAAAACCCAACTCAACCAAAACTTAATTGCAATACCCATTATCTAACAAAGGGCTTTGCTCCAATGTCAAAATATTTGTTTCGGTTTTGAAACCATGGTAGTTGTAAATTGTTGAAAACCCATATAGCTTTGTATCCATGCTTTTTTAACTATATTAGTTGTAAACTTTTTAAGAGCCATAAAAGTAAAAAAAAATTCTTTACAGTAAACTTTACGGTTAATTAGATGGACAGACTGTTGCTGTTTATTTCACCATAATTTCAGAGGGAAATTCTAACAGTGCAGAATTATACAGTTCATGATATTCGGCACAAACGGCTAAAGGTACAAAGCTTATCGATAGCTATATTTAACTATAATTCAACTTTCGATTATTTTTCTTATTATTTGTCCGCCTTTTGGGTCGGAGCATCGTTTTATTTTTTAAAAGGTGTGTTTTTCTGATTGAATTTTTTTAATAATCGTAGTTGAACACCTGATCTAATTTTGTATTTACGACTACCAATGTGCAATTCCATTGCCTGGTAATTTTGAACCTAGTCCAGAAGACAAATGAACTCTTAGATCATGTATTGGGAGAAATTTCACTTCGTGGATGACTTTTTGATGTAACTAACCCACATTTGCGTTACATGGAGAGGAAAAGCCCGAAAACCTCCCACAGTTATCTTAACGGGAAGGGACACTAATAACCCATCATCCTTCTACCACTGAGGATATTTTACTTCAGCACTGTGATCAGCGCGAGTCGGGTGCGGAATTCGTTTCGTATAGCCATCGCTGTGATTCGAAACTGGGTCACCTCAATGGGAGGCGAGCGCCCTCTCACCTAAGCCAACACGGCAAACCTGGAAATCTATTTTATTTTTTAACCGTCGTTGAACAATCGATCCAATTTTTGGGTTTATGACTACTAATGCTCAACTTTGCAGCCTTGTAATTTTGAACCCAATCCAAAAGACAAGGGAACTCCTGGATCTAGTATTGGGAGAAATTTGCCTTCGTGGAGGACTTTTTGACGGAACTAACCCGTATTTGCGTTGCAAGGCGAGGAAGACCACGTGAACCTCTCACGGTTAGCCTGATGGCAAGGGGACTCTAACCCATGATCCGTCTACCACTGAGAATATTTTGCATCAGCGCTGTGGTTGGTGCAAGCTGGATGTGAAACTCGCATCGACCAGCCGTGACTGAGATTCGAACCCGGTTCCTCGCATTGGAAGACGAACGCTCGAATCCTTACTTAGGGCACATCATCAAAATTAAAATTGCATAGTTGGTCGTTCAGAATCTACAGCGTCAACTGTCAAAAAATTGTGAGTTAAATATAGAAGTGATGAGGAAAAAAACCTGTGCTCCGTCACATGAATTTGATGCACGATTTTTTTTCAACCTTCACCGTTTTTTTTAAATTATTTTTTTTAAATCATTTTTTATTGAACGTTGTAGGCAAAGTATATCGACATAATAGTAGATAGATAGTTTGATAGTAATCTTATTTATTTCATGACTTATTTCTTATGATTTGATGTCTTACTAGCATCACTTTTTTAATCATAATATTATGATATTTCTAAATACTATATATTTCCATTTTGTATTCTATTCGTAATTTTATATTTTTATTCCATTTATAAAGAGCAGTTTTAGAAAAAAAATTTATATTTGAATTTTCTAAAAAGCATTTCTAACTAAAACAGAAATGTAATAAATTGCTTCTTTAAATTACTTTCATCTATAAATAAATGCCTTTTTGGATCAATTTCTTAATTAACATATAATACAGCGTCAAATATTGTAAAAATTTTAGAATGAATATTTTTGCTCAAAAAATTCTTCAACAATTTCCATAAATACATTTACTTTAAATGCGAATTTTTATTACGAACATAGAAAATAATTTAATGTAAGTTCTAACGTTATTTCTTAATAAGAAGCTTTAAATTTTCTGTGAAATATAATAGATTTATTTTTGAAATCATCTTCAATAAAAATTTAGTTTTTTGTCATTTATGTATAGCAAAAAACGGCTTCTTTATCAGAAGTCTTTTTAACTAATAAATATGTTATATTTTATGTTATAGCAGAATTCTTAAAATAAAACTGTTTAAATATTTTAGTAATAAAATTATATCTTTTCACTGAAGTAATTGAACGAAGAAAGTTTCTAAGACACACTTTACTAAATCTTTCAACGTTGATGTTAATTAACATAAGCTTAACTATATTCTGAATAATTTATAGTTTTATAAATTATGCAATGAATACTTCATGCTTGCAGCTTACTAAGAATGCGAATTAGGTATTGGTTTTAGTCCAACTCTCTCTATTTCATGTAGGATATTCCCTTAAATATTAAACACCTCATTACTATCATGTCATCGTAACTGATTATTTTTATCAGGGCAAGCCAAAAAAATATTCTTTAATTAAAATAAATATATTATATTTATTCAACATTTCCTTAATTCTCAAATCCCATTGAAAGGAGAAATGAATGAAAAAATTTTCAAGTTAATCATTTAGTTAGAACATCAAGATTTTTATTAACTTTCTAAAACTATCCAGTTTCTTGTATTCAAAAAATAATTATGAAAATTGTTAAAAGTCTAACAACCAATAATGAAACCCACTCTTTTGACAATTAACGATATTTAAAAAAGAAATAATAATTTGTGGTGACAAATGTTTCTTCCTTTTTAATTATTATTCATAAAAACTAATCATAAATATCAAAATTTAATAGTTGATAATCATCAACAAAACAATAAATGAAAATAAATTCTTAGTAATCAAATATCATTCAATGAAACAACAATTTCGGAGGGGTTATTTACTTATTTTTTTATTTTATTTTTTTTGCTGCATGAGATTTTTCTGTAGCAAATCTTAGATACTTTCGTATCGCTGATTTTATATCTGAAATTAGTTTCTCTCTCTTCGCAAACAAAAGTTCTTAAATTACATTTTTAGTTTAATGTTTTTCGAAGCAAACAAGTTTAGGAAAGCTAGATATAACAAGGGGTCCCATAAATTTCATATTTTATATTTTATAACCGCCGTTGAACAGTCAAACCCTTTTCTTTTGGTTGATGACTACCGAATGTTCAACTCCATAGCTTGTAATTTAGAACCTAATTCAGAAGACAAGGGAACTCCTGAATCCAGTATTGGGAAAAATTTTCTTTCTTGGAGGACTTTTTGATGGAATTAACCAGCATTTGCGTTATATGGAGAGGAAAACCACGAAATCTTCCCATGGTTATCCTGCCAGCAAGGAGACTCTAACCCGTGATCCGTCTACCACTGAGAATATTTTACATCAGCACTGTGGTCGGTGCAAGCCGGATGCGAAACTTGTATCGACCAGCCATTAATAGGTTTCGAACCCGGTTCCATTCATTGGAAGGCGAAAGCTCGAACCCTTACTTAGGGCACATCATCAAAATTAAAATAGCTTAGGAACCCATGCCCGGAAATGTCTTCTTACTCCGCTAGGAGCGCATCTCTATCATAAACTGCTTCTTTGTGAACAGGTTAAGCTTCTGTAGCCGCTTACAACGATATTCCAGAACATGGAGAACATGGATGTCTATGCAATTTTCTTTTTAAATTTAAGCACCAACTTTGACATTAAATAGACGAAAAATGTCATTTTAAAAAATAAATCTGCAGCTTTAGGAGCAAAACTAATTTCATATTTGAAATCCCACAATCGGATTAGATAAGATCAAGTATTTGTATAAATGCAAGAAATTTTTTTTCCCCATTGTTATCATTCAACCAATAAAAATGGTTGATTTAACTTTTTTACATTATTACGGTTTGTGGTGCAATATACATTTATGAAAACAATATTTAAGGAAAATTATTTCAAAACGTATTTGAGGAAAAGTACTTTTAAACTTTTTTTGACATAACTTTTTAAAGTTAAAGTGGTTCTCATAATAAGAAACTATTCACTAACCTTAAACATATTAATAATATATTTGGCATCATATTAAAATGTTAAAATTTTTGTAGCTATAGCATTGTTTTACAATAAAGCACAGATAATAAAATAATTGCAATAAATATGAATTAATTAATGACCTACTTCTGAAATGTCTAAAATGTATTGAAGTTCAGGAAGCTATAGATTTTTGATTTATATATAAATTTAAAATTTATTCTTAAGGAGCATAGTTTATTTATAAGAAAGTCTGAATATGAATTATTAATTCTAACTACAAATGTTTGTTAGAAACCCGGAACTGTATACTAGTAATTTATACTATTATTTAATAATTTATCTTGAATTGTTATTAAAATTAAAATTTTTAAATAAGATATTAAAAGCCCAAAAAGTAAGGCTGAAAATTAGGCATGCAGCTGAAAACCATTTTTACCATAAAATTTTACGGAACAAAAAATAGATATACCGTAATTTTCACATTTATATTAGCTGTTAAATTACGGAAAACTTGCAATTAAATAAATATTATTGTTAAAATTACGGTATAAAATTTTAAAGTAAAAATGAATTCTTCAGTAGAATGGATTTTACGGATGATGCACCCGGGTTGATAATACTTTTTACCGTAAGTTGATTAGGAACTTTTTACTATGTAGTGTTTTAGGTTCAATCATTTTTCGGAGATTTTTTTAAAAAGAAAATTAGAATATCGTATTTTGAAAACATTTGCATTATATCGTTTTGCTATTACTGAAAGCTAGTGATCCTGAACCTAAGAACAAAAAAAATTTAGAAAAAATATTTTACTACTTTCATTATGCAAAATAGCTATTACTTGATTCCTATTGAAGCATTTTGAAACGTTTTCATGGTGCTACATTTTGCTTGTGAGAAAAAATTTAAACTGAATTATATTGCAATATTTTAAAATTTATCCTTATGATTCTTTGTTGGATTATCATTGTCTGTCATCATTAATCCATTATATCTGAGCCGCGATGGCTCAGGGGATAGAGCGTTCGCCTTCCAATGAGGCGAAACGGGCTCGAATCCCAGCGAATACGCAATTCCGCATCCGACTTGCACCGACCATAGTGCTGACGCAAAATATCCTCAGTGGTAGATGCATCATGGGATAGAGTCTCCTTGCCGTAAATCTAAAAGTGGGAGGTTCTCGTGGTCTTCCTCTCCATGTAACGCAAATGCGGGTTAGCTCCCTCAAAAAGTCCTCCACGAAGGCAAATTTTTCCCAATACTCGATCCAGGAGTTCCCTTGTCTTCTGGATTGGGTTCAAAATTACAAGGCTACGGAGTGGAACATTAGTAGTCGTAAACCCATAAAATTGGGTCGGCTGTTCAACGACGGTTTTGAAATAAAGAAGAATTCAATATCTCATTATTCTAATTATTTCGATTTTTTATTTAAGCCAAGAATTAATAAATTGATAAAAATTTTTGAGAAATATGGGCTTATAACATGAAAAGCTTTTATATGTCGCACATTCACCACTTGAAAATACGCACTGGGTTGTAAGAAATCTATGAAATTATCAGATGAAAAAATATAAAAATATAAAATCAAAAACATAAAATGAAAAAATGTTTTCGTATATAATAATTTGATATCTGCGATTTGATAATATCTCATTATTTTTGGTTTTTTTGAACCTGAGAAAAAATTCTGCCAAATTACCATACCGTATGGTAATTTGACCAGACAGACAATTTGACTGCTCCATGGTATTGACATTTCTGGTGAAGAACTTCATAATTCTGGTCAATAAAATAAAAATATACGGCATTCAAACCATTCATGTGGCAATTTTTCCGTTGATATGGAAACGGTTTACCGAATATTCTGGTTTTCAAAATTATACTTCTTATTACCACACGTTTAGTAAAATATACAAAACTGAAAAGTAAATTTGACTGAGTAAATGGTTCTTAGGTCCTGTTCCAAGGCATAATGAAAAAATTATT
The DNA here is from genome assembly GCF_982258835.1 of Parasteatoda tepidariorum. Lineage (NCBI taxonomy): Eukaryota > Metazoa > Arthropoda > Arachnida > Araneae > Theridiidae > Parasteatoda > Parasteatoda tepidariorum. Next base: position 30,063,039 of record NC_141766.1, read on the forward strand.
AAATTTTACAGCATTTACCAAATTTTACCAAGTATTGCGAAACCATATTTTATTTTTAATTTTACCAAAATCATTAAAGTGCTTCGGTAAAAATTACACAGATTTTTTTTTGGTGCTCCCTTAGAGCCAAAAGCAAGGTAAATTTTACCTTATTCTGAAAGTTGATAATAATTTTTTTTCTCCGTGTTCTTATTTAATTTGTCCTTAAAAAATATTTTCCCTAATCTTTGAGCCAAAACGAAAATAGGTTACTTTTTGCTTAATAATTGTAGTGTTTTGCTTAATAATTGTAGTGTTTTGCTTAATAATTGTAGTGTTTTGCTTAATAATTGTAGCGTTTGCTTAACAATTGGGTGACGATTACAGCCAATACTTTTAAAAGTGGACAACTACAGAATAATTAATTGCGTATGCAGTACATTTCCTTAAGATTTTATTTTAATCGATTTAATAAACACGATATAATCATCTATATATTTCGTAAACCATGTTTACTCAGCATTATTTGTATCACCTCTGAATAAATAGCAAAAGCGATTAATGCAAAAAAGAATTTCGAACTTTAAAAATTAACCAAAAAAACATAAAAAATTGCATAATTTATTTCTCCTCAAATCTAAATTAACAAAAAGTTTCTAAACGAACATAAGCAATCTTTCAAAAATAAACTTCTAGCATGCTGTTTATTTATTACTAAAAAAATGGAGCCATCTCTGCTTTTCACCAAAATTTTAAAAAATGCCCCTTTTAATTTAATGAAAATAGTATAATAATTTCCCTAAAAATGTATTGTATTATTATTCTTAAAAGTAATATATCAAATCAAGTTTTAAAAAAAATACATTAAAGTTTTTGAAAAACATGTCATTTTGTAATATAATGGGAAAATATTCAAAGCTTAGCTAAAAGCATCCACACACAGAAACAAACATTCCGTGCAGAATATTAAAATCCTTAAATTGTGTAATTTACAGTTTACAAACACCGCAAATAATGGGTTTAGTCTTTTAAAACTCCCAACTTATCAAAATGCTTGTTTCAAAGTTCCCCATTCTTTGATATCAAAAATTTCGGAAAAAGCATTTTACTTTGCCATCAATATTTGCATTGCACTTAACATAAGTAATAATGATTCCACATTCGTGTAATCGGACTCTGCTCAATCTTTAAACGCATTATTACGTTTTTTTCCCCAACAACTTCCCCATTTTTCCCTTTTCAAAATTTACCTTCGCTGCGTGACGATTTAGAGCGTTGCCATTTATACCAATAACAATAACTTGTCCGTCGTTTTGCGATCATTATATTTCTAAATCGATGAAGCCTGCGTTACGTGCTCCAAGTTTCTAAAGTGCTACTGGCGTGACCAATACCTATGGATCGATTTAACCGATCTTTTGAGGGGGGGGGGACAAAGTTTTTCGCTTGAATTGGGGCTCGCATAAGCATGGCGAGTGGAGGAAATTTAGTTATAGCAAGATTGGGGCTGAAAAGTTTTCTGTAAGTCCGTGATTACAAAAATGCTGATCATTTAAAGAATAAAGGAAACCAATAATGTGATAAAGTAAATGAGAATAATCTGGCCTCTCTCAAAGTGTTGCTAAAGATCGGTAATTTGATTTCTTGAGACAACTAATGTTTTAATACCATTGACGATTCAATTAACTTAGGGGGGAATGATGTTATCAGCCGATAGAGGGAAATTTTAAACCGTGAAATTCTCAATTCCAAATAGCGAACCTTTTTTTTTACTTTTATTTAGCACTTGAAGTTTAGTCAGTGATAAAATAGAGTTTGGATTTTTAAAGGAGTAAAGCTGAGACACTATTTGTCCTTAAGGACTATGTGTAAAATTTTAATTGCATTTTAATTAAGAACTAATCACGCTTTTATTAATTTTTAATCAAGCAGTAAGTAATTTGCAGTAATCAAATTATTGTGTTTCAAAAAAAATTATTTTTTAAAAGAAAAAAATTAGTATATATTTATATTTTTTTAAAAGAAAAAAAAGAAGAAATAAAATGTATATAATTTTTTTTTTTAAATTATGTTATTTCATTTTATTTCTATAATTTTCTTCTTCTCTTTTCATTTTTCTGTAATCTTTTTTCCATGTTTTCTCAAAATTTTGAACTTGTTTTATGAGTACTATATACTCGCAACTTATACGCAGAAAAAAATAGGACTTATTAATATTTTCTTCTTCCTTTTTTTTCTTATATATATATATATATATAGATAGATATAGATAGATAGATAGATAGATAGATAGATAGATAGATAGATAGATATATTTATTACATATATACGAATGTATAGGCTTAAATGTTTGCTGACGTAAAAAAAAAATTATTTCATAAAAAATATTTATAACCATTTGAATTATAATCTTTTTAATAAGCAATTCAAATTTCTTTGATTAACATAGAAATATAAAGTGACAAAGATTGTATTAAGTGTATAGCTAAATTTCAAAAATTTTAAAAAGCCTTAATCAGCTATACTGCGGCAAAATCACCTAGTACTATCTCAGACATAATTTAATATCAAACGATTTTATTAACTAAAACAATTTCAATGTAATAACATTCAATTGCATGAGATGAGTTGTAAGATAGTATTTATATGAAAAGTTTGACTCCGAATCAAAACTGAAAAAAAGCGAAAAAGTACTGGATGTTTTCTATAAAGCTACCCAATTGTATAATCTGCAAATCGAGCAACAAAAATATTTAAGATTAGAAAATGTCACATAATATTTTTATTTTCTTCGGAAGAAGTTGTGTTTGATACCTTTAAAAATAGCCAAATCTATAATGTCAAAATAACTTATTCATTTGTGAATCGTGACAAATTTTAAATTTTAGTCGGGAAGGGGTTTCTTGAGATTATTAAATTTTTAATTAATTAAATTAATAATTAAATTAACTAATGATTAATTAAATTTCTAAATAATGAATTTTCTCCTAGACAAATATTATTAAGGAAATTTATTTGGTAGTGCTTTTAAGGAAGTAATAACCTATAATTACATATTATAAATAGGTAACCCACTCATAACATAAATTTAAAAAATACATTTCAGTGCTTAATTTTTTTTTGGAAATTAGGCATCCTGATTAAACATATCATCCTGATTCTTTCGAAGCTTAGGATGGTATATCATTCTGATTTTTAATATATCTTTTTGATTAAAACACCGAATCAGATTTTTAATATCGAGGGCATGTTCATAATTATCAGAACTTATTCCTGACCTATTCGAATGAATTTCTTTCGGATATTTTCATTAATAAATCATTTCATTATTAGATATAGATAATAACACAGGTGATTTTTTCGTGTGATCAGTTTCGAGTAAAAAAAAGTCAGTTATTTAAAACAAAATAGTTTAGTGTAGCATCCTGATTTTTTTTAAAACTTAGGATAAAAAAGCATTGCCGGAACAGCCCATTGTGTGCAAGGTGGTCATGGCTCCACAATTTCGTGACCAATGGTCAGCACTGCGTATTATATCACTCATTCTGATTTTTAACATATCATTCTGATTAAAATTCAAAATCAGGCTTTTAATATGGATGGTATGCTTAGGATTATCAGAATTTATTCCTGGCTTTTTCAAATGAATATCTATGGTATATTCTTATTAATAAATCATTTTTATCAGTATACATAGAGGGCAGTACAAGCAATTTTTCTGTGCAGCGCTTGAAAACATCTGAAGCGTTTGTGATATATTACAGACATTGAAATTTTTGTTAACAGTAGTTGTCAAAACGCTGACATTTATACGTTTTAGAGAACGAATAAAATCATTCCTGAGATTTTTTTAATGAATTTATGCATGTTTAAGGATTTAAATATTATGCATTTTTTGACGTTTTTGCTGTCTTTTGTACTATATGGTTCTGCTACTTGACAGAAATTTCAACATAATCGCGATAAAGATTTCAATACGTATCTGCTACAACTACCAGCATTTAAATTATTTAAACGATAGAGTTTCTTTTCTTAAAACGAAGCAAAATTTCTCCACTGATTCGCTCGTAAAATGAATTCTGAATATTATTTGACATTTCAAATTTCATTCAAAGTATCGAGTATGTAAATATATTTTGTTCATTTCGTTCAGCTAAAATCAATTTTTTGAATTATTTTTCTTACTATGTTCCCAAATTTCGAGATAGCTTTTTAGAACTTGAACATATCGAATTACTTTTCGAACCCGTCGAATGTTAATACTCTAGAGAGTGAGAAAGCGATTGCTTCAGCTCTATTTTTCGAAGAGTGCAATACTTTTTGGATATTAGTTTCAGCGAGAAGAAGATATTTTCAGACACGATGATGTTAAGTTGCTTAGGACTGTCAAATTCAGATTTTGGATATCTTTCAAATCTAAATTTTTCAGTTTGTATAATTTTATAGGCTGCAATAAAGAATATATTTCATCATATATATTGTACAACATAGAATACATTTCACCATGATATAAACTTTACATAAGCAAGTGGTTTTCTTAAAACACGTTTTGAAATTCTTTAAGTGCAAAAAGTAATTTAAATTATGCGTCTAATAACTTGATATGATTAAGAATTCAAAAAATTTTATTCAATTATTTGTTATTTATTGTTGTTAAATAGTTAAGATTTATTGGTTAACATAAGAAGTTTATGACGGTTAAAAACGAAATGTGTCTGCTCAATTAATTCAGCCTTTGAATATAATTAATTGCATATTTAAAATAATTATTGAAGAGCAATATGTGCAAATGTGATCATTTTATTATATTTTAAAATCGTCGTTGAACATAAAACCCAATTCAGAGTTTATGAATATCAAGGTTAATCTCAGTAGCCTTGTATTTTTAAACTCACTCCAGAGGACAAGGGAACTCCTGAATTTATCATGGGGACAAACTAGTCTTCGTTTAGGACTTCTTGATAGTAGCTCATATTTAACTGTGTCTCGCTTTTACATTACATGGAAGGGAAAACTACGAAAATATCCCACAGTTAGTTTGATGGCAAGGTTCTTTTTTAAACACAAGATCCGTTTGCCACTAAGGATATTTCATGTCTACACTGTGGTCGATGCTAGTCGGAAGCAGAATTCGTTTCGACTAGATAATGCTGGGATTCAAACCTGAATCACCTTATTGAGAAGCAAGCTTTCTATCCCATGAGCCACCGTGCCTTAAATGTGATTATTGAAAAAGATCGTTCAACTTAATTCTGAACGAGAACGAATAAATATAAAGATGAAAAGAAACACCATATAAAATCCACTATATTAGCCACTGTACATCAATTAAATATATTTCTTAAATAATTATTGAGTCGCAATATGTGCAGATATATTCTATGAAGAAGATTGAAATTTACTATTGAGTCATGCAGTGAATAAAAAATAATAATAAATACGTAGTATGTAAGTAACTATAAATTAAATGGATACTTGTTTTAAATTATTATGGACCAATAACAAAGTCAATATGTTCGATAAAAAATATTGAATTTGTTATTGAGTTGCATTACATACAGAATAAAGATAACAAATGAGTACTATTACATACAGAATAGAGATAACAAATGAGTAATTCCCCTATGTTAGCCACTATACATCAATTAAATATATTTCTGAAATAATTATTGAGTCTCAATATATGCAGATATATTCTATGAAGAAGATTGAAACTTATTACTGAGCCATGTAGTGAATAAAATATAATAATAATAAATACGTAGTATGTAAGTAACTATAAATTAAATAGATACTTGTTTTAAATTATTATGGAACAATAACAAAGTCAATAGGTTCGATAAAAGAAAATTGAATTTGTTATTGAGTTACATTACATAGATAACAAATGAGTACTATGTAACTTTAAAACAAATGAATAAATAGAACAAGCGAGTTTAAACAAGATAACACTTTGTAAAAGTGGAAAATATTCTACCTTAACCAGGAAATATTATCACTTTTCCTAACTTATAGGTGACCATAACTTTTAGCAAGCTATTTCCCACGCCGAAAATTTATAGCCCAGTTCGAAATCGACATTGTATTAAATAGCTCCAAGTCAGGGAGAGCCATTGCGTTCTCGAAATTCGGAGCCTGCTCTAATCAATCACCGAGATTAGCTAATCGCGAAACTGTCCCTCAAACAGAATACAGGTGCTCCTTCCCTTAATGATAAAGGTAGATCAACAAAGCCTGCGGTAGATTTCTACCATCCTGTTTCGCTTCTAAAAGCCATTTCAATCTATCGCCTACCATTGCTCAGTTACGGTTTAGGATTTCACATTACCTGAAAAATCCTCTCTTGCCAATCCCTACTTGGGTAGGGATCCTTACATGGAAAGCACTTCACCAGGAATCACTTGACTGTGGTTCGTCGTTATATCATGGATCGTATTTTTCTGAGTGCTGATAGCTTCCTTACCTTTGCTTTCGGATTAACTGATGATAGAACATTATAGAAAAACCCTAATGGCTATTGTTTAGACGTAGCTCATCTATTTTATTGGGTTGAGATTACAATAAGAGGGACATCAACATATTCCAGTAAAGGAAGTGCTACAGCTTCCATTTCTTTAGTATTTCTTCTTGGGAATGTTGTTTTTAAATGAGATTGTATCAGTTGCTGATTGTAGTTAGAGAAAGTAAAAATCGAGGGTGTTTCTTCAAATGAATTTTTTATATTGTTATTTAATCGATTATTTTATTTTTTCTTTCATTCAGAGCTGCCATGCATTTAAGATGCATTATAAAGTAAAATAAGAATTAACTATTTTTAAGGAACTATCCATTTATAAAAATGCTGTTGTTGTCGGCCATTAAGGCAGAGGTGGTGTGATTATTCTTGTTTTCCTGCGGCACCAAGAATTAAAGTACTGCCACACCCATACGTCACACCCGTTTATAGGGCGGCGGATCCATTCATGCATACATTCATTCATCCACAGATAGTAATTTTAACCTGAACCAGAGAAAAACCAATCCAATTCAGTACCCCCAGAGGTATTGATTTGTTATTTGAACACGGAGGACTTTTAGACCCTACCGATTCTTTCATTTGTGCTTTATTTACATTGATTTTCGCTTCAATTATGAATCATCTTTATTTTAATTTGTGACTGAAATCATAGTTTGTCCATTTATGTACTTTCATTTGTGCTTAATTTTACATTGGATTTTGCTTCAATTATGAATCATCTTTGTTTTAATTTGGGACAAAATAATACTTTGCCATAATTGTTTACAAACAGACATTTTTGTCTAGCGTCTTAACTGGATTTCTAAAAAAAAATTTAATGAAAAGCGAAATAATGTTTTGATAAAGAGAGCTTGCATACTTTACTTTCAAGTACGTAGTTGTTAAAATGGTCATTCAAAATGATATGTTAAAAGACTGGTAAATAAATACGCCAAAATGCTTTCATTGTCATCTGATATTCATCATTTGCATTGAAGCACATGTTCCTTTTTAAAATCCTTAACAATTTGCAGTATGCCGAGTCTTTTTAAAACACTAGGCGTACTGCAATATTGAACGAAACTTTTGCTTGAAATATTTATGTAAAAAGATACATTTAAATCAAACCTTTACTTTGAGAGAAAAGTTCTGAGAAAATGTCAGCTATTGTATTCATTGCGCATTGTTTTCGAACTTAGAAAGGATTTAAAGTGTTTTTCATAGCGATGCTCGAAACAAATGTTTATAATTCAGAACAATTGTTTGAAGTTATTCTTTGAAATGTAAAAGCAAAGCTCGAAAACTTTTTCAACAAACGAAAAGTAGTATACTTCAGGCAAAGAGGCTGTGTAGTAGACCATAAATAAAATAAATATTTGCTTTCTGAAGAATATTGAAACTTTTCGTTGAAAATTCAAATGTGCTTTGTCCAAATGGAAATTGACAACTTAATTTAAGTCAAATATGTTATAAGTTTTCTTTAGTAATATAGCACATAATCATTCATTTTTGAATATGTTCCTTAAAAAACACATTTTTAATAACAATTTTTAATATTTAACATTTTTTTAAGAACTAACTTTCTAAGTGATGTTTCGGAAATAAATATATTCCGAATATAAATATCTAAGTTACTATAATATCTGTTAAAGAATTAGTATGCTTAAAATACACCGAAGAGCCATTACATTATGATCACCCTCCATCTATAACAATGGGCCCGTCCAGGTTTTCATGGTTTCTCGCCCAGGAACAATGTTTTCATGGGGCACATTAGAACCCATAATCCTCATAGAACAATCCCTGGCATCTGTAAGCTACTTGAACATAGTTGCAGACCAGGTTTACCCATTCATGGCAACAGTTTTTCCTGCGGGGGATGGTGTTTACAAGAAGGATAATGCACCATATCATAAGGGTCGAATCATCAAGGAACATTTCAGTGACTTTCAAGTCATGTCTTGGCCCCCAAATTCACCTGACCTTAATCCAATAGAGCATTTGTGGTCCTACTTGGAAAACAAAATTCGTGCTGCCACGCTAACCCCTCGCAATGTGAGGGAATTGCAGGACCAGTTGGTGAACGCTTGGTACCAGATACCTCAGACTACCTATCAGCACCTTGTGGAATCAATGTCACGGCGGATGCTAGCAGTTTTGAGGGCTAAATTTGGTCCTACATGTTATTAGCAGGGTGGTCATAATGTAATGGCTCTTCGTTGTATATTTCAATGATAACGAAAGAAATATTTCTCTAAAACGGAAGTTTTCAAAATTTACATTTTTTCAGTAAATTCAATTAGCATAATTAGGTTTAATCCTTTTACGCAAAATTTTTATAAAAAATATTTTTCTTACTTTTTTCATTATTTTGTATTAATTTAGGTTAAAATGAATGAAAAATGCTATAGTTAGCATTTTGATAATTTATTAATATGAAATACAGCATGAAACACCGGTGTATTTTTCTGCGTTCAAGGTAAAATATTCCTAACACGGCTCACTTCCAAACAATAACTTTTCAAATCTGCACTTATTTAATTCTAAAAGAAACCGTTATACATCATTGAAATTTTTCTAATTTACAAAATTAATAATTGATAAACTTTTCAATTTGAATGAAAAAATATTTTAGAGTTTGTCATATTTTATAGTACAAATATAATTCCGACAATATAACAGATTTTTTAGCAACTATAAGACTGATTTTTTTAATTAAAAAATATATTTTTACTTGTAATTAGAGCGTCAGAAAAAAATACAAATCCACCTGTAACTCATCTGCGTCAAAGGGTTAAATATACACGCAACATTTTCACTGTTAAGGCATTTAATAAAATACGATCATTTTAATGTTTGCATCTTTAATTACAATAACTCATTAGTTATCATATTGATAACCATAGCCATGTAATTTTAAACCCAACCTCGAAGACAAAGAAACTTCTTAATTAAGCATTGGAACAAACTCACCATTTTCGATGGAACTAACAACCTCTTGCGTTACTTGGAGAAGGAGAGAAATTTCTCCCTGTTAGTCCGATAGCAAGGAGATTCTAATATATGATTCGTTTAACACTGCAGATAATTTACAGAAGTAGAATTTGATTAAACCATCCATCACTGGTATTTGAATCTGAGTCACTTCATTGGGAGGCAAGCGCTGTATATCCTGACCCATCATGAATCACGGTGAATATCAGGCATATTATATAATATAACTTGATGCGCCAAATACTGGTTATAGCTGCTAATGCTTTATATGACTTTCACTGTTAGAAATTTCTCAGTAAAAAGGTTAAATAACAATTTAGCGAATGGTTAATTTACCATATTTAATCAAAACAGTCAAATAACCTTAAATAAAATGGTAATCAATCTGTTAAGTTTGAGAAAAACTGCTTATTAACTGCTTTCACCTAATATGGTTAAACAACCAGAATCTTACCAACTCTCAGAACCAGCAACCAGAATCTCACCAACTAGAACCACCTAACGAAGCTACTTAATTCCTTGCAACAGAGTACATATCATAGCCGAGCGGGCTTATCTGTCAATCTCATGACTGGCAGAACTGGAGTTCGAGTTCTAGAGTTGACACCACAATATTTCCTCCTTTCCCTTCGACACATGAAGAATTTCCAGTGTGCGGCACTCTCTAGTGCCTATTACTTTACGAAATTCCGAGATCCTATGCCTTGTTAAATAATTAATTATTTTTTACTTTTATGAAAAATACTAGTTGTAAATGGTTAAAAAACTGTATAGTTTTGTATTCATGGTTTTATAACTGTACTTTGTGTAAATGTTTTCAAAACCATAAATGAAAAAAATGGTCTTTACCGTTATTTTTAAGGTTAATAGGATGGACAGACAGCTGCCAGTCTTTTTACCATAATTTTAAAATGAAAGTTTAAACAGTGTATAAAGCAACGTTAATCCATTTTAACTTTATTTAGTGGATACTATACCCGTTGTAAATTGAAAAGGCGTTTCGAGCTTACGCAATTTTTCTACTATCTACACTTTTCCTCTCTCTGTTATTTTGACATCTGGAAATCCTACTTTATTCCCACGCCAGTACGTTTCCACTTCCTACTGAAACGTACTGTGGTGGGGAAAAAGAAAGCGTTTCGAAAACATGAAGAGGAGAAAAGTGTGAATTGAGGGAAAATCGCTTAATCTTGAGACTCCTATTTTATTTACAAAAGGTATAGCCAACTGCTTTAGAAAAAAAATAAATTTGAAATAAACTGATATTTTTGGAAGAGAGTAAAATATAAAAATGAAAGCATAAGCCATTGAGTCAAAGCAAATATCTATAAAATAGACAATTTCCAGAATCAATTATTAACGTTGTATATCAGTGACTCTAAAGTGTCTAGAGAACAATCATCAAATTAACATGGCTATATATCAAATAAAATGAAAAATATTTTTCGAAATACGTATTAACAAAATGTTTTTAAAAATAAATCTAATAATTTATTTAAAATGAAAATAAAGAAACATTTCATTGTTCAAATTTAAAAATTTAGGATTATGGGCTCCCAAATTCACTTTATTTTACTAACTGCTTTAAATTATTTTTTTAACGTTTTTTTAAATAAAAAAGAAATGCAAAAAGGGAAGACAGTGTCAGAACTTGAACTAACTTTAACAATTTACTTTTTCTGAAGAAAATAATAAATTTAAATAGCTTTTGGGGAATACATATGACGTTTGTCTATTAGCATAATATTTTGTAAACGAACTCTGTCGTACTCTAGGGGGGAAAATGGAATTTTAAAATAAGAAAAATTCGTCTAAGGTAGAACGAAGTGTTGTACCTTGGATCTTATAATGTGCTTTGTTCTATTACATATTTCTCTCTCAAAGCTGCCAAATTTTACGGATAAGTTTTGATTTTAATGTTCATGCTGATAGTAAAATATATGCTTCTTACTTTTAATTTTTGGATTTATAAATTTAATTTAATATTTTGATCACCACTACATACATATGCTTGTTAATTTGTTGTGTTTAAGCTGTGGTAAAATAAGAAACAAATTTCTGCTTACAGTTTTAATTCTATTTTCTCTCATAGCTGCCAACTTTTAATGATAAGTTTTGATTTTTATGCTTAAACTGATGGCAACATTAAGGCTTCTTATTTTTAATTTTTGAATTTATAAGCTTAATTTAATACTTTGATCACCACTACAGACAAATGCTTGTTAGTTTGTTGTGTTTAAGTTGTGGTAAAATAAGAAACAAATTTCTGCTTACAGTTTCAATTCTGTTTTTCTCTCATAGCTGCCAACTTTTGAGGATAAGTTTTGCTTTTTATGTTTAAACTAGTAACAAAATTTATGCTTCGTATTTTTAATTTTCGGATTTATAAATTTAATTTAATATTTTGATCACCACTACATGCAAATGCAAATTAGTTTGTTGTGTTTAAGTTGTGGTAAAATAAGAAACAAATTTCTGCGTACAGTTTCAATTCTGTTTTTCTCTCATAGCTGCCAGCTTTTGAGGATAAGTTTTGCTTTTTATGTTTAAACTAGTGACAAAATTTATGCTTCGTATTTCAAATTTTTTTATTTATAAATTTAACTTTCACTACCACATGGTGAAAAATTACTGCAAATTCAGAATTACTGTAAATACGGAAGAAAAATATTTTTTTCACATGAAAAAAATTTATTAAAGAAAAATATAAGTTTTTTTCTGCTTTTATCCGTTATCCGTGTACTGTAAAATAATCCCGTTCTTTTTACAGACTTTATCTGTATATTTAAAGGTTTAAAGCTATATTGCTGAAAAAAAAAACGGTTTTTCTCTTCTTTTCCTTCTTATCATAAACGGATTAAAACTGTCAGTTTAAATTTCAGTTCTTGCTATGCAGTTTTTCTTACCGTACGATAATTCTGCCTTTACACAAATCACTTTTTTTCGATCAACCTTTTTTCAATCAATCATTTTTTTTTGTGCTCTTATTTTTAAACTATTATTTTATGGTTTCAGACATTGTATAAATAAAACTACAATTTTATCTTACTGTCAAATTGATACTCAACCTGACTATTATATTTTTTTTAGATATAATATTTTTGAAAAATAAGTTATACATTTTTATACGGGTGGGCCACAGCAGTTTTAAACGTTTTAGCACTAAAATATTATTTCAAAAAGTAAGACAATTAAGATAAAAAAAAGTTAAAGAATTTTCTTTATAATGAGACAATAGAGCTATAGCGCTCTCCTTACAAAAGAGGAGACCCAGGTTCAAATCTCAGAGTCGACTGGTCATACGAATGATGCCCTCTGTTCAATCCAACCGCAGTGCCGACAAAGTTAAATTTTGGAACTATTTGTTAAAATAACAGAGTTTGTGAGTTTGTTTGTGGAAATAACGAAATCTGTTCATTAAAATAACAGTACTTATCTACTTCAAAAACAGGCGTCTGTATTTACTCAACAGTATTTTTCTGTAAAATAAACGGTTTTATACTGGCACACTAGCTGATATTTTTTCCGTACATTTACCAGAATTTTTTTTTCAGTGTATTTAGAAAAATTGTCCCTGGCAAAAAGTAAAAATTAGCAAATATGTTACCTGGATGCCAACAAATGAGTTGTTACCATCTGGTAACAACAATAAAATATTTCCTCCCCAAATATTTTTGTGGATTTTAATTCATTTGGTTGTAAAGTGGCTATTTATAATATTTAATTACTTGATTTCAATTGAAGAACAAGCATGAAGCTGGTAATTTGTATTAAATTATTCCTGTTTTTATTAAAATATATTATTTTTTACACAAATTAAATTAAAACTTATCTTTAAATTCTGTTCCCTTAAGAAAATATTTTTACTAAACCATTTAAATTCTATATTAAGTCCATTAACTACTTTTCTTTTGTCATTTAATTCGTTCTAACGTCCCGCTAAGTTTTCAAAATAACTAGCACTTTTGCTCATCCAAAACTGAATTACCATAAATAATTCTCCAAGCATTATTTACATTAGTAGTTTACGCCGAAGCCAAGTAAATGCCAGAAAGCATACCTAATAAATTTCGCAATTACTAATTCAATGTTTATTACAATTTTGAAGCATATTAAATCAATAGAAATAGTTTAATATCCACTCATCATGTAAGCACTACAACTTCAATCAAATTTTACATATGAATTTACAGTTACGAGAAGTAATATAAACACATAATACATATATAATGATGGCAACAAAGGCTACTTTCTATAGTAAATCAATGAATATGAAATTCTATCTGTTTTGGAGAACGCTTTGTCAACTTAGTCTTTCACAAACTGGAGAGCGAATTTCATTGATTTGGTAGTACAATTCTAAGCGAATATTAGCATTATTGTCTGTATGTCTAATATTCAAAGACCCGCTTTTACTATTATTAGTGTATTTTCATAAAGGTCCATCCTTTGTTTGAACGCAACCTTTGTTTGAGAGATATGAGAGCTACCTCTTGTAACTCACAAATATTTATCCATAATATAGTAAAATAGGCTTTAAATCAGATATGTTTATGCTACATTTCACATGTTAATATTTAAGGTTTCATAGATTCAGCATTTTATAGTTAGTGAGACCAGCGTTTGATTGGATTTATTATGAAGGTTAATTTTATTAATATATCTTCATTTTATTAAAAGAGTCTATCCAATTCGTAAGTTCTCGAATGGTTTATTCAGATTGTAAAATACATTTAGAAAGTATGCTAATTAACTACTTTTATATTAATTAATGTTTACAAGTTTGTATGTTTTGCCCAAATTGGTGAATAAATTTAGCGAATCTAACATAATTAAAAAATTTTTGCATTTGATTTCAGCAGTTTTTCTTTAAAAATACAGACATGACTTGTTCAAATTTTATATTGAGTAAATCACCTGCCCAGAAAAATACTTTTATGACTTGAAATTTGTTAAAATGCTTAAAAACGTAATTTTATTACGAAAAGCCTCACTAAATAACTATTTTTTGGTTTATAGTTACAGTATTTAATGTTACTATTTTCCAGGTTTAATCAAAATTCACCTAAAGGCAAATTTAATAGGATACTAGGATACAAATATTTCTTATTAAGTATTTTTGAAGTATTTTTCCATCTTACTAATACCTGTTTTACTAATCATAATAAGGGTTGACAAATTGTTAGATAATTGAGTGTATCTGAATGGAAAATTATATTCTTATAAGGAACCAAATAGGTTTTTGTTAATTAATGTTCAAAATTTTCTTGGTTCTTTCTCAAATTATATCAAAAATGGTGCAAGGTAATTATTTATTTTGAAAAAAAAAAGAATAAAAGAAATGAAAAAGCCATTGAAATATAAAAATTTAACTAATAATTCGAAATAATACTATCATAGATATACTTAAAAAAATTATTGTTAAACTATCAGATTATGGTAAAATTTATTGTGTTTCTGGCTTCATGGGAACACCAAAAATTTCAGTAATTTTTAACAAAGCGCTTTTGTAACGATTTTGGTAAAACTAACAATAAGAAATGTTTTTATAATATGTAATAAAATTTGGTAATTGTGATCGAGTTGGTAATTTCATCATGAACATGGCATTAAAACCATTTATTTGGTTAAATATAGTTTTCAGTTTTGCATTTTTTACGATGGTATAAAGAGCTATGATTTTTAGAACCAGAACTTCCTGTAAATCGTACGGAAATTATTGCTGTAAAAAGGACGGTATACCAGATTTTTTGTTCTCGTAATTTGATCAGCAATTTTTTACCATGGGGTAATAAGAACTATAATTTTAAAAAACAGAATTTTCGGTATGCAGTTGCCATAGGAACAGAAAAATTACCAAATAAATTGTTTAAATACTGTATATTTTGCTTTTTTTTTAATCAGAATTATATATTTTTATTATTTTTTTTACCTGAAATACGATTACCATACAGTACGATAATTTTAACAAAATCTTTCACTCCGTGAAATATTGTAAAAAATTAGATGCCGTCTTTTGATAATATTGAAGAATTATATACAGGAGATAAATATCGAAGCGGTCATTAGCCCTTTTAATCTGGACTTTTCATAGCGCAATATGAGAGAGTCGTTTTGAAATGAATCATATTTTAATAACTCGCTGATGCCCAGCCATAAAATGGTCTATATATAAAAAAACACTTATATGTAAAAGAGGTTTTACATCTTTGTTACTATCCAGTGGAAGAAAGTCTTAATTTGGCTAGTATTTGAATAAGTGGTTATTTTCTTAAGTTAAGCTACCTTTATTTTTTTTAGTGAATCTAAATTCTAAATTATAGATTAAAAACAGAAATTTAATAATACTCATACATCATGGGGAACAGCCATATGAATATGATAAATTATTTTAGTAATTTATGTATGCCCTACCAAAAAATGGGCCACACATGAAAAACATTTATATAAAAAAGAGGTTATACATTTTTGTTAATACTCAATTACGCTAGCCATAAAAACATTTGAATAAGTAGGTATTTTCTTAAGTTAAGCTACCATTCAAATTTTTTTTTAGTAATTTATAGCTCTAAATTATAGATTAAAAATAGAAGCTTAATAATACTCATACGTCACGGTCATATTTTGTTCCTCAAAAATAAAAACTACGAAAGGAACATTTCTTTTTCTATCTATATTTTTGGACAAAAAAGAACAGGTAACTTTATTTGCAAATTAGCTTTATTGGATACATTAATCTCCAAGAGTTTTTAATTTGAATCTAGTTCAAAGTAAAAACCATTTCCAATCCAGAAAAAAAATTTGCACCTCTACTCCAGCTAACAAAAATCATTTAAGTATTAATAATGTTTAGAGATAAATAATATCGAAACATTAATAACAGAAAATACTTCAAAGCAAAAATTTCTGGAAGCAACTTCAATAGGAACATCTCCATTTAACGCTCAAAATGTTTCTACGAAAAAAAGTTAAAACTACAAGCGGGAATATATATATTTCTTGTTCAAGAGTATGCCAGCATCTTCTATCTTAAAACTGTCTTCTCCTTGCTTAGTTTCAAAGCCATAACTCCTTTATGAGATTCTAGTGCGGTATTTTGATCGCTAGTGTAAAAGGGTTTTTCTTGTGATCGATCGCTTTTTAGGAAGTTCGCTAGAGGAGCATCTGATAAGGAGGAAGTGGGGTGTGGCCTCGTGGGAATTTGTAAGGGAAAGTTGAATGGTATTTGGGCTACATCAAGAAAACTTACTGCAGACAGCTGTCAATTACCATGCTATGAGAAAGGGGAAATCCGAATTGCAACCTTCTGCCATCCACTTCTCTAGTGTCGACTTTCATTTGTGCAAGAAATTCGGTCAATGTCTATGAGCAAGTGAAATTCCTTTTCAGTGGGTTATTATTTTCTAAGGCAGCGGAGGTTTCTCCCGAACAGTGAAGATGCTTTTAAAACCAATTTGGTTCGCAAAATATCTATGATTTACTCTCAAAACGATCAGTTGCATGCAAAAGGTATTTGCAATTTTATACAGTAGTTAAGGGAGTATACTAGTTTAGAGGAATGATTGCCTAAAGACTCTTTTACTTGGTATATCATCTCTGATACCAAACTTAGTATATTATGCACCATCTCCGTACTTGCAGTTTTAACTCAATGACGAAGTTTCAGCTTGTTGCATTGAAACGCGTCAAGGTTTTAATCAGTATAGTACCACCTTCCAAAAAGAGACATCTTTTGATCCAAACTTTAAAGATGCGTCCCTTATTTAGAGGCCACATAAGATCTAAAATGAATACAGTCCGAGGGAGTATAAAATAGTTTACGAGACTTTTGCATAATAAACTCTTTTACTTAGTATAATCTCCGACATCAGACTCAGCATATCATGCATCATCTCTTTTGAAAATACCTACAGTTTTTTCCTACTGATGAAGTTCTAACTTGTTGCATCGAAGCACTTTTTGGTTTCAGTTGACACATTACCACCTTCCTATACGATACATCTTTCAGACTAAACATGAACATAAAATAGAGGTGTATTTCATTCAGTGGCTGCAGCGAACTGAAAAATATTTAATACTAGTTACAATCTTCTGTCTTCTACATCTCTTATGTTGTCACTCATTTATGCAAGAAATTCGTTCAATGTCTACGAATAAGTGAAAAATCTTTCCAGTGGATTATTATTTTCTAAGCCAGCGTGGGACAATCCAGAAAAGTAAAATAATTGACGATACATTTTAGAATGGTTTTTCCTGTGAAATATCTGTGACTTACAACCATATGTCTATAAAAAGTATGCGCAATTTTTTATGGAAGTTAAGGGAGTTGAGACTAGTTTAGCTGACCTTTTACCTGAAAACCCTTTTAATCGGCATACCATATCTGACACCAAACGTGGTATATTATATTTGTTATTAAAATACCTGAATTTTTATCTTACTGATGAAGTTATAATTTGTTGTATAGAAATGCATCAATGTTTTTATCATACAGCACCACCTTCCAGTAAGAGGCATATTTCGAACCAAACATGGACGTTAAATAAATGCGCCGCTTATTTCGAGCTACATAAAAACTAAAATGTGTTATTCCAGTTGCAAATTTCTGTTTTCCACTTTTCTTGTGCTGTCTTTCATTTATACAAAAAAATTCGTTAAATGCCTATGAGCGATTGAAAGTTCTTTTTGGTGGATTATTGTTTTCTAAGGCAACTTGGGATAATGCAGAACAATAAACTAACAAAAGAAACAATTTAGACTGGTTTTCACTGTCAAATATCTGTGGCTCACTATTATAAAGATATTTTGTATGAAAAAAGTATATGCTAGTTTTAAGGTATATGTTATTTATGAAGTATATGTTAGTTCAATTTACTCTGCCTATTATAGATGCCTCTGACATCAAACTCGGAATATTATATATTATCTCTGTTTTCAAAATATCTGCAGCTTTATCTAACTGATGAAGTTCTAGCTTGCTGCATCACAGCAGAATGCGGTTTTAATCAGTATAGTATCACCTTCCAGTAAGAGGCATCTTTATGACAAGTTCCAGCTTGTTGCATCACTGCACAATACGGTTTTAATCAGTATAGTATCACCTTCCAATAAGAGGCATCTTTAGGACAAGTTCCTGCTTGTTGCATCACAGCACAATACGGTTTTAATCAGTATAGTATCATCTTCCAGTAAGAGGCATCTTTAGGACAAGTTTCAGCTTGTTGCATCACAGCACAATACGGTTTTAATCAGTATAGTATCACCTTCCAGTAAGAGGCATCCTTAGGACCAATCACGGATTCTCTATTCATTTATACAAAAAATTCGTCGAATGTCTACAAACAATTGAAAGTTCTTTTTGGTGGATTATTGTATTTTAAGGCAGTTTGAAATAATCTGAAAAAGTAAAATAACGGAAGATACTTTTAGATTGATTTGCGCAGTGAAATATCTGTAACTTTCAATCATATGGATCCTTTCTGTATAGAAGTATATGCTAGTTTCAAGGGATTTAGGGAAGTATGAACTAGTTTTGATGCATTTTTGCCAGAAAACCCTGTTACTCAGTTCATCAAGACAGACATAGCATAACTCTTGCATCAAATTCACCATATCATGTATCATCTCTGATTTTAAAATACCTGCTTGCTCATGGAGAACTTTTTGAATCAAACCATGTCTAGGTTTTAATAAATGCAGAGATACCTCTCAATTGGAAACACCCCATACCTAATATGTCCTTTAAATGGAGATGTGTCGCATTTAAAGACGACATGCAAAATGCAATTTTATTAGAAAATTCAGGTTGCGTTATATTTTAAATAAATGTCATGTAAGCAAATGCGATTGTCACTTAGACGCATATTAAAAATAAAATCTCTTACATAAAATTTTTATCTTTTGCGTAAATTTTAACGATGAATTATATCGCTTTTTGCTTACAGAATCATTACATGAGTTTGTTTAAAATTTGTTGATTACATGAAAACTGAGAGAGCAAAACTAAACTTCTCCGCACAACTTCACAGTCTTAGCAAGTGTAGAAAATTATTTAAAAAAAATTCACTTTCTCTTCGATAAAATGTTTTTTTAATTCCTTATCTTTAACCCCTCATCTTTGACATTCAGTCCTTATCTAGTATCTTTCTTGTAATGTTATGCTGTGTCACTTTCGGGACTGAAATTGATTTTTTAATGAAAATCATTATGCATCATTATGCATTATGCATTAGCATCTAAATTTAATTTGAAATTTACGACCAATTTGTTTGGTGGTAGGAGGGGGGAATTTTAAAAAATTTACTTACTATAAGGAATAGGCTATAGATATAAACTAGTGAGCACAATGGATATATAGCGGATTTTTTTATAAATGGATAATTTTTACTGTTAACTAGCACTTTTAACAAGCACTTATGCTTCGACTTCCGGATTGAAATATGAATATTTGTATTATTAATATTTTATGGCAAAGAATTATATATTTTTTTAAAAAAATAGATCCTAATAATGAAGCACACATATACCAATTACTTTTTTCTTTTTTTGCAAAAAGGAAACCATCCATTTAACAAAAGAGTTGAGCTCGATTTTCACTCGCAGACTTTTATATTCCGTTACGTCTAGTAGATAAATTAAAAACCAAAAAAGGCAATTTGAAATGCAAACATTTTGAATTTGAATTAAGACTTTTAGGAAGAAAAACAAAGATTTAAATTAAAAAGATAACGTCAGAACTGCATGATATATTTTATAATCTACAAACCGATTAAGAAATGAAAAATATTCCTCACTATCAACAAAGTTCACGCAAATAAGAAAGATTTTTTTTATATTTTCGAATTGTAAATGCAATTTTCAAGAAAATCGAATTAGCTGGCTTTTTTTCTGCTTTTCGAAGACCATGTAAGGATTCAGATTCTCAGTGACAAATAAAAAGAGAAATACGAGATTGTTTTTAAAAAGAAAAGTTTAAATTTTTCTGCACAATTTGAGAATAATTTCTAGCGGAATTTTTTCAACTTAAGCAAATATATTCCACATTTGCAGAACTTTTAATTTTTTTTTAAAGAACCACTTAGAAACTCAATTAAATATAATTAAATCATTATAATTCAGGTGTGTTTGTCTTTCTTCCGAAAATTTAAGAGCAAGAATTGTTGGTTTTATCTTTCATTCTATACAAATTATTCAGATTCAAGTTTATTCAATTATGCTTTTTTTAACTAGACTTCTTTCTTTCTGCTAAGTTAAAATAAACGGTTTTGCTTTTTAAATTAATAATTTCATTATTTTTGTAATTAAAGTGGATTTTAATAAACAAGTTCTGCATTTTGAATGTTTTATATTTACCCTATTAATAACTTACCGAAAATATTTAATGAATGTAAAAATCGCATTTATAAATAAAAGCGGTATTATATATATGTGGTATTACATTAAAAATGCATGGTCAAAACTACTAGCATATGGCTAAATTCGCCTTAATTCTAGCTCCATGGGAACACCAGAAAGCTGATTCAATTTCAACGAAGCGTTTCGATAATGGTTTTTGTTAAATGAACCGTAAAATATAGTGCCATAATGCGTGAAAGAATTGGCAATTGCTGCTAAATATGGTAGTTTTATCATGATCACTTAGAGCATGGCATAAAAACTATATATTTGGTTGAATTTACTTTTTTGCGTAATATTTTTTACTAATTCCTTTTACTAAATTTACTAAATTTGTTTCAGAAATGTCATAACAATACAGTAAGGTAATTTCACTAGAATATTTTTCTCCGTGCGCTTACGAGATTGTTGCGTTTTGAAAAAAAATTTATAACGTGATAAAGAAAATTTCTGATGATTAAAAATTCATAGGCTTTAATTTCTGTTTGGCTCTAGGATTTCAGTCAGTTAGTCAGGTTTCACATCTAGATAAGTTTCTCTTAATTTGTTAACAGTTGGCAGCCATAATATTTGCAATATTGCAAAAAGTTGCAATCTTGCAACATTAGTCTAGAATGGGTCTACAAAGGTTATTTATTATTTCAATTTAATTAATATTATTTATTTTAACTCTTTTTTATAAAAAAATTGAATCAATAAAAAAATCGAAGTATCAAAGGTAATAGATAGAAACTCTTTAAATATAAAATGAACTGCAATTTTCTCGAATTTTTTATTAGTTAAACAAAATATAAACAATAAAAAAAACACTACTCATGTATCTTTCAAAAATGATATTTTTTCTCTCTCACCTATAATCGTGTTGAGACAGTAAATATGAGGACAAAAACTTATTTCATAGCTGATGGAAAAATTAAGTTTCTTAAAATAGATAGCAACTCATGAAATATAAAATAAATCGCAATTTTCTTTCATAAAAAAGGGCTCTGAAAGATAAACAGTAAAGAAAAACATACTTGAGGCATTTCTTTTAAAAATGATATTTTTACTCTCTCACCTATAATCGAGTTGGAACAGTAAATACTAAAGCGGAAACTTATTTAATAGTTGATATGAAAATTAAGTTTCTTAAAATAGATAGCAACTTATGGAATATAACAGACTCGGAAAATAAAAATGGGCTCCAAAAAAGAAACAATAGAAAAACACCGTTGGAGTATCTTTTGAAATTATATTTTTACTCCCTCACCTATAATTGCGTAAAGACAGTAAATATGAGGACGGAAACTTATTTCCTAATAAACATGAAAATTAAGTTTCTTAAAGCAGATAGCAACTCATGAAATATAAAATAAACTGCACTTTTCTCTTATAAGAAAGATCTCTAAGAATTAAACAATAAAAAAAGCAGCATTGATGTATCTTATAAAAATTATATTTTTACTCTCTCACCTATAATCGTGTTTGGACAGTAAATATGAGGACGAAAACTTATTTCATAATTAATGGGAAAATTAAGTTTCTTAAAATAGATATCAACTCATGAAATATAAAAGACTCAGGAAATAAAAAAGGTCTCCAAAAAATAAACAATTAAAAAACACCATCGATGTGTCTTTTAAAAATGATACTTTTACTCTCTCCCCTATAATCGTGTAGGGACAGTAAATCTGAGGATGGAATTTAATTTCCTAATTAATGTGAAAATTAAGTTTCTTAAAATAGATAGCAACTCATGAAAAAAAACTCAGGAAATAGGAAAAGGGCTCCAAAAATAAACAATAAAAAAAACATCATTGATATATCATTGAATAATGATATTTTTACTCTCTCACCTATAATCTTATTGGGACAGTAAATATGAGGACGGAAACTTATTTCATAATTAATGTGAAAATTAAGTTTCTTAAAATAGACAGCAACTCATGAAATATAAAATAAACTGCGCTTCTCTCTTATAAGAAAAAGCTCCGAAAATAAACAATAAAAAAGCACCATTCATGTATCTTTCAAATATGATATTTTTACTCTCTCACCTATAACCGTGTTGGGACAGTAAATATGAGGACAGAAACTTATTTCATAATTAATGGGAAAATTAAGTTTCTTAAAATAGATAGGAACTCATGAAATATAAAATAAACTGCGCTTCTCTCTTATAAGAAATAGCTCCGAAAATAAACAATAAAAAAGCACCATTCATGTATCTTTCAAATATGATATTTTTACTCTCTCTCACCTATAATCGTGTTGGGGCACTAAATATGAGAACAGAAACTTATTTCGTAATTATTGGGAAAATTAAGTTTCTTAAAATAGATAGCAACTCATGAAATATAAAGAGGCGCGGGAATTAAAAAATGGCTCCAAAAATAAACAGTAAAAAAACACTCTTGATGTATTTCTTTTAAAAATGATATTTTTACTCTCTCTCAATCGTGTTGGGACAGTAAATATGAGGACGAAAACTTATTTTATAATTAATGTAAAAATTAAGTTTCTTCAAATAGATAGCAACTCATGAAACTTAAAATAAGTTGTAATTTCCTCCAAAAAGAAAAGGGCTCTAAAAGATAAACAATAAAAAAACACTCTTGATGCATATCTTTTAAGAATGATATTTTTACTCTCTCACCTATAATCATGTTGGGACAGTAAATATGAGGACGGAAACTTATTTCATAATTAATGGGAAAATTAAGTTTCTTAAAATAGATAGCAACTCATTAAATATAAAATGAACTGCTCTCTAATTTTTTATTAGATAAACAAAAGATAAACAATAAAAAAAAACACTACTCATGTATCTTTTAAAAATAATATTTTCTCTCTCTCACCTATGATCGTGTTGGGACAGTAAATATGAGGATGGAAACTTATTTCATAATTAATGTGAAAATTAAGTTTCTTAAAATAGATAGATATGAAACATAAAATAAACTGCAATTTTCTCAAATAAAAAAGGGCTCTAAAAGATAAACAATAGAAAAACACGGTTGATGTTTATCTTTTAAGAATGAAATTTTTACTCTCTCACCCATGATCGTGTTGGGACAGTAAATAAGAGGACGGAAACTTACTTCATAATTAATGGGAAAATTAAGTTTCTTAAAATAGATAGCAACTCATGAAATATAAAAGACTCAGGAAATAAAAAAGATCTCCAAAAAATAAACAATAAAAAAGCACCATTGATGTATCTTTTAAAAATGATATTTTTACTCTCTCTCTCACCTATAATCGTGTTGGGACAGTAAATATGAGGACGGAAACTTACTTCATAATTAATGGGAAAATTAAGTTTCTTAAAATAGATAGCAACTCATGAAATATAAAAGACTCAGGAAATAAAAAAGATCTCCAAAAAATAAACAATAAAAAAGCACCATTGATGTATCTTTTAAAAATGATATTTTTACTCTCTCTCACCTATAATCGTGTTGGGACAGTAAATATGAGGACGGAAACTTTCTTCATAATTAATGGGAAAATTAAGTTTCTTAAAATAGATAGCAACTCATGAAATATAAAAGACTCAGGAAATAAAAAAGGTCTCAAAAAAATAAACAATAAAAAACACCATTGATGTATCTTTTAAAAATGATATTTTTACTCTCTCTCACCTATAATCGTGTTGGGACAGTAAATATGAGGACGGAAACTTTCTTCATAATTAATGGGAAAATTAAGTTTCTTAAAATAGATAGCAACTCATGAAATATAAAAGACTCAGGAAATAAAAAAGGTCTCAAAAAAATAAACAATAAAAAACACCATTGATGTATCTTTTAAAAATGATATTTTTACTCTCTCTCACCTATAATCGTGTTGGGACAGTAAATATGAGGATTGTCAAAGAAAGTAAAAAAATACATTTCCAGTTTTACCGCACATGAACATTTACTCAAGCTTAAGTATGTTCATTGAGGTGGAGTGTGGCTGGATTGGGATTTGATGGAAAAGAATTTAATGGATATCCCTCTGAAAGAAGGATATCTATTAAACTCGTTTCGCTCTCTGTTACAGTGGTATGGAATGATACGTTTTTTGAAGTAAATAGTGACAAGCGATGAAAAATGGATCAATAACAGCAAGTTGAGAAAAAGAATGTTCGCTAGAAAGAAAAATGAGTCTCTATTAGTTCTTCGTAAAGTTAGTCTTTATTACTAGAGAAGTTATGATGTGTATTAGGAGGAACTGGCTGGTATCTTGTATTATGACTGCCCACTTAACGAGCTGGGGATGAATCAGTAAAATATTAGGGGTAATTCGAAAGATGTTTATGAAGTATCAATATCAGTGATATTGCGTAAGCCATTTAAATTAATCTATTTGAACTACTACTCCATATAGTTTCACCGAAAGTGTTGAGCTTGATAATGACTTTTTCCGAAAATAAAAATAAATTGCAACTTATACTGTATTGGAAAAAATATTTCCTTTATTCATTGTTGATCATAAAAACTTACTTAATTTACCATCTTGTAAAAGAGATTTGACAATTTGGCCATTTGGCAATTTGGTCGGGACATTTTGGTCAAATTAAGAACAATGACTTGCGTGAAAATATCAAGAACTTGATTTAAAGCTTACACCTTGCATTAATATTAAAAAAGCTAATTTAAATGGAATGGCTTTTCAGTTATTTGCAGAACTAAATATAAGGAACACTTGAAAGAAGGAATTGTGCACATTAATATTTAGGATTTAAACTAAATCGAATGACTTATATGCGAATTACCAACTCTTGATATTAAAAATGGTGTAAATTGTGGTTAAAATGTTAAATTACATCTTGTATGAACGTATTCACTTGATATAAAGAACTGCGCATTTTAATATTAAAGAGTTAAATTAAATGGAATGGGTTAAACGAGAATTACAAACTCTTAATATCAAAAATGGAACACATAATGGCTAAATTACTAACCTAAATACTATGGTTTGTATGAAAATATCAGACTCATGATATAAAGGATTGTGCATATTAATATTAAAATTTAAATAGGACGGCTTTTATAAGAATTACTAACTCTTGATATTAAGAATGGTGTACATAGTGGTTAAGATCTTAAGCTAAACGCTACGGCTGGTATGAAATTATTACACTTGATATAAAGGTATGTTAATATTAAGGAGTTAAAATAATTGGTATGGCTAACATGAGAGCAACTAGCTTTTGAGATTAAGGATGAAACGCTAAGTGGTTAAGATAAATTAAATGTCTTAGCTTGTGTGAAAATAATAAAAAAACTAATTAAAACTAAATTATAAAAAAACTTTTAAATACTCGTAATTTAGCTCCAATTTTAAGAGTAATATTTAAACTATTTGATTCATATTAACGCTTTTTGCTAATATTTAAGTATCAGTATCATATATCAGTCTGAAATATTGTAGCACTTAGTTATGCAGGTTAAAAGACATGCGTGTTAATTTTTATTTTTTTTAATAAAAAATTAAGTTGTTTATTATGTTCATTCACATGAAATGTACTGATTTAAATACTAATTTATAGTTATATTTACAAGCTAAAACTAACAGTTCAACTTTGTATCAGCAAATAAAATAAACATTTTTGTATAGCTATAACCAAGTAGCAAATTTTATTTCTGCGAGGTTCTTTCAAAACTTCTTACAAGGATAGAAAACTGATTTTGGTAACTTAAATGATCTTTAAAAAGACTATTATTACAATACTCAACTCCCTCAAAACCACACTTTATACCTCTTTTCGGACAAAGTTAAATTTCAGAATGAAAGAATACCACAAATAAAGTAAAAACAACATATATTAAAACCATAAATTAAATAAATGTCTCGCAAATGCTTAGAATGCTTCTATTGAAACAGCTGTGACACTGATTTTTAATACATAACGCATTAATGTCCTCCATCTAGCTTAAGGAACGGTACTAAAACGAACCAATATGTTCGCAGGACATAATTCGACATAAATTAATTTTAAGTATCCATTTCTTTTAAGTTACACAAATGGCAACATGTGCCGCGTGACAATTATTGAAAAATGTGAAAAAAAAGTTACTACTCAGTTTAAACATTTTATTCAATATTTTAAAAGTAACTATATGTATTCGGATTTAGTTTATACCATGTTTGATATACTTGTAATCAGTGGTTACAATGGTTAGCAGACTGGTAGCGAAATTCTGTGAGACTCGCTGAAATTTTGAGACATCGTGTGAGTTCAACAATATTTTCGTTGAAAAATAGACATCAGTAAAAGCTCAAAAAAAATATTTAAAGGCCTTGCATTTAACAGCCAAATTTAAAATGAATCTGAATATCATCAACAGTTCATAAATTATAAAGTTTTTTTATCATATAGTTCAATAATCATCCCCCAGAGCCACGGTGGCTCAGCGGAAGGAGTGTTCGCCTCCCAATGAGGTGACCCAGTTTCGCAACCCAACGGTGGCTGGTTGATAGAAATTCTGGCTCGCACCAACCATAGTGCTGACGCAAAATATCCTCAGTAGTAGATGGATCATGGGTTAGAATCTTCTTGGCGCTGGTCAAAGAGTTGAAATTTTCGTGGTTTTTCTCTGGTTGTAACGCAAATATGGGTTAGTTCCATCAAGAAGTCATCAATGAAATCAAGTTCCTTTGTCTTCTGGGTTGGGTTCAAAAACACAAGGCTACGGAGTTGAACATTGACAGTCGAAAACTCAGAATTGGGTCGACTGTTCAACACCGGTTATGAAATAAAAAAAAATAATAATAGTCCTGTATCAAATGCGCGGTTGATAATCTAACCACATTTTTCAATCTTAAGAATTACTAGAGTTGAATTGTCTATTTACTTGTTAATTAACTTATATACATTTCAGATATTTTTATAAAACTAGTATAATAATATAGTTAATTATAAAGATAGTTTTAAGAATGTGTTTGATTTTGAAATTTTACAAAGGTTTAAATTTTGATTTTGCTTTGATTTTATTTTGACATTTTGCAAGATATCTTTAGGCTTTAATGTAATTTCAACTTTTCCACACCGAACTAAAAAATTTAGTAAGGATATATTTAAAAATTTTCGTGTCGATTTCTAGCCATTTAATAATAACACTGAAAACTCATTTTTTTTCCGCATGAGATTATTTTAAAAACAGATATTAGATAATTTTGTATCACTGATTTAAGATCTGCTATTGGTTTCTTTCTCCTTGCTACAATTTGTTCCTTAAAGAAAGTTTTTTGTCTGAATTTTGCCAAAATGTACATGCTTAAAAACGCGATATATAATTAGGGTCGCATAAATGTTGCAACAAAGTTCTTGGAAAGTTTTGGCATATTATCAGAATTAATATTGCATAGGAACCCATGTCTGTAAATGTCGTCATACCCATCTAGAAGCACTTTCCCATTATGAACCCATGTGCTTGTGAACTGGTCATGATAGGGAAAGCCCCAAGCAGCGTACGATGACATTTCTGGGCCCGGGGTCCTAAGCAATATAAATCCTTGTGATGTGCCCTATCTCCCCTAGATGTTAGTCGCAACATTTATCCAACCCTTTTGCATATATAACACTTAAAACTTGTTTATTTCGAATGAAATAAACTAAAAATGTCATTTTCAACAAAAATTCTGCAACTTTGGGAGCAAAACAAATTTCAGAATTAAAATTCCCGTATCGGAATAAGGCAAGATCAAGTATTTGTATATTTGCAACAATAAATTTGTTCCCCATAAAAGTGAATAAAATAAGACATCGTCATTGATTATTTAACTAAGATTAAGAAAGCAATAAATAGTTATTGATATAATTGAAATTCCTGATATCCTGCTATCAAAAAATGATTACTACATGTTTTAGAAATTAAATTATTTATATGTATTACAATATTTACAAAGAAAAAAAAAACGATTTAAAAAAATACATTTTTAATTACTAATATATTGACTACATTTGTACTTTTTGTTAAGAATTTAATAAGACTAATAGACATTCAACGAAGAACAAATAAAGAGTAAAAAAAAGTCTTTTTTTTTCCTTTATTCTTACTAAACCACCTTTAAAAAGAATTCCTTATGAAAAGAAAAAGCACTTAGATCTTACTGAAGAATGGCATAAAAACTTTATATTTGAAGTAGTAGTACAATAGCATATAAAATCAATCTATATAATTTTATCGCCAAGTTCTAGTACATAAGATCTGGACTAGGCATAGAATAACAATACAAAAATAGATGCTTTCCCAAGCGGACAATCGATCTAGAACTTAATAGATAGAGAGAATTGGACCTGGTAGTGTCCTACTAGAACAACTATCCCGCTGATCAGTACAATAGTAACGTGTCGTCCTGTAGATAAAGAGGTGAGGCAATCAATAATTTTGTCACGTGGTTATTCTATTCGAAGAATGGAAACCGTTGAATCATCTAAAGCTCATTTATTTCACTATTTACTGTTTTTAGTGGGATTTCATTCATCATTTTGCTCAAGTATTCATTATGAATCCTGACTCAGTCGCAATTGTTTTCCAACTGTGAAATGAGTAGCTTTACACATAATTCCCTGGAGTTCAATTTAGTCTCACGCGGAAGTAGCATAACAAAAACAGAGGTGGTGATTTGAGTTGTTAATGTAAAATAAATGGAGCGGATATATCATAAGATTTGATGAACTGAGATTGAGAAAAAAGTAACTTTATGGCTATTTAATTGCGGGAATTTTTAAAAGTGCTAATGAGCTTTATTATGCATTTCGATATTCAGAAATGAAAACATGACATGGAAATTTCATATTAGTTAAGTTGAATAGGAGAGACAGGTTTAATAAAAACATTTAATATCTGAGATAATTTTTAATTGAATACAATTGTTATAAAATTTTTAATCTAAAGTTAATTTATCTTTCTGAACATATATAATTACTTCAATAATAGTTTTTCCATAGTATTTTTTTCTTTGATAGTTAAGTTGAATGGGAGGATAAAAATGTTTATTCCAAAAATGCAATATCTGAGATAAATTTTAATTGAATGCAACTGTTTTAAAAATTTTAATCTAAAGTTAATTTATCTTTCTAAGTATTAATTACGTAAATAATAGTTTTTTCATAGTATTATTTTCTATACTAGTTAAGTTGAATAGGAGGATAAAAAGGTTTTTTCAAACCATTTAATATCTGAGATAAATTTTAATTGAATACACATGTTATAAAAATTTTAATCTAATATTAATTTATCTTTCTAACCATATATATTTACTTCAATAATAGTTTTTTCACAGTATTATTTTCTACCGATGGCGTCCCTTTGCCGTCAGGTTAACTATGGGAAATTTCATCGTTTTCCACTCCATGTAACGCAAATGCTGGTTTGTTGAATCAAAAAGTCTTAAATGAAGGCAAATTTCTCCCAATAATTGATCCAGGAGCTCTCTTGTCTTATGAATTGGGTTAAAATTAGAAGACTACGGAGTAGAACATTAGTAGTCGTAAACCCAAAATTGCGTCGGCTTTTCAATGATAGTTATAAAAAGAAAAAAATTTTAGAAAATAAAATAGATCGGTTACTTGATAATAACCTTAAAAATAGAAGGTCCAGATAAGTTATATTTTACGGTGTGAAAGATTTAAAAAAAATGCAATTTAGTGTTTTTATGAATGCCCATATGAATTCGTTTTTATGAAAAAAATTCGTTTTCTCACACATGGCACACATGATAGCCCAAACATTTAATGTATTCACACCGATAGTTTTTCCCACAAATTTATAGTTAAAGTTAATCAGAAATCCTAAATTACAAG
Source organism: Parasteatoda tepidariorum (assembly GCF_982258835.1). Lineage (NCBI taxonomy): Eukaryota > Metazoa > Arthropoda > Arachnida > Araneae > Theridiidae > Parasteatoda > Parasteatoda tepidariorum. Next base: position 30,093,680 of record NC_141766.1, read on the forward strand.
GAAGAAAATTATTATAGTTTGACTTTTATTAAAATAGAAATTTATAACGCTTAAGTAGTAAATATTTAGAGCATAAATATCAATAGAATTCCAAATTATATGTTGATAAAGTTATTGTTACTGCCATAAACCAAAATTTTTCATAACATTTAAAAATATTTTATCTAAATTGGAAAATTAAATCTCATTTTATTTAACTTAAATAACATGTTTTAGTAAAAATACTAAATACACCATTTTACTTATTATTTCTTTAAAAAAATAATTTCGATTTAAAAACTCTGAAAATAACAAGAATTCAAAAAAAATAAAAAATACTACACTGTAAAAAATCCTGCTATTCAAATTGCGGTATAAAGTACCATACTTTGGGTACATCATCAGAAAAATCCATTTTTACCAAAAAATATTACATTGTTAATTTTACTGTGATATTTATTTAATTAGAGTGAAGATTCAGTGACTTTACGGTAATGATTACTGTCAAAATTACGGTATATCAGATTTTTTAGATCATCAGATACGATTTTTTATGTTAGATTTTTACCAGATATCGCAACATGTTCCAATAAAAAAAATTTACTGTAAAATGTACAGGTACTTTTTACTGTAATTTGATCCGGAATTTTTTACAGTGCACATTACGTAAAAATCAAATTGTTTTTCCAGTAATAGTTCAACTCCTAAATAATTCAGCTAGACTAAATTTAACTCAATTGTTCCATAAAAGAAATAGCAGCTACAATATTCATCGTAGATTTATTTACTCAGTTAATTTCGATCTCAGAGTTTTCGAACAAAGTTGAGAAGCCGAAGTCGCAGTTATTTTGGACCGCGTTCGAGAAGAGCTAAGCTATAAATGAGAAAGCTGCAAATTAGATTAACATGAAGATCGTTCTCCAACTCTTTGGTCAAGATTGTCTTCTAACTGGATTAAGAAGATTAAATTGGATCTTAACTTCTCATGTTAAATGAGCGTGATCAGAGAATGGATGAAGTTACGGAATACATGCATTTTATAGTAGAGTTGGTTCATCTAAAAGATGGATTACGACACTTAATTTCTCTTTGAGGCAGATTTTTCTTGGTGACAATAATGTGTCATCGTTAAAGTGTTTAGATTTATTAGCATTTTGAAACTTAAGCACTAGTATTAACACATGTATGTATCTTACTCGTCTCATTTAGAATATATTTTCATGAACTGTAATCTTTTATTTTATTACTGGATCCAAATTACGATGGATGTTGCATTATTTTACGAACATTGCTATTGTTACGAAAGTAAGTTAAGTAGTTAAAAAAAATTACGTACACATATCGAATCAAATTACGGAAAAAAAGTACGGGTGCCGGTACTTTTTACCGTAAAATCCAATTTGAACATGTTAAGGAACAAAAAATATGAGTAACCGTAATTTTTACAGCAATAATTACCGTAAAATCAGAATATATTGTTATGATGTGTATTGTTTTATTTAACTATAGCATCCGTATTACTATATTTCAAAAATATTATTTATTTCGCGAACGTTACTATTGTTCCGTAAGTGAGTAAAAGAGGATTAAAAAAAATACGCTTACTGTAAGAAAATACTGTAAAAATACCAGCACTCAGGGTGCCGGTATTTTCTACAGTAAAATCCTTTTTTATCGGAATATGCAATAAAAATATCTGATATACCATGATTTTTACAGTAATAATTACCGTAAAATCATTGAATCATTCTAATGAAATAAATATTACTCTAAAATTTACATTATATTTTTTTAAGGTAAAAAATAGATTTTACGGATGATACACCCAAAGTATTTGTTCCGAAATTTTTTACAGTGTACGAGACTTAATTTCACAAAAATAGAAATAACACACATTTCATTTAAATTTTAAAGGATTCAATGTGAAAAATAAATTTATAAAATTCATATTACTTACATACAAAGTGAATTATAATTTTTAAAAAGAAAACACACATAAAAAAATTTAAAAGGACAATATTTAGTTGCGATATCTTTGAAAACCATCTTACAGAATTTTTTTTTAAATACTCATAAATCGTTTTCATCTTTCTTTATCAACTTCTCTGTCCACCAAATTCTCTCTCACCATACTCCTATTCGCGATTTTCCAATCCAGCGGCATTTAACGACTTACTCTCTTGTTTCTCATTTTCTTAAATAAAGAAAAAAAAATTCCTGACTTTTTTTAGTTCAGGTAGCAAATTTTAAAAGAAATAAGAGGTTGCATTATAATTGCCACCACCAAGAGAGAAATCTCCAAAAAGAGAACGAGTCGTTAAATACAGCTGGATTGTAAATTGGCCTCCCGTTGCTTTCCTTACTGTATTTGAAAATCTACTGCATAGTGTAGGACCAAAAATCCATTATATCTTAACTCTCTACTTCAAGTATAAGAGAAAGCAATTAAATAAACAGTTAAATTGGAATAAAAACTTAACAAGTTAATCTTAAATATAAATTGTTACGATGCAATTAAAAAGATCGTAGCTCTATATTCCGACAGTATTACTGTATTTTCTAGTTATTGCGCAAAATAACTGGTGAAGAAAATAGCTTTATTTCCTAGCATACATGATGAGAATTGGAGAGTACTGGATTAAAAATATTCAAATAGATCTTAACTTCTTACGTTAAATGGGCGTAATAAATGTAAATTTACGAAATGCATGTCTTTAATAAGAGAGTTGGCTCTTCTATAAGATGTATAACAACCCTATATCTCTCTTTGAGGCAACTTTTTCTTGGCGACAATATTGTCCCCACGTTAAAATGTTAAGATTTATTGAATTTCAATTTATAGGACGTGAATTAATATTGTAATCGTACATTACTTCGTTCATTATTACAAAAACAAGATAATTATTAAATTATGTTGTATTTTTATGCGCTGCAAAAAATTCCGGATCAAATTACGGCATTAAATACTAGCACTTTGTATGCATCATCCGAAAAAAATATTGTTACCGTAAAATACTATACCACAGTTTTTAACGTAAATATTTATTTAATTAGAGCTATTCAATGGTTTTACGGTAATAATTACTGTAAAAATTAATGTTTTCAGATTTCTTGTTCTCTTTCTTACATCTACCAGTAAAAATGGATTTTACAGTACACCATAAGTGCTAGTAATTTTTACAAGTATTTTTTACAGTATAGTTGTTATTAAAAAATAACACTCCCAGCCTTTCTTTGTAATTTATTTATTTTCACAATAATTCTACTTTCGGTAAGAAAGGACCAGCTAACTAAATACCGGTACTTTTATACCGTAATTTGATCAGGAATTTTTCATAGTGTTTGAATATATTAAGTTTGCAGGAGTTCAAAATGAATGCAAACAAAGAAAAAGTGTCTTAAACATTGTTGGATGTATCAGTATTAAAAATTAGGTCAAATAAAAAATGAATAAAAATTGATAATTACTCAATGCACTACTTTAGGCATGATTGAGAATTATGAGCCTTTGGGAATGTTCATACATGCATAAAATACACAATAAAAGATCAACAAGGCTCTTAACTTTCTTTACATAGGGTGTGGTTCGTGCTTAATAGCCATTGGCCTTCCTGTTAATAGACCAATCCATCAGATCATCGGACAGTAAGTAGTTCTTCATGTAAGCTTCAATTTATGAAGAGTCATCTTATAAAAACACACAAAACTTCTTCAAAAGAAATATAGTTGCGCTTATTATTCATTGCGCTTCCTTTTAATGGCTTTTTATGATGTATTCTTTATTGTTTGTCCCGAGAGATACAGTTAAGAGAGAGACTTTCATTTTGTTAACTATAAATAACGTTATGTTGAGGACATTCAATATTCCTTGTATTTTACTTTTGAGGACCTAAAATGGTTTCTGAAAACCCTAAAACAATTATGTCAAACTCACAGTCCAAATAAATGTTGCTGTTTTGTCAACTAAGAATCTCGAGAAGACATTGATAAAAAATTAACTTTGCATATATATAATGGTATTTTATTATATTTTAAAACCGTCGTTGAACAACCAACCCAATTTTATGGGTTTACTACATCTAATGCTCAACTCCGTAGCCTTGTAATTTCAAACCCAATCCAGAAGATAAGGGAACTCCTGGATCGCGTATTGGGAGTAATTTGCCTTCGTGGAGGACTTTTTGATGTATCTAACCCGCATTTGCGTTACATGGAGAGGAAGACCACGAGAACCTCCCACGGTCAGACTGGCGGCAAGGAGACTCTAACCCATGATCCATCTAAATCTGAGGATATTTCACGTCAGTACTGTGGTCAGTGCAAACCGGATGCGGAATTCGTATAGACTGGGATTCGAACCCGGTTCGCCTCATTGGAAGGCGAAAGCTCTATCCCCTGAGCCATCGCGGCTCACTGTATATTATTTCAACCATTCATTTTGTGATTTTTCCATTGCTGTGGTAACGGTTTACTAGAAATTCTGGTTTTTAAAATTATTAGTTCTTAATACCACCCATTTAATAAAAAACAGAAAACTGAAAAGTAAATTTAACCGTTTTTATGACATGCTCTAAGGTATCATGTAAAAAGGAATACAAAACAAGAACAAAAATCAAAATGTTATTTTATATATATATATATATATATATATATATATATATATATATATATATATATATATATATATATATATATATATATATATATATATATATATATATATATATATATATATATATATATATATATATATATATATATATATATATATATATACCTTTTTTTATATTTTATTTTTGTAAGGGTTTTAAGAACGCATAATAAGAATTTATATCTTAAATTTTTAAAATTCTTTAATGAATTTCACAATACAAATGAATATTTTTGATTAAAGCAAATTATAAATACAAAATATTTATCATTGAAGCATTTATTATATACATTTATATATAAAATGTTTAACTAAACATTAAAAGTATTTCTTCTCTAGTGAAAAAAAGGTTTTTATTAAATTTTTGAAAAAATAATTAAGTAGCTTAGAATAATTATACTTCCATTACTCCTTTTAGTATTCTCAATATTTATAGACAGAGTTTATTCTTCTGTCTTGGCTCTTATTCAAAAAGAAATAGAATATTGGAATATTTTACTAAATTAAAGCTATGATTTCTAACCATTGTTAAGAGCTTTTTATTTTTGGTTGAACCATGCATTAAGTTATAAAATGTAAAAAAAGTAGTTTGCTAGTTTAATAAAATTAATATTTCGAAGAAAATGGTTTTTATCATTTTATAAAAATTAAAAGCTAAAACTTTTTAAACAATGAGAGATAATTTAAGAGCAGTCATGTTTAAATCAACCTACACGATGTAATATATTCATTAATTAATTTATGATTTTTTTTTAATTCTTGTGCCAAAATCATTCTTTTTCAATGAGTTTGCAAAAAAATTTAGTCAAAAGCATTATAATTGCCAGAAACATTTTTTTTAAGTTTATCATTTTATTTATGTAGAAGATAAACAATGTTTCATAAATGAAAGAAGAAAATTAAATGCAAATGTCTCCTCTGTTCATATAGAGCTGTATTAAAACATTTTAAATAGCGCGAACAATGATACAAAAGAAACGTTTCACTAAACCTCTGCAGGATTTTGTTTACTTTCAAAGCATTTAGAATACATTAACTATTTTTCGGAGCTTTTGAAGTAAAAGGAAACTCAAATAAAGCTTAAACTTTGAATGGAAGCCAAACAAATGCCAGGCAAAGTTAATATTTAATAACTCCGTTTCCCAGTTTTAGAGCTTAATTTGATCTTTTGTTTAACTCTGACAAGGAATTTTCATAATATATTATGAATCCTTACATTTTACATTCAAGTTGATGGGAGAGAATCTTGATGTTTTATTGATATTATCTTTTATTGTTCTTATCATTCAAATGATAAGTAATTTGGAAAGTTTTATTTGTTGATTTCGCAGCATAGTAAATGAATTTATTATTCAATAAATTTGCATTTATGCAGTTCAGATCAAATATCTTTTGATATGATATTAAAATACAAATACATCCTCAAAATTTAAAAAAATTACTAATGTATATATATATATATTATATTTTTTAAAATATTCAAGCATTTTATGTAAAAAAAAATTAAGAAATTGGAAAACAGTATTATGAAAAAATATATTCTTGTCGTCCGCTCACAGGATTATATCAGCAAAAAAGAGTACTTTCTAATATTGCATAAATGGAGCCAAAGCAAAATATATCAATACAATAGTGTGAGAAGCACCCATTGAGACAAAATAGAATATATTAAGTGAACAATACAAAATAAAACATATCAAGCAATAAATTGAAAATTAAAATAGAAACGGAAAGCAAAAAAATACAGAATAAAAGACAAAATATAACATAACAAGCTAGTAGCAAATTCAAATGAGCTTACTCCTACCGTTATTCACATTATTTTTCTTAATTTCCTTCGTTATTCACTCTTTTCTTTTTTCCTTTCCGTCTTTATTATGTTATACATATATATGTCTCAAAACATATTATAATTAAAAAATTAATTAAAAAAAATTGATGGAGAAACGTAAAGGTTCTCTTCACGACGCATTCCCTTACGACAACGATAAAGATATATCAAAATAAAGAATAATTATCCTAAGATAAAAATCATTCTTTTTAATGTGACTATACTTCTAAAAAATTACAAAAATATTGTAAATGAGTTTAAGATTAAAGAAAGAAAATAGAAAATAAGGCTACTGATATGAAGTAAAATAAAATAAAAATGTGTTAAAGTTGGATATACTAATAAATTGTATTTTTTTAATGGCCATTTTTAGGTAAAAATATGGCTTTATCTATTTATAATTTTTTTTAATTTATCATTATTTATTTTATTTATTTACTTTTTGCACATAAGCTACATACTGCAAAAACATTTCTATTGCCTAAAAACAACAAATTCTTTGAGGATTTCATTTATAAGGCTATCAACTATGTTTTGAACTATTATCTTAAAAGCAAATGCATATACTACTAAATTAGGGATCAATGTAATTAAAAAAAGTAAATTTTTCGAAATTTCCGCATTTTTCTTTGCGAAAAAAAGTTACATTTTTTTCTCTTTGTTTAAAGTTTAAAAGTTATTTCTTTAGTCTGTAGTTCGAAACATGTGTGCTATAATCATAAACACTCATGAAAAATTGCAGACAATTATTTAAAAAACAACATGAGATTTCGTATTTCAGGTGGTGCAAAATTGAAAAATCAGATTTTGTGATAAACGCATTTAAAGACTTAGAATCATTAGTCTATCCACTGCTATCACCTTGCATCAAAACTACTATAATGTGTAAATAAGTAACTAACTATGTAAATAAGAGGAATGCAAACAAAAGTAAAGTATTTTTAGAACGTTAAGAGTACAGGGATTCTAAATTTATTATAAACTCAATTTCTAAAATTTTGTCCTAATTATGTTTTTGTTCCAGTCTACATTAAAGTAAAAATAAATAACGCATTAATATATAATGATAATAATAATGATAAATAATATATAATGATAAACGCATTTAAAGACTTTGAATCAGTAGACTATCCACTGCTATCACCTTGCACAAAAACTACTATAATATGTAAATATGTAACTAACTATGTGAATACAAACAAAAGTAAAGTATTTTTAGAACGTTAAGAGTATAGGGATTCTAAATTTATTACAAACTCAATTTCAAATATTTTGCCCCCAACTATGTTTTTGCACCAGTCTACCTTAAAGTAAAAATAAATAACATATTTTCATATTATTTAATTTTATATTTTTTTACTTTATATTTTTTAGAGACTCTAATTGCATTTCCATAGATTCTATTGATACAAGGATTACAATGAATTAGATTAGAATTTCTTTCGTGATGGAATGCTATTTTTAATTAACTTTATACTTGTACTGAATATTATTTGAATTTAGAAAGATTGATTTTCATACTGTGCCTTTATTATAACTGGTTGCTTAATAGTTAAACTATTTATAAGAGTTTAGTTTTTTTACAATTTTAATTTTTAATAGAATTGAAATAAATGTTGAGCGAAGTCAACATTTAATATCTTGATTTAACTGTTTCAGAGCTTAATTAAAATTTGTCTATGTCTTTATAAAGGAATTTGGCTAATATATTATGAATTCGAACTTTTTTACATTCAAATTAATAGGAATAAAATTTGATATTTTATCTATATTGTCTTCTATTGTTTTGCATGATTAAAATAATATGAATATTGAAAAATTTCATTTGATAAGTTCAAACCATAGTAAGGATCTTAAATTAGCAGATGAAATGCGAGAAATTATTCAATAGTTTTAATAAATATATATTTATGCTATTCATAACAAAATTAATTTCAATATTGTTGGACGGAAATTCCAAAAAAAAATTATTCTCTTTTTAAAATTAATCTTAAATTTATCTTTGACTTACCTTATTAATTTTAAATTATCTTTAGTAAAAACAAATGTTTTTGATTAACCTGCTTTTTTTCTTTCAAATAAATATGCTATTAGAGAATGCTTACAGTTTTCATTTGCTCTGTGCTTAGTTCATTTCGAAATTCCGTTATTTATATTCTGTTTTTCAATATGATTAAATTATTTTATATAAATTCTTAGCATATAAAAGGAAAAACGTGTCTCGTTATTGACGCATATAATTATGGAAAAAAGTGAAATTAAGGAAAGTTAAATTAGGCGAAAAAATATTTATTAATAATGAAATATTAATAAAAAGCATTTTATTTTCATTTTACTTAATTTTGCATTTACTACTGTTGCAGATTATTGCAATAGTATGAGAAAATACAATAAAATTAAACTATTATTGATTTTTCATATATTTTATATCATTTGACATTACTATAAATTTTTGAAAAATCCAAAGATTTTATGTAGAAACTTAATACGTAATATGAATTTTACGTTGATAAATCGAAATAAAAAGACATATTAAGAGCTATTAAATTATTAAGTTTAATAGAAAGCTATTACGACTCCGGGTGTCTGAGTGGCAGCTCTTCACGCTTCCGTGCCACAGGTCATGGGTTCGATCCTCGTTCCGGGCAAGGTTGACTCAACCTTTCATCCATTCAGTGGGTCAATGAATGAGTACCGCGCATGCCTTGGAATTGAACACTGGGGATTCCGCTTTCGGCTGACTACCTACGCGGAACATCTACACCTGCACCCCAGAGCCCAAAGTCAAAAAAACTGAGATGGACACGCACAGTAGGCCTTGGCCCTCTATGGGCTGTCGTGCCACTGAGTTCAGTTTAGAGAGCTATTAAGTTATTAAAGATCTCCGCTTTCTGGCTTTAGAGCTTAATTTGATTTTTTATTTAGCTCTGTCAAAGAATTTTCATGATATATTATGAATCCCAGCATTTTATATTCAAGTTATAGAAACGAATTTTAATGTTTTATGGAGTCTCTCTTATTTTATTTTGAAGGATTATAATGATATTAATTTCGAAGCAAAATTTGCGTCTCGTTATTTACTGATATTTAAAGACTAAAAATAAACAACTTTTTACCTAACTTTTAGTTCACTTATTTCCTAGATTCAAATTAGATAAATGTTCAGGAAAATTTAATAAAACTAAAAGATAATGCGAGAAAAATAGTATAGACGAAACTACATGAATATAGTAAAATCGACCGTGTTCCTGGCTCTATGGAAACTCTAAAAAAGTTCAGACATTTTTACCGAAGTGCTTAGGTAATGATTTTTGTAAAACTATCAATAAAAAATGGTTTTTTAATACCTGATAAAATTAGGTAAGTGTGTTAAAATTCGGCAGTTTTATCATGATATCTTAGATCATGGCATAAAAATTATTGATTTGAAAAAATTTACTTTCAACTTTGTATTTTTTAATAAGCGTGTGAAAATTAGAGCTACAATTTTGAAAACTAAGAATTTCTGACAAACCATTACCATATGAGTGAGAAATTACCAAAAGAATTATTTGAATATCGTACATTTTGACAAAAATTATGAAGGTTTTTTCCTTTACCAGAAATGTCATTACCACACAACTAAATATAGCTTAAGCAAAAAATTGTCCTCTGTGTATGTATCATAAATTTTCTAAACATTAAAAAAAAATTTTTGGTTTAAATCAACTTATGGTTGATATAAATTAAATATAAATTTATATTTTTTTACTAATTTCGTATTATTATAAATTATTTATAAACTAAAGTATTCATCTAAACTTAATGAAAAATATTTTAATTCATGGTTCTGTTTAGTTCCGTAACATAGTCCATAAATTAATTACGTTAAGTTTCTGATTGTAGTTGTTTGAAAATCCATTGTGTGATATTTTTGCATCTATAAAGAATTTAAATGTTGGAAGTTTGTTTTAAAGTGCCATTGAGAATCTCGCATATTATGAATAATCATTATAAATCATACTTTACACTGTAACTTGCCTAAGCAAATGTATTCCTAGCGATTATAATCACAATAGTCGTTTAAATTAAAACAAACAACCTGGACGTCCAACAGCATTCCTATCAATTAGAATATATTGATTTAGTCCATAGTCACCCTGGAGGCTATATGGACAGAGCTATTAAATTTATTAAATTATCTATAAAGGATAATATACATTGAAATTTCTGCCTCATAAATAAGTATGAATACATTAGCTCTATTGAAAGTTTTGAACCAAATTAATAATTAAGATTTTCAAATTGAAACATTTAAAAAAAACATAATTAACAATTAAAATTATAATAAGTTTTATCTAGGAAATTTAACCATACCATGAATATCGAGGTAAAGATATATTAGTTTATTTCTTATGGGTTTAGTTTGTTGGCAAATACAATAAATACACTAAGAAATATAGTTACCTGATATAAAGTTAAAGAAATAAAATATATAAGATCCATTTTTTCATGTTCCTGGAATACATCAGGGATTCCGGGAAATTTGATTTCCGTAAAAATACAATGATAATAAAACCCTTTAAAATAAATATATAGTTTATGTACCATTTAGAACATGTTCATGTTACAAAAAATATTCATGTACTTTCTAAAGCAAAGAAAATTTCAAACTGAATTCTAAAAATATCGTAAAATGAAGTCTAAAAAATGGATTGCATTACAAAACATAATAAAATATATGAAAATCATCAAAGATTTTATGAAATGTTATGAAAAATTGTAAAGAATGGTTGCAATAATTGTAATAGTTCGCATATAGTATTTTTAAAATATTTCAAGTCTATTTCATCATTGTTTGCAATGATGAAATATTTTGATTTTTCCTTTTCAACTGGTATTTATATTATTGCTTAAAATATAATTATGAACGTATCTAATTTAAGAATAGCAGAAGACTGACTTAATGTTATTTTTTTCTGCAACTTTAAAACTAATTTGTGTAGTAAAATATTCAAAAATCTTGTTTTTTCACAATTAGTTAGGATCAAAAAAATTTGCAATAATGTTGAAAGTTTTCGGGAAGCTGTGGATAATTTTTTAAATAATTTGAGTAATAATGATTTTCCTTTTAATTTTTGTAATGTTAATTTTTTAATTAAAAAAATGATTGATGGTTTCTAAGTTTTTATATAATTTTTTCTTTTAACAAGGCGCAATTCTAGTCTTAACTGAGCAGCCCCAGTTAAGCATTCTATTAATTTGTCTACGCATTTCTTTCTCCTGACCTTTTCCATTTCATTTTAAACTTCTTCTGCGCATTATACTAGGGGGTGTTGTTTTTTCAGTTTTTAGTGTTTTCTTTTCTTCTACTTGCTTTTGAAGTTGATGCTTGACCTGTGACTTTGTGAGTTTTTATTTTTCTGTTGATTTTGATTGAGTTTCTTTTCTTAATTTGTTAATTATTTTGAATGTATCTTGTTTTTCCTGGACCTCTATACAAAACCATCGGGGTACTGAGGGAGATATTTTAAGCATTTGCTTCTCCCTCAAAGAGAAATGGTTTTGTTTTTAATGGCTACCGAGGCCGGTATCCCCTGAAGACGTCGGCTTCGGTGGTCATATTTTTATTTTTATTTCCTTCGTTTCTTTTATTGATACTTTTTTCTGAAATTTCTGCTGCTTCTTAGCGCGTTTTTTTTCAAAGAAGTTTTATCCTTTTCGAATTTAATTATTTGTGTTTTCTTTCAGTATAGCTTTTTTTACAAGATTTTATAGGTTTATAAAGTCCTTGACTAGTCAAATTTGCTGCCTATTACCAGTAGCAGCTTTGACTGATGGCTGATGGTAACATAATAACCATGCGCACAAAATTCAAGACTTGTCCTATGTTACACACACACTGTTAGAATTCTCATTTTAAAATTACGGTAAAATAACCATACTGTCCATACGATTAACCATAAAATTTACCTTTATGGTTTTGAAACCGTTCACAACTGGTAAATTTAAAAATGTGTGAATACAGAACTATACGTTTTTTTAACCATTTACAACTATCATAGTTTCGAAGTCATAAAAATATGACTTAAACAGACATTAGAACTCAGCGGATGCTGCTCCATTTATGCGTAAATGATAGTTTTGTATTCTGACTGACGATGATCACCGATTTAAGTGCGCAGGACACTCGGATCACCGATTTAAGTATGCAGGACACTAGAAACTTTTCATGTGTTGCAGGAATGGAGGAATCATTGTGGTATCTACGCTGGGAATCAAACCCTTGTTCATCCGGTCACGTGATAGACCGATTGGCCCTCTCAGTTACAGTATGTTCCTACCGGCATGGAACAAAATGGCTTCATAAGGTGAGCTTAGTTGGAGAGGATCGAATTCTATTTGCTAAACCGTATTAGGTAAAAAAAATTAATAAACGAGTTTTTCTTACACTTAACGTTTTATTGTCATCTTTTTTATGGTTATTTGACTATTTTAGTTGAATATGAAAAAACAGCAATTAAACCTGCTATATGGCCATTTTTAACGACAAAATTCTAAAACTACATATCAAGGATAAAATTTGAATCAATCGCCTACTTAAATTTCTTAATTATTATTTTTTTTTAAATTTTCTTTCACAAAAAATGCACCGTAGCCTGAAAGTGGCAACGCATACTACTTTTGTAGAGGGACATTTTTATATTTGTTCTAAATATATTTATATGTCTAAGCAGAAAACAAAAAAATTCACGCACTTAATATTGATAAAAAACACTATCTTCTATAAAAAAAAAGCAAATTTTGCTACTTCAGCGTCACTTAATACATTCTTTCATATTTACCATCGCTAAAGACAATTTTTTGCAGCATCTACATTTTTTGACCCACCCTAATATTAAGCTTTTCTATCATTTTTAATTTCTTTCGAGCAAAAACTCACCTAGCAATTTGCTTAAATATTTATATTTATTCAGACAAAATATCGCAATCTAATCAGAACCAATGAGTTATACACGTATCCGCTTTTACCTCACTCTCTACTTTTTTCTGAATATGAAATATTTTATACCAAAATAATTAATTGCATTAATATCCAGATATTCCAGCAAATGAAGGAACGCAATGAATAAATGTCTATAACAGACATCTTTAAATTAAAAGGCTTATAAAAAATAATAGAGCAGCTTTGTAGCTATTTTCATCCATATAAGATCATTAATAATCGAATCGTTGGCAGCTTGTTAATTAAAACCGGAAAATAATGTAATAGAAATTGAATCTTTGAAGAATAAATCATGACAGTTGTGGGGGAAAACAGCTGCTGCCGTCCGATCATTGTTTACGATTTGCTTTATTTGCTTCTGTTTATGCCGGCGATTAAATTTTATTTTTGGTTCTAAGTTATGTGGAAAGATTAGTTTTTAATTTTCTTCCCAAAAGTTCCATCACTTTCTCTGCAATTGTATACTCAGATTCGTTACATTTTAAATTAATTTTTATGAAATGAAGTAAAATATAAAGTTCAATATTTTAATAATGGAAAAGGGATATTTTAAGAATGAAAAATAAGAATTAGTAGGATTTCTATTAAGGATCCAGCGCCAAAATGCCCGCCAAGTTTTGGCGACATCCAGAAAGCTGTTTGCGACAAACTTAAAAATAAAAATCACAAAATTTGGAAATAATTTTAGCGTTGGGGGAAATTTGGAGTTACCTTTAAACAAGCCACGTATAATTTTATAATTTTTTTAAAATTCATTTTGAGTAATAGTACCAACCAGGCACTGGCATTTTAGCGTCTGACAATTTTAGTTGACGAGATCAAGACCCAATAGGACTGAAAAGTTCCTTTAGAATTGCACACTGAGTTCAAGCGTAATGTAGCAAATCAATAGGGGGAAATAAAAGCAATAAAACTCAATCCATGTACCATTTTTTTTATTCATTGGATTTTTAATAGTAAGGAGTTTTTCAAGTGTTATAAATATGCTGCCGGTAAATTCCACAGGCTTTTCATTTAAATTTGTATTAATATTCAAAGTTGAGTTGTATAAATTTAGCTAAAGAGTTTTTTTAATTATTCTGGGAAATTTAAATTACAGCAATTAAACAAAACGTTAAAATATATGTAAGAGAAAACATCTTTATAGTAGTAATATAGATTTTTTTCTTTGATTATTCTTGTAATTGAATTTTATTTTTGGTTCTATATCATAGGAAGTGAAGTAATGACAACAAGGAAAATTTTTTTTTCAAATTTGATAATTCGAATTGAGAATTTTTTTTTTCTAATTAGAAATATTATTGGTAAAATTAAAAAAACAGTGTGTGCAGAATTCGTAATGATTTGACGCAAGTTGAGATTGAACAGTTGTTGCCTTCCAGCTATTGTTTACGATTTTCTTTCGTTATTTTCTTTCTTGTTTATATCCACTATTAAATTAGACATTTAATTAAAGATTAATCTGAAAGATTAGAAAAATAAGATTTTGAATATTTTGTTTCGTTTCAAAATGTCACCCTGAAATTAACTACAAGGACACCACTATACAGGGTAACAAAAATTATAGGGATCACTTTTGTGGTTATCTACCACTAAAGTTTTAAAACCTTTTTACATATATAGCATACTGATCTAAAGCTCTACTATTTGACTTTCAATTGCAATACTATTTCATAAAATCACAAAAATGCTTTTGAAGAAATTTGACAAAAAGCTAATTGGTCAAGTACAAGCATTTTTAGAACTTCGATGGAGCCACAAGATTATAGAAACCCATTTTAAAAAGAAAGGTATTGTGATTTCACTCAGCCATATCAGTCGCATCAAGAATTCAAAACTTGGATCGATGCAAAATAATGCAAAACCAAAAAGAAGTGGACGGTCAAGCAAATTGAAGAAATCAGAATTGCAGAAGCTTGATAAGATGACATCAAAACCGGATCCTCCAACACAGACCAGCATGGCTAAAGCTCTTAACGGGAGTCAGCAAGTTGTAAGCTATCAACTAAAACAAAAGTTGAAGAAAAAATGTCATAAAAAACCTAAATGTCATCATTTAAGTGAGAGATCGGTGCAGATTAGGAGGCAACGCTTATGGCCTCTCTACAAGCTTCTCTGTAAGGACAGATGGCGAAAGTTCATTACAACTGATGAAGCTTGGATCTATCTATCTGATACCAATGCTAAATCTAAAGTTCAATATCTTAGCCGTGGACAGAACAGGTGAGACTTGACACCATCAACCACGGTGCCTCATGTCAAAGGCGTAATGGTTTGGATGGGCATATCCGCCCATGGTGTGCCTAAACCTCGGTTTGTGAAACCTGGGGCCCAAAATAAATTTTGAGTATTCTATACAGAAGATATTAAAGCCCTTTTTTAAGGATTATTACTGCAGATTGTACTCTAATAGTGATGCTGTGTTCCATCAGGACTCTGCCCCATCGCATGCATGTAAGGTCACTCAGAAATTTCTAACAGATCAGCAAGTGAAATTCCTGAGACCAGAACAATGGATTCCAAACAGTTCTGATGCCTCACCATGCGACTATTTCCTATGGGGACATCTGAAAAACAAACTGAATAAGAAAAGATTTCCTACATTGAGAGGCCTTCAAAGAGCTATTAGAGAAGAGGTGAAGAAAATCCCCCAGGAAATCATTTTGCGGTCTTAAAAATCATGGCCGAAGCGTTGTAGACAAATCTATTATGCCGGAGGTCGACATATTGAGAAACATCGCTGAATTTATGTAATAAATTTTGGAAATAAAAACATTTAAAACTGATCCCTATAATTTTTTGTTACCCTGTAGCTGTCAAGAGTTCACAAATATTAATTTTATTAGTACCCCTTATTTTCAGAAGTAATGTTTAAATAAACAACTTGGTCAAAAGTACCATATTTGACAGTGACTACAAATGATACATTTTAAAAGAACATATGTATTTCAGAGTTATGTCGTTTCCAAAACTGTGGTCTTAAAGAAAACAGGACATTTTGATACAAATAGTTTTATATTTCTAGTGGCTCATAATATTTTAAAATAAGTGGTTTAAGGATTAACTCGCTGTGTTGGAAAAATTTAAACCATAGCAACAGAGCCAGCAAAGAAACATTCATGAAACATATAATCGGTGATATTTTTCTAGACATAGCTCAAAATGCGTGTTTAGGGCACGGCTAAAAATGCGTATTGAAGAAAATGGAGATTATTCCAAATTTCAAATATATCTGTATGAAAATCGTTCTCTTTTTCAAAGAATAAAATAATAAATATAAATAACTTTGTAACGTAAATTTATCCCTAACTTAATGTAACGTAAATTACATTATTTATAAATTAAAAATATATAATAGTGGTATTAAATTAACGTTTTGTGAATTTATATTCTCAAAAACCACTTTATAGTTGAGTATTCAGTTAATCAGCAATGTACCCAACCACTCTAAACCTTCTGAGATTTATGAGAAGTATGAATGAAGCTCTGTTCATGTGCGTTGAACACAAAAGCGGCGTATTTTTTACTATGTACCTTTTCTTAAACTCGTTTACTATGAGACTTTTCTTAAGCTATTGCGTAAATTTTCTTAAACAAGCATTTTAATCTGATTCCTATTTCTTAAACATTTTTTTTGAGCTGTATCCATTTTCTTAAATACGCATCTTGAACTGTATCCATTTTTTAGACACGCATTTAGAGCTGTGTCCATAAAAAACTGAATACCGACGATATTATAAATGGTCAGTACCCATGAAGATACTGAGCTGCTAGTTTATTTTAGAAAAGAGTCATAAAATCAAACCAGAAGTTAGTATCATAATTTAGGCAAGCGGTAATTCTCATCTGAGCACGGTAGAAAAAAATTGGTAATTTACCATACTCTATGTCAAGGAAATTTTTAGGAAAACAAGCATAATTCGATATTCAAATCATTTATTTGGTAATTTTTTCGTTCCTATGATAGCGGTTTACTGAAATTTTTGGCTTTCACATTTAGTTAAAACTACAAAATGTAGCCGCATAAATGGTTTCTATGCCATGCCCTAAGGTATCATGATAAAATTACAAATTTTACCACATTCACCAAATTTTTTCACATATTATAAAACCATATATTATAGTAAATTTTACCAAAGCCACTGCCATATCTCTTCGGGAAAAATTATCAAGCTTTTTCGTAATCCGAAAGATGGGGAAACCCGATACATTTCGCCATATTCTGCTAGTTTTGACCATACTTTTATCTCAGTATAGGAATATGTATTTTATAGGAATATATGGATTTTGTACAGATATACGTATTTATTTATTTATAGGAATATATAATATTTCTGTTGAGTTTTGAAAACTTTTAACTTGAAAGTCAAAAGTATCCGGTAAATTCAATTACATATTTTAAAAATTTATTTTCTGTGATGCATAAACTTAATTCAATATTTTAAATACATATTTTAATTTATAAAAATATAAATAAAATGTTTAAACTAAAAAGAATATAGCATTTAAAGAGAAGGAAAAATTTAAAAACTTCATTCTACAAAAGTCTGAGAAATCCTCAATTACCAACCACCAGAACAAATGGGTATGTCCCACCATTTTTTTCTTCAAACGTCAAGTAATTATCTAAACTTTATTAAAATAAGCTTATTAAATGAACTTGTTAAAGACCAAAGATAAACATCATTGAAACACATTGTTGGCTTACAACCATTAATCTGGATTATTTTCAATTAATTTAAGAGAAAATGAGCAAGCAAAACACCATCGTTGATAAAAATAAAACGTACAGCAATGGAAAAATATCTCCGTTAATTTCATAAGCTCGAAAAATTTCCTTTTCTTAAATGTATATCGATCGCGTGGGGTCTGTCAACTCGCTTGACACCTTTCACTTTATTTTGTAAAAACTGATGTTTCGAAGGAAAAGATAATTTTTTATTCCTCTACGACAGTCTGAAATAATGCTATATTCTTACAACCAGAAGCCGCTTATCTAGAGTAGTTTCACAGAAATCGAATGAAAATGTATAGAAGATATCAGTTGAGACCTGCAGTTGAAAGGTTAAGGGGGAGTGAGAAAGATAAGAGAACTCATGGAGGCATTAATTTTGAAAAACTGTTTACAGAATCATTGGGCTTTCTAAAGTGTTTTAGATTGGGGTTGGTCTTTAAGTTGCAAAACTAAGATAGATGTTTGATGTTATTGTTTTCTATTGTATCCCAGTCTTGCTACAAATTAAAAGGATAAATCAGGGAAGATGTTTGAGAGTTGAGTAGTTTTTTGTGTTCCTCTGCTTTTCTTGTTTGTGATTCATGATTGTATTTTGAAAATGTTGAACTAAAATGTTGTTTAGTGGATTTAGAAATGTTTTTGTTAATGCAGTAAATCATTTTTATATACACATGTTCATTAAATATTTATTATACTGTGCATATTCTATCTACAATCTGGTCTTTTTTAAGGATAATAAAATGAAATAAATACTTTTTTTTACTTTATTTGCTTTGAAAGTTGTTTTATTTATTTTGAAAAATATTTTTTTAATAAATATTGCATCATGCCATTTTGTCAAAATGTTTGCTTTCCTGTTTGTGATTCATGATTGTACTTGGAAAATGTTGAACTGATGTTATATAAATAAAATGTTGTTTAGTAGAATTAGAAATGCTTTTGTTAATGCAGTAAATAATTTTTATGTACACATGTTCATTAAATATTTATTATACTGTGCATATTCTATCTACAATTTGGTTTTATTAGACACTGCGTTTGTAGGTAAAGTTTAGCGCATGCGCTATGAGGCTCAAATAGAAATGAACCTAGAGTTAAAGAGAACGGTGACGCTTTGCAAAATCTCTCTAACATCATATTTTTACAACAAATAACACGATACTATTATGGATCAATTTGAATTGAAACCTGGTAAAATTTCGCACCTTGCATAGGTTGCATTGCAAATAATTTGCACCATAGTAGTGTTAAAGATTCCGATGTTATGGTTCGACGCAAAATAAAATTTTATGCGAGTGTACATATTAGTTGCAATGATAAAATTAAGAATTATTTAAATGGGAAAGTATCAGTCACAGAAACAAGTTTCTTTTATTTGTATTCTAAGCATAGATTTTCATTTTCATATCGTTGGTTTTTTAACATTTTATTTTATTATTTAATTTACAAAACAATATTTTTTATTAAGTAATATTCTTTTTTTCATTTATTGAACAGTTTGGTAAAGGAAAGAAATCTAGTTGTAGTTTCTCCGGCATATTTATAAATATTTTCTTTCAGTATATTATTCATTTATCGTTTCTTGTCAAAACGTGATCTTTGTATAAACTTTTTATTAACTATATGTTATTTCATTTAAAATATGATTTTATTTAACATATGATGTCGCATATTTAAATAATATAGCATCATAAAAGTCTAAACATAACAACATTAAAATATGATAAAAGCATATCATCATTTGTATTAGAAAAAAACTTTTTTGCTCCTTTTAATATAAACTAGAGAAAAAATCATTTTCACAAAATTATAGATCAAAACAATGGTGAAAACTACCAGAATATGAAAAGATTTATATTGTTTCTGGCTCTATAGGAACGCCAAAAATCTCGGTGATTTTTACAGAAAAGCTTTGGTAATTATTTTGGTAAAATTAACAATAGAATAAGGCGATAAAATTTTGTAAATATCGTAAAATTTGGTTGTTTTATAGTGATATAAATCATGGCATAAAAACAATTTATTTGATTTCCTGAATAAATAACTCAAAATTTCCTTTAAACTGTTACCATATGAACCGATATGTATAGTTGAGCCGTGGTGGTTTAGGAGATAGAGCATACGCCTCCTAATGAAGTGAACCGGGTTCAAATCCCAGACATGACTGATCAATCAGAAATCCGCACCCGATTCGCGCCGAACACATTGCTGACGTAAAATATCTTCAGTGGTTGACGAACCTTGGATTATCAGTATTCGACTAGACGAATCAGTCCTCTTGCCGTCAGGCTAACAGTAGGAGGTTATCGTGGTTTTCCTCTCCATGTAACGCAAATGCGGGTTAGTTCCATCAAAAAGTCCTCCACGAAGGTAAATTTCTCCCAATACTTGATACAGGAGTGTCCTTGTCTTCTGGATTGGCTTAATTACAAGGCTAAATGTTGAATATTGATAGTTGTCAAAACATAATTGGGTTTACCCAAAATTCAGCGACGTTTATAAAATGTATGGTTTAAATACGGTATATTTTGGTTTTATTAACCAGAATTATAATTTTTTTAATCAGAAATGTCAGTATCATTCAGGACGGTAATTTCAACAGACCTTTTTTTCACCCTACACTTTACCTTTTTCTAGAAAGTTATAGTTAAGGTACAACTTGCAATTTCTACTTTATACGATGTTACTAATACTGAAGGTAACAAGATAAGCAATAAATGCAACACTATTTATTTAGTTTCATTTCTGATCTACAAAAAATAATATTTATCCTGCGTTTTGAAA
Organism: Parasteatoda tepidariorum; assembly: GCF_982258835.1. Lineage (NCBI taxonomy): Eukaryota > Metazoa > Arthropoda > Arachnida > Araneae > Theridiidae > Parasteatoda > Parasteatoda tepidariorum. Next base: position 30,114,645 of record NC_141766.1, read on the forward strand.
TATTCTTGGAACATTTAATTGAAAAAGAAATGTTTATTTCAACTGCAATGAAAAAATATCCACACACAAAAAATTAATTATCCATGAAATATATTCTCTAACAACAATTCGCAGTTAACAGTGTTAATTGTATTTCCCATTTCCTTCTTATCATTCACAAAAAATCTAGCAAAAACTTTCGCATAAATTTGCAATCTAGATAAAGGCGCAACCCTGCAGATTAAATTTCTCGGACATCTTAAAAATAATTGCCACCGTTTTGCATGACCTACAACTAAAGAGATACCATCTATTTTGGCAAGGAATTCCTCTTCCAAGTTACCAACACATGATTCCCCCTTTCGAAAAAAAAAAATTATTTTGAGTGTGGCGTATCCCAGCGAAAGGAATCCCTTGTTTAATTGAGAGGAGAAAGTCAATCCCTCTTCTGAAAAAGACTGTTACTGGGGCACATTAACTGTCAACCGCCTGGTATTCAGCTAATGTAGTCGTCAGGCTGATAATATCAGCTAAGAAGATAATTTGAGAGGTGTAAACAAGAGGCTAGATTGTAACGTTTTCCGACTAGCCCTCTTGTGGCTGTCTATCAACACGTAAGATAACCATCTTGCGACTAAATACTTGTTTCCGCTTTTGGAAAAGACTTTTTTTACTTGTAAAATTCACCTCACTACGAGAAAATGTATGTTTATGTATCAGGCTTTGTTTACATTCAGGTGGTAATATCGGTAACTTGGTTGGAACAAGATGTTAATTTTTACCGGGGGGTTTAATTTAAAGTTTGGTGGTAAAATGCATGCGAAAAAAGTTTGTTCGTTCTAGAATAAACCAACTGGAATATTACTATAAGACATATAATTAAATTTACACGAGATTCATGAATTAAATTGTCATATTTTTAAAATTCGATTTCTCAGGAGCTATCTGACCGAATTCACTCAAAAATTTCAGCGTGACGACGTGGAAGTGTATATATCAGGTTTTGTTTAGATCCAGGTGTTTAATTCTATACATTGGTAAGCATAAGATATTGATTTTTACGGAGGAGTTGTGTTTAATTTTAGGTTTAGTGATAAGTGATAAATACATATGAAAACAATTTTTTTTTAAATTTTAACCAACTGAATTATTACTATAAAATTTATAATTTAATTTTTTGATATGGTTGTAAGATACCATCTTGCTACTAAATACTAGTTTCCGCTTTTAGAAATGGCTTTTTTATTTATAAAATTCACCTAACGTTTAGAAAATGCATGTTTATGTATCAGGTTTTGTTTATATTCAGGTGTTAATTTCGATAACTTGGTTGGAACAAGATGTTAATTATTACCAGGGAGTTTAATTTAAAGTTTGGTGGTAAAATGCAAGCGATAAAAGTTTATTCTTTCTACACTGCTAAAATTTTCATTCTGAAATTATGGTAAAATAACAGACAACTCCGATTAACCGTAAAGTTTACAGTAAAGAACATTTTTTTCCTTTATGGTTTTGTAACCATTTACCAAAAGTATGGGCATAAAACGATGAATACAAAATTATACGGTTTTCTAACCATTTACAACTAGCATTTTTCAAAAACGTAAAGAAATATAATTATTTCACTAGACATACTAGGTGGGCTTTTTGTAAGGTAATGGACATAAACACTATAAATTCTTCATGTGTTGAAGAGAATGGAGGAAATATTGTGGTGTCAACACTAGGAAACGAACTCCAGTTCTGCCGGTATTGAGATTGACAGATAAGCCTGCTCGGCTATGATATGTACACAGTAGCTTCATTAGGTGGTTCTAGTTGGTGCGATACAATTCTGTTTGTTTAACTGCATTAGGTGAAAGCAGTTATTAAACAGTTTCTCTCAACAGTTTGATTACCATTTTATTTATGGTTATTTGACTGTCTTGATTAAACCACTCAATAAATTGTTATTTGACTATTTTTTCTGAGAAATTTCTAACAGTGTGGAATTAACCGACTGGAATATTACTATAAAATGTATAATTTAATTTTCAAGAAATTATGATATTTTTAAAATTCAATTTCTCAGAAACTATTTGACCGAATTCACTTAAAATTTGCATCCTGACGACGTGGAAGTGTATAGATTAGGTTTTGTTCGCATTCAGGTGTTTAATTCTATACCTTGGTTAGCATAAGATATTGATTTTTACTGAAGAGTTGTGTTTAATTTTAGGTTTAGTGATAAATGCATACGAAATTTTTTTTTTAAATTTTAACCAACTTAATTATTACTATAAAATTTATAATTTAATTTTAAAGAAATTTATAAATTAAATTGTCATATTTTTAAAAATCGAATGCTCTTGACCAATTTCGTTCAAATTTTGCACTTTGCCATGTTAAATTTCATTCATTAAAATATGTAAAAAACTATATACCTTGCAATTCAAAATTTTTTGACTATTATTAGGTAAAATAATTAAAAAAATGACTAATACTGAAGTTATATTTATTGCATTTATTTTTATTAATACTAAAAGTTATTTTTTGCATATTTTTGCAACTTTGAATAAACTTATTTCATAGTTGTGGGCAAAAACGTTTCAATTCGCGTCAAAATTTCTCGGAAATTAAAATTAACATTAAGGGGTTCAAACTTTGAACTGCTCTCTTAACCAAACGTTTGGGACCATATTTCCAAGATTGCGGATTTGGTGGTACGAAATCTGAATCCGTCGAAAAAAAACATATTTATTCAGAGAAAGTAAGTTTTTTTGTCTGATTTCGAAACGTAAATTATTGTCGGTACTAGTTAATTAACATAATTAAGGTCACCCCTTCGAATCATTAAGATTAAGTTTTAAAAAGCTAAGATCCAATCATTAGATCAAAAGTTATTCCAAATGTTTTTGTTCTTTCTTTCCGTATTTATTTATTTTTATACACTGAATAACTGCCGCAACTAAAATAGGGTAAATTTCACATGAAAATTTTTGCATACTTTTTCATTTATTGTTATTGAAGCAGTACCTTATTTAAAGGAAAAATAATATGCTGACATCGCAGCGATTCAAACCCCCGTTCAAACGGCCATGATATTGACAAATTGTCCCTCTCTGCCATAATATGTACGCAGCTTCAAAGAACAAAGTGGCTTTATTAGAGCCGGGATAGTCTGGTCGGTAGGGCGCTGGGCCCATGCCCGAGAGTTCGTGGGTTCAAACCCCGCAGGCCGAAGACTCCCCGTGTAGTAAAGTGACTGATGCACGTTAAATCTGTCGAGTCGCAAATGTCCTCCATGTTCCCATAACAAATCAATATCTTTGGGGGTACTGGATTGGAGATCGATCGTTCTCTGATTCAGGTCAAAATTACGATCTGTGGATGAATGAATGGATGTAGGAATGGGCTCGACCTATAAACGGGTGCGATGTATGGTGTGGCAGAAGTCGAATTCTTGTCCATAGATGGCGCCACTGGAAAACAAGGACAATCGCACCCCCTCTGTCTAAACAGGAATACGTCAACCACATTAGATGTTCCCCGTTGGTGAGATAAATTTCTGGCTGTCTTATTAAGTGTAAGCAGTTAATAGAAAGTTATTCTCACAGTTAACAGTTGGAGCCGTGGTGGCTTAGGGGGGAGAGTATTCGCCTTCCAATAAGGTGAACCAGGTTTGAATCCCATTGATGGCAATCCGCATCCGGCTAGCACCGACCACAGTGCTGACTGTAAACATCCTCAGTGGTATACGGATCATGGGTTAGAGTCCCCTTGCCATCAGACTAACCACGAAAAGTTTTTCCTCTCCATGCAAAGCAAATGCGGAATAGTACCATCAGAAAGTACTCCACGAAAGCAAATTTCTCCAATACTTGAACCAGGAGTTCCCTTGCCTTCTGGATTAGATTCAAAATTACGTGGCTACAGAGTCGAACATTTCATATTTAATATCCTATCTATTTGTTAAAACTCTAATTTGAAAATTTTGAACATGTTTGCTGATGTGATTGAACTGTTGCGAGCACTTCGAACTTTCGGAGTGTCCCCGGATGGCCCGTTACTGGGCGGGGCGGGGTTAAGCTAGTTATTAGTAATCATTAACCCGAAAATTGGGTCGGCTGTTCGACGAAGGTTATAAAATAAAATAGTTAATAGCTTCAATACTACCTTATTTAAAGTAATTTGACTGTTTCGTTTGAGTATGGTAAAATGGCAATTAAATAAGTTGTTTCTTTGACCATTTTTCCTGAAAATTTCAGATACACTTCAAAGAAATTTTTTAAAAAATCAAATGGATTAATCTTTCAGTTCAGTAAGTTCCCGACTTTTCTTTATTAACTTACTGTGAAACGTAAAATGATTCCAAGTGTCATTTTCTCGGAATTGCTTATTTCTACCGTTTGACGTGTTTTCAGAAATCACTAAAAGAAACTCGTGATATATAACACTTATTTCCGTTAGTAACTTCCGTTGCGCAGAGCATAAAAATTCTAAGTTACTCTGGATTTTCCAGATCAGACTAAAGATTTCGAAGCACTAGGTCGTTCAAAAAGAAGTACGTCGTTTTTCAAATGGCTCTTTCAGCGGTTGCCTTAAAATGATCTTAAAGTTTCATTCTTCTTCCGCAGACGAAAAGTGAAAAAAAAGTTCTTTGTGAAAAGTTCGAAAAGGCCTGTTTTGAATAACAGGGGAGGCTAGAGCGTGAATCAGACAAAGTTTAAAAATAAAGAAAAAAAACGGGAAAGACAATCACTGAAAAAGCTCTCACAAAGATTAGGCTGGGTATTTTCCCACTTTGAAGAGGGAAAAAAACGTGTCCAATTTTGTTTGGAAAATCACAAAGAAGCTTTGCTGCTTCGAAAGCGCCAAAGAAATCACCGCCATTTAAGGTTTAAAGCTGACGTTTAATATCCTACTGCGAATATTTCAGCATAGTAATGGAAAAAATGTCGTTTTGAGAGACGCAATTTAGTACATATTTACAATCTTAAAAGAACAAAAGTTCGAGATCTCGCCATTTTTCCGAAACAAAATTACGTATGTTACAATTCTATCAAGAAATGATGAAGTAAAAGGAAATAATTTTTAGAATTTTTTGCTTTTATATAGGATTGAAATATGAAATAATGATTTTATTTTTCAGAGCAAACCACGTGATTTATTGGTTATATTAAAACTTCAGAACTGTATATTGTATTTTAAAGCATTCCCGCAACTGCAAGTTGTGGGCAAAAGGGGTGTCATATAGGATAAGGCTCCACAATTTTCGTGACCAACAGGAAAATTGGGACAATATAGTCAGCACTGCACACAAGCCGCTTGTACTTCTCACTCAAGCTGGTGTCCACCGATTTGAAGCTGGGTGGGTTTCAAGCTACTACTAAGTTCCACTTCATCACAATGGCCGGTCAATGTGTTTCAATAGGTTAAAATACGTAAAAAACCATATTGCATTTTTTAAAAATGAATACTGAAATTTTTAGTTATTAAGTATCGCATTACAAATCAGGTATTGAGCTACGAACAGGGAGAATGCTTCAATATTTGGGACGGATTTTTTAATAACCATTGTTGAACAGCAGACCCAATTTTGAAGTTGCGGTTACCAATGTTCAACTCTGTAGCCTTGTACTTCTGAAAAAGGGAGCCATATCATTTACCAAATTCACCTTTTACCATTCCATTTACCAAATGCTTTTTTTTCACCAACTTTCAAATTCATGATTAAAAAATTCACTTCAAATTTCAAATTCATGATTAAAAAATTGGGCATTAAAACTAAAGGAAAAAATATGAGTGTATGGTTTAAATATCGTACCATACCTAGTGAATGGTTTGAATACCGTATATTTTGTTTTTATTAACTAGAATTATAGATTGCTTTATTAAAATAAAATAAATTAATATTGTTTACCATATAAATATTGTCTTATTAAACTAAAATAAAATAATTGGTAAATAAAATGAAACTTGTTTTAAGAGTTCCATATGCTTATATGCTTACAGGTTATGCATAGTAAATAAAACTTCCTAATTTTCTTCGTTTTTCTCCCTTTTCTTTTTATCCTTTTTGCCTTTATTATATTATATTATATTATATTATATTATATTATATTATATTATATTATATTATATTATATTATATTATATTATATTATATTATATTATATTATATTATATTATATTATATATATAAATTTGCAGCAAATTTATGCAGTAGATTGGCTCAAGGAATCACTGTTATGATCCAATTAAGAGTCTAGTTAAATTGTAAATATAAAGTAGTATTTTTTACTAAAAAATATCTGCGGTGGCTATTTTTCTATGCTTCAAACAAAATGTAATTAGTTTTTTTATATACATTATTTTTCTATATAATCTTTTCATTTACATTTTTTATATGCTTTCATTACACATAACTATTTTTGAATAATTCAAGACCATATCTGGAAGTGGAATAAAAAATGAAAATCTTCACTATAAGATAGCATGTTAAAAATTCTGAGCCAACGAGGCTAAATTTTAAATTAAGGAGACAAATAAATCATGTGCATTTTGCGTACATAATGTGTTTTTCCACTAGAAAAAACATTTTTTTAAAACACGTGCAGAAAAAATGCCCATCTGTTAATCATAAAAAAATGCTTGCTCAAACATTAACTGTTCATTTTATACATATTCTTTAATACGTTAAGAAAAATTAGCTTAAAAATAATGTTGCTGTAATAAACCGAATTAAAAACATTATCTTTTTTATCTTTTTATTATCTCAAAAAAATTGCACTATGATTTTATAAGCAGTGCAAAAAAAATATTTTGTACTTTAGCTTAATTGAGAGAAATAAAAAAGTATCAAAAATGCTTCTAGCTTAAAATGATTAATTCACAAACAAATAAGATATTTTAAAAACGCTTTTTATGTGAAAACTCTCAAGTGGTTTTGAGCCATTTATAATTTTTAACGAGCTTTAGGGTTAGAAGAGCTGACGATAACTTTTGGTTGAAGCAGTGAAGCGCTCTGATTTCAACAATGTTTTTCTTTGGAATTCATAGACAAACGTTCGTACATTTAGTGCATGAATTAAAATAGTAATTATTTTTACCTTTATAAAATTAAATCTTTGCTCTATGTAATATTATTATTTCTGCTCAGCGTAATTTTATACTTTAATATTTATTAATGTATTGGGAGGACCAGAAAATAATGCTGTTTCGGAGCATTAAATATTCGTTTGTCTTAAAAACCAATTCATTTTTTTTTATCCATTTCGATTCATTTTTGATTCAGCATTGAAAAGTTGTTGCTAACGAGGGTGAATACATTATTGATTACAAATAAAATCTTAATGACAAATATCAAATTCACCAAAACGACATTACTTTCCCGTCCCCTTAATATAAGACACGTCACCTTTTCGATTTTCTTTAGATTCTTGTAAAATAAAGGAATGGGCATGACGCTATCGTTTTTAATCAATTTCTGAGAGAAGTATAACAATAGGAAAATAGGAAGACGAATACTAAGATAGTTAGATTAGGTTGAGGAAAAAAATTCAACTAGTGAGAGAGCGACTGATAACTCTATTGTAGAAAAAACCAAGGCTCCCGAAGAGTTGTAGAGATAGAAAATAAGAAGAAGAGGTAAGTATATTACCATAGAAAACTAAATATCGGTATCACAATTATATCGCCCACATTTGTTGCAATCTGAATACGGTGTGGAATTAACCATGTTTCGGTTTAAGATAAACCATAGCATCTTAAACATCATAACACAGAAAAATCTAGTGTTTTCAATATGTTCATTAGTTTAATTGAAAGAATATTTTTGTCGCCAAAGTCTGGTCACTTCAATCATAGAATTCATAGAAGTTCAAATATCAAACCATGTTATTGATACCGAGAACTATAATATCAGGCAAAATTGCTTCAACCTGTATAAGATGAGTTAAATTAAACAAATAAATTGTGATCATGCACAAATAATAGCATATTATCATATAATCAATTAAAATAAAAGTAAAAAAAAAAACACGAACAAAGAAGTAATTCGTATTTGAAAAAATATTACATTTGGTAACAGCTCCTTTGTTATACTCTCAAAATAAGAAGAAAAAAACGTGCATTGGAGTCTCAAAATATTTTGACTAGAAACTTTACATTCTTATGATCTGCAAGTAAAGTCGTAATGAGAATTTTTGTCATTAAAATTAAAATCACTGTCAACGTTACTTTGACGTTTAAAACTGAACAGTCATTACCTCTAAATGCATACACCTAAACCAAATTTAGTTGATACATTTTTAGAAAGATGCTATTAAAATTGCCATAATCCCTATTAATTTTATGTGCGTAACACTCAGAAGAAAATATGGTCAAAACTTCCCGAATAATGTGAAACTTACCGTATTTCTGGCTCTATGGGTACAAAAAAAATCTTGAAAATTTTTACCAAAGTGCCTTGGTAATGATTTAGGTAAAATTAACAATAAAATATTGCTTTTTAATACGTGTGTCAAAGTTTATAAACGTGGTAAAAGTTTTTAATTTTATCATGATACCCTAGAACATGTCATAAGAACCATTTATTCGGTTAATTTTAATTTTTAAGTTTTGTAGTTCTTCTAAATGTCTGGTAATAAGAACTACAATTTCGAAAACAGGAAGAAAAAATTTATAAAACAAACATTTAAATACCATATGTTTTGATTTTATTACTAGAATCGTGGGTGTTTTTTTACCAGAAATATCTTTACCATATAATGCGGTAAATTTACCAGATTTTTTCTCTGTGTTGTCTTTTATTATAGTCTAATCTATGTAGTTTTACTGTATGAAAAATTGTCCAATTTCAACCCTAAAATTTTATCACGGCATTTTTAGGACACTCTATAATAATAATAAAGAGTTCCATTATCATAATGATTAATTCTTACTAATTTGAAAAAATAATTCTAATTTTATTCTTTGTAAGCAAAATATCTAGAATTTTTATCTTTTAGAATACGATCAACTTTCTATTCTTCATTCCCATATTATCTTTTTCGCTTCATATTACTTTAAATATATAGATAATTTAATGTTTTGAACACGTATGTCATAAATTCAGGAAATCATCTTTCAAACTTTTATGAATCAGACGTAACAGAAGTTAGATTTGGGAACCTAAGAGCAATACTACAGTAATTTATGGCTTTTTTTATTGAAGGAAATGAAGCTATCATGAAAGAATAAGAAATTCACATTTTCTAGCTGTTACCTCAAACGTAAATAGGATGAGACGGTTTTTGAAAAATGGCTATCGTGCGACCGGCTTTAAATCGACAAATCATAAAATCGTATCAAAGGTGTATTGAAAATCATGATTTTTAAAAATATTTTTGAGTAGTTTTAGCGATTGATGCATGATTAGTCTTAATAAGAGAAATCGAATGTTTAATTGAAATTCGTTATTAAAATTTTAGTTCTTGTTTGAAGATAATTTTGGAGTTTACTAACTAACTATATTTCACATAACGATATTGCATTGCAACTAACCTAATTATATGAATACTTTTTATTGCAAATTTTTCATTATAAGTGTTTTAAAAAATAATTCTGTTTCTGTCTGTGAAAGTTCAAAAAAAAAAAAAAACTGAACACCATTTTTTTAGTTGATTTTTATATAATTGCACGAGTTTTTTTTTCTTTTTCATTATAAGAATTTGAAAAAATAATTCTGTTTACGATAATTTCAAGAAAATAAATACTGAAAACTATTTTTTTATTTGAGGGCTATATTATTACTTAGAGTGTTTTCTTCATTTAAGAATTTTCGAAAACAATTCTGTTTATAATAAATTCCAGAAAATAAAAACTGAACAGTATTGTTTTTATTTGATGGTTATATTGTTACGAAAAGTTTTTTTTTCATTATTTTTATAACTAAAGATTTTTTTGTATTAATAACCAGCAAAAAGATGTTCTGTAACCACCACTCTTATAAGTATTTTTCAAAACCCTTGCTAAAAATGAAATCAAGAAAGTACGCACTTTTGGATTTAAAGGTTAATATTATGGAGGTAAAGAAACAAAAGAGCTATTGGAATTTGACAGATCACTAGAGAGAAAGAAGTGGTAAAATACAAAACATGTTTCTTTGCCTGAGGAATCTAAGGAATATTCATAATAAATGCCTCGCAACTCTGCTTCGTTGCCCAAGCTAGTTAAACAGGTTTTGTAGTTTACAGTCACACCTTACTCAGGACTCATTAGATTTCTATAAAGTTATTTTTCTTCGTTTAAATATTAATGTGTAACACCTACTATTTCTTACAACGATTCTAAATGTATTAAGGGTAGTCATTACAGAAAACCCTATGACGTCAATATTCTGTTAAAAATAATGACAAGGTGAGAAAACGAGGCATATTAGTTTAATCAGCATTACATATATTCTGTACAGAAATCATGTAATGTTGATTAATTCTATACTGTCTAAAGATTCAAATATTTAAAATATTTATACATTATGTATCAGATATATTTCAATAAAAAAAACGAATTTTCATTTTTTGACAGGTTACTACAAGGAGTTTAAATGCGAAGCTCATTTCAAAATTGTATGAATAAATTTTTATTTATATTACTAAAGCAAATATATTATTTATATATTATTCATATTATTTATATTACTAAATATGTCCAGATATTCTGTCATAAAAGTTATAAGATCTCACACCCACGTCGTTTGGGTTGAAAAAGAGAGAGGGGTAGAGAGGGGGAGAGAGAGAATGAAACAGCTTATGTTATTATCATAAACATAATTCCTAATGTCCTAGAAGCAAAAAAAAAAAACTTATAAATAAATAAATAAAATGCACAGCAAGCTTTTTTTGGAGGTAAAACTCAAAATAGACGGGGGGAAAAAGTCATACGCCATATTTTAATAAACATCACAACTTTTGAAACGATCTCGAAAATGCAGCTTTAAAATTTTATTTTCTAACTTTTGCCAGAAAAACTAAAGTTCAAAGAGAGAGAAAGTAAAAGCCATTAAAGCGCAAAGCTAAGTTCCTTACTTCTATACTTATTCTAGACTGTCTGATCACCATACTGCATAAATATATTTAGTATTATTTTGTAATCGAGACCCATTCCAGAAGGGTCTGAGACCCCGAAGCTAGATGTATTTTTTATTGCGGGGCATTAGGACAATGCGAAGAGAAAGCCATAAGCGATTGTCATTGTACGTAGCGAAAACATAGCCGTATTCTGACTACGTCACGTACGAGCGATTCAGGAGCGCAAAGGATTCTTACATGTGCTATAGCCATTAAGAAAGACGATCTGCTTCCAATGGTAGGGAAAAGAAGAAAGTCGTTAACTCAGATTTCGTTTTTGCAGACTTTATACACACAAACAAGAAAGCAAGTACTGATTCTAGCTCATTATCGCTAGTTCCACAGGCAATACTTTATGAAAGCCACAGCAAGTATTGGCCACAAAAAAAATGTTTCTGGTTGTTTCGGAGGATATACTATGCGTAGATGATGATGTCTTAGTTTGTATGTGATCTCTGATAACGAGGATATTTTTTTTCGGATATTCTTCCTTTATTACCAATGTTTGCACGGATGTTTTACTTTTCCATTAAAGGAAATACCTTCTAAGAGTTCAGATATTTAAAAGCTAATGATTGTTTTTTTCTTAAGCCGCAAATGGGAAAATAAGTGTCTTTAACAAACTATTTGTTTCAGTAAAACGTTAAAATAGCTTCATCAATTTCGGAATAATTGAAAGTTGTTGTTGAAAGTTGCGAATTTGATAATATTGAGATTGAACCAAATTGTTCAAAAGCAATTTACCTTAATTCAACTTAAAATTATTAATAAATTTCAACTGATTATTCTACTTTTTTGGGCACATCACCTCTCATTCATTTAATTACACTTCAATTTTCCCAATTGAAAGCAGAAAATTACAATAGTTGAATGCACTATTCATTTAGCTGTTATTAGTAAATCTGGTTCCGTTTATCAATAATTTATGAAAATAACAGCATGTTTTGGCCATAAAAAATGTTTCTGCTTGTCTAGTAGAATATACTATACGTAGATGATGGTAATATAGTCTGTATGTAATGTTTGATAACGACGATATTTTTCTCCGAATTCCTTTATTTACTAATTTAATTATTTATTTTTAGTCACAGATGTTTATATTTGCGTTTTACTTTTCCTTTAATGTAAATAAATTCAAAGAAAAAAGGCATTTAAAAACGAGAGAATGCTTTTTTTTCTACAGTGTAACTGTAAATGCAATTTTTTTAAGTATATGAAGTAAAAATGGCTTGATTAAGTTTGGAACAGTTCATTGCTGAATGTTGGGAACTATATATATATATATCTAAAGAACAATAAAAACAAAACCGAACTAAAAACGGAAACAAAAAGAAAACGAAAGTAAGTTAATAGTAGATAATATCAAGCGCTAAAGCTGATTTAAATATGATCACTATAGCATAGCACAATAAAAACAAAGAGAGAAACGAAGAAAATTAATAAGTTTTATTAACTGCAATATTAGAAAGCACTCCTTTTTGCGGATATAATCGTGTGGGCTGATGAAGAGATTATATCTTTTCTTTGTTTTATTTTCCGGATTTTTAATATTTTTTTCTAGATATCAAAAATTGTATTTTTTCAAATACTTTTGAAAAATATTTTAATTATTTTCTTCTTTTGTCATTATTTTTTTTCTCCATTTTTTCATATATATATATATATATATATATATATATATATATATATATATATATATATATATATATATATATATATATATATATATATATATATATATATATATATATATATATATATATATATATATATATATATATATATACAGCCTTGTTGAATCTACAATACTAATTAATATTTTCTAATAATCTAAAACAACATTTTACACAATTAGAGAATTTCTTTTTTTAATCAAAAATTACTGCGGTACAAATTTTTATTCTTTCAATATATTTATAAAGAAATGCAATTTCCCTTGCTAATTATTAAATATCTTCTAAACTTAATTTATTTTTCCATTTTTAAATAAGATTCTTTAACTAAGGAGCCCAAATTTGATAAAGTATCCTAATTAGGTCTCTCATACTAAATTCATAGCTTATTAAATGATAAATTGAAGAAAAACATGCATGCATTTGCCTCAAAGAAGACTAATGTTCTGTACGTTATTAATTACATGCCTTACAATCTTGAAGCAGAACCATCAGAAATGTCTTTTTATTTTCTTTGTAAGAAGTCTTAAAGAAGCATTTTCTAAAGTCAGCTTTTTTTCAGCCTTTATCGTCTTATCTGAGAGAGCAAGTAGTTAAATATTAAAATCATTTTTCATCTCAAAATTTTAAGTTTCTATTTTAAAAATTTAACTACAAAGTAAAATAATATTTTTCCGTTACTAAGAGTTGATGTTTAAAGCTATTTTTATTTTATTGGTAAGACAAAAAAATAGTGATTTAATAACGTGGTTTGGCCTATATTCAGGTTTTTGTGAAATTTAAATATGTAAGAAGAAAATTTGTTTCAAAGCAAATAAATGATACTGAATTCTTATTAATGAAACATATAAAATATTTATAAATAATGCTTTAGTTAAAAAAAAATGCAGCTGTATTTTCTCGTTTCGTTTCCAATCCTTTCGTTTCTTTTCTCTTTTTTGTTGTTCTTAATATATCATTTAAGCTCTCCTTTATCCAGTTTTCTTTTTTTCTTACCGTCACCAAAATCTGGGTGTCACTCAATTTTTCCGAGCTTTATTTATCCAATGAGATGCTGAAATAATCTCATAAGTTTTACATTTCATGTAATCTTAGGCATATCTTACTGATAATGAGAGATTTACTAAACTTTATTAATTATAGATAGTATATGGATATAGATGTGTATGTACTGATCACATCTCATGCTATGAAGATAAATGCATTATTATTCTCTAGCGTGGTAAGCGTTGAGAAAAAGTATGGTTAAAACTACCTGATTGTAGTAAAATTTACCGTATTTCTGGATCTAAAGCATCAAAAGCTAGGTAATTTTTACAAATATGCTTTAGTAATGATTTTGGCAAAATTAACAATAAAATATGGTTTCATAATATGCGATAAAATTCTTTAAACGTGGTAAAATTTGATAATTTTATCATGATAACTTAGAGCATAGCATGAAAACCATTTATTCGGCTAAATTTACTTTTTATTTAATTATTTTCACTAAAATTACAGTAATAAAAACTATAGTTTTGAAAACAAGAATTTCCAGTAAAGAGTTGCCATATGAGCGGAAAAATTACATAATGCATGATTTAAAAGCGTATATTTCGATTTTATTAATCAAAATCATATTTTTTTACAAGAAATGTCATTACCATACTGTACGGAAACTTTTCAAGATTTTTTTCGCCTTATCGTATTTTTTTTTTTGCAGTTTAAACTTTCTATTACCTATGTAACTGATACAAGAACGTTACAAGCATTAATCCTGCTGCATATGCTGTCTTCATATTTTTGAAATACTAATGGAACAAGAGAGAATTGGCAAGAATTGTTTTGAAGCATTACGTGTGCATGGTATACATAGTATACATACCAGGCAAAATAAAGATACAAATCTAAGCAAAAATCAGGCTGGGGCATGAAGTTTCCAAGTCTGGATCTGTTAGATGGGGTTGCAAATTGTGGTATTATACAAGAACAATAAACAAGAACCTGTTTTTTGTTTATATGTCACCCATGTTTGCTTATTTTACTGGAAAAATCCACTTTTTAAAACTTTTTGTAAGTTTTCATGGTTTACTGTATGAAATGTGCCTGTTTTTATATTTTAATTTCACTTTTCATTTATTTTATTGGATAGCCAACTCACCTGGACATTAGGGGCGATGGTCACTTACAAGTTTATTTTCCAACACTTTTTTTCATGTTTTGTTCTCTATATTTCATTTATTTTCTCAAAATATCTCCAGTGAATTTATAAGAATTTAAAATATGCATAAACATTTCTTGTATATCTATCTTTAGTACTTCGATTTCGACTTGGAAAAAATTATGGTCATCTATCCCAGATTTACCCTTTATATACTTATTCAATTTATTTCAATTTCTACAAAAAATTAATTCGAGCAAACCACGTCAAAATTCCCGAATTGAAATTAGCCTTAATACTTATCTAGAAAACTTCCTCTGTCTACCAAAACAGAAATAAATACAGAGCACAATACTGGAAGATATCCTCCCTTTAATGAAAAAAAAAGAGGCAAGGAGGTGAGATATTTTTTTTTTCTTTTTTTCATCCCATATATGAATGAGTTTTGTTAGTAACCTAGAATAAGAAAAGCTTCTGTACAACACAAAATTGAAGCCGACGCCAAAAACACTAATAATAGAGGTTGAGAGAGAAACTTCACTAAAAGTGGCTTATTTCCTTCGCAAAATGATATTACTTTTCGTCATAGTAGGCAAGTTAAAAACAGAGTTTTGATGTAAGAAAAAGCTAACTTTTTGATATTATCATTCTTTTAAAGAAGATATGGTAATAAATTTTCTTATCTTTTTGTACTGATTTGTGAAAAAATTCATTTATTGACTTAAAAAGTTTATTAACGCAGAAATATTTTTAATGAAAAATTTTTATCTTAAGAAAAGATATTTAGGTGATAAAAGACTTGAGTTACAAGCTTATTTCAGGCTGTAATTGAAAATTTTAATTATAGATTTTGTTTGAAGTCAACCTCTAATTTATATTTTTTATCTTTTTATCTTGTGTGTTATAAATACCAACATTTAAAATTATTATTGATACGCATGATACGTTTTTCTTCTTGATACGAAATCATATTAAAATATGATACGGCATGAAACGAAACTTTTTAACACTTCTATTGTGGCTACTTAAGAAATTTAAATGAAAAGTAATTTTATTCTTATATAATTAACCAATTGGTGTGTTTGCTTAAAATTTTTATTTAAAAACTGCTAATAAACAAAGATTTGCATTCTGTAAATTTTCATTGAGAAAAAATACTAATTATTTTAGATTAATGAGATATTTTTGTTACACTTTAAAAAATTTTGGTGTATAGTTGCCTGCATGTTTGGTGTTAAGTTTGATGTTTGGTGAACACATTTTTTACTGTGTCACATTTGTCACATGTAGTCACATTTTATAAGTTAGCTAAATAGTTAAGTCTATCAAATTTTTTTAAAGCTTTTGTCAGTGTCACATCTAGTAACATTTTCAATTACTTTTTGTTTGTTATAGTTTTAGTTATTCATACATTTTTTATTTCTTTATGTAAAGACAATACATATTTTTTCGCGCATTCGAATCAGTTTATGGCTTCATTGCAAAACCACGTCTTTTAAAAACCAAGCATATTTCTGGTAATTCATTCAAACTGATTATCATTTTCTCAATTTCATATTATTTTTCGCTTCATTAATACAGTTCTGTAATTGTGTTCTTTAAAACTTATTTAGTTTATCTCAACGTCATTTTTTCTTTACTAGGAACCCTCTTTCTTTGGCAGGAAGTACTACATTTTTACGTTACCCGGTGGGTACCTGTGGACCTACGTCACGGAGTCGAGCAGCATTACCCACGCCACACTGCCATAGATACCCGTTCATAGGATGTGGGCCACATTCACACATCACACAACAGAGAACAACACAGAGAGAAACATCCATGCTCTGAGCGGGATTCGAACCCGCAACCATTGGCTTCACAGTCAGTCATGCTGGCTGGCTGAACATCACCAATTATGGGAACCTTACCATAAAGTTTTTTTATTATAACAATGGATTAGTTCTCTTGAACATGTCATTAGAACTTGATACTAGAATACTTTTAGACTATATATATTTGCATGGTTTAATGGTATAAGAAACTAGGACAATTCATGTATATTTTTGAAAAAAAAAATATGTTCCGTAACCCCTTCAGAAAATAAAATAAAAATAAAGATTCGTGCGCATCTTTTACGAATTTATCATTCAAGTCGCGAGTTTTATTTATTTATTATAATTAATTCAAAAATAATGCCCCACAAAAATCACATTGAGAAAAAGTAAATCTTTCAAATAAAATCCCCCAACGAGTATTCGCTACCTAAGAAGCTTTGTTTCTCATAAATTCTTCATTACATGAAATTTCCGTCATTAAAAAAAAAGCTGAACAGAACCTTAAGCGCATCATCGTCTTTCTAGAATTACAAAAACAGAAAAGAAGGGGAAAATAAAAAACAGCTATTCGTCCTCGCATTTTGAAATAAAAGAAATATATTTCATTGTATATTTATGCTGTATATTATTTTCCTCCCTCCCTTTTTTTTAACAAAAAAAAGCTGCCTTAACTTCAACTTCGATCGTAGAAGGCAAAGATTTGCGAAGAAAGCGAAAATTGCGTTGCTTCGTGCCTATAGCTAAAGCATTCCTTTTTCTATTCTACTTTTTTTTAGTTTTGTAGGCAGCCTACACACATACACATATCGATATATGCATATTGATGCGAAAATAGAACTTTTTGATCCGATGTTCGGCCCTGACAGGTCTGATAGCGTTCTGGCGTGGAAACTGCTGAGTCAGATTTTGATTCCAAAACTTACAGTCCAAAGAGCAGATTTTCTTTTCTTTTAAGCCAATGAAATGACGTAGCTGAACCCTCCCTTTCCTTTGATTTGACGTTTCTATATACGATAACGAAAGATTCGAGTGTTTTTCTTTTACCTGGAACTGAACAATTTATTTTAGCGGAATTTGCGGTATGCTATTGGAAAATTTCTTCGCTCAATCCGCCTTTTATAAATTAACTTATGCATGACTCACTAGTTAATTTTACATTATATGCAAGTCAACTATTATAAATTTCGATTAAAAATATTCAATTAAGATTATTTTACTTTGATTTAACGTTTCTATGTACAATAACGAAAGATTCGAGTGTTTTTCTTTTACCTGGAACTGAACAATTTATTTTAGCGGAATTTGCGGTATGCTATTGGAAAATTTCTTCGCTCGATCCGCCTTTTATAAATTAACTTATGCATGACTCACTAGTTAATTTTACATTATATGCAAGTCAACTATTATAAATTTCGATTAAAAATATTCAATTAAGATTATTTTACTTTGATTTAAACGTTTCTATGCATAATAACGAAAGATTCGAGTGTTTTTCTTTTACCTGGAACTGAACAATTTATTTTAGCGGAATTTGCGGTATGCTATTGGAAAATTTCTTCGCTCGATCCGCCTTTTATAAATTAACTTATGCATGACTCACTAGTTAATTTTACATTATATGCAAGTCAAGTATTATAAATTTCGATTAAAAATATTCAATTAAGATTATTTTACTTTGATTTAACGTTTCTATGCATAATAACGAAAGATTCGAGTGTTTTTCTTTTACCTGGAACTGAACAATTTATTTTAGCGGAATTTGCGGTATGCTATTGGAAAATTTTTTCGCTCAATCCGCCTTTTATAAATTAACTTATGCATGACTCACTAGTTAATTTTACATTATATGCAAGTCAACTATTATAAATTTCGATTAAAAATATTCAATTAAGATTATTTTACTTTGATTTAACGTTTCTATGTACAATAACGAAAGATTCGAGTGTTTTTCTTTTACCTGGAACTTAACAATTTATTTTGGCGGAATTTGCTGTATGCTATTGGAAAATTTTTTCGCTCAATCCGCCTTTTATAAATTAACTTATGCATGACTCACTAGTTAATTTTACATTATATGCAAGTCAACTATTATAAATTTTCATTAAAAATAGTCAATTACGATTCCTTTACTTTGATTTGACGTTTCTATATGCGATAACGAAAGATTCGAGTGTTTTTCTTTTACCTGGAACTTAACAGGTTATTTTGGCGGAATTTGCGGTATGCTATTGGAAAATTTGTTCGCTCAATCCGCCTTTTATAAATTAACTTATGCATGACTCACTAGTTATTTTTACATTATATGCAAGTCAACTATTATAAATTTTCATTAAAAATAGTCAATTCCGATTCTTTTACTCTGATTTGACGTTTCTATGTACGATAACGAAAGATTCGAGTGTTTTTCTTTTACCAGGAACTTAACAATTTATTTTGGCGGAATTTGCGGTTTGCTATAGGAAATTATCTTTATTCAACCCGCCTTTTATAAATTAACTTATGCATGACTCGCTAGTTAATTTTACATTATATGCAAGTCAATTGTTATAAATTTTCATTAAAAATAGTCAATTAAAATTATTACTTTGATTTAACGTTTCTATGTACAATAACAAAAGATTCAAATGTTTTGTTTTTTTTACCTGGAACTTAACAATTTATTTTGTCGAATTTTGCGGTATGCAATTGTTATTTTTTTAACACGTTGAATGCCACGCTAATTTTACATGACTTGCCAGTTTGGCCAAACTGTAAATAACTACAAACTGAATTTGAAAATTTGACAGATTTTGCTAGTTTTTTAAAAGGTTTAGCGTGACATATCTGAGAAAAGTGGTGAATTATATAAGCCTACGAATTGCTTAGAAATAGTGGTGAAAAAAATCTACTAAATTGAATTTATTAAACCAAGAATCACAATTAATAAGCTACCACTTGAAAATATTTATTCACTGTCCGGAGCAAGTTGGAATCTCTGTGTATGTAAATAAAACTATTTTTGTGTGTTCTATATTGCATTAATTTCCTCAAACCACTTTAGTAACGATATTAATATAAAAATATTAAAAATTTACCGAATTATGTGTTTCTAATAATCTTGGCTTCGCCGGTCACCGGTGACCCATGGTATTCAACGTGCGAATAACTTCAGTCTACCTTTTTTCAAATTTACTTATGCGCGACTCACCAATTTATTTCATATTATTTACAAGTCAACTATTATTAAGTTTTATAAAAAATAGTCAAATAACATTTCATTCCTTTGATTTAGTGTTTCTATATAAGATAACGAAAGATTTAAGTATTTTTATTTTCCTTGGAACTTCTTTTATTTCGGTGGAATTTGCAGTATGCTAATAGAGAGCTACTTTGCTTAACAGACTTTACCTCATATTTTATAAATTAACTTGTGTATGACTCACTGTTTATTTCACACTATTTACAAATCTACTATTATATTTTTTCATTAAAAATAGTCAAGTAAGATTACTTTCCTTTAATTTGATGATTCTATATACGATAACGAACGATTCAATTATTTTTTTTTACCTGGAACTTATCAATTTATTTTGGCTGAATAAGTACTTGTACATTATGACAAAAAATAGATTAAAAATGTCATTTTAAAATAAGCCTTTAGCTTAGAGAGAGAAACCAATTGCAGATTTGAAATCGGCGATACGAAAGTATCTAACATCTGTTCAAAATTCTCATGCAGCAGAAAAAAATATTTGTTCCCCAGTGTTATTAATTTGGATTAAACTGATTTATATGGATTAAAACTGATGTCCGGCATACCGGATGCCAGGTCCAAGCGTCTTGTTTGATGATGTCCTGTCTCTGTCTTGTTTGATGATGTTTTGTCTCTGTCTTGTTCGATGATGTTTTGTCCTTGTCTTGCTTGATGATGTTTTTTCTCTGTCTTGTCAGATGATGTTTGAAAATATCTCCCTTGTGAAGTTTGCTAATGTATAAGTTGCTCAAATTAAAGTATACAGTTACATTTTCTTAAAATATACTTAAGTTGAATGGTTAAGTTACTCTAGGGCTTTACTAGCATAATTAACGTACTACAAAACTATAAGTTCCCCATTTCTGTTTATTTTACACATTTAATTAAAAATAATTTAATTAAAAAAAAATTTTTTTTGAAAACCGTGAGTTTTTTTTCTAATCTTCATGGTTTTTTTTCCTTTAAAAAATTCGTATTTTTTAAAATTCTGAAAATTTAAGCATTTTGTTGTAACAAATCGTTAAAAATCCGAAAATTTACAATTTAAGCATTTTGCTGTATATTTCGAATCATTTACGTATTACATAAACGTAAGCTCCCTATTTCTGTTTATTTCACACATTTAACTAAAAATAGTTTAATTCAAAAATTGCTTTATTTTTAAAATTTTGAGTATTTCTTCTAATTTTCACAGTTTTGTGCCTTCAAAAAATTCGTATTTTCAAAAAATCCGAAAATTCCTAATTAAAGCATTTTGTTGTATATTTCAAATCGTGTTAAAAAGAATTTACTTAGTTAGTTTACTTAGAATTTATTACGAAAATTCCCAAATAATTTCTTTTCGAATTTTACAATGTAGTTTGTGAATTTCATTTTCAAATCTTTTATTTAAAAAAATATAATAACGAAAGTTTCACTTCTAAATTTCACACATTCTTTTCTAGATTTCTCTATTTTTCTTCTAGAGTCCTTTTTTTTTCGGAATAAGAAAAAACTTAATTCTTCCTTTACCATAAATACTCCCTAGCAAAAGGGAAAAGTCAAACTCTCGACGAAATGTGGTTTTCACGTTAATTTGGTCAAAGGACTACTACTCGTAGAGTAAAAAAAGAGTCCAGTTGATAAATAGGGTAGTAATATAGGTAGACGGCATCTGGTATTCGCCTTTGATGCGTAGAATGATTTAATAACTGTACCTGACAACCTGTACTCGTAATTTCTTCCTCTTACAGAAGTGTTTTTCTTCCAAATGCACGGAGACTAGGTTATATATGAAGGCCTTGCTGAATGGTTTATCTTAGCCAGATTAAACGGTTAGATGCTTTTGACTCAATATGAAAGAGAATCAATAAAACAGGTTAAATAAAAGACGTTATTTTCTTCCTAAGCACATATATATTGCAATAAACATTTTCAGATACACCCTTATGCGATTCAGTTTTATTAGAGAATAAAGAAAATACATTGTATACGGAGAAAAAATGCTGGTAAAATTGCCGTTTTGAATGGTTATGACATTTGTGGTAATAAAAAACATAGTTCTTTTTAATAAAGCTGGAATATGTGATAATTAAACCATTCATTTGGTAATTTTTCGAATCATATGGTAACGGTTTTTTTGTTTTCCAAGTTGTAGTTTTCATTAACCATGCATTTAGTAAAAATAGAAAATTAAAAAGTAAATTTGTCTGATTAAATGGTTTATGTGTGTGATAAAATTAGCAAATTTTATTACGCATTATAAAACCATATTTTATTGTGAATTTTACCAAATTCATTATCAAAGCGCTTTGATAAAAATTACAGAGCTTCTTGGTGTTCCCTTAAATCCAGAAATACAGTAAGTTTCACCATAAAGCAAAAAACAACATGAACAAAGAATAAATGAAAGTGCAAATTGACAAAGTTTCAGTTCTGTAAAAAAAAAAACTTCCTAACCTATTAAAATTACCTAGCTTTTGGAGTTTTAGAGCCAGAAATACGGTAAATTATAGCATAATCATTTTTGTTAGAAGGCTATCAACTATGTTTTGAACTATTATCTTAAACGTAAGTGCATATATCACTGAGTAATGGATCATTGTAGTTAAAAAAAAAAGTAAATTTTTAAAAATTTCCGCTCTTGCTTTGTAAAAAACATGCATAAAAAATTAAATTCTACGTTTTTGTCTTAGTCTGCTTTTCGAAACTTTTACACTATATTGATAAATACTCATAAAAAATTGTAGATAATTATTTTAAAACCAACTTAAAAATTCTTGTTTAAGGTGGTGGAAAAAAAGAAAAAATCTGATTTTGAGGAAAAAAAGCATTTATATACTTAAAATCATTAGTCTATCCACTTGCACAAGAATTGCTATAACTTTGAAAGTAATTGAAATACAACCTAAAGTAAAGTATTTTTATAAAGCAAATAATACAGGAATTTAAATTTTTCATCAATCTCGAAATTTTTTCCCAAAATCATGTTTTTGCACTAGTTAGAAACTTTAAAAAGAATATTTAACTGTCTGCACTTTTTCATTTTCTTTCTTTTACAACTATGCTTTCTTTCAAAGTGCACGGGAACTAGATTACATAATGTGAAATTGCTTTTCTGTCTTAGTCAACTCTAAATGATTAGATGTTTTTCATTCAAAATAAAAGAGAATCAAATATACTGGTTAAATAATAGGCGTGATTTTCTACCAAGCATAAAATAGTGCAAAAAGATATTTTAAGTAATCCATAGCAGAATATGCACACAAACAATCTGAGAAGCACAAAACTAGCCCCTTTACTCCTTCTAGGTATACAGCAATGTTCAGTCTTTCTAGTGTTAATTAAAAATTCTATAATTGAAACTTATTAAAAAAAACTTTTGATTGAATACATATAATATTAAGAACATGCTAGTTTTAATTGCATTTAAGAAAAATTAATTATCCAAAGCATGTTTCTCTTAATATCTTTGATATTGAATTTTTTGTAAAAATTAATATTAATTAATAATTATTTAAAGAAAAATACTTATAAATAAAACTTTTCGAACTTCCTGAAAGTTTGTTCAAAATTGTAGAAAACTCATTACTTTACTTTTACAAAATTTTGCTTTTCAATGAATTTAATTAATGTTTGTTTATTTTAAATGCATTAAATCTGAAGTGTTTGTACCCGAAACCTGACAAGCTTAATCAAACAGAAAAACACCAAAATAAACTTCGCAATTTAAATTCAAACTTTAAGTACCTATGATAGAAGGTACTTTTGAAACGGTAAATAAATACACTCGTGTATTTATTTACCATTTCAAAAGCAATTAACTGACTTTCACGCCTCTTACCACAAATTACGACATTTTATTCAAAATTAATTCCCTGAGATTCTATACTCAAATAAAACTACTTTTAAATTTTAGCTTGTAATTTAAATATATTTTACTTAAAGTCTTAAAATTTAAAGGCATGTGGATAAAGAAATGGTATTTTTTCTTAAAAGCCAAATAGAAATAAAGTGGAGAGTATAAAAGATATTTCTCTAAAATTAAGCACGTCACATATACGCCTCTGCAAAAGCTTTTACATTTGAACCTTTTTTACTAGATTTGCGTTAATGTACCTGGTTACCATCCTGCTCCAGTTGCCCGGAGCAACTGTAGAATTACCCAAAGAAATGTATGTTTTAACATCATTATCTTATTCCTTTGGATATAAAGCTTTTAAAGGACTCCATTGCAAAAGGCTAAGTAAAGGCTGCGAGGTACAAAAGATCTTACGAATCGTAAGTGCTAGAAAATCAGGGTAAAAATTGCACTTTGGAATCGTTGGGCATCTATTCCTTTTGCATGATACTAATTGAAAATGATATGAAGATGAAATATATTCGCGTAGTTACCATAAAAATAATTTTTTTTCGTTAAATATTTTTAGAAACGTGCGTTGAATATTTGAATTTTGTTACATATTTTTGCTTGTAAGAAAAAAACTTTAATTTTATGTGTCACTAAAAAAATATTTTCGACTTTTAAGCTCATTTAAAATACATTTTACTCTTAACATTATACATCTAGAGTTGCTGCTAAGCCTCATAAATTTAATAAATTTATCAGCGTTATTTCTTGGTTTGAAGGGTACTCATTTTTTTAAACTAACAACACCACATTTTTAATTGTAGTTCATGTTCTCCCTAACTTATACAGCAATCTTTTACAATAAAATGGTCATTCAATATTTAATTCAAATATCAAATAATCAGATAATCAAATTGGCCACCTGTTTTGTTCTTGTTTGTTAAAAATGGACTGAAAACCTACATATTTTACGCAACTTTGCTTACAACTTAAACCTTTAATTTTGCTCTGTTTCTTTTAAATTTACAATTGTACTTTGCCCACTAGCAACTGTAAGCCTCATATTATACTTTGAAGAGCATGAGGAGTTGCTTAGTAATTTAAATAAAAAAAATCACGTAGGCACCAAGCAGTTATTTTATTAATTTGAAGCCAGATAGTGCACTGGGATAATAAGTATGGCCAAAACTATCAGAATATGGTAAACTTTACTGTGCTTCTGGTACTATGGGAACACCATATGTCTGGGTAGTTTTTACCGAAAAACTTTGGTAATAATTTTGGTAAAATTAACAATAAGATATGGTTTTAAAATATGTGATAAAATTCAGGAAATAGGGTAAAATTTGGTAACATTTCCTCAGTTTCTGTCATATTAGCAAATCACTGATTTTTGATAAAGTGTTGCAATTCCAAAGAAATGTAATGTAAAAATTGCATCAGTTTTTTCATAATAATTAATAACTGATTTTCAGTTTAGTTCTACAATTTTAAAGAAATGTCATTGACTTATTATCAAAATCCCTCTGTGGCATTTAACAATAAATAAAAGTACAAAAGTAATAGAGCTTTACGAAAAATTAAATTAAAATTGAGTTAAAAACAAATGATCCAATCAAAAGAAACATTTTATACATATAAGAAACAATTCAAACTCATTTCTATATTAATATTTATTTATCTCCGCTGAATTTTGAGCGGCAATACAATTTTGGTATCACAATACATTTCTTTTCGTAAAAGTGGCATTACTACGTCTTTCAAGCAAATAAAAATTGCATCAGTTTCTGCCATATTAGCAAATCACTGATTTTTAATAAAGTGTTACAATTCCAAAGAAATGTAATTTACTTATTATTAAAATCCCTCTGTGGCATTTAACAAAGCATAAAAAGTGCAATATTTTGTCATTAGGGAACAGTAAAATTACAAATCAATACAACAAACAGGGTAAAGGGGGAAAATGGAGAAAAAAAACCATTTTCCCCAAAATCTAAGTTTGCAATTTAAACAGAGATATTTTGTAGGCAATCATTCGCCTTAGTATATTTCTTAATTACTTCGCAGGGCATTAAGTTAATGTCTTCACGTGAAGTTGCATTTGGGGCAATTTGAATTTTCCCGCTGACAGGAAAGCTATTGAGCAACATTTTATTAGTAAGGGGGGAAAGACGGCATTTCATTTTACCTTTGGGAATCTTTTATGTAATTTATTATTTTCTAAATCTCTTTCTTTCGAAACTCGAGGAAATTGCTTAATTATGCAATGCAAGCCCAGGGAAAATATTTTATGATTTGTGTCAAGTGATTTTCTTGTACCAAGTGAGCCGTTTGTTTATTTATGTCTTGTAAGTTTGGTTATTACAGATTTTTAAGCTTTTGAAATAGTTTTGTTGTAAATGCCAACAGAAACTGCGAAAATGTGTATGTTTTACGAATGAATAATAAAAAGAACTCATTTTTTAATGAAAATTTTTTTCTTTTATCTTTGTATCCACGGTCATTGTTTTTATGAGGCAGTTTTGGGATTATTGTTTAAAAAATAGCTAACTATTTTGACGAAAAACAGACTCTTAACTTACTTGTATAATAAGCTGAAGAATTAAGATACCCAATGTAGGTATAAATCATATAAGTTCTGTGTTTTTTAAATTAATTTAAGTTGAAATGATTTTCTTCTTCCGTAATTATAGAAATTGTAAAAAAAAATAATAAAAGCCGAAAATATCTAAATTCCAAATAAAATAACCTTAAAAACTGATTTTTTATTTACTCATAAGGTACTCTATATATGCCACTTATATGTAGATATATTTGTGTCTACGGATTTTGTTTTTATTTTTATTTTATATATAAGGCAATTTTGTTAACAAATAACGCTTAGCTTATTTGTATTCCTTACTTGCTTAGACCAGTAATATATACAGTAGGTATAAAACATGAAAGTTTAGGTTTTTTTTAAAAACCGCAAAACATTTCTTCCCGCATAAAGTATTCTATGTATGCCACTTACATGTAGATATAAACACAACTTATATGTTTTTATCTACGGATTTTGTTTTTATTTGTGTGCAGAAAATAAGGCAGTATTTTCAATAAATGACTTATAGCTTATTTGTATAATAAACTTAACCATTAAGATATCCAGTAGGCGTGTTCAATAAAAGTTTTGTGTTTTTTTCCTTTTTTAAGAATTTTTATTCCTTTATAAAGTATTCTATATATGCCACTTATTTGTAGATTTGAACAAAATGTTTGTGTCTTCGGATTTTGTTTTAATTCCTCTGCAGTAAATAAGGCGGTATTAACAACAAATGACTTGCGTCCTTATTGTATAAGCTTAACAATTACGATATCCAGGAGGTATGAAACATAAATATGCATTGTTTTTTTAAATATTAATTTAAGTTGATATGATTTTCACCATTTTTAATCTTAAAATTTTTTAAAAAAAACACTAGTGGGAAATTTAATTCCAAATAAAATATAATTATTTTTATTACCTATCATCAGGTGATTAACACTAGCAGTTCAGGAGAATATATTTACCAAGAAATCATTAAAATGTTATCTTTGCTAGTCCTAAATAATTTATTTAAAGAATCCAAATGTTATCCATATAATTTCATGTTTATAATTTCATTTGGAATAGTTTAACTGACTACTATTCTGAATAATCTGTTCTGAGAAAAAACTATGGTCAAAACTACCAAAATATGATAAAATGTACGACACTTCTGGCCTTGTGAGGAATCCAGAGCTCACGGTAATTTTACCGTAGCGCTTTAGTAATTGCTTTTGGTAAAATTAGCCATAGTTTTATTGCCATGTTGCTTGGTAGTAAATATGGTAAGACTTAGTCATTGCCATGCTGCTTGGTAGGAAATCTGGTAAAACGCAGTCATTTTATCGTGATACCTTAGAGAATGGATTAAAAACCATTTATTTAGGTAAAATTACTTTTGAGCTAGTATTTTTACTAAATTTAAGGTAATAAGAACAACAATTTTGAAAAATGGAAAATACGGTAAATGATATGAAAGGGTATATTACCAAATGAATGGTTTAAATACTGTATATTTTTATTTTATTACCGGAACATCAGTTTTATTTTTATCAGAAATCCCATTAACATGGAGGAACTATAATTTCACTAGATTTATAGCAATAACATTTAGGTATTAAAATTTTTGATAAAAAAAAACTATTTCTGCAATTAAAAACCAAACAATACAATATATAAACTATTAATTTGGTGATTTTTTCGTACAAATGGAACCGTTTCAAAACTAAAGTCTCATGATAAATTTACCAAATTTTACCATATTTTTCAAATTTTATCACACAATAGTTAATTTTACCAAATAATTTTTCTATTTTTCATAGTTAATTTTACAAAAATTATTATCAAAGCACTTCGGTAAAAATTACCAAACTTCTTGGTGTTCTCATAGAGCCAGAAACACAGTAAATTTATCATATTCCTGTAGTTTTGACCATACTTTATTTTCAGTGTAACATACATAAAATTAATAGGTGCTATTGCAATATACATGTCAATTTTAATTGTATTTTTTCAAAACTGTATTAACTAAAATTGACTTAAAAAAACCAAACGAGAATTTTTTTGAAAAAATACAATATATTTTTTTTATTTCCAAATGACACAGAATGTAACGTAACAAATTATTTTAATTTAATATTTGAATTACAGTTCCTCAACTTCAAGAGATCATATTTCAAAAAGCTTTAAGTATTAATTGGAACAACTTCTTGAAGCTTTTAAATTCTTAAAGAAAACATCGCAAAAAAATACTTACCCATTCACCCACTCACCCTCCCGCAGAGTGATGAAGAATTATAACATCACGAAAAAAATTTCTTGTACAGTGTAATCAATATGTTTTTACGTTAAGGAGTATTCATTTTTTGTTGCCACATCAAAAACTGTCATATTTGAAAGGATAAAAAAAAAAACTAAGCTTTACAATGAAGCTCTCGATTTTCGATTGTCACGCATTTGCTAGAATAAGAATAAAAGTACTTGGTAAGTTTTCAAGCAGTACATTTCTTTTTTCGAGTTTTTTTAGAATTTCGAAGAAAGAAAAAAAATCCAAATTTCTTATTTTATTTTTTTCTAAAGTACAAAAAAAATTTAAAGGTTATGCTTTATGTTAAACAAGACCGCAAATGGAGATTGTATTTAATATAAAACATTTAATTTATTCAAGATACATTGGATAATCACAACTTTTATATTTATAAAATTTTCAGTCAGATTTAATATTTTATGTGGAAAAAATTTATTTCCTACGTTATAAATTTGAAACCAGAAATTGAAGGTTTTGGATCATTAGAAAGTTAATCCACATTATCGAATTTTTCAGGAGTTAGTTTAGTAATGGTATTTTATAGTTAAAAATCGTTTGGTTTGGCTGTGGTTTAATTTTGGACTCCACGAATTCAACGTAAGCAATAATATTTTGCCGTATTTTGCTGCCATCTCTTGGAATTTCCAAAAAAAAATTTAAAAGCCTATCAAGAAATAATACTGAAATACATACCGATATTGTCTCTTTTGGAAAAATAATATTACTAATCACTATGCTGCTCCAAGACCTTAAATCATTAAATTAAACGAAACTAATTGTGCTTTAATTGACTGTCAGATGTTTGATAGTGTGACCGTATAGAAAGTCATTACTACACTGTAAAAAAATTTTGTATTTCTAAGCACCATAAGTGGTAGCATCTACTTCACGCCTAGGTTGTGTTCCACTACATGAAAGTCCATGAATATGTCTTGGTGATGAGAAACCCCTGGAATGTTCTTTTACACTGCTTAGTGTAAAGTAGTCACCAAAAAACCACCATGTTTTTTTTCTTCCTCTTTTTCCTCTTCTCGGGCACTACAACCTATGACAGGCCAAGGCCGTCCTGATAAATTTTTGCCATCTTGATCTAATCTGTGCTATGGCCTTCCAGTTAGTTATTCCTATTATCTTTAGGTCCCCTTCAACTGCATCCAACCACCAAGTCGGTGGACAACCCCTTTTTCTTGTACCTTCTAGTTTAAAAAAAGTTACTTTTTTTTCGGGGTTTTGGTCATCAGATCTATAAAGGTGTCCCAGCCATCGAATGCGATTGGCCTTAATAACATGATCTATGTCTGGTTGTTTATATTTTTTATATAACTCATAATTGTAAAGGGTGCGCCATTTGTTATTCTCATAGGCTGCACCATAAAATTTATAATTACAGTAAGATATTATATAAGCCTTATTAGACATATAAGACATTTTAGCCAAATATATTCTCTTCGTTGTAAATCGCGTCTGTCTCTAAATTTATGTAAATTTCTATGTCACATTCAATAAACAACTGTTTAGTACTCATTTTCATCACATTTCTTGTTTATAAGTTTTTGAATTTTCATACCAAATCCAGAAAATAAATTTTATCTTAACTTTTGGAGGTCAGAGAAGTTCAAAACATATAAGTCAATATAAAAATAAATCTGTGTAATTTTGTTTTACATGCATCATATAATTTATATTTATGAAATTTGAACAATTTTTAGATATTTATTCTTGTGTGAAACATTCATTATTATTTATTCAAGTTTTAAAAGTAGATTTTTGTGACTTGTGATATTTAATGTATTTTACAAAATTAAAAACAGGGATATTGCTTAAATTTGAGACAATGCCCTGCTTAAATCTCTTAAAATGTTGAAGGTTCTTTTATTTTGAAAAGGTTAAAAGTCGCTTGTGTACATTTGCTGTGAAGTTGAGTACATATGCTTTTCAATGTGGATAAATTAATATCAAAATCGACGTGCATTAGGTTGTTTAAAATGCAGGCGAATTTTAAAGGTTCATGTTTCCTGGTTAAAATTGGTTCTTACATGTAAACAAGAACAGATAATTAAGCAAATGATCAAAGAAAAAGGTTAAAAGGTAGAAATATGTCATCATTATCCATTTATTTATTTTATAAACTGTTTAACTGTATATATCTATGTATATAAAACCATATATTAAACCAAATGTATTGCTCTACATAAATCTAAGCAACATATTAAAAGAAAATGTTTTATATTTGCGGAAGAAATCAAATATTTTAATTAGTGAATAAATTTTATGTAAAATAAATATTTTTCAGAAAATACATGTCCTTAATTGAACATAGCATATATATGATCATGTATCGTTATATAATTTTTGCACAAATGATTTTAAAACTCTTTTGCAGTGCAGCAATTACTTATTCAAATAATCAGACAAATACCTTTGTCTTAAATCTGATAAATTTACTCAAAGTTAAAATTGGGCTTGCTGTTTTACATTTATTGTAAAACTTTTGAATTTCAATGGAAACAGCAGGTAAAAAGAAAATATTCTAATTAAAAAAAATTCTGAAAGTCTTTCGTAAACATTGCAAAATTTTCAATGCTTTCAAACAACAATTTGTCAGAATAAAATTAAGTTTAAGGGAAAATGAAACAATGTTTTCAAAATATACTCAGATTGTTTTTTTTTAGCCATTGTATGTCACCATTGGTTAAAAAATAAAAATACACAAGTTTATTCTTAAGTTTGTATTTTCGAGCGAAATGAAAGTTAAAAATACATTTAAATCAACAAAAATTGTTTATCAAGTAGTTATTTAGCATTCCTTTGTTCGAAATGTTGTTCCAATTATTATTTAAAAATAGAAATTTGAATTATACACGCATTTACAGTTACTATAAAAATATTTAAAGAACATTTTTAAATTTAACATAAAGCTTTTGTAACTTTGTAGCGCATTTTTTTAGAATTTAGAAACATTTACTTAAAATGCATTTAATTTCTTTTTCAGTTTTATTTTATCTCATGCTATTGTCTATAAACATTTTGTTTGCTATTGTCTATAAACATCTAAACTGTTTGTTTTAAAAGTAGAGATTGTCTAAAAGGCGTCATCAAATTTTAAGTGTTAGAAAAAGTAAAAAAAAATCGGAAAATGATTTGTCTATATTTACTCTTGACTTTATGTAAGGTTTTTAATCTCAAAGGAAAATTTTCAGAAAATCTATTTTTTACTAGTTTAAAAATAACAAAATGTATTTTAAACGTTATAAGAGTTTGGTAGGAATTATGGATTTTAAGTGAAATATATTAAACGTGTAAAAATTCTTTCATTTTTTTCGTGTTTTGTTGTAATATTATAAAAAGGGAATTCTTTTATAGATTGGAGAGAATACTTTTCTGGTTCTTCAAATAGTTCTTCAATAGTTGTTTAGAATTATCTAACTTCTGTTTAAACTAAGTTAAAACTTAACCAAGCACTTAACCCCATTTTGAGACTCTTTCTTAACACTAGGTTTACGGACGTTTCTTATATACCCATCTCTACGAGCACACGCCAATTTGACGCATGAACCAATACATCACTAGCTTTACGGATGTTTCTTATATACCTATCTCTACGAACAAGCGTCAATTTGACGAATGAAAGAATACATATAATTGTGATTCTTAATTTTATAAATTCTATTTAGTAGATTTTTATCCACCAGTATTTCAAAATAATTCGTAGGCTTATATAATTAACCATTTTATAATTTCAAAATTTAATTAGTTGTTATGTACCATTTTCATAATAATTTTGCCATGTTCAGAGCATTTGGCATCTCTGCACTTAGAAAACAATGTAATTGTATACTACAGGAAAAAAATGAAGATATGAGATATACATTTTTGAATATTCTAGTATTTTATATTTCAAAACTCGAACTAAGCAACTGAAACCTTCAAAATCTGACACACTGACATCAATTGACATTCTGCGTTTGTTTTTTCTATTATTGCTTATCGGCAACAGTTGTTTATCGCTTGTTTTATTTGAGATAACGATATCGGATAACGAATTGAAGTATTGTCGGTGCATTCCTATTTATTATTGATGCGATAATTGCTTGTTTACTCAAAATTTCGCCTAAATTATGATCACGTCAAATTGACGCATATCCGTAGAGATAGGTATACCACATAGAGAATTTCAATATTTCAACGCTTTTGAAGAAAATAGCCTTCAATATATATTTACCTCTATCAATGGTTAAAAGTCATTACAAGAGATAAAATAAAAATGCAAACGGGTTTTATAATTTTCCTTACAAAACTCGAAATGCGTCAAAATGACGCGTCCCGTAAACCTAGTGTTAAAACATCCATGGTAGGAATACCACGTAATTTTGACTTTGGTGTAGACGACGTGGACAGTGTCTGAGCTAGAATCTCCCTCTCCAAACTTTCACACCACAACAAATGAAGTTTTATTTTCAAAAGAAAATTTTTAGAAAAATCTCCTGGTTTACAAATTTAAAAATATCAAAGATTTAAACTTTAGAAGATTTTAATTGGAATTATGGACTTTAAGTGGAATCCATTAAAAGTGCAGAATTCTTTCAACTTTTAAAGCGTTTCGTTGCAATAATATAAAAATAGTAATAGGTTGGAGAAAGTACTTTTCTAGTACTTCACATATGTCTTCACTATTTGTGCAGAACTATCCAACTTTTGTTTAAATTAAGTGTTAAAACTTGCTATAGTGTACATCATAATCATCACCCAATAATGGCCGAGCACCTAGCTCCATTCAATGGATCTTTTTTAGAACAGCTATGACAGGAATGCCACGAATTTTGACCACGTGGACAGCGCCTGAGCAGGTACCTCTTTTCTCCAAACTTCAACCCTTCAACCAAGGAGAGGACTTTCAATCACAACAGATTTAGCGTGCACCTTGTTGTGTAAACCCAACGGTTGTTTGTAGGCCACCAGGATCGAACTCACTAACCTCAACTCTCTAACCAGCGATATTAACTGACTGCTCCCCAGGAGTGTTTCTATCGCGCATATATTTGCCAATCTCAACTTTTAATTTCATCAATCATTCATATATGGGAGAATGCCAAAAAGATACTTACATAAAAAGAACAGTAAATGATGCTTAAAATAAATTTAAATCAAAGAATGCTAGAATCGGGGGTGTTGCGGTTTGGAAGAATTGAAAAGGGGTGGACAACTATAGGGGAATGAGAATAATTTTGCAAATTGGAATCGATCGACAAACATTTGCAAACTTAGAGAAATATATCTAAATATGAAAAATGACTATTTGAGATACTAAAACTAAAATAAAATTAAAACTTAAAAAACATCAGTCAGTACCGTGAAACATTAGTGTCCACCATTATTCTCTACTTATTTTTAATTTTTTTTTTTGCATGCTGTAGCAACTTTGTTAAATTTACTAAAAATCTTAAAGCAAACAACTTGGAAGAATACTAAGTATAGATGTTTAAATTGAAAAAAAAAAAATTAAAACAATATATAAGCAGAAGATTATTAAAAGGTACTAAGAAGACAAGAAACTTGCGACATATTAAAACAACTTGGGTGAATACTGAATAGATGTTCAAATTAAAAATAAAAACATTAAAACAATACATAAGCTATGAAGATTACTAAAAGGTACGAAGAAGACAGTAATGAGAGATAATAATACAAACAACTTGGAAGAATAAAAAATAGATATGTTCAAATTCAAAAACAAACATTAAAACATATATAAGCTGAAGATTACTAAAAGGTACTAAGAAGACAAGAATATTGAGATAGATTAATACAAACAACTTGGAAGAATAGCAAATAGATGCTTAAATTTAAATAAAAATCATAAAAATTATATACAAGCTGAAGATTACTTAAAAGTACTAAGAGGACAAGAGTATTGAGATAGATAAATACAACCAACTTGGAATATTAACAAATAGAAGTTTAAACTTAAATAAAAGCATTAAAATTATATATAAGCTGAAGATTACTTAAAAATACTAAGAGGACAAGAGTATTGAGATAAATAAATACAAACAACTTGGAAGAATAACAAATAGATGTTTAAATTTAAATAAAGAACATTAAAATGATATATAAGCTGAAGATTACTTAAAAGTACTAAGAGGACAAGAGTATTGAGATAGATAAATACAAACAACTTGGAAGAATAACAAATAGAAGTTAAAATTTAAATAAAAAAGAATTAAAACAGCATATAAGCTGATGATTACTAAAAGGTACAAGAACATATCCAACGCCCCTTTGTTTTTTTAGCCAACACAGACAGGTGAATCGGAAACCTTTTTCGCTTTAAATATTTTAATAAACTCCTGCTCAAAAACTAATTTGACTCAGTAAGAAAGTACTGTAGTATTTTACCTAACCTCAGAAAGGATTTCACATAATACACTACACTAAAGTAGTATTGCTGAAGAATTCCTCCACAAAGTCTTAGAAGATATGAAAAGCAATTGTTTTGAAGAAGCATTAGTAAAGGGATATTATTTTATCTCTCCCTCCCCTTCATATATCAACTAAAATTTCTCCTCACTGTCCGTGGTCTATCGCCAATTTTTACGCCATGGGGATTATCGGGAGCATGCGGCCCCCTTCTGATCCTTTTTCTGCCCCAGCGCTCTATGATTAATTTTGATTTGGAGAGTAGAGCACTCAAACAATACTAAATCCATCGGGGAAAAGGATATGAAAACAGCTTTTAGAGGATTTCATATTCCACCCACTATAGGACACATCTTTGTAGTCCAAACAAGGAAAAAACCAGGGCGACTGTCCCCCCGACGCCCCTGCAAAATCTGTCATCTAGTACTTGGCTCCAACCCCATTGAGCGCCCTTCTTGGCGCCAGTGTGCGCTGCAGGGAGTCCTTCTCTGAACCCATTCTACAACAATGAAGATAGATCATCAGTCATTTTATATTTGTACTTTATGTAATTGATTAAATACAGTTGTTTAATGTTATGTTGTAGTAATGTTGTAATTTTGAAACTACAATTATTGTGTTGGAGCGACGCGACATATTAATGATCGCATGGTTGTATTGTTGAGCGTTTCATGTTAAAGGTGTTTATGTGTCTTAGTTTTGAGATCAAAATATCTGAGTTTGTAGCGCTATAGAATGTAACTTATATGATCAAAGAAAGTTTGTAACTTTTTCTGTTTTCAAATGAAGCATTTTTAAAAACAAAATTTATGAAATTTTTTATTAATGAATATGATGTAGGAATTATAAAGTATGTTAACATCAAAAAGTTGCAAAATTACAATTTTAATTGACAATTGTATACAATTACGATTATTGTAATTGTATACAGATTAAACGAATCTCATTTTTACTTGTGATACAATAAAAGGATTATTCTTAAATTATATTAATTATTTGTTAACAGAAGATCAATTTAGTTTTAAAACCGCTGTAATGGGTTTTTTAATTAATTTTTGCAACTACGTAAAAATACATAGTACAAATTATCAAATATATCCAATGTTTCTAAAATCCAACCCTTTTAAGACATACTTTATACCCGGTGGCTGAGCGGTAGCGCTTCGCGCTGTCGGGCCACAGGTCCCTGGTTTGATCCTCGGGCTGGGCAAGGTTGACTCAGCCTTTCATCCCTTCAGTGGGTCGATAAATGAGTACCAAGCATGCTTGGGAACTAAACACTGGGGGTTCCACGTTCGGCTGACCACCTTTGCTCCTGCACCCCAGAGCCCAAGGTCAAGAAAAATGAGATGGGCACAGTAGGCCTTGGCCCTCTATGGGCTGTCGTGCCGCTGAGTTTAGTTTATACTTTATGGCATTTTTAGTGCATGATAATATTTCATTAATTTTGAAGTTAAAACTTTATTTTATATGGTATACAATCATTTATTATCAACCTAAAATCCCCAATAATGAAGATTGAATCGTTGTTTAAAGTTATAAGCTTATTTTTGACAACTGGTAACATGTTTTATTTTTTTTTTAATTTATAATTGTATTTATACGTTTGTATGTTGTTAGATTTGCGCTCTTATCTATTACAGATTTTTTAGTTAAAATTTTAATTTTCAGAAAGATCTTATCATTATTTCCTAAACCATGGATTTGTGAGTGCTAAAACTGATCTTTACTTTTAAGTAATAAATCCTGACTGAAGATATATTCAAAAGAATCTTAAAAACGTATGTTTTATAATAACTACCGATACTCGTGTATTATTTTAAATAAAACTTTATTTTCATAATTATAAATTATTTGTTCAAAAAATTTTAACTAGGCATGAGACAAAATTCTTTTTTTATTGACAAGAATTGAAAAAAATATATTGACACATGATATTACAGTCATAAAAAAAAAGCTTAAGATATTCTTTAGAATAGTAGTTCCCTTAAAAATAATCACTTTATAATGGAACTGTACAAAAAAACAAATTTGCTTCTGTATGCAATAAATAAAAATTTCTCCTTGCAAAAATAAACATAATTTAAAACTATTGTTTTCCAATTATCTTCCACAAAGAACTGTTTCAATAAAACATTATTATCAATAAAACATTTTTGTTAAAATTATATATAATATTAAGATAAAATTGGCACGAAAATTAAGATTCTAAAATACTAAAGAAAAACATACAAAGTATCCGAACTGTTACAGCACAAAAATCTTAGATATATGTATTTTACTTATGAATTGATATAAATATAGATATGAATATATGAATATTACTTATGAATAGATATTTTGTTAAAAATAATTACTTCAAGAATTATAAATTTTTTGATTGAAAATTTAAATACTGCTTTTACTCTAAAAGAAATAAAAAAAAGAGCAAACAATATAACGATACATAATAATACACACAGCACGTTAAAAATTTGCATATATATCGAAATTTTCCTTTTAGATTAGAAGTTCCTTAAAAATCACCTAGTTTATATCAGAACTGGAAATAAAAGAAACTTCACTTTCAACTGAAATAAATAAAAATTGTTCATCATAAGTAAATTAAAACTCTTTCATTTCCAAGTATCTGTAACAGAGAACTTTAGTTAGAATTCATTGATATCAGTGACAACGTTTTTTAAATTACACACATTATGAAGAGCATGTCATAATTTTGTTCGCAAAAATGTAACTTTCTAAAATACCAATGATAAATTTATAAAAATTTTAAAATTTATTAAATTTTTAAAGTATTATTTACGAACTGCTACGATTCAAAAAATCTTATAATTCTGCAATTTATTGTTAAATAAATATTTCTAAGTTTTTTGATTGAAAATTCAAATACGGTTTTTTTTTTCCAAAAAAATAAATAACAAACACACAAACAACATAACAGAGGCACAAACAACATAACAGTTCATGATAATGCGCACAACATATAAGAAAAAAAATAGATATTTTCTTTTTAGAATAGTAGGGACTACTATTGTTAGTCCTAGGACTTACTATACCCTAGGACCCTAGTTAGGACTAGTAGGGAGGCTGTTTTGCGAAACCTCCT
Source organism: Parasteatoda tepidariorum (assembly GCF_982258835.1). Classification (NCBI taxonomy): domain Eukaryota; kingdom Metazoa; phylum Arthropoda; class Arachnida; order Araneae; family Theridiidae; genus Parasteatoda; species Parasteatoda tepidariorum. The sequence continues at coordinate 30,152,799 of NC_141766.1, forward strand.
CCGTCGTAACATAAAATTGTGCTTTTTTGCGAATAACAGGCTATTTTTATAACTGCTGTGAGTTTGCAACTGTTACTCATGACTTTTAGGCTGAGTTTAGCTTATCTAAAGCCAGCGCTGTCTTTTCTTATTTTGAAAATGGCGTAAAACGTCAATATTCAGAAAATCCACTGTCTTGAGAAAAGGAAAAGCGTTTGTGATCTAATTTTTTGATATTTAAGAACTTACTCCAATGCTACATTACTTGGGCTCATAAAAATTTGCAATAAAACTGATAACAAGGCAGTGATTTTGATAATTCTCATCTAGGTCGAAAAATGTAGCCAAATTGGCGATTTATAAAGCGTTTAATAACTTTTGAAACATTTAAGATATTAGTCCATTCTAAAGCCCAGATAATTCTTCACAACAAGATTATATTTATTGTCTAAAATCATCGCATTGCTTGAAGTGTAAGGCACTTAAACCATGTTTTATTTTTACTTGGAGACGGAGTTTCAAAAAACAGTGCTAAAGGACGCCTAGTTTATATCAGAACTGGAGGGAAAAAAAACTTCAATTTCACCTGAAATAAATAAAAATTGCTCATCATACAACTAAACGCAAATTAAAGCTTTTTTTCCAAATTTCTGCCACGAAGACTCTGTTTAGAAGCATTGTTATCAATAATATTTTTTTTTTGCTAAAATTTCATATGTTATGATGGTTATGTTACAATTTTGTTCTCAAAAATATAAGTTTCTGTAATACCAATGCTAAATTTATGAAGTATTATTTTCAGACAGTTCCATACAAAATTCTCAGAAATATATATTTTATAATGACTCAAGAATGTATACTTCGTTTAAAAAAAGTTTATTTTAAGAATTATAAATATCTTGCAATAAAATTGAAATACTGTTTTCATTCTAAAAATTCTGTTTCTATTCTAAAAAAAAAATAAAAGAAATAAGCAAACAACATTACAGTACATGATAATACATACAAAATATAAGAAAAAAATAGATACTTTCTTTTTAGAATAGAAGTTACTTAAAAAACGCCTAGTTTATATCAGAACTAGAGGAAAAAGAAACTTCCCTTCCATCTGAAATAAATAAAAATCGCTCATCATACAACTAAACGTAATTCAAAGCTATTTTATTTCCGAGTTTCTGCCGCAAGAAATTCTTATTAGAAAGCATTCCTGGTCTTTCTGCACCAAATCAATTTAGGAGGCATAGCAAATTCCTGACATGCAAAAAGAGTAACTGCAACACGCCAGAAGGCTAAAATTTCTTCTTTGCAAAATATACCTCCTACCACTTTTTGTAGGGAAAAAAAATGCCTTCTTCCAACTCCTACTAACATCATTTTTATTCGTGGTTCGTAAACATTTTGAAACTGAAAAAACGGGAATAAAAAAAAGAACTTTGCGCCATGTTTGACAGTAGTGGTTCGCCTTTACTCTTGACATAGCAGGAAGAGTAATCACAATATTTCCCCTTTTAGAACCAGTTCTTTGAACCTAACTGAGAACCGGAACGACACGACTAGTATTACACAGTTGTACCAAATCGTTGCATTTCAAGGTTTTTGAGCATCTTAAAGATTTCTTTACCAGGAAATTCTATCTTTTTTTTTTTTATCTTGGGCCTCTTGTGTTCAAATATTGATTTTCGTGATATTTTTTTTAGATAAATTTTCGATTTTACTTTTACTATTCCCAATTTGTGAAATATTTTTTTTTTCATTTTTGAATTTGTTGCACAAGCTGCAAGTAATTTATTAAATAAATTTTATATTTGTACTGAAGGTTTGTTAAAATATTCGAATTTTTATTAATCCTTTTTTCTGCTTAATAATAATCATTTGAAAAAAACAATAGAAGGATTATTCATTTCTGCTAAATTATGATCTTAACACGTTCACGCCGGGGCACTGTGGACCAAAAATCATTTTTCGCCGTCAAAAATAAAAAAATGAAGTTTTAAGAAAAATAAATCTCAATATGGTTTTTTGTAGTAAAATGTCCAAGGAATATGACTGTGTATTTTGTTTTTTTGGTTTATTTATGGAAATAGCAATTAAATGGAAACAAATTCAAAATAAAACATTTTTTAATTTTTCAGTTAAATTTTTATTAATATGATAAATCCTTATAGTAAATAAAAATATTAAAACTATGCATGATTTATACATAAATGTATTTCTAAGATATATATGAATTCATTATTTTATGTAAATAGTATTAAAACCAGAACCATTTCCCTATTTCTGCCCTGTACAATGAAATTGTAACTATAGGGTGCTCTATAAAAAAAGCCTTACATTGCCGAGGTAAAAAAAAATTTGTACATTTGTTTGGTATGTATACTCAAGAACTAAGCAAAAATTAGCTGCGAATATTTGCGAATTCGGCAGATATATCGATTTTTATAGTTCGTGTCATTTTTATAATAATGATGAAATGAATGAAAAAAATTATAAATCTAAACTTAAGATTATTGACTTCGTTATAACAATTTCAAAATTTTTATATCTAGAAAAATAGATTCATTATTTTTTTAAAATTTGATAATCGAATTTGTAATTAACAATCTTAAATATTTTGATTCAATTTACTTAGTTTAAATTTGTTTTGATAAATATTTGCGATTTTACACCCATTACTTTATTTATTAAAATTATTAACCACAAATTTGTAATCAAAGATCTCAAAAACTACTAGTAAATAATTTTTATTTATTTATTCACAATTTTTTCAATAATCATCCGCCATTTTGTTTTTTTTTGAAATTTTGACTTCATATTTGAAATCAGCGACCCAAAAAACCAATAGCTGATCAATTTTTGGAACATTGAAGTTAATTTTCTAATTTTGTCACATTTTTCTGATTTTGTCCCACAGTGCGGGGTGACCCACCTGTGGGTCGCGCTAGATTGTCTCATCGGGCGGGGCACTGGAGTAAAAACTGGTAACAAATAAATTTCATTTTTTAGTTTTTTTTTCCGGGAATAATAAAAATCCATAACTACCAATTGTTTTTAACGGATGCAATTTTTATATTGAATTGCTTCTTCACCATGATAAATTTCCTTACAGTGAATTGTTATTGTTGAGAATAGATTAACTTCTCCCGAATATTATCTATTCTTCGACCAGAATTTTCTCTTTTCCGTCCCGCTTTCAGGCGCAACACCCGGCGTGAACGTGTTAAATAATCATTAAATAGCATTATAATAATTAATAAACATGGAAATTTTGTTTAAAAAAAGAAATTGAAAAGAGATACAATTTAATATAATTGATTGGTTGGTTGGTGTCGTGAGCATGGGGAGAGCTATAGATATCCATGAGTGTGCAAAACACAGCCGGCTAACTCCTTGTAGTTGCCGGAGTACAGACTTTCGATGGCAAAGGGGGAGAATTCCCCAAGCTGAGTCAGGGATCTAAAAATGGCAGGTCAGTCCAAAATATGTTTTACTTTGTTTTCATATAACTGATACAACAGTTTAACACGTTCACGCCGAGAAAAGTGAAAATACTGGTACGGGAAAAGAGAAAATGCTGGTAGAAGAACTATTTCAATATTAGATAATATTCGGGAGGAGTTAATCTATTCTCAACAATTCACTGTAAGGAAATTTATCAAAGGCGAAGAAGCAATTCAATATGAAAATTGCATCCGTTAAAAACCATTGGTAGTTATGGATTTTTTTAATGCATAAACCAAATTCCTTACTTCTTTACGAGTGCTTTCTTAAAAGTGGTTTTGGAGAAAAATACCACTAAACCACCAAGAAACGCCACTAATGTACTGCTTTCAAAAGAAAATACCAGAGACTTGCCAAGGTTTTAGAAGAAAACAGAAAAATTGAATAACTACCAGTAACATTTATGACTTATCAATGAAATGCCATATTGTCCCAAAATCTTCATACGTACATACAAGCTTTTGATATTATTATACATATATCCTATGCGAAACACTGTTCACATAAAGAATTGGTTTGGATTAAAAACTGATTTACATGAATAATGGAAAGGTTTTCTTAACACTACGGCCCATCTTCACTGTGTAATGACCGTTGGAAATCTTTAAATCGACTAATGACATTGAATGAAAAGCTGTTTCAAACAAAAATTATCTCGGTATAAACTCTACTGGATTTCATTTCAACTGAGAAAAATGTAAGAAACCAGTAATTGAAAAAGTGAGAAAAAAGTAAGTAAATAAGTTTTACAATAATTCGGAATTTTTGTCAAAATAGAAATTTAGAAATTTTACTTTACATACAGGTTTATTTATCCGAATGCATTTAAATTATTTAAAATGACGAAAAGAAATGGAATATTATTGATGATTCTGACAAATATGACGCATTGTATACTATAAAAACTGTGATACAATACCCATCCGAAATTCAAAAAAATAGTGAGAATGGTTATTTCATTTCAAATTGATACCAAATCATGCTTTCTTACTCAATTCAAAAGGTGTAGTTAATTCTTAACACCAATAATTGATAAAGCTTGCATCAATCTGCTGCTCATTGTTGAATAAGGTAGTGTTTCTCGGGACTCAGTTAATTTGACGAATAATCAGTGTATATTTAAACTTTTTAACTAAATGCTTGTGTAAAATGATGGAAAGGCATGTTTTAAATGCATAGCAAACGCTATTAGACTATTATTAGAAGTTAAAGGTGAAAAAATTTTCAATTTCAAGATGCAGTCAATAAGACGGCCAATATGGCGGTTTGGTTACATCAATTGTATTAGTGAAATATGAGTGTTTCTTGACAGATTGAATTGACAAACTTATCAACTGTTATAAAATGCAGGCACATTTTTAGTTGTATAATTAAAAAAAATTATATGTCTTGACAAGATTCACAGAAATCTGTCAAATGTTTTAAATAATTTTATACTATTTAACTTCGGTTTTATTTATTTATTTTTTGTTCGAATTCAGATTAATATTCTGTCTGTACTATGCGTATGTTTAATTAACAAACTAATTTTATTTTGAGAAATATTGTATGTTTGCATGTTAATATTAATAAATAAATATAATTATAATAGTTGTTGTTGTAGTTGTAGCTCATTTACGTCGCACTAGAGCTGCTGCTATTGGCGACGTTCTGCGAAACATCCCTGAGGATGATCCGAAGACATGCCATCACAATTTTGATCCTCTGCAGAGGGGATGGCACCCCCACTTCAGTATCCCGACGACCTGCACGTGAAGTCGAGCACTTTACGGTAGAACAGTTTAACGAGGACCCATACCGCACACCCTAGGTCCCTACGCTGACTGATCCAAGTGGTCACCCACCCGCACACTAACCGCAGCCGGTGGTGCTTGACCTCGGTGATCTGCTGGGAACCGTGTCTTAACGATCAGTCCACTGCGGGACATAATTATAATAGATAAATATAATTTATTTAAAAGGCAAGAAATTTTTTGTGTGGTAATAATTTTGTGGAGCACAATGTTCCTTTATTGATGCATTGACCAATTTTTTATAGAACAATTTAAAGATAGCTCAAATCTTTATTAACCAAAATAGTTTTTAATCCTTTTTGAGGAAAAATATCTATGTCTTTTTATGTCTTCTTATGAATGATAGGGAATTGTTAAGAATAAATTTTATCTTTTTAGGAATGACAAATATAAAGAATTTCAGCCCCAAGGACTCAATTTTATAAAACTAAAAACTTCAATGAATTCTTACGAATTTCAAAGTTCTTTTTAAATAATTTAGATGCTTATTTGTTTATTTTTTGTTTACAAGGTATGAAGAAAAAGCTCAATGACACATAATATTTCGATATTTAATGCTTTCATGATTGTTCAAATAATATCATTTTATAATTTAATTGCTTTTTTCATAATTTTGCTTATAGAAGCTGATAAAAGTGCAAATCAAGTCACACAAATTTAATTCTATCAAAAGGTTCAAAGAATAAATACCTGTCCTGGAAAAAAATTAAATCAAAACCCCCAACGTCTTCGGCTAAGATACAAAGATTTTTCCAAGATTTTTTTTTTTTTTTTGAAGAAATAGGAACATTCATGATTTAATATGTGATTTAAAATGATTTTATCTACGAGGTTTTAAGACGACGTTAGTTTATACTACGACGATTGCACAAATTCCCAATAAGCATATTTTAATTTTTTAAGAGCTAGAAAAGAAATTAGCTGACTCATTTTTATTCCTCTACTAGTGTAAATATTGAATTTGCAGATTAGACTTCTGAGTTGGCAGATCTGATTAAATGAACATTTTTATTAAAGAATCTGAACAAAAAATTACCTTTCGAAAACAGGAGATTTTTTTTATGTTTGAAATTTATTTTTAAATATCAAAAATGAAGTGAAGTACAATATTTTGAAAAAGTATTTTGGCTTGTTGGAAAATATTTTTGTTTCGGCATAGCTCGTTGATTTTCCCCAAAAAGCGCCATTCGGTTCTTACGCTTTGGGACATTTTCCAATATCTTTCTTCAATATTTTTTCTTCCAAAACTGGTAGAAAATAAACTTGTGAAATCAATTTCAGCTCTAAAATATTCATCCAAATATTTGCGTTCACTCATAGCAAAATAATCGAAATGAATGCAAAATAAACAAAAAATTTTGAACAGAGTCAACACAAAACTCTTTCGATATTATGTTTTGCATTTGGGAAATTAATGTTGTATTTTTAATCATATTTGATTTTTGAAGGCTTTTAAAATCATCATATTTCTTCTTGAAAAATAAATACCTGATTACTTCTGAGTTATTCTATAAATATTTATGACGTTTAAATATTAATGAAATTTTTACCATGAATAATTTTTATCGATTTAATTCTAGTTGCATATTCGGATGTTACCTTTATTGTTAAAGACAAAAAAGTAACTTTTAAAATGATTCAGATTGTTTATAGAATGATCCAAATTATACAGAATTGTGTTTAAAGCGTGCAAAAATCCACTATCAAATTTCGTTAACATATTTTCTTGTTTCTGTGGTTCTTATTTAGGAAGAAACAAGGAATAGTTAATATTTTAGTATCCCGCAATGGACTTACCGTAAAAGCGAGGTTCCCAGTAGAACATCGAAGTCAAGTATCACTGGCTGTGGTCAAGTAAGCGGGCGGGTAACCACTTTGATCAGCCAGAGTAGGGACCGAGAGTGCGCGGTATCGGTACTCGTTAGACTCTTCCACCGTAAAGTGCTCGACTTCGCACGCAGGTCATCGGGCTACCAAGGCAGGGGAGCTACCCCTCTGCAGGTAATCAAAATTGCGATGGCATGTCTTCGGATCCTCTGGGTTATTTCCCAGACCATAGCCAATAGCCCATTGTGTAGCTCTAGTGATACGTAAACAAAGTACCTACCTAATATTTAATCGCTAAAAATAGATGGCGCAAGGAAGCTGAAAACTTAAATTAACGCTTTTGCCTCTACTCTGTAAAAAATTTCGGATCAAATTACGGTGAAAAGTCACCATAAGTGCCGGTATTTTTAAACGTAAAATCAATTTTTACCGGAGCATATTACGGAACGAGAAAAACTGATAGACATCAATTTTTACTGTCATAATTACCGCAAAATCACTCTAATTAAATAATTATTTACGGTGAAAATGAATTTTACAGTAAAATGGGTTATACGGAGTATATTATAAGTACCAAAACTTTACGCAGTAATTTGATATGGAATTTTTTAGTGTGGTGGTGCTTTCAAACAGTACAATTTTCTTGATTTCTAAATTATCTGTTAATGATTCCACGGTACTAAAATCTTTAAATTATTTTGTTGCTTTATTTTTTTTATCATTGATTAATTAATTTAATTATTTTTTTGTATATAAAACTAACATAAGGAACAATGAACTTTTAAATAATTGACAATGATCATTAGAAAAATGAACAGCTAACTTGACTAATTAACAATTAACAATGAGCATTGGAAATATAAACAACTAACTTGACTAACTAATTCCTTTAAGTCATTGAATTCCTTTGTTTTGGTTTCATTTTTATTATTTATTAATTTATTTAATTATTCATTTTTTATATATTGAACCATTATATAGAATAATGAACAATGAGTAATGAAAAAATCAACAACTCTCTTGAGCACTATGAGTTTTAAAATGATTTGCTGACAAATAAATCAGTTTTGAGAAATTGCCGCTTAGAGGATAGCTAGTGTTTCTAATACATCTGAAATCCCTATTTTGTTAACAAATAAATCATTTTTGAGGATTTATTGTTTAGAGGTTCGTTAATGATTCCTAATAGTTTTTAAAATCCTTATTTCAATGACAAATAAATAATATTTGAGGATTTTACGTTTTGAAATCAATAAGTGATTTATACTGCTAATGAACTCTAATTTTCATTTTTTTTGTTACAAAAATAAATAGTACTAATTAGGAAACAAATGTAAGTCAGATGAAGATAATATACTTGGATCCCGTAAATTTAAATACGTATGGTGGATTGAAGGGAAACCCGACCTTTCTACGATGCCGCAGATTCGAATATTAAATTAGTTTATATGCCAAAATGGTAGAACACAGGGTGACGAATTCCAATATTTGCCAAGATATAACATCCTTCAAATATTTTTCTCTATTTATATTATATACTTATAGAGCGATAAACTTATAGAGCCATAAAAAAATAAAATGTTTTTAGAAATATTAAAGAATTTTATTTTAAAAAAAACTTAAAATTAAAATGTCGGAAAATAAAATAATGGGAAGATATAATTACGATTATATCTCACACGATTATATCCGCAGAAAAAATGTCAGATCATGTGAACTGATGACAAATTACATACCACCTTCCTGAAGTACTAGTGGAAATAATATTAAACCTTACTATAAAGTGGAAAAAATATTAAAAAGAAATTATAGTGGATATACTGACATTCATGGCAGCATTGGCAGGGTGGCATTATCCTGCTGTCATCGCGGGAGCAATTTCAGTACAAATAGATAGATACAAATAGATAGATAATAAAACTTAAGATACAAGCACAAAAATATTGATAATTGAAGAAAAGGTTTAAGGTATAAAATTACAAGTTGCAATATTAAGAAAAATTGGAAATACGGAAAATATAATTCAGATTATTAAAAATAATGAGTAATAGGAAACAGAAGTATTTTTTTAATGAAACTTAATCTCAAATCTATTTCTGATTTAACAAGTTCCATTGATTGAGTTCCTCTTTTATATATATATAAATCGTTCTAAAATCTTTCTACCATATAATCGCCTCAAAAAAATATTTCTAACGTTTATTTTTCTTTCTTAACTTTCGCGGAATCTGAAATTTTATCCCAAAGGTTATTTTAAAGAGACATTTTTTACTAACTTCTAGGAATTTACCTTAGGGATTTCCTAAGTGGTCAATATGGAGGTGGTGGATATCGATCAAATAGTGGTTGCAGGGAGGAGATGCGGTTTACACTATGAACATGGATACTAAAGTGCTCCGGTTAACTTCGGCAAATACCTTCACAATTGTTGAGCTTTCTTATCATTATTATTTAAGAACCCTTAATATAATTCTAAATTATACCGCTGTCTTTCAATTTATATAAACTGTAAAAAGGACTGAAGCTGTTCTTATAAATCGGAACTGTAATCTTTTAAAATTAAAACTTGCAGAAGTGCAATGGCAGAAATAAAACTCTCAATTTTAACGATTCTACAATCCTTGAGAGAAATTTTGTTAATTTTGAGAATTATTTCGTCATAAATCGATTTATGACGGAGTGTGAACTCTCAAATATATGACGAAAATTTTTCCTCAACACGAAACTTTTATTGTAATACAATGTGAAAGATTGTTAACTGAATACGATGAAACTCGAAAGAAGACTAGACGATTCAAAATAAAGTGATGAAGTTAGACAACTGGTGTATAGGGTGGTCCAAGAGTACCAGGGAGATCCCGGGATCGAATCGCATTTCTGCCATGGGTGTAATCACTCTGTCTGTTCTATCTGCCCTTTTTAAATTGCTAGGGGGACAGTTATTCACTTATATGGTGCTCACTATCAAAACATATTTAGAAAATTTAAATGATTTGGGCGTCACTACAATTTTTTTATCTAAAAAATGAAATGACGAATCATTTCCTTAATTTTGACAAAACTTGTTTCTTCGAAAAAGGGATGATAGTTATTTCGTCACTTTGACGAAAATTTTGCTCGGAACATATAGCAGAATGCGATTTTGTCAAAAACGAAGAAAGTTTAGTGATATTAGAGTATAACAGTGCATAAATAAGGACAGAAACTTTTAAAATCAAAAATAGCAACAGATGATATACTGGAAGTAGTAAATACATTGTCATACGAAATTGTATAGTCTCAAAAATGCAGAATTTTGAAAAACTGAAAACGTAAAAATATGCATTTATTCTTTATGGTAATAATTTGACTTATTTATATCAATATTATCAACTCTATAATTATCATAACGTGAAAATCAAAATTGTATGAATATTTTAGCCACTAAGTACAAATTGTTTACGCGTATAAGCAAAATTATTTTGTTGTATTATGGAATAAAAGTATTTACATTTGTTTTTTTAACTCAACGGCAATCAGCAAAAGAATTCATATAAAAAATGAACAAACCCTAATGATATTTAAATATTTAATTTATTAATTATGTAACTATTTAAATATAAATAAATATAAAAAATCATGGTATCTTCCGCAATTATCTACTAATAATACCTTACATTATTAGGATAGAAAAGAAAACCTTATTCAGGAGTCAAATATGAAAAAAAGTAATTATATGACCACCTTTTTTGCAAGCTTAATTAATTAATTACTGGGGCATTTTATTTTTCTCCATCATATAAAAAACTATACGAAAAAATGCAAATTATAAGGCAAAATTATTTTTTTCTTTCTGTGATTAATTATAAGAAACCTCAGATTTGTTTGGAATAATTCTTGAAGGAAAGGAAACAATTTCGCATCATTAAATTCCTTTATTATGAATAAATATATAGATATTTTTCCAAAAATATTTAATTGTTGTGTCACATAATACGGTCAGTCTGTCCTTCTTGGCATTTTATAAGAATCTGCAGCTTTTTTTATTGTAAAATTAGACTATAAAACTGTATATTCTTAATGGATATCTTTTTTTTTTTCATTTTTAAATTTTTGTTTAGCGTAGCAGGTATAAAAGTGAAAATTATGGCATAAAATGTTAATTGCATATAATTATATACTGCTGCTGATAATAATTCTACAATTAGTAAGTTAATAAAATCATTATTTTAAGTTGAAACTTATACATTTGGCTTCGTAAGGCTTTAACTTGAAATGTCTAATTCAATGCTTCAATTAATAACAAGTTAGTGTTAATTGTTAGCTGTTGATACGCATATAAGTCAATTGACTTATTTTTTTGATTGATTTCAACTTGCCTACACTGTAAAAATGTCTAGATCAAATTACGGTAAAGAGCAACGTTACTCAGGGTGCCAGTACTTTTCACCGTAAAATCCATTTTTACAGGAACATGCTACGGAACAGCAAAAATTCTGATGTACCGTAATTTTTACAGTAATAATTACAGTAAAATCGCCTTAAAAAGGTCAACATTTTTACCTTAAATTGGATTTTATGGATGATAATGCATCCAAGGTACCGGTACTTTCTACAGTAATTTGATCAGGAATTTTTTACCGTGCAGTAATACGCGTCAATTTAACACTAACAACACTAACTTCACGTCTATTTATCTCCAATCTTAGCATAGAAAAGTGGTTTTTAGTTTTTTTTTACGATTTTTTTACGCTAAACTGAATGAATTCAAAGTCTATAATAATATATCAAACGTTATGAAAATTTTACAGTGTTTCTCACATAAATAAAGCCATGCGATTAAACCAATGAGAAGAGAATATTCATATTTAGTAAGTCTATATTTATACGTATACTTAGAACAAGTAACTCATTTCTTGCTCCACCTTGACAAGACGAAAAAAACACCGAACAAGCATAAAAATTAGGGACAAAAAGTGTCCCATTGTAATAAAGCCACTTCTGAGTCTGGCTAATATATCATATACATGTTTATATATGACGTAAAATATATGATGCTGTTAACCATTTACTGCACGGTAAAAAATTCCGGATCAAATTGCTCTAATAAGTACTTTAGGGGCATCATCCGCTAAATCCATTTTACAGGAATATATTTTACCGTAATTTTAAGAGTAATATAGATTTAGTTAGAGTAATTCAGTAACTTTACGGTAATTATTACTGTAAGAATTATTGTATATCAGAATTTTTTTGTTAAGAATGATCAGGTAAAAGTGAATTTCACAATAAAAAGTACCGGCATTTTGAATGCCAGTACTTTTTATTGTAATTTGATCAGGAATCTTTTGCTGTGTAGACCTTAGAGAACATCAACATTATCCAAGGTTCCATTGATGTCAGTCTTTAATTCTGCCACAAAAGAATACTCTTTTTCTTTAGTATACAGGGTGTCCCAAAAGGTCGTTTACAAACTCAACATGCTGGTCTGTCATATCATGATGAACAAGATTTACATAGGAACTTGTGTTCGAAAATTAGAACTGAGACCGCTAGAGGGCGATAAGTGCAGGTTTGGATGAGGAGGAAAAAAATGATATCGATAGCGGTGTTAATATGATTTTTATTATAAAACATCATTACATCACAGCAAATGCTCAAAATTCCTTCCATTCGCCACAATGCACGTTTCGCAGTGTCATGGTGAAACGAGCTACACCCAAGACACGTTCGCCTTCTCGGAGACTTCTTTGCGGGTTGATGGCATACTCCTGTAGCACGGTTTCCTCTACGACAGGTGTGCGTGTAGCACGTTCTCGACCGATGTGGCTACGTGTACGAAAGCACCTGATTTACATAATCTGCGGTGCAATCGTCCAAACAAAACATGACTTGGCTGACGTCTGTTTGGGAAGCGCTCAAGGTACGTCCGTGCCGCGGCTCGTCCATTTCCATCAGCGGCGCCGTATACGTAATGCATGTCGGCCATTTCTGCGTTACTAAACTCTTTCATCCTTCTCCTTCAACGTCCACGCCTGAAATGATTGTTTTTCCCTCTCTCCCGTTTTCGTGCAATTATCGCCCTCTAGCGGTCGCAGTTTTAATTTTCGGACACAAGTTCCTATGCAAATCTTGTTCATCATGATATGACAGACCAGCATGTTAAGTTTGTAAACGACCTTCTGGGACACCCTGTATACAATTCAACTGAAGATAGTTTCAAACGTTTTCTTCAGTTAGGGGTCATTAAAAAAGCAGCCTATTGATTACATGTACCCTAACACTATGACGTTTTTCCAACAAAATAGACGCATTCTCTTGTTGGAAAATCAGACTTGGGTCAGCAATTTTAATTTTATATGCCAGTAAATGGGCTTTTAGAATTTTTCGTAATTGGTAGCTATGATGTGGCTTGTAGCAAGAGTCACATTATGTTTACCATCATAGCCGAAGCCTTCCCACAGCTTTTATGAACCTCCACATTGCTCTACATTATATAATCATAGGAGCATATTTTCACTCTTTTTCACTTCAACTGTTCGTTTTAAGTATCCCACAAAAAGTTAGCATATTAAAAAAATTAGCAATAGCCATGCTATCACAATAGCCGAAGCCTTCTCAAGGGATTTATGAGCCTTCACATTGCTATGCATTTGGAGAATATTTCCACTCTTTTCCTCTTCGACTGCATCGCTTTAAATATCCTAGAAAAAATTATCGATCTAAAAAAATTTAGCAACAGCCATGTTACCACAATTGCCGAAGCCTTCCCACGGCATTTATTAACTTTCACTTTGCTGCCCATTTGAGGAATATTTCCTCTCTTTTTCTCTTTGACTGATTTGTTTTAAATATCCTAGAAAAAATTATCGATCTAAAAAAATTCAGCAGTAGCCATGTTATCACAATAGCCGAAGCCTTCTCACAGTATTTATTAACTTTCACATTGCTGTTCATTTGTGGAATATTCCCTCACTTTTTCTCTTCTACTGCTTCGCTTTAAATATCCTAGAAAAAAATTGCGATACAAAAAAATTCTGCAGTAGCCCATGTTGAAAGTGAGTTACTCCTTGTAAATCTGTGTGCAGATTTATACTTTCTAAATATATATTTTGATTCTCATTGATTTTCTTTGCGTCTGGTTCTGCCACAAAATCAAAGTGGCTTTCTTTAAGTGGAATACACTGTAGTTTGCACAATGTATCGAATACAATTTTTGACTTTTACATATTTAAGCTTCTGAATTGCTATCTAGACAAGTAAAGTATGCATTTTTTTCGCTTTATTAAGCCTAATAGTTTCGAAGGTCGTTTTTTGTTTAGATGGTAATGAAGTATCTCCTTCTTTCGTACTTCTTCCCTGAATTAAATTCAACATGGCGCAATAAACTCATCTGAGCGGAAGGGAAAAATTTAGGCATTCATACTGAACCTAAAAAAACCTTTTTAAACGAATTCCAGCGTCCCCTTTTCGTAATTTGCTTTTCAGTAACGCAAGAACTAATCTTTTTTAAAAAAAAAAATAAATGATATTTAAGTATAATGATCAGTAAGAAAATTCAGACGTTAAAGCTGTAAGTTATCCAACAAAATCATGTTATATAATGCAAATATAAAAAAATTATGCATAAACCCATGTGAAAAACGTTAGCTTATATATTCGGCTTAAATATAACTTAATTTCTCATAATTATCTGATCCTAAAAATCTAAGTAAATGAGATATATATACAATTTAACATAAAAACGAAATTGTGTGAAGTTTTCATCAATTATTGAATAGAGTGTCGCTAACTAACTCAAAAAATGCGAACCTCTAACAACTTTCAGTCATGCATATAAAAAAGGATTGATAAGAAATGATTTGTTTATTCAACGCAACGCAATAGATTATAGGGTAAACATAAGATTTAAGGTCAACCTATTACGTCACTTTAGTCTTCAAACTTCATATCTTACTTACGATAGGAAAAACTTAGCCAAACAAATATTTAAATAATCGATTTGGGAGCAAAACAATTTACCAAAGAATTATCTTCTTCAGCTAAACGTAGGCCAACATTACGCCAAGAAAGTCGTAAATTGCGTCGCTAAGATTGATCTGATGTCGCCGTGTTTTGATTCCCATGTGCTTTGTTCTTTCCTGGTTCACTTTTATCTTGGCGATCGAAGTCCTATAGCGTGATTGAGCTTGTCTTGTGTCTTATTGATTGCAATAATACAGAAAAAGGAGAATAGAATTAAATCGGTAGGTGAGGCTAGAAGCGATTGAAAAAGCTCGGAGATCGCTGTCTTTGTGTTTATATGTTAGTACTTCGACGTACAAAAATATAAATATCTTAACAGCACAAACTTCTATCAGAAAAAGTGCTTTATTATCATTTATCTAGAAAAGTCTGATATAACAGTGTAAAAATTCAGGATCAAATTACGGTATAAAGTACCATCATCCATTTTACCGTAAAATATTATAACGTAATTTTGACCGATATATTTATTTAATTAGAATGATTCAGTGTCTTATGGAATTATTATTGAAAAAAATACCGTTTATTATTCTTTTTTTTCAGTGACATGCTCCTGTAAATAGGGATTTTACGCTAAAAAGTTTTGGCATCCTTTGTGCTATCGTAATTTGACAAGGAAATTTTATAATGAAACATAACATAATAATAGCTTCAAAATCTCCTTTAGCAATTAAATCCTTTAGCAATAAAATTAATAGCAATAAAATTAATAGCAATAAAATCTCCTTCCTCCAAAAATTGTATTTTTTTTAAGTATGAAGTGGTAGCTAAGAGAAGAAACAATCCACTTTATTCAAGTGTAATACTTTATATCCGGTGGAGCAGTCGGATAAGGCTTTGCTCACACTGGAGAGCTAGATGTAATGAGTTCAGTCGCAGAGGCTGAAAAAAAAAACCGTCGCGTATACATAGCAAAGGTCACTTTAAATCTATATTGGCTGAAAGTCTGCTAGTTGGTTGTGGTGGGGAAGTTTGGAGAGAGGGGTACCAGTTCAGGCACTCTCCATGTCGTCTGATCGGTATTAAAAATTGTGTGGCATTCCTACCACGGCCGTTAAGTATTTAGATATTATTTAGACTTCAAGTCCAGTGAGTGATTTTTTTTCTATTTCGTCCAATTCTTTTTTTCTTCTTCCCTTTCATCATCAATGGCTCGACAGCTCAGGGTGGGCCTTGGTCTTCTCAAGAAGTTTTTTCCAGGCTAACCATTTTTTGATAGTGTTTTCCAATCTTCTTCTCTTTAGACGAAATAAATTTTTGGAGACGACCTTTAAAGTGAGATGAAAATAACTTATATGAGAGTAAAAAAGAATACAACTACGTTTTGTTTTGAATTTAAAGCCTTCTTGCTTAGTTCGACATCAAAATATTTAATGAAGAAAATTATACATGATCTAAATTGCCGTGCAATATTTTATGATTTTATATTTTATTCATTTGTAATGTATTAAAATAATGTTTTAAAAAGTGTCTTAACTACTTCATATCGTTAACTATATTCTTTATTTCATGAAATAGAATTTAAAAAAAACTCCGCAAGCTTCTTTTTTGTTCAATGCATTTTTAATTATAAGTTTATTAATCTAA
Organism: Parasteatoda tepidariorum; assembly: GCF_982258835.1. Taxonomy (NCBI): domain Eukaryota; kingdom Metazoa; phylum Arthropoda; class Arachnida; order Araneae; family Theridiidae; genus Parasteatoda; species Parasteatoda tepidariorum. Next base: position 30,169,487 of record NC_141766.1, read on the forward strand.
TACTTTAAGTAATTACTCTTTAACTAGTTTCCCTTACAAATCCTAATTTCTTCATTAGTTATTTTAAAAAATTAAGTAAAATGTCTCAATCAATTTACATTAAAAGAACTTTAACAACTATAGCCATTAATTTTTCATTTTTATAACATATTTCTGACTTATAATGGTTTTTTAATTTGTTTCTTTTACGATTTTAATTAAATGTTTTAATTGTTGAATAATAATTAAAAATTTATTTAGAAACATGTCATTAAATTTAAATAGTCGTTTGACGTGAAAAAAAAGTTAGGACTTTAAATATTTTATCTAAATGAAATTTTTCGTAGATAATAAGCATTGCAGTCTGAAGATTAAAGCTGCTTAAATGTTTTTATAAAGTTTACCCCGATACGAATGCATAAATACAAATATGATTATTTCTTTTGAAGTAATTTCTCTAATATTAATTTATTGTTCAATTATTTAAATATTTTAGTTATTTTTGAGTTTTATATCCAATTTTTCCAATGTCTTTACCCAATACGAAATTGCTATTAAACCAAATTATCCTAATGTCAATTTTTAATTATACCAAATTAATTCATTATGAAATTTCAGATATACCAATTGCTTTAATGTGAATTTGCAGTTGAGCATCGGAACAACTCAATATGAATTTTCAGTTATACTAAACTGCAATATTGAGAATTTTAAGCTATTTTCTTAAAATTTTGATAAAATATTTTATGCTATTTATATCAAATGAATTTCAATACCAAAAAAAAAAAATTCTTCATAACTGTTTAAAAAAAATATATTACTTGTAAAGTAAATAAAAATAATAATATTTATTTCATTTTAAAGATATACAAGTTTAGACTGTTTTATTACAATTTTTATAATCTAACTTTTTTAAAATAATATTTAAAATGAATTATAAGTAAACGCAAAATTCCACCAAATTAAAGTATAATTAAAATGCACAGGGTTTTATCTAAAATAAAGGCTTTTATAAAATATAATAATTGTATTACAAAGCAATAAACCGCTACAATTAAATTATCCTGACTGAAATTTATCATTATTTGTTATATTCTACATAATACCTAATTAATTGACTTAGAAATTTTAGGCACACCAATTACTTCAATGTGAATTTGAAGTAGTATCCGAACTATTCAATATAAAATTTCAGTTATATTTAAAAACAATATTGAGAATTTTAAGTTAGTTTTTTAAAATTTTAATAAAATATTTTATTCAATTTAATTCAAATGAATTCCAACTCCGAAAAATAAATCTACATAAATGTTAAAACAAGTTTATTAATTGAATCGTTAACAAAAATATGCATAATCTGTTATGTTACAATTTCAATTAGCTAACATCAAAATTATATTTCTTGATAATAGTAAATTATTGATAATAGTAAAAACAAAACTATTAAAATAAAGAACAATTATAATGTATAGGGTATTATCTAAGGTCATCATAAATTATAATCATTGCATTATAAAGTAATAAACTGTTTCAATTAAAATATCCTGACTGCTGAAATAATTCATCACAAAGCACTTCGCTACCAACGATTAAAAGGCGAGCTTTCTTTCTCAATGCTTTGAAATTTTAATTATCTAACATCAAAACAATATTTGCAATGAATTATAATCAATATCAAAAAAACCTCAAACTAAAGTACAATTATAATGCATAGAGTTTTATCTAAACCAAAGCCATCATAATTTATAATCATTACATTTTAAAGCGATATAGTGCTTCATTTAAATTTTCCTAACAGATAAAAAAATTCACCAAAAAGCACTTCACTACCAATGATTAAAAGGTAGGCTTTCATTCTCAATGCTTTGAAATTTTAATTGTCTAACATCAAAATAATATTTGCAATGAATTATAATCAATAGCAAAAAAATGGTCAAACTAAAGCACAATTATAATGCATAAGGTTACAATTTCAATTAGCTAACATCAAAATTATATTTCTTGATAATAGTAAATTATTGATAATAGTAAAAACAAAACTATCAAAAAAAAGAATAATTATAATGTATAGGGTATTATCTAAGGTCATCATAAATTATAATCATTGCATTATAAAGTAATAAACTGTTTCAATTAAAATATCCTGACTGCTGAAATAATTCATCACAAAGCACTTCACTACCAACGATTAAAAGGCGAGCTTTCTTTCTCAATGCTTTGAAATTTTAATTATCTAACATAAAAACAATATTTGCAATGAATTATAATCAATAGCAAAAAAAACCTCAAACTAAAGTACAATTATAATGCATAGAGTTTTATCTAAACCAAAGCCATCATAATTTATAATCATTACATTTTAAAGCGATATAGTGCTTCATTTAAATTTTCCTAACAGATAAAAAAATTCACCAAAAAGCACTTCACTACCAATGATTAAAAGGTAGGCTTTCATTCTCAATGCTTTGAAATTTTAATTGTCTAACATCAAAATAATATTTGCAATGAATTATAATCAATAGCAAAAAAATGGTCAAACTAAAGCACAATTATAATGCATAAGGTTACAATTTCAATTAGCTAACATCAAAATTATATTTCTTGATAATAGTAAATTATTGATAATAGTAAAAACAAAACTATCAAAATAAAGAACAATTATAATGTATAGGGTATTATCTAAGGTCATCATAAATTATAATCATTGCATTATAAAGTAATAAACTGTTTCAATTAAAATATCCTGACTGCTGAAATAATTCATCACAAAGCACTTCACTACCAACGATTAAAAGGCGAGCTTTCTTTCTCAATGCTTTGAAATTTTAATTATCTAACATAAAAACAATATTTGCAATGAATTATAATCAATAGCAAAAAAAACCTCAAACTAAAGTACAATTATAATGCATAGAGTTTTATCTAAACCAAAGCCATCATAATTTATAATCATTACATTTTAAAGCGATATAGTGCTTCATTTAAATTTTCCTGACAGATAAAAAAATTCACCAAAAAGCACTTCACTACCAATGATTAAAAGGTAGGCTTTCATTCTCAATGCTTTGAAATTTTAATTGTCTAACATCAAAATAATATTTGCAATGAATTATAATCAATAGCAAAAAAATGGTCAAACTAAAGCACAATTATAATGCACAAGGTTACAATTTCAATTAGCTAACATCAAAATTATATTTTTTGATAATAGTAAATTATTGATAATAGTAAAAACAGAACTATCAAAGTAAAGAACAATTATAATGTATAGGGTATTATCTAAGGTCATCATAAATTATAATCATTGCATTATAAAGTAATAAACTGTTTCAATTAAAATATCCTGACTGCTGAAATAATTCATCACAAAGCACTTCACTACCAACGATTAAAAGGCGAGCTTTCTTTCTCAATGCTTTGAAATTTTAATTATCTAACATAAAAACAATATTTGCAATGAATTATAATCAATAGCAAAAAAAACCTCAAACTAAAGTACAATTATAATGCATAGAGTTTTATCTAAACCAAAGCCATCATAATTTATAATCATTACATTTTAAAGCGATATAGTGCTTCATTTAAATTTTCCTAACAGATAAAAAAATTCACCAAAAAGCACTTCACTACCAATGATTAAAAGGTAGGCTTTCATTCTCAATGCTTTGAAATTTTAATTGTCTAACATCAAAATAATATTTGCAATGAATGAAAAAAATTCACCAAAAAGCACTTCACTACCAATGATTAAAAGGTAGGCTTTCATTCTCAATGCTTTGAAATTTTAATTGTCTAACATCAAAATAATATTTGCAATGAATTATAATCAATAGCAAAAAAATGGTCAAACTAAAGCACAATTATAATGCATAAGGTTACAATTTCAATTAGCTAACATCAAAATTATATTTCTTGATAATAGTAAATTATTGATAATAGTAAAAACAAAACTATCAAAATAAAGAACAATTATAATGTATAGGGTATTATCTAAGGTCATCATAAATTATAATCATTGCATTATAAAGTAATAAACTGTTTCAATTAAAATATCCTGACTGCTGAAATAATTCATCACAAAGCACTTCACTACCAATGATTAAAAGGTAGGCTTTCATTCTCAATGCTTTGAAATTTTAATTGTCTAACATCAAAATAATATTTGCAATGAATTATAATCAATAGCAAAAAAATGGTCAAACTAAAGCACAATTATAATGCATAAGGTTTTATCTAAACCAAAGTTATCATAAATTATAATCATTGCATTTTAAAGCGATATAGTGCTTCATTTAAATTTTCCTAACAGATAAAAAAATTCACCAAAAAGCACTTCACTATCAATGATTAAAAGGTAGGCTTTCATTCTCAATGCTTTGAAATTTTAATTATCTAGCATCAAAATAATATCTGTAATGAATTATAATCAATAGCAAAAAATAGGTCAAACTAAAGCACAATTATAATGCATAAGGTTTTATCTAAATCAAAGCTATCATAAACTATAATCATTACATTATGAAGCGATAAACTACTTCAATTAAATTATCCTGACAGATGGAAAAAAATCACCAAAAAGCACTTCACTACTAATGATTAAAAGACAGGCTTTCCTTCTCAATGCTTTAAAATTTTAATTATCTGACATCAAAATAATATTTGCAATGAATTATCAATAGCAAAAAAATGGTCAAACTAAAGCACAATTGTAATGCATAAGGTTTTATCTGAACCAAAGCTATCATAAATTATAATCATTACATTATAAAGCGATAAACTACTTCAATTAAATTATCCTGACAGATGGAAAAAAATCACCAAAAAGCACTTCACTACCAATGATTAAAAGACAGGCTTTCAATCTCAATCCTTTGAAATTAGCATTACCGCCTCAGTCGCCTCAACCGTATTTAATTACTTCGTTCATTACCTAATATCCGTACGAGAGCTATGTATACAGACGTTCAGCTTTCTCATTCATTCGTGGAAGCTGAATGTAATCAAAACGGTACGGGTTATGCGCTCTTCATTCTATTGCAACTCTCATAAACCAAAGGCTTCAATTGCAAGCGCATTTCCCCTTCTATACCAAAAGGGTCTGACCCTTTAAAAGGCTTTAAAAGCTAGACAGAATCCTCTTCAACAACAAAGAGTATCTAGGGTCAAAGGATGGTACGATTTGTAACCCACGACGTAATCATGGGTTCATTACTCAGTTGTGGCTGTGGCAGTCGGGGTTGGGCCTCAATGTTAAACTACAGATCTCCCGATAATCAATGTCATCATATGGACGATGTAAGGTAAGCCCTCCCTGCGAAATTTCGATTCCCACCGAATAAATGGCTTTTCGAGAAACCATGCAGTTAGTTTCCAAAAGCGTGCGGTAAATAAATTTTCCAAGATTCGATATAAATTCTAATCTGCCTTTGGTAATGAGGATAGTTTGGGGAAGAGTATTTCACTTAAATGTTTTCGGAAACCTGATTAGAGTAGGTAACTTGTCTAAGAATATTAAATAACTTCGTAAATATTCTTAATATTTTAATTTCACTAAATTTAAGATTATGGATCAATTTTTCAATTGCTTGTGTGTATATGATACAGAGCGATACGAAAGTATTTGGAGCTTTGTTACTGAATTAAATGTCAGCAAATATTTGAGTAAATTATTTCAAAGCATGTGATACAAGTTTCCTCCATTTAACTAATAATAATTTTAAGAAATATTAAAATTTCTTAGAAAAAAAGTTACAGTGTTAAATTTCAACAAATATTAGGAGAAATTTCTTCGAAGCATGTGATACAAGCTTCCTGTATTTGATTAATATTAATTTTTAAGAAAATATATATTAAAATTCGTTAGAAATAAAAAGAAATAGAAAAAAAAATCTTTTAAAAAATAGTTTTTTTTAAAATAAAATATTTTCTGATACATTTAAATTAACTTAACCCCTTAGGAAATAATGTGCAAAATTTTCTCCTTCATATAACTCTTCCCTACTCGATAGCACTAACTGAAATGAGGGCAATATAAAAAAGCATGTAAAAGTTAAAATTCATGGCAAAATGCTCAGAAGGTCCTTGTAGAATAATCCAAAATCATCTAAAAACATCACTTTTCTGAAGCGTTTTTGTACGCATTCTTTAAATTTAAAATTTGCCAACACAAAAAATTCATAACTGAAGATTAATTATTCGTTAATAACACAGATCCACTTCGTATGAATAACTGACCCATTAAATAAATATAATACAAATAAATACCTACACTGCAAAATTTTTTAGTGTGTCTTAACAAAACAAAAAATTGTGCCAACTAATTGGCACCAAATTGGTATGGAACCAAAGACAATTCCTGGCTTACTGTAAAAAAGTCTGGATCAAATCACGATATAAAGTACCGGCACTTAGCATGCTTCATCCATAAAATCCATTTTAACCGTAAAACTAATTTTTACCATTAAAGCCATTTTTGCAGTAAAATATTATACCGTAATTCTTACAGTGATATTTATTCAATGGGAGTATTTAAGTTGTTTTACTGTAATTATTACTGTAAAAATATTACGGTTAATTAGATTATTGTTTCGTAATTCCAGTGAAAACGGATTTTATGGTAAAAAGTGCACTTTAATGTAATCCGGAATTTTTTACCACGTAGTGAAATATCACACGAATGTTTTTTTTTCACTACTTGATGTAAAGTACCTGCCAAATTTTTAGTATTAAATTTTTTTTTGTCGTAAGCCTGTTTAGGTAGTGGGGATGCGATTGTTCCTGTTTTTCAGCGGCGCCATCTATGGCCAGGAATTCGACTTCTGCCACACCACTCACACAAACACAACCCGTTTATAGGGCGGGTCACATTCACACACTAAAGAGAAAGGACACAGAACGAACAAAGAGAGAAAGAAACATCCATGCCTTGCCCGGGATTCGAACCCAGGACCTTTCTGATGCTAGGACAGTTCCCTGCCTCCTACACAGGCCGGTCGGTTTAGTATTCAATAACACTAAGAATTAAAATTTCAAAAAGATACACATAAGAGTCAATAATGATAATTTTATGAGAAAATAAATAGTAAGAAACATTAATTTAGGCAGTATATATACACCTATTCCTAGCATGAAAATAATTTTATAATCAAACGTGACACAAGATAATATTAAGACAAATTCAAATTAAGCTTGAGTAAAAATTGTGATTTATGAAATTATTTACTGCAGTTTACAGAAACTTAGAAATTAAAGTATAAATACTTAGAAATTAAAGTATAAATATATACTTGACAATCAAAAATAACCTTATTTGACAACTAATACATCCATACTTTAACAGATATCTTTTGTTTCTCGTGATGTATTGCAGCACAGAAGTCAGCAACAAACTCAAGCCAACTCATAATATATTGCAAACATTCTACGCACAATATGAAAAGTAGGCCAATATTGGGAATTTTAGAAGCGAAGATATTTAGCATTTGGTGTGAATGCGCTTGAGCTTGGTGTAAACTTTTTCCATTGTAAGCGTTTTAGTTTTAACTACATCTTTTAAATTATATATTAAATTTCGAATTAATGTTAACTCAAAAGAAATATTTCTTTACGCATTCTTTTGGGTTGTTTAACATTAAATGCTGAGAGATAAGACATCTTAATTTATATAGTGTGCCAATTAATATAGGTCCGCATTTGACATCATTTTGTCCTCTAAATAAACAATTTCCATTCTTACTTTACTTGATGATCGAGTATCCCGAATTAATGAAGTATAACAATAGGATCAATTCTTCAATAAAACTAGCTACAAGACGAGGATTAAAAAACTCAAAGATATCTTTTGTCAAAAGTGAACAAATATACCAAACTGAGTGCTCAGTTGAAATTAGTTATATATGAATGATAAGATCCCTTTTTTAAAAAAAAATCTATTTAATTTGCTAAAGTGAGATAAAAGTATGAAAAAAAAGTCAGCTACTTAAATATAAAATGTATAATAAAATTTTACATAAAAGTCAACTAATTATGTAAGCATTTGTTATAGACAAAGCTTATACTTTAAAAATAATCATACTGTGCGGCACAATATACTTAAAGAGGAAAATGTTTTTTAGTTATGATAATTTTCTAAATCGAAAAGTGAAAAAAAAAACATTCCTGCAACTTTACTAATGTTTTTAGATATTAATGATAGCTAAAAACTGAAACAAAGAGCATAATTTGCTAATTTATCTAAAGCTTTGCATAATTGAAATATTTCATTTTTTTTCTTCTAATGTCTACCTTCAATTTCGAATCAAATTTTAAATTGATCTTTACACAATACATAAATGAAGGAAATGTCGTTTGTTCTAAGCTCATATGCGACAATATTCTGTTGTTTATTACAAAAATATGCTGTAAATTGTGTTTAACGTTTAAAGATTTCAATGAACATATTGCAATAATGTTAAATATAAAAGACACCTCACAATAAAGCAAGCAACAATATGCCGTCACAGTATTTAGAAATGAAACAGTTAACTTTAGCTTACATTTTTATTGAAAACAATTCTAACTTTACTTCATATTTATTTATTATTATTTCAAAATTTTGTTTTAAAATATAAAAGTTCTGATTCAAACAGTTTAAAAAAAATATTGCGGGATGGAAATTAATGATAATCATTATAATGTAATTCTAGACGGTTTTCGGAAATCCTTCTTAGAAAAAATAAACATTTCGTCCATTACTTTACGGAGGAATCTTGTGCAGATATAACCTAAGAATTAGTAGAAATGATTGTGAGGTTTAAAGACACAAGTGCCAGAATCGACTGAACTGCACCAAATGTAAAAATATGGAGAATCAAATATATAGTACTATAGGAATCAAATGATGATATGAAAATAATAGTGCAAAAATAATCTAGTTTTTCTAATAAATACATTGAATATGTTATAAAAATATGCAGTTAAAATTTGCGTTAGTATTTCCCATCGCACTTTTCTTCTTCTCCTTCTACTGTCATGACAGCCCTTTGTGGGCCAGAGTCTGCCATATAAGACGTTCATGTCGCCATTTTTGAAAGTAAAATAAGTTAATTTAGAAAGTGGCATAAATCCGGGACTTTTAAAGGTTATTGTTTGAATAAAGTTGAAATATTGGCTAGAGTTAATCAAATTGGGTGATGTTATTAATACTAAAACTTAATAAAACATAAAAATGGAACAGTAATTTGAGACAAAAAATAAAAAAGTGAATGATTAAACTACTTCTTTGCTTTAAGTGAAGTGAATCCACTTTCAAAAATAATGAATCAAACGTTTAAGTTTCTTTATAAACACCTTGTATGAAGAACCTCCCAGTTGTTACATGTTATTGCATTTAATTATTTGAATTCAATTTATTAAAACTGGAAATATTTTATTGTTTACATAAACCTTTAAAAATATAATGCTAAAGTATAACATAATGCAATACATCTTCTACTTGTGTATGATTGTTTTGAATATCAACGGATTCTTAGATCTGGTTAGATGAGAGATAAACAGCATAATGCAATGCAATTATAATTTTGTTCATGTAAACCTTTAGTTTATGTAAATCTTCACATTTCGAATTGAAATATTTGATTTATGAAAGCGAAATTATAAAAAGCAATTTTAGTATTTTTAAAAATTATTGTAGTATTATCAATCTAACAATCAATGATGAATTTATCTTAATAACATTTATTCCTAGAAGAAGTAAAAATCTCTACAATAGATTTGAAAACATATAAGTGTCAAAAATTATTCTACTCTTCTGCAAACTGAAAGCTTTCAGAATACAACATCTTTCAAGCTAATATCTATAATTAAATAATATCCCTTTGAATGAAGCTTTGGAGGATTTATTTTGAAAATAACTCAAAAGCATTTTTCAAATTAGGCTAATGGTTTCACCATAATTGGATAAGAATTCTTGAGAAAACATCTTATTATTAAAGAACTTTTGAATGTATAATACAATGACGAAAAATCCATTTATTAAATGCACATAAATGACTGTATCTTACATCTGTGTATAAATATTTCCATTTCTAATTAGTTTATGGCTTTGTTAGCCTATTTCGGATACAATATATTTAATTAGCTACATCTTTGAAGCATAATATATAAACACAATAGCTTTCAAAAATGTTTACATAGTTTTATATTTTAAGATAATATTATATAAAGGTGATAACTAAGCTTTATTAAATTGTGTTCTTTAGAAAATAATAGAATTGAGTATTAAAGCTGTTAGAAGTTAATACACTAAGGATAAAATTCTTTGATACTTTCGTTAAAAAGTATTGGAACTCAGGACACCAGTACTTTTCCCTTTAAATGCGATATTACTGAAAAATTTATCTATCCAGTTTAAGTACTAACAACTATATCATCCTGTCTTTCAGAGTGGATTGTTTTAAAGTGAGAAAAAAATTTTAAAAAATTTATCTCCCTCTCTTGTCATTTAGTCATTATTTCACTGTATTTTTATTTATTATAGAAATTGATTAGTGCTACAAAGAAACACTTTGCATTAATATTTAACTCAAAGGTTTACTGAATGTTTCAAACTATATAAAAGAATGGTGTACCATTTTGCAACAAAAACTGATGAAAAATTAATTATAATTTAATATCTTAAGATTTATTTATATTTGTTAGGTAAAATTTTTGATAAACTAATAATTTTGAAGTTTGTGAAATGCAAGAAAAATATTACTTGAAAAAAATATTAGAATTGGCTTTGAATAATCAAAAAAAAAAATTAGAAGTTTTAATGAGAGTTTCGAAATCTGATACTAGTGTTCCTTTAGTTTTAAATTGAGAAGTTATTCATACCAAATTAAATATAATCAAATGAACTGCTAAATTTAGACATACTAATATCTTCATGGAATTGTTTAACTCTAGTTCAATGCACACTTTAAAAAAAAAAAACTTTTCGATTTTGGCAGCTCAACCATCTTGAGATGTGTTCCATCATTTTTTATATGTAATTTGTCACCAAAGAACGTGATTTTTGACGAAACTGAAATCTCAAATATTAACCAGAACTCACTATTTAAATAACACCTTACTATTGTGTCATCTCTGTGCATTCTCAGAATTCTTCAACATTTCTCATCTGATTTTAAAACTTTTTGCACAGTTTTTGATAATTTATGTAACATCTTTCATTAAAAAAAATTAATTTAAATCTTAATATTAAAACTGATTTTTATTTAAATTTCTTTTTAAAATTTGAAACATTGCTTTCAGAGTTATGATACGCGAGATGTAATAAATATTAATAACTTTTTTAATACTAATTCAAAACTAGAAGTTTAAATACATATAAAAATGTAAGCGTGCACGATTTTCATATAAAATGAAACATTCTGTAAGAATTCCGAAGTTTTAGAGATAGCAAGATACATGTTATAAACAGCAAAGGGAAAAAACTATTTTTAAATATTTAGTATTTTAATAAGGAGGATTACGGATCTTGTGAGATTTCAGATTCCTCTCAAAATATATTTTTAACTTTCAGTCCGAAAAGTCATAAAAAGAAAGAATAAAAATATATACCGTAATTTATTTCTTTTGACTCGGTTGAAGTTCTGATGTTTACCTTCAGATTTTTTACAGCATGGTTACGAAATTCATTTTTTGTTCCATGTAAGGAGTAATTTCTAAAGAAAAGTTCCTATCTTATGACAAAAGTTTATAAAATATTACATCCTACGCTCTTTTTTATTCCAAATTCAAAAACTTTTTTAAATAAGGAATAAAAGAATTATTTTATTTTTAATATGTACACTGTTAAGACTGTAGTGTAATATTTCTCCGAATATGCTGTTGAACAATCCAAAAAATTGTATTTTTTCTCGGTAACTAACATATCGAACGTTCATAGACGATTTAAAGGGTATAATTTAAATCTCAACAGTTAAAGTTGAATAATAGAACACCAAACTCTCGCCCTTTCATACGGTATGAGAATTATTATCATTTCCGAAAACAAAAGTGTTGGCGATTTCAAAAAGTCAAAAAGCGCCAAGTAAAATATAGGCAGAAGTTTTTTTACAATCTGGAAAGAGCTGACAAAAGTTGTTTCATCAACATAATTCATCAACATAAATAAAAATTTACAGTTAAATAGGTATGTATGTTTTAAATTGTGTGATAGGTTTGTTAATATGTTAATTTTCAAAACTTCGATAATATTATTAAATAATTTGATTGATTGACTGATTTGATTGAGTTGTATAATTTCTATCCCCATCCGTTCTGTTTTGACTAATTTGACTTAGTCTTAACATTTTTTGTGCTCCGTGTGACGAAATTTGATTTACAATCAAATTTCGTCCTAAAAATTAGTTTAGATAAATGTTTTCTAAACAAACGCATCTTATTTTATATTACATTGCAAAATTAATTTTACTAACTTTTATGTGTATCTAATCTCAATCTAAATATGCATTTTAGTGTTATTTGTATAACAAATATGGTTGCGGCTGCTTTACACTAAGTATTGTAAAAGAACATTGGTGCAGTGAAACACTAGATCAAGGAGTAATGTATGACATTTAACCGCACCATTTTGGTGAGAAATATTTTTCCCCATTTTTGGCGTTGAGATACACTAAAATTTTTTAAATATATGTATGTATACAATATCTATATATATGGGTGGATGGGTTTGTGTGTGTAATATAGAACGCTTCCTACTTGTCTTTCTATATTAAATAATAAGCTTAAAACAGATTTCTCTTACTAATTTTAAGACGTAGAAATTCTTCTCTCACAAAGAGCAGTAAAAAGTCAAGATGCCAATTAAAAGATTATTTTCTAAAATTAATAGATAATAATTCTTAGAAAAACACGCATTAAGAATATCCCGAAAATTCCCTATCGTCAGAATGGCGTCATTTTTGGAACATATCAAAATCTCTACATTTTCCCAACCATTAAATAACAGGAGCCAGCAAAAGTGCTTGGCTTTTTCATATTTTCATGGCTAGATAAATCTACGCCAAATCTTATCATGCCTACCATGGAAACCCACCATTGTAATCCATGCCAAAATTCAACGTAAGTTGTTAAGTAAACTTAATATAAATAATTAATAATCACATTTGTTTGAATTAGCCAAAGTCTCTTAAATTATCTAGCTTTTTATGTATATATATATATATATATATATATATATATATATATATATATATATATATATATATATGTATGTATATATATATGTGTATATATGTATATATATATGTGTATATATGTATATATATATGTGTATATATGTATATATATATGTGTATATATATATGTATATATACATATATATATATATATATATATATATATATATATATATATATATATATATATATATATATATATATATATATATATATATATATATATATATATATATATATATATATATATATATATATATATATATATATATATATATATATATATATATATATATATATATATATATATATATATATATATATATATATATATATATATATATATAAATTGTTCGTATCATAATTTTCACTTTTGGCTTCGATTTTTGCAACATTATGCTGATAGATTCAACCATATATAGTTTTGAAACTAATTTCTTTATTATTTGAATGAATTATTGATTTTCAACTATACATGCACTATACATGCATAGCTTCACTAATTGATATAACATTTCATGGCAACCACAGCATTGAAAAATGCGCTATAATATTTCAAAAACTTATTGCAAATACCGAAGAAGCAGGAGTAAATTGCTCTTTCAAGCATAATTGGCAAATTTCATTTTTTTGTTATATCTTATATTTTTTAAATATCTTTTATATTGCACAATATTACTAAGGAACAACTTTGTTTGGAACTTAAAGAACGTGGTTGAATTCCGCATAAAAAAATTATTATTAAATTTCCCGAAATCTTACATATTTCTACCAAACTTACCTTTTTGTTCTTTTAAACAAAAACCATGTTCTCTAGGCAGTTCTTTATAATAGAACTATAAAAAATTGAGAGTAAGCTTTGAAAAGAGATATTATTAAACCCCATTAACATTTTTAAACACGCTTAAATGAATTTTTTTTTTCGTTTTTCTTCTTTTTTTAAGTTACACCTAAGAACGATAGCTTTATAGTACTGATAATATTAAATCTTATCAAGCTTAAAACTTAAAAATATATTTTAAGCTTTTCTAACAATTTATAACATCATTTTTTATTTCTTTTTTGCAAAAATAGTTCTTGCATAATAATACTTAACAAGCAAAATTCAAATACTTTCTCCTTATTAAAACTGATTAAAAAGTTGAAAGAATGAGAGTTTCAGTAAAAAATGTGCTTATATTTTTATCTTTTACACATGAGTTTAAATTATTGATCGATTTCTTTGAAATGTGTGTCAATAACTTACTAATTAATATCCAATTCTTTTTTTTATATTTTATTCTTAAAATCCAGTAAGGATCCAGATTAGGAAAATAACTCCAAAATAATTCCCAAAAAAGACTTAACTGACAGTTAAGAATAAGTATAATTTCGAGTTGAAGCAGTTATTCTAATTATTACTTCATGCGCGATGTCATGAAGGAAAAAAACCGGTTCAAATACTATACAGTATGATTATGACATGTCTGCTAAAAACAACCATATTTCAAGTTAATAAAACCGAAAAGTATTAATCGATACTACAGATATTTAAACGATAAAGTTGGTAGTTTTTCTGTTCATATGGTAACGGTTTACCGGAAATTCCAGTTTTCAAAATTATAGTTCTTTAAATTATGGTAATGATATGGCTACTGTATTGTAACGACAATTATGGTAAAAAACGAAACATTATCATTTTTAATAAAACCAAAATATCTGCATTTAGATCGTTAAGTTGGTAATATTTTCGTTCATATGATAATAGTTTACCAGGAATTTTGGTTTTCAAAATCATAGTTATAGTATTACCACACATTTAGCAAAAAATACAGAACTCCAAATTAAATTCGACAGAATAAATGATTTTAATACCCTGCTCTAAAGTAACAAGATGAATTTTCCAAACTTTACCATATTTACCAAATTTTATCACATAATTTAAAATCACGTTTTATTGTTAATTTTACCCGAATTCTTACCAAAGCTTTCTCAGTAAAAACTTTTTGGTGCTTTAACCGAGCTTTTTGGTGTCTTCATAGAGCCAGAAATACGGTACTTTTTACAATATTCTGGTAGTTTTGAACATTTTTTTGTCTCAACAAAAAATTTTATATTCTAGGGAATATTTACAAAAAAAACTTTTATCATTTTATTATTTCGAAGTATTAAAGTTACTTTAAAGATTTAAAAAATTGTAAAAAGAACCTTTTCATTTCAAACTAAATAGAAGATTGCCTTTTTTTAAACCATGAGATTTTAAGTTATAAAAATAACGTGACAAAAAAAACATCAGACTTTAAGTTATAAAAATAAATTTATTTTAATGCATTACACAGAAATAAATAATTCAAATACTTTCATAAATATTTATGTCACTAACTTAGCATTAATATTTATTTATTTATTGTTTTTTTTTCACATTTAAAATTTCTGCTGTTAATTTTTTTTGGTTTTTTATTTTGAGAAATGCATGAGAAGGCAAACTTCAAGCTCCTACTAAAGTAGAGACGATTTTAAACATCTTAAATTTTTGACAGCATATGGTTCAACTTTGCCATATATATTTCCATTTGTTGACAAGCAGGCTACATATTTTTTACTTCTCTTGTATATAAAAAATGGAGGAAAAAAATGAGAAAAAGTTCATTTATAATATATTCGTTCTGCTTCCTTGAGGTACTTTGTTTTGTTTATTCAATGTCGTTTTTTAGGTTCTAGATACCAGACTCTAGATGTTAGAGCGACTTTCCGCCGAAAGAAACAGGCATTCTCAAGAAAAAGTTCTTGTTCTCTTTTTGAGTACAAAGAGCCGAAGGGAGAAAACACTTTTGAGTGTTCTTTCTTTATTCTATCTTTCTTTTGAAAATCTTTGACAAACGACTCTCATTTTTAGCAATCTCTTTTTTTTTTCCTCTATTCATTTTCAAACTTACTTGTACACGATCACTTAATTTCCTTGGAAAGTACATTTTTAAAAAGAATAACGCCTTCTTTGCCAGAAGAACGTCGAATCAGTTTTTCAATGAGCTCTTCGATTACACTTCAGATGCTGTTCGAAAATATAATTGTCTAGTTCTTCATTTTTTTTATTAAATTGCACTTAAGAAATTCATCTTTAAAACAGGAACAAAACTTCTTAGTTCACAAAAAAGAAAAACATGCTTCTTTTCGAGTACTTCAAAAATAATGCATGCATATATAATTTCGCTCTCAACACAATTTATTTTAAAGTTATTAGAATATTTATTAACCTTTATGAGGTAAAGACATATTTTCTTAGAGTGATATTACGACGTGAAAACATGCTACAATAGTCAAAGAATACTGTGTTGATTATTGTATTATTATTCTTTTTTATAAAATAAAATTATTGATTACGCAAAATTTTTTAAGTTGAATTTTTATGTCCTACAGCAAAATGATATTTAATATTTTGCTTAAGTTAATTTTGGTTTCTCAGTATTTTTCTCAAGTACATAAAAAATAGTGCATTGCTGCATAATTCAGCTCGTAACGCAATTTTTTTTAAAGTTATAAAAATATTTATAAAGCGTTCTGAGGTAAAGAGATATTTTCCTAAGGAGCAATTATAACGTTAAAACATGTTATAAAAATCAAAATATATTGTGATGATTTTTGAATTACTATTCTTTTCTTTTCTTATAAAATGCAATCATTAATATCGCTAATTTCACAAAATCTTTTAATTTTTATGTTCTCAAAAGAAATTATATTTAATATTTAGTTCAAGTTAATTATAGTTTCTCATTTCTTTCAAAAATAGTTCATGAATACATAATTCGGCTCTTTACGCAATCTATTTTAAAGTTATAAGAATATTTATAAATCATTATGAGGTAAAAACAAATTTTCTTAAAGTGCCCTTATGACGGGAAACATGCATTAAAAAACAAGGAATACTGTGCTGATTATTGTATAATTATTTCTTGTTCTAAAATGGCATGATTAAAAATACAGAACCTTTTAAGTTAAATTATGCCCACCAGCAAAATGATTTATTATGTTTTGCTTAAGTTAAAAAAAGATGCATTATTAAATTTTGATATCATCCAATTAAGATTTGATGTCCTCTAAAAATTTTACTTTTATTTAGTTTAAATAACCATTAATGGGCAATAAAGATAAGTAATTTGTCAATTACAGACATTAAATAACCAAAAGCTATTAAATTTTATAGCAAAATAAAATTTTAAATGATATTGAATTTTACGTCCGCATTTAAAGTTATGGCAAATAAGAACATCTCCTTAGTGTTTAAAATTGAAAATAAAGTTGAAGAAGTTTTAATATACTCAAGATACATTCAATAAAATAAAGAAATTTTGTAGAAGAGGAAAGATCTACAGTGTCTAGCCAAATTATTAGACTCACTGTAAAATTCTATGTAAAATCTTAATTATCAGGTGATACTATACAGCTTTATTGCTTTTACGCGACTGAAACTGGTTTGCACTTGTTCACGTTCGTGTATCAATTGGTTAAATTAGGCGATATATAAAATAAATTCGACTATTGGATAAAGGAGACGATGTATTATATAAATGTAGACTATTTATTATATCAGGTATTAATATAGTTTATCAGAATAATTAGACCAAATTATTAGACTCACTGTAAAATTCTATGTAAAATCTTAATTATCAGGTGATACTATACAGCTTTATTGCTTTTACGCGACTGAAACTGGTTTGCACTTGTTCACGTTCGTGTATCAATTGGTTAAATTAGGCGATATATAAAATAAATTCGACTATTGGATAAAGGAGACGATGTATTATATAAATGTAGACTATTTATTATATCAGGTATTAATATAGTTTATCAGAATAATTAGACCAAATTATTAGACTCACTGTAAAATTCTATGTAAAATCTTAATTATCAGGTGATACTATACAGCTTTATTGCTTTTACGCGACTGAAACTGGTTTGCACTTGTTCACGTTCGTGTATCAATTGGTTAAATTAGGCGATATATAAAATAAATTCGACTATTGGATAAAGGAGACGATGTATTATATAAATGTAGACTATTTATTATATCAGGTATTAATATAGTTTATCAGAATAATTAGACCAAATTATTAGACTCACTGTAAAATTCTATGTAAAATCTTAATTATCAGGTGATACTATACAGCTTTATTGCTTTTACGCGACTGAAACTGGTTTGCACTTGTTCACGTTCGTGTATCAATTGGTTAAATTAGGCGATATATAAAATAAATTCGACTATTGGATAAAGGAGACGATGTATTATATAAATGTAGACTATTTATTATATCAGGTATTAATATAGTTTATCAGAATAATTAGACCAAATTATTAGACTCACTGTAAAATTCTATGTAAAATCTTAATTATCAGGTGATACTATACAGCTTTATTGCTTTTACGCGACTGAAACTGGTTTGCACTTGTTCACGTTCGTGTATCAATTGGTTAAATTAGGCGATATATAAAATAAATTCGACTATTGGATAAAGGAGACGATGTATTATATAAATGTAGACTATTTATTATATCAGGTATTAATATAGTTTATCAGAATAATTAGACCAAATTATTAGACTCACTGTAAAATTCTATGTAAAATCTTAATTATCAGGTGATACTATACAGCTTTATTGCTTTTACGCGACTGAAACTGGTTTGCACTTGTTCACGTTCGTGTATCAATTGGTTAAATTAGGCGATATATAAAATAAATTCGACTATTGGATAAAGGAGACGATGTATTATATAAATGTAGACTATTTATTATATCAGGTATTAATATAGTTTATCAGAATAATTAGACCAAATTATTAGACTCACTGTAAAATTCTATGTAAAATCTTAATTATCAGGTGATACTATACAGCTTTATTGCTTTTACGCGACTGAAACTGGTTTGCACTTGTTCACGTTCGTGTATCAATTGGTTAAATTAGGCGATATATAAAATAAATTCGACTATTGGATAAAGGAGACGATGTATTATATAAATGTGGACTATTTATTATATCAGGTATTATATTAGTTTATCAGAATAATTAGACCAAATTATTAGACTCACTGTAAAATTCTATGTAAAATCTTAATTATCAGGTGATACTGTACAGCTTTATTGCTTTTATGCGACTGCAACTGGTTTGCACTTGTTCACGTTCGTGTATCAATTGGTTAAATTAGGCGTTATACAAAATAAATTCGACTATTGGATAAATGAGACGATGTATTATATAAATGTAGACCAGGGCGCGAAAAAACTCAGAAATTTTACCTGTCCCCGAGGACGGCTTGTCCAACAATATACCCGTCCACCTTTGAAACTAACCCGTCACTTTTAAATAAATAAAAATGTTATTTTTTCTTATTTATTACAAACATTTATATAAATTGCGCCATGAATTAGTAGCTACTAGGATTACATTATACAGTAATAAAAGAAATACTAGGTTACTAATAGTAAAACCCAGTATTTCTTTTATGAAACAATTTATTTCTTTTATGAAATAATTGAAATGACAAAGGTCAAGTTATCTGGAATGTCAATTTATCCGAGGGTACTGCGTTTTTTAAATGAATCAAATATGACGTTTGCCAGTTCCACAATCAATCCTATGATTTACAGAGGTTTCTGCACAGAAATCTGAAAGGGGTTTTCCATTTAGGTGGATGTTCATAATTGCGTTTAACGCTTACGTAATGTGTTTTTTTGTAAGTTCATTGCTGAAAAGTCCCTTTCAACTGCTGCAGTACTCCCAGACGGAAAAAACATCAATCCACCATGCGCAGTATGTTGCTGTACGGGATTTCTAGATTAGGGGGTCATTTTAGAAGTGAGGTACTAGACTCTTGTAAGATAACAAAACTTGAAAGAGTATCACGAACATTAACGGGAAAATGCCCGTCCGCTCGGACGTCTGATTCGAGAAATTCGTTGTCCGTGGGAAATTTTTGACCGCCGAAGACGGGCGGACGGGTGGTTTTTCGAGCCCTGATGTAGACTATTTATTATATCAGATATTATAATAGTTTATTAGAATAATTAGACCAAATTATTAGACTCATTGAAGTGCATTAATAATTACGTGTTTTGCACGAGTTTATATGCAATACTTTTATATTTTAACAAATATGTCATGGGTCAAATATGTCATTCAAGAGATTTTTATATACTTTCCACTTGCATTTATTTCTAACATATTGCATTGCAGTGTTAACCAATTGATACACGAACGTAAACAAGTGCAAACCGGTTTCACTCGCGTAAAACAATAAAGCTGTATAGTATCACATGATATTATTTTACGTAGAATCTTATAGTGCGTCTAATAATTTGCCAAGGACTGTAGATGAAAACCACTGTTTTTGTGAGGACAAACATTTTTTTTGCAATGGATCACCATCATTTCTTTATTCGCAGAATTTTTAAAAAAACAAAAAATTAGTAAGATTATTTCATTTAAAAAATATTTATTTTATAAATTGGTATTAAATAGAACAAAAGCTAAATGAAATGCAAAAACTACATTTAAGGCGTAACGGTACCTCAAAATCAAAATTTTCAGTTTTTTATTTATTTATTTATTAATTTTTACGTTTTTTACATACCTACAAAATTTTAGCTATGTCCGATAAATATTTCTTTAGTAAGGGTAAGTTTTTTGTAAAAAGTACCTGCTGTTAAGGAAAACTTTGCAATTAGTTTTCTCGAAACTGTTATAATTTTTTTTTCTCAGCCTATAAACACCAAACATTTTATTTGCAACTGATCACCATCATTTCTTTTTTCACAGAATTATTAAAAAAACAAAAAATTAGTAAGATTATTTCATTTAAAAAATATTTATTTTATAAATTGATATTAAATAGAAGAAAAGCTGAATGAAATGCAAAAACTACATTTAAGGCGTAACGGTACCTCAAAATCAAAATTTTCAGTTATTTATTTATTTATTAATTTTTAAGTTTTTTACATACCTACAGAATTTTAGCTATGTCCGATAAATATTTCTTTAGTAAGGGTAAGTTTTTTGTGAGTAGTACTTGCTGTTAAGGAAAACTTTGCAATTAGTTTTCTCGAAACTGTTATAATTTTTATTTTATCAGCCTATAAACACCAAACATTTTATTTGCAACTGATCACCATCATTTCTTTTTTCACAGAATTATTAAAAAAATAAAAAATTAGTAACATTATTTCATTTAAACAATATTTATTTTGTAAATTGATATTAAATAGAAGAAAAGCTAAATGAAATGCAAAAACTACATTTAAGGCGTAACGGTACCTCAAAATCAAAATTTTCAGTTTTTATTTATTTATTTATTTATTAATTTTTACGTTTTTTACATACCTACAAAATTTTAGCTATGTCCGATGAATATTTCTTTAGTAACGGTATTTTTTTTGTAAGTAGTACTTGCTGTTAATGAAAACTTTGCAATTAGTTTTCTCGAAACTGTTATAATTTTTATTTTATCTGCCTATAAACACCAATACGCTCTGAAATCAGAAAAAAAGATCATCGTAGCCATTCACCATTTTTCAGCTTATGATCACTATTTCACAGAGAAAGTAATTCTAGTAAAATTACAGCACTGTACGGTATAATACTTATCCTGCAATAAAAATACAATTCTGGTTAAGAAAACCAAAATATGTGGTTTTTAAGCAATTCATTTTGTAATTTATCCCTTCATATAATAATGGTTTACCTCAAATTTTGGCTTGCAAAATTATAGTTTGTGTTACCACACAATCCTTGTTGTTGAATTCGATAACAATTAAATATGGAGAAAAATATATAATTTCGAAATTTATAGAATTCTTAAAAATTAGGAAATTATTTAATCAATAAAACGATGTGGAATAAGATGGCAGGGCTCCTAATAAGAATGAACCCAGACCAAACGGCATTGGGCTTTCTTACTACAGCCCATTCCAACAAATGATTACCAGGCGGACCCAAAAAAGCGATTAGAAAGAACCCAGCATGAATGAGAACTTTTCTACCCTGGAAGGGAACCAAAGATCAATTCCAGGGCAATAAAATATCCTCGGCTTATAAAATATCCGGGACGTAAAATATCCTCGGTGGTAGACAGATCATAGGTTACAATCCCCTTCCCGTCAGGCTAACCATGGGAGGTTTTTCTCTCCATGTAACGCAAATGCGGGATAGTTCAATAACAAAGTCTTCCAAGAAAGCAAATTTCCCTCAATATTTGATACAGGAGTTCCCTTGTCTTCTAAAATGGGTTCACAAATTAAATAGCTACTGAGTTTAACAATGGCACTCTTAAACTCAAAATAAGGCTGTCAACGTCGGTTATAAAATAAAATAAAATAATAAATGTGAAGGAAAAAAACAACACCGTAGTGTTTTAAGTTTCAACTTTCAGATTGGATATGATAATTATAAATAAGCAAAATCCTTTGCTTGCATATATATATATATATATATATATATATATATATATATATATATATATATATATATATATATATATATATATAAAATATGTTCAAAATGTAGAGAAAACAAGGGAAAAATTATAGAACAATGAAAAAAGGGGGAAAAAAAGAAAAAGAAAAATGACAAAAAACTGGAAAAAAAAGAACATGAAATTTTAAAAAATCTGGAAAATAAAAGATATAATCTTTTTATCAGCTCACACGATTGTTTCCGCAAAAAGAGTGCTTTCTAATATTGCATCAATATAACCAAAGCAAAATATATCAATACAATAGTGTAAGAAGCACTCAGAAAATTTTACAAAAAAATTACAACAAATAAAATATAAAGGAAAAACAGCATAAAACATGAAATGAAAATTATAAAGCGAGTCGCGATAGAAAAAAATTACAGAATAATGAAATGAGAAGGAAAAATTATTAAAATAAAATAACATTAGAAAAATAAAAAGAGAAAAAATTTAAAATAAAAATTCATAAAAATTCGGGAAAGAAGATATAATCTCTTCATCAGATCTAATATTGTATCAATATACATCAATATAAACTTATTAATTTTCTTAATTTTCTCCTTTTTTCTCTTTATCCCTTGCGTATTTATTTATTGTGCTATATATATATTAGACAAAATTCACAAATAACTATTTAATATAGAATTTCGTTCGTGAAGTACATCAAACATATCGCTGCTTAATCAAACATATCACTTATTAAAAAAATTGAGGAAAAACAATTACGGCAAAAATATCTTTTCTAAACATCATTATATACGATATAAACTACTCTAAGTACTTTCCGCATTATATTACTTTCAACTAATCATTCCTTCTTATTATCGTCTGCGGCCTTTATCTACTTTCTTCTTCACCTTTATTTGTTTCTCCTTTTCTTAATCTCTATTCTTAGATCATTGAAGTGGTTTATTGCTTTCTAGTACAATTTTCCCCTGAAAGTCCTGATTGTCTTGACCCCTGGTACAGCTACCACTTCGGAAGACCTTCTATTCTTGAAAAAGTTAAGGATCAAACGAAAGAAAACGATAAGAACATTTTCCTTCGAAAGACACCATTAATTGGATATGATCCATACGAAAGGAATCTTTTGAACGATGGCAACGCAATTATTTCGGAAGAAAATGAAATGAATCTTTTTCTTTTTTTCAGAGGTATCGTAAAAATGCGTTTGTGGCGAGATTTTATTCCGCCAAAAGAATAAAAGAAAAAAAATTTTAATATTGTCTCGCAAATATTTTGAAAAATATTGTTTATTTTACCCTTTTCTTTCATTAAAAATTTATATGATTTAAAGCGTATTATTCTCGCATTCTACATATTTTTATTAAATTACAACTGCATGATATGAACTTTGCATTTTAAATAAAAATTTCAAAACATTGAGTTTACAAATATAGAAGTAAATTTTTCTGAACAATTATAATTTTTTTAATAATTGTTAATTACATTTTTCATAATTATTATTAGATAGTAGTATTTTGTCAATTGTTTTTTATTTTTTAAATGCGATGCAATATATTGAGTGGCGATGCACTATGAAAACTTTGTTGCAATACGTATCCGAATTTCTGTTGGAAAAGTCCAAAAATTGTGGGAATGATTACTTTATTTAAAGTTAATACCGAATCAAGCGTTCTTACACACTTCGAAGGATGTAATTAGATCTTAACACTAATTGTTGATAAAGCTTTTACCAATCTACAGCTCATTGGTGAAGAAGATCTTGTTTTTCGGAGCTCTGCAAATTTGGAGAATAGTTATTGTATATTTAATTTATTTTACTAAATTATTGTGTGAAACGATGTTAGGGAATATTTTGCACATATAAAAGAGGCTTATGGACCATTAGGAGAAGTTTGAAGGCGAATAGTTGAGCGATATTTAAACAAAAAGTCAAATAACCATAGTATTCAAACAGTTAACTGTGAGAAAGACCGTTTATTAACTGCTTTCACATACTCGGTAAAACAACCAAATTTTTATCGAACCAACTAGGCTGACCTAATGAAGCCACTTAGTTCCTTGCAGTTACGTACATATTATTGCCGACAAGGCTAATCTATTTGATCTCATGACCAACAGAACGGGGGTTCGAGACCCAGCATTGACAGCACAACACTTCCACCATTCCTTTTAGAACATGAAGATACTCTCATGACGATACTCTCATTCTATTCACAAAAAACTAGTATTGTACATCTTTGAAGATAAGTAAAGCAACCAGTTGAACTAATGAAATCACATTGCGTGTCTCATTTAATAAAACACAACTCAACCGCAACCTCACTTCAATGCTCATTACCTCATAAAAACCTAACTCTAATATGCCCATTTAATTTTTTTTACGGTTTTGAGAGAATGTTAGTTTTAAATAATTAAAAAAAACGTACAGTTTTGAATCCATGATTTTAGGACTATACTAGTAGTAAACGGTAAAAAATGTTCTTTACCGTAAACTTTATGGTTATTTGGATAGACAGACTGCTGCCGGTTATTTTACCGTAATTTTTAAATGAAATTTCTAACAGCGTGGAAAGCTATGAGCTAACTATGATAATAAAATTAGTTTCTCAATCAAACATACGCGTAGCACAGAGAGAATTATGAAACGAATTCCAGCTAAGTGAATAAAATTTGCACATTATAAAATCATTTAATACACTTCTCAGAGATTTAAAAATTAAGATTAAGACAATTATCCTCATTACACAATTAAAAACTTGCGTACATATTTTAACGGTGATTTTTTTTTGTTAAAGGATATCGGCGAAGACTATCAGCTATCAGCGTATAAAACAATAAACACTCGTCAGGGAGGCTGATGTAAGATTATTCAGTTTTAAGTGAGAATTTAAATTACACCCTTTAAATCATAAATAATTCTTCATACAATTATTTTGTGAGATTTAGAAAATTTTACCAACTGTCCTGCTTATAAGTATAAATAATAAGTCAAAGTATAAGTCAAAATTGATCATGATTATAAATATATGTGCTTATAAGTAGCCGACTATATAAATTCAATATTTATAACTATAAATAAACTGGATGAGAAACGGTCAAATGAACGAATCTTTGAAGCAAAGGAGTTAATAGTCCCCCAGTGTCTTCTTGATCCTACGCCAACCTTTACTGCTACCCACACATGTGAAAAAAGCCATTAATTGTTATTTTTTTGTATTTTCAGTTATCATTAGATGGTTAAATAAATCGTAAGTGATCAAATAGCTTCCCCTCGTCATTTAAATATTAACGAAGACGGTGGAAAGTCAAAAAGTATAATTATATACTTATGCTCATTTATTTATATTTGCATACCTGTACTTACCTACCACCTTATAAAGAATTAAAATGCCATTTTTAAATACAACCTGAGATTTATTCAGATACAAATACCGGTATATATTTATTTTTAATTCAATATCGCACACACAATTTATACACAAATATTTTTTCTATGTAATTTTATACTTTTAAATTAAATTAATTTCTCTTCTCAGAAATAGTATTTTGTCTTGTGGGAAGTTATAAAGTGTAATTATATATTAATACTTATTTACTTATACTTATATACCTAGACTTATATACTTATACCCACCATATTAGAAAAAGTTAAAATACCCTTTTTAAATAACTCCGGAGATCCATTCAGATACGAATACTGGTATATATTCATTTTTTAATTCAATATCGGACACACGATTCATGCATAATTATTTTTTCTGCACAATTTTGAATTTTTGAATTAAATTGATTTCACTTTTCAGAAATGGTATTTTGTATGGTGGGAAGTTATAAAGTATGATTATATACTTATATTTATACTTATGTACCTTTACTTATATACTTATGCTTATTTACTTATACTTACATACCTATACTTGTATATTTATACTGATTCACTTATGTGTATATACCTATACTTATATACTTATACCCACCCCCTTATAAAAAGTTAAAATACCTTTTTTCAATAACTAGTGAGATCTATTCAGATACAAATATCGATATATATTAATTTTTTAATTCATTATCGTACACGCGATTCATACATAAATAATTTTTTCATACAATTTTGTATTTTTGAATTAAATTGATTTCACTTTTTCGAAATAGTATTTTGTCTGGTGTGAAGCTATAAAATATAATTATATGCTTATTTACTTATACTTACATACCTATACTTATATATTTACACTTATTTACTTATGCGTATATACCTATACTTATATACTTATACCCACCATCTTATAAAGAGTCAAAATACCTTTTTTAAATAACTCATGAGATCTATTCAGATAAAAATACCGGTACATATTTATTTTTTAATTCAATTTCGTTCACATGATTTATACATAAATATGTTTTCCGTACAATTTTGTACTCTTGAATTAAATTGATTTATCTTTTCAGAAAAAGTATTCTGTCTGGTGGGAAGTTATAAAGTATAATTATATTCGTATACTTATTTACTTATATTTATAGATCTATACTTATATATTTATACTTATTTACTTATGCGTATATACCTATACTTATATATTTATACTTATTTACTTATGCGTATATACCTATACATATATATTTATACCCACCACCTTATAAGGAGTTAAAATACCTTTTTTAAATAACTTATGAGATCTATTCAGATACAAATACCGGTATATATTTATTTTTTTAATTCAATATCGTGCACACGATTCATACATAAGTAATTTTTCCATACAATTTTCTATTTTTGAATTAAATTGATTTCTCTTTTCAGAAATAGTATTTTGTCTCGTTTGCCATTTATCATATTTGCCATTCAGCATCAGTCTCCCTTGAGAGAAGTTATCAAAAATATTTCCTACTAGTATCAAAAATGTGTCTTTCTAGGGCTTCAATCTAGCTACACAAAAGAATCCATAGAAACTTCTGAAAAATTCAAGACAGAAAAGAAATACCATTCCTGCACATTCTATCACAGAATTTCTAAAACTCTTATCAAAGATTTCTTCTGAATTACAATCAGAATTCTTCATTCGGATAGGCACTATGTCAACATAACATTTGATATGTTTGCTTTATTATTCAAATGCAGTCAAAAACGGTAGCATTTTGAAATTCAGCTCGTTCTATTAAAATTTTTATTATCAATATACAATGGAAATAACATGCATGTTTCCCTTCTATGTTTTTTTTTAACTAAATGCATAATTTATCAAATATTAATGATTTTGTGATAAATTATGACTTTGTTTTAGAATGAAAATATTATGAATTAAATATAGTATGAAAATATCATGTCAGTTTAATAAATTAGAAATATACAGTGAAATATTTGTGTAATATTTCTGAAAAGAAGTGTAAAAAAAAGAATTTAATATTTATCCTCTCTTTTGAATATTTTAAAACTCACTTCCTTACAAAGAAATAAATTGTAGTAAAATCATCTCACTGTATGGACATTTGACATTTCTGTTTTAAAAAAAATAGAAACATAATTCTGGTTTTAAAAAAAATCTAATACGATATTTAAACAATCCATTTTGGTGTTTTTTCCGTTTATGTGGTAGCAGTTAGCCAGAAATTCTGGATTTCAAAATTAACTTTCTTATTTCCACACATTTAGTAAAAAACAAAAAAATTAAAAGTAAATTTAACCGAATAAGTGATTTTTATGCCATGCTCGAAGGGATCATGATAAATTTACCAAATGTACCCACATTGACAAAATTGAATCACAAATTATAAAACCATATTTCATTGCTAATTTCACCGAAATCATTACCATAATCAATCATAATCATTGTAAAAATTACGAAACTTTTTGGTTGTCCCATAAAAACGTTAAATTTTACCATGTTTTGGTTGCTTAAATCATGCTTTTTTTTCCTTCAGTATTTATGAAATGATTAAGGCAATATGTAAACAGCCGAGTTTTTTTGAAAGGTAAAATTTTTACACCAAATTACACTCATGTTTGCAAAAATTACAACTTTAAGTATAAATCATGCTAATTGAACCAAAAATGAAATGTAAAATGAGGTAAGACTTGCAAATGATTACAATTACAGAATAATTGCTTCAATATGTACCCTTATTTAGTATGTTTATTTCTGACAATTTCATTAACTTCTGACAATTCCATCATGATGTTGCAGTTTTATCAAATATTAAGTGTATTTCTTAGTATTATTTCGAGGTATGTGCTATGTTAGTTTCTAGAATTTCTTCTAAATAATGACTCAGAGGAGTTCAGAAAAATATCATGATAGTGGAGTTAACTATCACTTTGGCCTAAATCCGATATTGCTGCGGGAAGGCTGTACTTTTTGCATCGATGCAATAAAAAAAGATGAATAGCTATAAATTTAATATTTAGTTATAATTGAACATATAGTAAATGAATAGTTATAATTGAATATATAGTAAATGAATAGTTATAATTGAATATATAGTAAATGAATAGTCATAATTGAATATATAGTAAATGAATAGTTATAATTGAATATATAGTAAATGAATAGTTATAAATTGATTATGACGATGCAGATTGCAGGAAAAATATCACTTATAAAAAGAAAATTTAAATATGACACAAACATTACCAATACTAATATATAAATATATGAAGCTAAATATTAATTTGATTTGGTACAAAAAGAATGTTGTTAGTTTATGTCATAGTTGTATTAGCCATGAAAAAAGTAAGAAAATGCATGCCTTAAAAATTATTGCAAACGAATGTTGAAAAAAAAAATTGTTGTGAACTAGGAAATTTTATAATGTTAAAATAAAATTAGAAAATAATTTTGTAAAACGTTAGTCAATATTTTAATTTTTCCCTTATGTGATGATTAAGGTTCTTGTTTATGTGTTACACCATTATATCACTCAAATTCAATGAGACTTTAATTTGAGTCATATTGAAGTCATTATCTAGTAAATTAAACTATTTAACACTTGATTACATGATAATTTGGTTCAGCTCAGACTAAAGCATAGTTTAATTTAACACCTTGTTACGATTGTTAACTGATAGCCTTTTAAGGTACTTAAAAAAGTACTTTTTTATACAAAAGTATTTTGTTATCATACAAATGTATTTTTTTATTTAATACGTATATTGATTACCTTTTTCACAGTATTTATTAGCATTTAGCATACATTAATTAACATTTATAATTGTGTACAAAAAGTTTTTGATTTACTTAAAAAGTTCTCGAGTTGTGGTTACATACGCAAAAACTAAAATTAACATTATGGGGACAACACTTCAGATCGCTCTCCTGAATAAATTACAAGGACTATATTTCCAAGATAGCCACGCCCTTATATTTTGCGAGTCAGAAATTTAAATCCGTTTAAAGAGTATATTTAATCAGAGAAAGTACGCACTAATGTCTGATTTCGCTACTTAAAAAATCGTCTGCGCTAATCAATTTGCATATTTTAGGTCACCCTCATAAACCATTAAGTTTGAACCCTAGTAAGTGAAAATTCGAACATTATATCAAAAATTATTCAGGATTACTATTTTTCTCTTCACTCTGTAAATAAATATTTATACCAAATGGATATTTCTTCTGTTACCTACCTTTTAAGCTTTAAAAAACAATTATGCGTCAAATTCATATTAAAATATAATTGTTTTAGTTATTAATATATTATTGTAAACAGAAATGTCTTGTTTCTGCCTAATTAAATTCTACTATTGAAACACTAGTGGTACCCATTTTTTCTATAAAGAAAAATTATTTACACATATGAGTGACTTTTATTGGTTGTTTGTTTGATTTTTTACGCCTTAGTCAACCGTTTCTACTAAATAACTGAACGATTAAGGTTGTATTTCAAAACAAAATAATCATTAAAAACATAAATGAGTCTAAAAATCCATTTATAAATAAAAAATAATTAACTGTTCGATTGCAATGGAAATAAAAAATAATCTCAAATTTTTTATTAATATAAAAAAAGTGTGCAAAATTTTTCTATGAATTAAACGTTTTAGTCTCTTCGATAATTAGATTAAAAAATAAAAAACTCAACTCATTGAAGTTTAAAAGAAGCTAAGAGCAAATGTTCAATATGTTATCTTCAATGCAACACTAAGACAATTTTAATCAAATATTTCAATATGTCTAGTCAAAAGCGGACGAAACTTTTATTAACAGCTCCCCTCTTAAGAAAACTCCCCCTCTAATTGATATTCAATAAGTAAGATCTTAATTAGATTACATTTTTTAAATATTTCGCAAGTTTTAGTAAAAAAAAATATGTCGCGAATCGATGATGAAAAAAATAAAATTACGAGAATAAAAATTCACGAAATAAAATACAATTCCATATCTAGATGAAATTTCATCACGAAGCGGAATTTCCCGAGAGATTTTCCCTTAAAACACTATTATGTATTCTAACACTTCTTAATCTACATCAAGGAATGATAAGAAAAACTTCTTTTCACACCTTAATTTAAAAGTAAGAAAAAAGATTTAGAAAAAAAAAGTGGTAGAGAGGGGAAAGTGAAGCATTTTACTGTGAAGGCATTCCAAGTTGTGCCTTTTTCACAGAGCAAAGAGAGATGGGAATTCTTGGTATTAACTGGCTTTAACATGTTTTTTCTTGGTCACTCCTCAAGTTCCATTCTTTCTTACGGTAAAACTTGAAACTAAGAAAAGGGGGAAAGAAAAAAAAAGATTTTTATACTCGAAGGATTCTAGAGTTTTCTTGGAAACGAATTAAATTTCGACGTACGCTTATGAGAGCGAAAACAAAATGACCCTACTTTTACGCTTTCTCAATATTTTTGCTAGGGTAATTCTATTAAACAAATATTAATCTGCTTTTCCTGAGAAAGTTTAATATCTTCAAGTTTTAAGAATCTGTTGGCAGCAACTAATTTTTTTTCTCGAGTTGGCAGATTTGAAATACAGCTATTTATCTTAAATTAGATTTCTCAAGCGAAAGTGAAAATTCCACAGGATGTCTGAAGTTTTCGCTTGTTTAACTCCTAACTTCGATCTAAATTCACGAACCAATATTTGGAATTACGTAGAAGAAATAATATTTAGTTGTTAAATGTAAACAATCGAAATGTCAGGAAGAGGATTATGGGTATATAAAAGAAACTGGATAAGAGTGTAAAATGTACAGTGCAAAATACAGAAATGCAAAGATCTCGTTCCAGGGGATTGGGCAAACTTGAATTCAGAAATTGAATCATTAAAAGGCATTATGCGATTTGATTGCATTGTGTGTTTGTCTTCTCTCTGATAAACTTTTTAGCTCAGGTAGCAATGAATCGCATCCAATCTCATGCGCCAATGCGTTTTGACAAGTTGGAGCAAGCGGAACAACTGAAAAAACTAAAGAATACGTATTAGTTTTTCGTTCGAAAAAAGGCATAAGGCTTAAGGTATTCAAAAATAATGAGGAAAGTTTTTGATCCTATTGGATTGTTTTTGTTGATTGTACAAATCTGATTGGAAGATAAAAATGAACTATCAAAAAAGAAAAAAAGTAGTTATCAGTTTTAGGATTTATTTACAAAATAGGATATTTTTTTCATTATTAAATTGAACCCGAATTTTTTTTAAATACTTTTTTTTTAAATACGTGAATCTTTTTATATACCTTC
This sequence comes from Parasteatoda tepidariorum, assembly GCF_982258835.1. Lineage (NCBI taxonomy): Eukaryota > Metazoa > Arthropoda > Arachnida > Araneae > Theridiidae > Parasteatoda > Parasteatoda tepidariorum. The sequence goes on from NC_141766.1 coordinate 30,201,782, forward strand.
AGCGATAATATTACTTAAGTTAAATGGTTTCGACAATTTTCTTTTTAATATTAATATAAAATTTTAAAAAGCTTGTTTATTTGTTTTATTATGTGTAAAAACTCATAAAACTAGCAAAATTTATTTTTAATGACTTTTTTTAGAAAAAAATAAACATTTTGCTTTGCATATACGCTAAAAGCAGTAAAAAAATTTCTATCGCCTAAAACAAAAAATCCTTTGATTATTTTACTAAGAAGAGTATCAACTATGTTTTAAACTATTACCTTAAAAGCAAGTGCTACTGAGTTAGATATCAATGTAGTTAAAAAAGCAAATTTTTAAAAATGTCCGCACTTGTCTCAGTGAAAAAACATGCATAACAAATGGAATTCTACTTTTTTCTCTTAGTCTGTAGTTTGGAATTTGTATGCTATAAACGTACGCACTCATGAAAAATTGTAGACAATTATTTTTAAAACAACATCTGATATCATGTTTAAAGTGGTGTAAAAGGGGAAAAAATTTGATTTTGAGATTAATGCATTTAAAGATTTAATATCATTAGTCTAACCGCTATTATCACCTTGAACAAAAACTGCTATAACTCTGTAAATAATTACAGTACAAACAAAAAGTAAAGTATTTTTCGAAAGCTAAGAGTACAGAAATTCTAACGATCAATTTTAAATTCATTATATACTCATTTTTGAAAATTTTGTCCAAAATCACGTTTTTACACTGGTCATTTATCTTAAATTATTTCTTTAATTATAATGCTTCATCGAAGCAACCGAAACATGAATTTTACGTTTTTTACACTTTCATTTGATTTTCCTACAACTACTGCTTTTTTTCTGCGGATATTGAAATACATTTATATTTTTCATAAATTAATATTATTGACTTTTTTAACATCCTTTATTTTCAATCGTATGGAAATCTCTGTTCTATTAATTTCTATTCTAAATTTAATGTATCCTTGTTTCTAATTCTACCATCTTTTTAATCACCAACTTAAAAATGCCTGCTACTTGTACCTGCTACCTGTTTCTATCATTTTTCTGTCTGTTACTTGATCTATTTGATTCCCATCCCCTCATTGATCAAGGTTTTTCCTGCTTAATACTTTTGTTACCCTATGGTACTTGAAGAATTTATGTATTTTTTTATTTTATTATTACTTGTTTTATTACCGAAAGAAATATAGAAGAGTTGAAGGGCAATGTTTAAAAATATCTCCAAGTCTAATCTGCCAGAAAAACTGATTTTTATATTTCCATTCTGCCTTCATTATTAGTGATAAGCCTTCATTATTAGTGATTCTGCCTTCATAATTAGTGATTCTGACTTCATTATTAGAGATTTTGTCTCCATTTTACTTAAATATCCATTTACGATCCCTGATGTGTGTTACATATTTTGACAAGAATTCTAAAAATATATGTTAAAAGTGATGAATACTAAACACCTTTAATATTTTTGCATGACAAATAATTGCAACAACAAAAAATTCTACAGCCATGTTTTCGTAATAGGCATTACTATACATTCTTCATAATTATTTTATGCAACGACAAAAAAATTCTACAGCCATGTTTTCGTAATAGGCATTACTACATACTTAATAATTATTTTATTGCAAAGTTATTGTTTGCAAAATTATTTTTTGTCCTATTATTTAGTTTGTGTCAATTCCTAAACTACCTGAAGAAAATCAATAATAACTTTTATTGCTCATTATTTAAATTTATTAATAACTCAAAATAGATTAATGGCCTTTTGCTATTTATCATTTCGATTTATTTATTCCTGAAAAATTTATAATAAGCTTCAATTCATCAATTGCAATAAATTTGCGTTATTAATAAATTCAATTTTTGATTATTTCAATTCATCAGTCACGTTGAAAGATGTTTTTGTAATTTTTATTAATTAAATTTTAATTAAAAAATTACTCCCAAAAATAGCATTCAATTTTATTATTAATTATTTTTGTTTAGAAATAGAACCACAAACGAATTAATTATAAATTCTTTAGTACTTTCACTCTTTTAATTATTTATGTACATAAATTATTTATGTACATAAATAATTATAAAGTATACTGTTTAGTACTACTGTTTATCAATCACCCCCCAATAAACCAATTTTGAACAATTTTTATGAAAATTAATTTAATAACAACAAGGTTATCTTAACTAATTAAGACTTAAATAGAAAGGCTTTTTCAGTAAAGAAATTGATAATAGTTTTTTTAATTACATAAATTTGGTAATTAGAAAGTGCTCGTGTGTTAGCGAAACATTAACAAAATAATCTAAAACTTTTCCTTTTTAAAAAATCCAACATTAAAATACTTTTTAAAAAAGCATGAATTTAGATACAAATATTGAATGTTTTTCGTGAGTTGCCAATAAATTATTTTAAAAGACAAAGATAAGAAACTAAAACATCAATTAAAACAGCGAAGGAGGTAATTATTTTAAAAGTCTGATAGACATTTTTATTTGTTGCGTAAAAATCTTTCCTTGGGCGTTTAAAAATTGCTTGAAACCTGGTTTTGACATTCATCTAATTATTTCTTAAGGATACTTAATAGTTGATATAATTAAAATGGGAGAATTAATCTTTGCTAAAAAGAAGCAACTTAAAAATTCCAGAAATTTTTTCAGAAAGTTTGCCTAGTGAAAAGTAAATGGCTCAGGTTAAGTAAACATTACGTCAAAGTTTAAATTGGATTTAATAATTATGTTAAGAACAAAATATTAAATGCAAATAGAGTGAAGAGAGCATTTTGGATAAATAATTATTATGCTAAGATCAATGATATTTTAAAATTTATTTTGTTTTAGTCTATCAGTATAATGTCGTAAATGCTTCACGCAGTCGTTTAACAACTACAAAAAAAAACGTTTAAATTTAACTTAAGGTACTATTGCAAAGAGAGAATCGTATTTAAGAATTTAAAAGAAAAAAATGTTTTAGAATTTAAATACATTTTTAAAAATTGCGAATCAAATTTCGGTACAAAGTCATCCTTGGTGAGTCATCCTATCACTTGGGTGAGTCATCCGCAAAATCCATTTAACTCTAAAATCCATTTTAGTATAGTAAAATAACAATATACCGTAATTTTTACAGTTATATTTATTTAATTAGAGTAATTCAGTAATTTTGCGGTAATTATAGCTGTAAAATTTACAGTATATCAGATTTTTTTTGTTCCGCAACATGCCCCGGTCAAAATGGATTTTACGGTGAAAAAGTGCCAGCAACCTGAATAACGGAATTTTTTTCAGTGTATAAAATATTTTTTCTGATATCTAATTTTTAAATCGTTAAAAAGAGTATATGTTTTTAACTGTTTTACAACACTTTTAAAGTGAACTTTAAAGGAACACTTAATAAAAATTTAGAATTTAAAAACAATTTAAAATTTTAAATGCGAGCTTATCTTCATTTTTAAGGGAAAAAATCTGTTTAAAAGAGCATTCGGCATGAATTGGTTAAATTGCATTAAATTCAAGTCAGCCAAGTTGCAAACCAGGTTCGACTCCCACTCAGGGCATGTATGTTTCTCCCTGTGTTGTTCTCTAGTGTAAATGTGACCTTACCTTTAAACGGCAGTGTGGCGTGGATAATGTTGCTCGCCTCCGTGACTTAGGTTCACAGGTGACCACTGGGTAACGCTAAATGAGCACTTTTGGCATCTTCCTAGGTGAAGTACGAAAGTTCAGTGCCTACAGTTGAAAAAAAAAGAAAAAAACATTGACTTTAAAATTTGTAATTTCGTAGCAAGTATTTCTTTAAATCATTTTTCAAATCAAAATCCAAAAAATAACTAATCTGAAAATATGGCATCAAAAAAAAATTTTTTTTTTGGTGAGACCGTAAATTAACTCCATTGTTGTTGGTGAAATCTTTAATTTAATATTCCTTGCAGCTTTTTTTGAATAGTACAAAATTAAAACATCACAAAAGCCTTTTTCAATGAAGACTAAACATTTCCTTCTTTATCAATTTGTTATTAACCATTTTTGTTAATAAAATTTTTTTTTAAAAAAAATCGATTTTTCTTTAAAAAAATTTCTTTTAAATGCAGCACAATGGAAGAACAATATTTTCAAACAACACAAAATACGAGACAAATTTATGCTTAAAATCATTGTAACTTTGAATCTGTCAGCAGACATTTAAAGAATAATATGATAGATTTTAACAGCGAATTCTCACTGTATCTGCTGAAGCGCTTTTGAGAAAATGTCAAGATGTTTTCCCTTTTATCTCCGTTTAAAAGCTCAATCCGTTTTGGCTTTCCGGCTTCTTTTGACATTTAAAATTTCAAAATAGACTTTGGAATGTCTAAAATGCTTGAAAATTCAGGAAACAGACAGCTTTGTTGAACTGAATTTCCTCTACCAGAAAAATTAAAATCTTTCAACTTGCCACGAATTTCCTTAAACACGCAGTTAAAGTTAATTTGTGAAGGACATATAGTTTAAATGCAATTATTCTGATAGAAAATTTAATTTCCTTTTGTCTAGCATAGTTTTAGATAGGTTTTAATTTATTTTAAATTTCAAATCTGTAGTCTGCCTTTAATATATGTATATATATATATATATATATATATATATATATATATATATATATATATATATATATATATATATATATATATATATATATATATATCATCATAACACTTTTTTTGGGAAGCGTATAGCTTTCCATAGACTTTGTGTTGAAGAAAGCATTTAGGAGAGACCGTTAAAAAATTTCCCAGCGACAGCGCAAATATCTACACCAAATGCGAAAGAGGTCAAATAAGGAAACACGAAGAAATATCAAAACAGAAAATATATACAAAACAAACAAGTAGATTAAAATGTATTCAAAATATTTGTGTGAGGCTCTTATTTAAAGAACTCTATTTGATAATAATACCTAATGTTGCAGCCAGAGTGCTCTAAAGACTATCAAAAGGCTATCAATGATTTACTTTTAGAGTTGAAAGTCAAATTAGAAGAAAAAGTTATTTTCGAAGAAACAAGCATCTGAAAAAATAAATATCTTCTCCTCTTTTAAATTTCTCTCTCTAACTTTTATGATATAAAATTAAATACACACTTAAACAAAAGAGCATAAATGGTTATTTATTTAAAATAGCTTTATCATTCATAATTAGTAAATTTAATTTTACGCATAACTATATCAGTTGGGATCATTTTCATAGACGATAGATTGGCTTTTCATAAGAAATCCTCATTTTTATAGTTTTGACGCATTACCAGCTTTTCAATTTAAAAAATATATGTTCCAAGGCACTTTTATAATTTTTTCTTTCCTTGCTATTCCTTTCCATAGTGCAAATTTTATCGATGGTTCTTATTAAATTGATGGAAGATTTTACCCTTATTAAAGTGTTTGCACAAACCAGCTAAAATAAAAGAAATCTTTAATGGCGAGCTTTACTAGACAAAGTAGAGCCCTTAAAATGTAAGCACTTCCTTAATTAAAACATTAATTAAAATTATAACATTCAATAATTATACAAATCATTTATTATTTATTTAATTGAAACTTAATATTATAACATATATATAATAATTTTAGAATCAATTACTTTAAACTTAAACCAAAACTTTTTAAGACATTACATTATTAAATATGCTACAAACCATCTTGTTACACATTGAAAATGAATAACTCAAATAATAAATTACTTCACCTTTAGTTTAATTTACCATTATGCGATTAAAAATTACTATTTTAATGATTTTCTGCCATCAGACAGCTCATTCTAAAATCCCATCTAAAGAAGTTTGGAGCGATAGATTGGCTTTCCATAAAAAATCCTCATTTTTAAAGGTTTGACACATTACCAGTTTTTCATTATAAAAAAAATTATAAAAAAATATGTTTCCAGGCACTTTTACGAACTTTTCCTTCCTTGTTATTCCCTTAAGTATTCTTCATCGTGATTACCATGCACATTTTATCGATGGTTCTTATTAAATTCATGGAAGATTTTACCCTTATTAAGGAGTCTGCACGAACCTTCTAAAATAAAAGAAATCTTTTATGGCGAGCTTTACTAGACGAAGTAGAGCCCTTAAAATTTAAACATTTATTCTTTATCAGCTTTTCCTCGTTTTATCGCAAGGTATTATAAATTAAACTTTTTGACTTATAAATATTTAATTTTGTGTCCTGAATGAATTAGTAAGAAATAAAATCATATAAATAAAATCCTTCTGAATTAATTATCCCTTCGTGACATTTATAAGTAATACTGTGTTTTTTTGTAAAATTAAAATATTTATTGATAAATTTTGTTAGAAAAACATTGTATATATTTATTGATCTGTTCTTTTAAGAATCCCTTTTAGGTAAGTTATTTGTAATTGAGTTAATTTAAAGTTATTCTCTTTCATTCTTAAAACTGCATTATTTTCAAACCTAAGTAATTTTACGAATATAAATGCAGGAAACTCAAAATGAAATAAACACGGAAAGCACAAAAATAAATCCATAATAGTATTTGATTAAAAATGAAGAAGATATAAAGTCACATTAATTTTCAATCTTTTGACACGAAGAAAAAATTCCTCTAAAATTACCTTACTTTATAGTAAGGACTTTTCTAGTAAAAACAAAATAATAAAAGTAATTCTAGTTCATGAAGGCAAAATATATGATATTTTAGCCATTCATTTTGTAATTTTTTCCCTTTATATGATAACTGTTTACCGGAAATTCTGGTTTTTAAAATTATAGTTCTTTTTTCCCACACATTTTGTAAAAATTATAAGACTGAAAATTAATTTTATTGAATAGATAGTTTTTATGCCATGCTTTAAGGTATCGTGAAAAAATTAACACATTTTATTGCATATTATGAACCATATTTTAATGTTAATTTTTAAAAAATCATTACCGAAACATATCGGTAAAAATTACTAAGCTTTTTCAGTTTTTAAAAATTACGGTAAATTTCACCATATTTTGAAGAAAAATGTGTAAATGTTACCATATTCTTGTTGTTTTGACCATAACTTTTCTTCTCACTGAAGGTTTTTGACTTTGTTTTGACACGCTGCCAGCAATGACTTTTATCTTTGTATCACATTTATTGTTTTCATATTTATTGTGATCACATTTATTGTATGATAAAATTACTGAATTGTACCATATTTACCAAATTTTGCCACTTATTATAATATTATATTTTATTCTTAATTTTACCAAAATCATAACCAAAGCACCGCGGTAAAAATTACCGAACTTTTTGGTCTGCTTATAAAGCTGGAAATACGGAAAATTTTACCATATTCTGGTAGTCTTGATCATAATTTTTTTTCGGTGTATTTTATCAGCACTTGATGAATCAAGTACACAATAAAGTACACATTAGGTGTTCAGGTACGCAGTATGGTGTTCAGTAGGAATTCTGGTACACAGTAGGTGCTCATGTACACAGTAGGAGTTCAGGTACGCAGTAGGTGTTCAGGTACACAGTATGCGTAAAAGCTAAGAACTGTATCTACTTCCTAATCATTCGTGCATAATGAGCTTTCTTTTCCTTATTTACTATTTAATATTTTACATTAGAACTAAATTAAACGTAGAAATACAAAGTCTTTTGTTTCGTATATTATAACAAATATCTCAATGCATGGGACAATTGCATTTGCTTCCATATCTAAAACTGAAATTCAAAACCGCCACTCCTTAATTGCTAATTGTTATATATTTTTAAAAATTTAAATTGCCATAACATACCCTATAAACATTTCAAATACTTCGGAGGATTCATAATATTTTTCTTAAATTTAAACTAGGCTTCTTTTAAGTAGTCAAATATTTTCTTTTCAAGAGATAAACATCTAGTGTTATCATGAGACGTTAAAATATTTATCAAAATATCGAACTAAACTACAAACTCAAATACCGAATTCAAATATGGTTCTATCTATGTAAAACCCGAATTCTAAACATATCCCAATTGTAGAAGAACTGAAAAAAGTAAGGAAAAAACATAATCTGTCAATACTTTTCAAATCCTATAATTCTTCGTATATATATTCGTATTCCACAAGAGGTTCCTGTTATAGAAAACAGGGCCAACTTTAAAAAAAACAGATGTTTTTATAAACATCGCTCGTCTTCTTCTCTTTCTTTTTTTTTTTTCTTATTTTCCTTCCTATTTTTTGTGTGGGCAGATATTGAATACATTTCATACCGGAGAGAAAAAAAAATACCAACGCTTCTTTTCATTCCTATGGACGTTTCCTATAAGGGAATGCGGAAAAATATTATTCAGCAATAAAAACAAAAAAATATTTTTGAGAAATGAGAAAAAAATTCCGGTGGAGGGGGGGAAATAAAAGGGTAAAGAAAAATCGCGAAATGAAAACAGAAGAAAAAGGAAATAGAAATATAAAACAGAAAGAAAATGACAAACTTCATTTTTTTTTTCGGAAGTCTGGAAAATCATCATTACATTCGCTAACTGAGTGTCCGTCTTACTGTGCATTTTCGTTTAACTGCCCGGAAGCAAAAATGAGTGATTTACCAATAAAAATGGAGATTGATATAAGATTTTTTTGTTGTTATTTTTTGTTGACGCATATCTACGCCATTTTGAGAATTTTTTCGTTTATTTTATACCCTAATGACTTTACTTCCTCTTGATTTTATTTATGTAATGATTTTAGAAGAATATCAATGGATCCTTTAAGGTACATGTAAGAGGATATTAATTGAATGATTGAAAGAGTACATTAATTTAAAGTTAACATTAAATTTTTCTCAAGTTTTAAGAATCATTATTACAATTGCAAACGAAATATCCATTTTATTGTTCCATAAAAATGATTATTAGCAATTTCTTTCTTTTAACCATATGTATTTACTCCATTTTGAGAATTTATTCGTGTACTGTAAGGATTTTACCATCCCATGATTTTGTTTATGTAATGATTTTAGAAGAATATCAATGGCTCCTTTTAAGTACAATATAAGAGGATATTAATTGAAACTTCAATGATTTTTTCTCAAGTTTTAAGAATCATTTTTACAATTTCTAAGGAAATATTCATTTTATTGTTCCATAAAAATGATTGTTGGCAATTTTTTTTCTTTTAACCATATGTATTTACTCCATTTTGAGAATTTATTCGTGTACTGTAAGGATTTTACTATCCCATGATTTTATTTATGTAATGATTTTAGAAGAATATCAATGGATCCTTTAAAGTACATGTAAGAGGATATTAATTGAATGATTGAAGGAGTACATTAATTTAAAGTCAATTTTAATTTTTTCATAAGTTTTAAGAATCATTATTACAATTTCTTACGAAATATCCATTTTATTTTTCCTTAAATATGATAGTTGGCAATTCTTTTTCTTTTAACCACATGTATTTACTCCATTTTGAGAATTTATTCGTGTATTTTATACTGTACTGATTTTACTATACCATGATTTTATTTATGCAACGATTTTAGAAGAATATCAATAGATCCTTTAAAGTACAAGTAAGAGGATATTAATTGAATGATTGAAGGAGTACATTAATTTAAAGTCAATTTTAATTTTTTCTTAAGTTTTTAAAAGCATTATTACAATTGCTAACGAAATATCCATTCTATTGTTCTATAAAAATGATTGTTGATAATTTCTTTCTTTTAGACATATGTATTTACTCCATTTTGAGAATTTATTCGTGTATTTTATGTTGTAATGATTTTACCATCCAATGATTTTATTTATGTAATGATTTTAGAAGAATATCAATGGATGCTTTAAAGTGCACAAAAGAGTATATTAGTTCAATGATTGAAGGAGTACATTAATTTAATGTCAAATTTAACTTTTTCGTAAGTTTTGAAGACCATTATTACAAGTACTAACGAAATATCCATCCTATATGGTTCAACATAAATGGTTGTCTGTATTTTTTTTCATTTAAGCATATGTGTATATACGCCATTTTGAGAATTTATTCATGTATTTTACATCGTTATGATTTTACTACGTAATAATTATACTTACGTAATGATTTTAGAGGAATATGCATGAATCCGTATTTTCGTTAAATTGACCGGAACCAATGCAAAAATTTGTGTCAAAAAGGGATGTTGGCAATTTTTATCATTTAAAAATATACTCCATTATAATAATTTATTCGTGCATTTTATACCGTATTGATTTCACTATTTAATGATTATATTTACGCAACGAGTTCAAAAGAATATCAATGGATACTTTGAAGTGCACATGAGAGTATATTTATTGAAAGATTATAGAAGTATATTCATTTAATGTCAGTTTCATTTTTTTTCAAGTTTTGAAAATCATTATTAAAGTTACTGTCAAATAGTCCATTTTGTTTCGAATTTTCAGTTAATTGACCAGAAGCAATATGTAAATTTATCAATAATGGAAGTCGGAATTTTTTTCATTTAAACATATATACTCCACGTTGAGAATTTATTTGTGTAGTTTAAGTAATAATATTATATTACTATCTCTAGATCTATTAAATGGCATGTAAGAGAAATATATATGAGACGAAAAAAGACAAACTAACAAGATAGCAAACTTAATTTTTTTTGGAAGTCTTGAAAATCATCTAGACATTTGCTTGACATTTTCGGTCAATTGACTAGAAGCAATATGAAAATTTATTAATAATAAACATTGGCAATTTTTTCATTTAAACATATATACTCCACGTTGAGAATTTATTTGTGCAGTTTATGTAATAATATTATAATACCATCTCCAGATCTATTAAATGGCATGTAAGAGAAATATGAGACGAAAAAAGACAAACTAACAAGATAGCAAACTTTTTTTTTCTTTTGAAGTCTTGAAAATTATCTAGACCTTCGCTTGACATTTTCGGTTAATTGACTAGAAGCAATATGAAAATATATCAACAAAAATAGATGTTGATAATTATTTCTCTAATTTATACATATATACTCCATTTCGAGACTTTCGTGTAGTTTACGTAATATATTATAATACTATGTCTAGATCTATTAAATCGCACATAAGGGAAATATTCAGACGAGAAAAGACAAATTAACAAGACAGCAAACTTCATTTTTTTCTTAAGTCTTGAAAATCATTTTAACATTCGCTTACGAGATGACAGCCTTATTAGGCATTTTGACTGCTACCCAATCTCTTGATTTCGACGACATATTTTTTTATATTTAAAATGGTAGAAAAATGAATCTTTAAATATTTTTAACTTAATTATTCTTAATTAATTTTAACTTAGATTCATAATGATTTTTACATCCACTGCATATAAACGTCCAAAAAATAAACTTTCACATAAATGCATTTTATACAGAATTTGGATCAAAAAGCGTAAAAATGGCAGCTGTGCATTTTTGTCAAATCTATCTAAGGCAAAAATGAGTAATTTTTTTTTGAGAATCTATTCTTTTATTGCCTTTTTGAGAATTAATTCTAAGTGATGATGTTCGTGAATATCTTTAGGTCCTTTAAACCGCGTGCGAAGGAATATCAATTTAATATTTGTAATGACAAATGTAAAAGTTCTCAGACTTATTAGAAATTCATCTTGACTTACATTTCGTAAAATAAATCTTTTTTAATGGAACATAATTTAATCTTCGGTACCAAAACTTTTAATAGCTTAATTCTGCTTGATAGATTTAATTCTTCTTCTTGAAAATTGGTTCCAAAATTTAGGTTCCCAAAATTTTAAAGTATATTTTTACAGTTTCATGGTGTTAAAATCTTTAGAAAAGTGTTTAATTATGTTTCGGTCCTTTGTCATAAGAGCTATTTATATAAAAGTTTGACCTTTGTTTTGCTGAACGACCGCTCAGCACTATTTACAATATTCAAAAAACCTTTCGAAACTGGTTGGAGTTCATATTGAGTTTTTACAAGTCTTTATACATGTTCAACATTGACTGAACAATTGCCAGCAGTTACTATGGTGTAATGTGTTTTACTTTATCAGACAACTCTTATGAGTTATTAATTAATGAATTAAAAAGTATTTTAACATACAATTTTATTTATGTTAAAATATGTTATTGTTTTTGCTTTCTCTAATAATTTCTAATTATTATTTTATTTTTTAAAAATCCTTCTAATAATTTCTAGAATTCACATTATCTACTAATAATCTTTCATTTCTGAATTCGTGACTTAAAATATGGCCAGCACTAATTAATTAGCATATTTAAGCTCCCCCCCCCCTTAAATTATTCAGATTGAGTTATAAGAAGTGAATATCCAATTTCTAAGTTATTTAGGGTGGTCCGCTTATTTTTTTGCGCACTGTACATTTATAAGTTTTTTCTATTTTAGACTCATTTAATTTTTGTTGAAAAAATTGAAAAGAATCAGTCTATGAGCATAATTTTTAAAGAAACAGTGCAGGAGTATGAGTTCAATGGAGAAAAAATCTATGATAAATCAATGTCGAAGGAAAACTATAATATTGTTAGTAAGCTTATTTTGGAGAACCAATGTATGAATTTGCCTGATTTGGTAGCAATATATTCCATTAAAGATACTAACAAAAAAAGCAATTTACAAAAAGTGCAATTAATATTAACAATGATGCGATTTGTGTCATTTTCAATATATATTAATATGTCTTCCTCTATTTTAGATAAATGTAGTGTTTATTTGAAAATTTGTAAAAATCAGTCAATGAGTATGAATTTTATAAAAGAATAGTTTATGAGTATACTTTCAATAGAAAATCTATCTATAAAAAATAAATATCCCAAAAAAACTATCCAGCATGCTATTCAGAAAACGAATGTATGAAATTGCCTGATTTGGTAGCAATATATTGAATTAAAGATACTAACAAAAAGAAAACAATTTACAAATGGAAACTATGATGCGATTAATATTAACAATGGTGCGATTTGCGTCATTTTCATTATATATTAATATGTCTTCCTCTATTTTAGATAAATGTAGCGTTTATGTGAAAATTTGTAAAAATCAGTCAATGAGTATGAATTTTATAAAAGAATAGTTTATGAATATACTTTCAATAGAAAATCAATCTATAAAAAATAAATATCCAAAAAAAAAAACTATCTAGCATGCTATTCAGAAAACCAATGTATGAAATTGCTTGATTTGGTAGCAATATATCTTTAAAGATACTAATAAAAAAATTACAACTACAAGTGTAATTATTGATATCAAAACCAATTTCGAAAAGCACCAAAAAAACACTAAGTAAAAAATGTAGAAAGAAATAGCAAATGTAAGTACCATAATTGCAATCAACTTCTGTTTAGATATGCATTACCGTTAAACTGCCTTAAGCTAAACATAAGTCATTTATCAATAAAAATAAATACAGACATAAAACGCATCGATGTCATTTAAAGAATGTATTCATGAGATTTACGTAATGATGTCGCGGGGAATATCTTCGAAATCCCTTTGGGGAAATGATATCAGAACATTAATTGAATGGCTCAAATGGTATATGAAAAAGTTTTAAGACAGACATGAATTAAGTTTTTATTTAAGTAAAACATCTTTAAATTAGTCTTTAATGAAGCTAAATATGCCTTGTAGTTTTTTATTTACCTTTAAAAAATATTATATCGTGATTTTTTTAGCCGTATTCTTTTATTTTTGTGATGGATATCATATTTGTTTAGTACAATGAGCAGTACACAAGATGTTATCCTGATTATCTTATGATTTATTAATTTGTAATAATATGAAAATACGTAAACTCAAAATTTTTTTCGACTGCTGTAAAATAAAAATTTAAAAAAAGACATGAAACTACCATTGATTGAACGAATTTTATAACTGTATGTAATGTTTCTCGATTTGCTGAGAAAAGTTACGAAATACGCAAACAATTGTATTAGCATTAAAGGGCCTGGAATTTCGATAATTTTCCTGATTGAGCTAATGTGGATATAAGTTATAGATAACTGCTACCCCCACTCTTATTTTGAGAATCAGAAAACCAAGTCGATCGAAAAAATTTATATTAATTTAGAGAAAATGCAGTTTTGCGTCTGATTTCTCAGCTTAAAAGCTATTTTCAGTTATTAAATACTTAAGATTAAGTTCTCGAACTATTAAAATTGAGACCTGCACGGCGAAGAAAAATTTGGTAAAATTATAGTGTTGTATGGTAATGACATTTCTTTTAAGAAAAACATATTTTCGTTTTATAAAATCAAAATAAAGGGTATTTAAGCCATTTATTGGATAATTTTTCCGGTAACGGTACCTGAAATTCTGGTTCTTGTTACCACACTGTTAGTGAAAAATACAAAACAAAAAAGTAAATTCAACCGAAAAAAATCATTTTTATATCTTTCTAAGGAATTATAAATTAATTACCAAATTTTAGCACATTTACGCAATTTCATTAATATTAAAAAGCCATATTTTATTGTTAATTTTAGCTATATCATTACCAAACCATATCGGTAAAAATTACTGAGATTTTTGATGTTCTCATAGAGTCAGAAACACAATAGATTTTACCATATTCTGGTAGTTTTGATCATATTTCTTTTCACAGTGTAGTTTGCTTAAATCCAGTCATTAAATCAAAAGTTATTTAGGGCATCACTGTTTTTTAACTTGAACAAAGTACTTCAAGCTACAAATATTGTAATTTTGTAGACACTATTGTAATCCTTTGTTTCAGACATTTTTCTTTTAATACTTTGTTCCAAAGTTTATTTAGGGGATTATACATTAGTTTTAGGGGATTACTATATTAGTTTTTAACACTTTTAGGTAAGATTAGGTATTAGGCAAGATTTTTTTGAAATTATACTGGTTCTTTAGCTATGGAAACAAGACTTGAGACTTAACGTATGATCACTGAAAACTTGTTGCATGTTGGTTGCGAATATCATTATTTGTTTTCATTCTGCATGTTTTATTGCATGTTAATATAACCTTTTTTACAGAAATAATTACACGCTTATATAATTTAATTTTTATTTCCTTATAGACTTTTCCATTTTATATATTTATTATATTTTAAACAGCTCTATACATACAAAGGGAAAAAAATCTGGTTAAATTACCATACTGTATTTTAATGAAATTTCTATAAACACAATCACAATTTTAGTTAATAAAACGAAAATATAGGCAATCAAATCATCAAGTTGGTAATTTTTTCGTTCATATGGTAATGGTTTACCGGAAATTCTGGTTTTAAAAATTATAGTTCTTATAACCACACATTTAGAAAAAAAATACAAAGCTGAAAACTAAACTGTTGTTGTTATTGTCGTAGGCCTTTAAGGCAAGGGATGCGATTGTTGCTGTTTTCCAGTGGCGCCATCTATGGCCAAAAATTAGACTTCAGCCACACCCGTTTATACGGGGAACCCATTCATGCATCCATTCATTTATTCACAGGTCGTAATTATGACCTGAACCAGAGAACGATCAATCTCCAATTCAGTTCCCCCAGAGGTATAATTTGTTGTGGGAACAGAGAGGACTTTGTGACCCGATAGATTTAGCGTGCCCCAGTCACAATTTACTACACGGAAAGTCTTCGGTCGACTGGATTCGAACTCCCATTCTCATGAACGAGAGTCCAGCACGATGCTAACCAAAAAAAGGAAGCATAAACATATAAATTGTTTTTTATGACATTCTTAGGTATATACCTCAGAAAAGGTGAGTTGCAGGTAAGACAACATTGGAAATAAATGCTAGGGGGCTTTGGAAATAAATGCTAATTTAACCAATTATTTCCAAAGCACTTTGGAAAAAATTGCCAAGTTTTTCGGTTTTCCCATAAAGTTGGAAGCACGTTAAATTTTGCCATTTTCTGATGGCTGTAATCATATTTTTTCCTCACTGTAAGTTCTTATAGTATTCATTTTATTTACGATTAAGTTTTTTTTTTTCTTAAATCAGGTTAGTAAAAAAGATAAAAATGACTTGCTGGTGTCATTGCCAAAGAAAAGATGGAAAGGCGACGTTATTGACTACTTGAAAATAATTTAAATCCGTATGTGGAGTGAGAAGTCACAACAGACGGCTGTATGGAATAGAATTGTGAAGCAAGCCAGGACTCACAAAGAGCTGTAGAACTATAGAAGAAGAAGAGATCAATCCTTCTGTTTGAAATATTATGTCTGACTTGATTATATTTTAATTATTTTATCATTCATAATTTTTTACAGTTTGAAAACAGAACATTTGTTCTTAATCTTAGATTTGAATTGATAGATGAAAAAATGTAAAGACAAGATATTTATTTTGCCATTTTACTCTGTAGTATTAATTTATTTTATTTCATTTCGCAAATTTTTTTTATACCCTTATTATGTAAAGCAGTTCAATGTATAATTCATACAAACTCCATTTTTCTCAGTCTTATTTTTCATTTTAAAAATGTACAGGTAAATTACAGGTACGACAACATTTTTCTCAATGTTTATCTATATCTCAATGTACAGGTAAGTTACAGGTAAGAAAAAACATTTTTCTCAATGTGCAATGTATATCTTTTTTCTAATTTCAGGTTTGTTCTTATATATGGAAAAAAGTGCCTGACTTGATATTCATTTTACTACTAAGATCCTAAACTGTTACTCTTATATTAGGAATTATATTATTACTATTATTAATTACTCTCTATTTATATTTATAATTTTATTAATTTAATTTACTTTTATACATTGTCATTTTATACATTTATTATGTGAAGTAGTTTTATTAATTTTCAGTAACTTCAGAATCAGTAACTTCATTTTTCTCAATTAAATTTGTCATTTTAAAAAAGAATTAATATTTGTTATTATATACGAAATAAAAGTGGCTTATTAATTGAAAATTTTCTTATTAATATTATTAATTATTACTATTACATTATTAATTATATTAATTACATTATTGAATATTATATTATATTATTACTAATAATAATTACTTGATATTTATTTTATTTTCATATAGTTTGTATTTCTTTTGCGCACTTTCATTTTTATGCATTTATTATGTAAAGCAGTTTTATGTATATTTTACACAAACTCCATTTTTCTCAATCATCTTTTTCATTTTAAAAACGATTCATCTTTTTTTTCTAATTTCAGATTTGGTCTTATATATAAAAGAAAGTGCCTGACTTGATATTTATTTTAACTATTTGGTTCCGCAATCATTTTTTATATCATCATTTCAGTACAAAAAAAAAATCGATCAGGAAAAATTGTTGCATGTTGATTACGTATAAGGATGGAAAAGTCGTTACCTGACTCAATATGAATTTTTCGCTTGCCATTTTCCCGTTTTGTATTGCAACTTTTGGCATTTTTGGAAGGAAAGAAAGTTAATGTATCAGATTTCTGTAACTATCCGACTTCAAAAACTCCATTCAGCGCCAAATTGCCTCCAATAACCTTGAAGTCGCATTCCACAAATTCCAGCGGGATTTGTGCCTCCAAAGTAATTGGTTGGCTGGAATTTTTTCATGTTAGCTGTAAATCAGATTTCACGCAGTAACCTAAAAAGAATCATTAAAGAAAAGGGTAAAAGTATCTTGTTCTTTCAAACTATTCTTATAAAATATATAAAAAGAAAATTAGCTTAAATAAAATTATCGCCAAATTGCTTTATTGTAAAAATAAACTCAGATGTTTGAAACTACAACTACTTCGTTTCGAAAGGATGCGAATTAAAGACTAAAATAAGATAAAAATGCAGACAAGTGTTCGTTTGAAACAGTTGAATTATTCTTTTTGTAAAGTTTTGCAATCAACAAAATATATATTTTTTTATAAAATTAAAATACAATTAAAATTATAACACAAAATACAATTAAAATTATAACATAAAATACAATTAAAATTATAACTTAAGATAAGAAAATTAGCTTAAATAAAATTTTTGCCAAATTGCTTTATTGTAAAAATAAACTCAGATGTTTGAAACTACAACTACTTCGCTTGGAAATAATGTGAATTAAAGATTAAAATAAGATAAAAATGCAGACAAGTTTTCGTTGGAAACAGTTGAATTTATCTTTTTGTAAAGTATTGCAATCAACCAAATGTATATTTTTTATAAAAACAAAATACAATTAAAATTATAGAAATATCTAATAAATCTTAATAAAAATTTATTAAAATTGTACTCACGCATAAATTTTTGATAGTTAAGATTATACAAAGAGTTCAATCTTGACTAAAACTGTCGTAAATTCAATAATTTCCCACTATGAGTAGTATTTTATTCAATTTCATAACCATAAAAAATGAAAAAACTACCACAAATACAAAGGGCATTCCAAACTAATTGTTCAGTTAAATTTTCTGCTGTTATTATTGATTATTGAATTGAATGTTGAAACAATTATTATTTAGCAAAATGGACTAATTGTTCTGACTGTTGAATTTCCAGATCTTATATCGTTTTAATTAAAGTTCATTTTTATACTAATAAAACAATAACAATAATTTATAAATATTACTTGTACTTGTAAAAATTAAATATTATTTACACGTGCAAATTTTTGCAACTTCAAGGCAGTTTTAAGATTATACAAATAGTAAAGAACGTCTGAAACTATTGAAAATTCATTAGTTTCCCACTATGAGCAATATTTTTACTTTATTTCATCACTATAAAAAACTAAAAAAAAACACAACAAATCGAAAGGACATTCCAAAACAGTTGTTAAATAAGAATTTCTGTTGTTATTATTAATTATTGAATTGAATGCTGAAATTCTTAATTATTATTTAATAAAGGTGACTGGTTGTTATGACCGTTAAATATACTGAGGTTATATAGTTCTAATTAATACTCATTTCTATATACCGTAATAAAACTATAACAGTATTTAGTTAATATTACCTATATTTGCGAAAATTAAATATTGATTACACGTGTAAATTTTTGAGAGTTCAAAACAGTTTTAAGATTCGACAAATTTGTTTAAAAAGGACTAAAAATATTGAAAATTCATTTGTTTCCAAACATGCGGAATATTTTATATTATTTCATCACCGAAAAAAGTGAAGAAAAAGACATATATATATATATATAAAGGATATAAGGGATATACTAGTTGTTCAATTAGATTTGGTGTTGTTATTATTGATTATTGAATTGACTGTTGAATTTTTTTTTCCTATGCCCACCTGTGTTAACATTTTGTCAGTTCAGGCATTCACAATGCGATTTTTATTGGCTTCTCTTTCAGGGGCACCATATTAGGTGGGCCAACGTTGCTCCCATAGTAAGGACAGATAGTACAGGGAAGGAAGGGACCCAGAACCTTTTTGATGCAAGGGCAGTTCTCTAACCCCTACACAGGCCGGTAGGCGAATGTTGAAAATTTAGTAGACCTGAATTATTTAGTAAACTGAATAGTTAATATAAATGCTAAATGATTAACACTAAAGGAATTAACCTTGTTATTCTATTGTAATTTTATTTATGTTAGTATTGTTAGTTTATCTGTTTTAAATGTTTAATTGTTATTTAATAAAATTACCCAGTTTTTCTGACTATAAGATTATGTTATAAAATCCTAGTTGTTTCCTTCTACCTAAAGTAGCCTAATTGTCCCAATTTATAAATTTTCTGTTGCTATTAAAATCTATTTGTTAAGCTGCCGAATTGCTCTAAATGTTAATTTTTGAAGTTGTAAAATTTTAATTGTTATTAATTAAAGCTGTTTATTTACTTTGATTTCCATCCTAAAGTAGCCTAATTGTCCCAATTTATAAATTTTCTGTTGCTGTTAAAATCTATGTGTTAAGCTGCCGAATTGCTCTAAATGTTAATTTTTGAAGTTGTAAAATTTTAATTGTTATTAATTAAAGCTGTTTATTTACTTTGATTTCCATCCTAAAGTAGCCTAATTGTCCCAATTTATAAATTTTCTGTTGCTATTAAAATCTATGTGTTAAGCTGCCGAATTGCTCTAAATGTTGATTAAATTTGACCCAATCTAAAATTAAAATTTAGAAATTTTAATTTGTCTAAATTTTAATTAAATGTTGTCTAAATTTTGAAGTTGTAAAATTTTAATTGTTATTAATTAAAGCTGTTTATTTACTTTGATTTCCATTTTTATAAATTTCAAGTTATTATGCATTTTTATAAAAATAGTCGGGTCGGGATAGCCTGGTCGGTAGGGCGCTGGGCCCATGTCCGAGAGTTCGTGGGTTTGAACCCCGCCTGCCGAAGACTCCCCGTGTAGTAAAGTGACTGATGCACGTTAAATCTGTCGAGTCGCAAAAGTCCTCCATCTCCACATAACAAATAATTACCTCTGGGGGTACTGGATTGGAGATTGATCGTTCTCTGATTCAGGTCAAAATTACGATCTGTGGATGAATGAATGGGTCGACCCTATAAAAGAGTGTGACGTATGGTGTGGCAGAAGTCGAATTCTTGGCCATGGATGGCGCCACTGGAAAACAAGAACAATTGCACCCCCTCTGCCTAAACAGGCATGCGTCAACAACAACAACATAAAAATAGTCAAATTGCATAGAATGTTAAATTTCCTGTTCCTAAAAAGTTCTAGTTATTATACATTACATTTTAAAGTTATCTTTATTTTAAATTTTAATTTATTATAAAACTTTATTGATGTTTTATAAAATTTGCATAGCCATGTACTGTAGTATTAAAATGACATAGTAAATTTCAAATATAAAAATGCAAAGAAATGCACTTCTTAGAATATATTCTAATATAAATAATAGAAATTATTTTAAATCTCTATCTTCTTAAATATTATACTTTTTCATTTTTACTACTTAACATTTTTTTTTTTTTATTATTTTATTCTTTCAAAGATATATTCTTATCTTTCAAGATAACTATTCAATTAGTTGCTTGCAATATACAAAGACTCAAAACTTCAGAAATTGCCCTTTTACATACTAGAGTGTGTAAGTACACTGAAGTGGCCAAAATGGCCACAAATTTTAAAGAAAATAAGGGAGAAATATTTCAAATTCCTAGCAAAAAATTTTGAAATTAAGCTGAAATATCAATATTTTATTATACGCTTTTATGAGCTTTCCCCAATTTTCTCATCTTTACAGGAATTTATTTTTTAAGCTAAATAATAACTAAAGTATTCAAAGCAAAAACGACTTCAACTGCGAAAAAAAAAGCAAATTGATTTTCAAATATGTTGAACTTTATGCATCGATGGTGCATTTGTTTTAATATTGCTGAAAAATTTAAAAAGATGAAACGACAGATAATTAAAAATACCAGCAGTGCTTACTTTATCACCATGCGTAATGTCTTAACGCGTTCACGCCGGGGTGACCCACCGGTGGGTCACGCTAGATTGTCTCATCTTGGCAGCGCACCGGAGTAAAAACTGGTAACAATAAATTTCATTTTTTAGTTTTTTTCCGGGAATAATAAAAATCCATAACTACCAATTGTTTTTAACTGATGCAATTTTTATATTGAATTGCTTCTTCGCCGTGATAAATTTCCTTACAATGAATTGTTATTGTTGAGTTCAACGCCGGGTGAGTTACAGTGAATTGTTGATTAACTCCTCCCGAATATTATCTAATATTGAAATAGTTCTTCTACCAGTATTTTCTCTTTTCCCGTACCAGTATTTTCACTTTTCCCAATTTTACTTTGTATTTATTCAATTTTCTGTACATATTTATGGCAATTAATGTAAATATCTCTGTTCAAGTTGTAATGTTTTCTAATCAAGGTTATATTTTCTGTACATTTTTTCATGGCAATTACTGTAAATATCTCTGTTCAAGTTTGTATTTTCTCTCATCATGGTAATATTATTGTAAAGCTACCACAACGACTGCTTATATTCAAAATGTTTTTAACTCATTTTTGTAGTTTCATGATGAATGGGATAAGGGCCGCTGTTTTTAAATAAAGTAAAGTAAAGTACTTTGTATAACTATTATTTCCAAGAAAAGTATAAAAATCTGCATGACTGTCAAAGTAAAATATAACCTAACTAAACCATATTTTTAGTTAAAACCATACATACTTGTCTGGCAATTTCTTGCAAAATTAGCTTGCAATATAAATGCTAAAATGTTAAGCAAAATCATTTAGAGTGATCTGCGTCTGTCGTCTCTTTTGGAGAAACCTTAAATTAATGGTAGCGTGGAGAAAAAAAAGAACACTGAAAAAAAAAGCATGGTCGAAATTACGATAATATGGTAAAATTTACCGTGTTTCTGGATCTATGATGACACCAAAAAGCTCGGTAATTTTTACCGAAGCGCTTTGATAATGCTTTTGGTAAAATTAATTAGTTAAATTACCGTATGTTTTGGTTTCAATAACCAAAATTATGGTTTTTTTTGTCCTTACCATACAGTACGGTAATTTACCAGAATTAATTCCACCCGTGTATTCTCCCAGCGTTTTAACCAAGACTAAACTAGATAAGCAGGATTGAGGAGCAAAGAATTTTTTTCTTATTTTTTTACAATATATATTAAGCGTTTGAAAGATATAAATAATAATATTTTAAAGATAAACGAAAGACGATAGAAATAAACACTTTGCTGTATTCTGCGTAAAAACTCTAGTATTTAATCTAACAAAAATAAAGTAAAAATTGGCCACAGGTGTTTTCAACTAAAAAAACTGTCAAATATTCTTTTTTAATTAACCATCATTTTTAGCTTCAACATTGCGCAGTCTGAAAACTTAACGACTGTTAACAGTCGTCCTAGAAAATTATATCAGTTGGAATGGTCTGACACGCAAAAAAATAATCATGTTTTTTAAATATATTTTTTAATAATTATTTTTCTTCAATCAGCAAAGTCAGCAATTGATTAACTTTGTAACTGATTAAACTCGCTGGAAATTATCATCTGGTTTCTTAAAATAATCTCGTTAAATCAAAAAATTTCGTATCATTCTAGAATTTATTAAATTTTCTTTAATTTTTTCTTCAAATAATTGGTCACTTCTGTGACACTCTATACATTAAAATAAAAATTTTGATTAAAAATTTTACATTGCTCAGAATTCTCAAAAAACAGAAACACAAAAACATAATATACGGCAAAAAATATTAAATAAATTGTAAATTGAGTATTTTAAAAAAAATTATCCACGGAAATTGTAACGTGATGTGCACGCAATAAAATATTTTTCTAATTTTTACTCTAAAAAAATGGACCAAATTACGAAATAAAGTACCGGTACTTCGGGTGCATTATTCGTAAAAATCATTTTACCGTAAAATATACCGTATTTTTACACTAATATGTATTTAATCAAAGTATTTTAATTATTTATGTTAAAATTATGATATATCAGATTTTTTTTTGTTCAGTAACATGTTCCGGTAAAAATGTATTTTAAGGTAAAAAAAAAATGACACCCTGAGTGCCGGTAGTTTTTACCGGAATTTTTTATCTTGAATTTTTACAGTGTATACGTTTTATCTTTTATAGCGTATATTCTTTATAGCGATGGTGGCAATTTTCTCATCGATTCACCTTAGTGACTTGAATTAGCAAATAAGGATTTATAATTTTCAAATTCCTCTTCTCCTAATTTTTCAAACAAAATACACACGTGAAATATTTTGCCACCATAACTTACAAGTCGTTTTCATTACAACAGAAAATAATTGTCTATAAGCACTCAAACCAAATCATCAGTTTTACAATAAACCAAAATAAAACATAAATTATTTTGAGACATTTATACACTACTTTACAAAATAATTTCCTTTATACACTCAATGATTATGGAACGAAACACTCAATTCATTTGAAATCCATAACGAAAAATCATTTCTCTCTGAATTGTTTCGCAGTTTCAAAATAAGTTATTGAAATCTCACAGCAGGTAGCTAAAACTGACTTATTTCACTGATGTTCTAAAGTTCGAAATAATAATCAGAATACAACCCTCCTTCCTCTAATCTCTTGACTGTTAGAAACATCCCTTTTATTACCATCCAATCATTGACTCTATCTTTAGAGGAAGGATTTTACTGGATTGCCTCCACATCATCTAATGATATACATTGCTATTAGAGTCATTTAAGATGTTGATTTAGTGTGTTATTAAACTCTGGAACTGTCATGGCTTCCAGCAATACCGTAAGGAGCTAAAATTACAGATTTTGCTAACAAAAAGAACCAGGAAAAGATTATTAGGTTATGCTATCCCAGAAGCTTGCCAAAGTCTCGCCAAACATCATTTGTCACTTGTAATGTAGGAGTATGTTTTAAAGAGTGACTTACACGGTCATGGTCGCTTAAAAGGCATCGAATTTCCCTTCTTGGCGATGATAAGTTCTCTTTATAGCCGATATTTTGTTTGTTGTCTCTTGCAATGAGAGAAGCTGGTGTTTTACAAGTAGCGCTTTGTCTTGCAACGTCTGGTATTTAGCGTTGTGATAGATTGGGTATAGCTTTGGCCTCCTTTGCTTTAAAACAAACTGTTTTATTTTAAACATTTGTTGTGGAACTGTATCTCGTTTGTAACATTGTTCGTGAAGCCATTCTTGTTAAGTTGCGAATCGTGATTGAAAAGTAATTTTTGATTTTTAGTTATTTTTAAGCATCAATTCTTATATCTTGTTTATAAATTCGTTATTATTTTAAAAGTAAAGTATAAATTAGAAAAGTTTTTATTTTAGTAACAGATTCAATTGCAAGCGTGTATAACATTTTACACTGCAAAAAAAGATATTGAAAATCAATTGAAAGAAAATTAAAGAAAAATAGAATATTTATAAATTAAGTGCAGTTTTGGGGGCATTTTTTCTACTCTTTTGGCGTATGATTAGAAAAAAAATGCATAAATATTTTACTTACTTAAATATATGATTTGCCAGTTTTACATTAAAGAAATTCTTTGAAAATCTAAGTGATAAAAAATTCTTTATTATTAAATTAATTTGCTATTTATTGCTCTAAGACAACTGAAGCAATTAAAAAATTTACATTATAAAGTGCTCGATAATCTTAAATAAGCTGCTAGTTTTCTTTTTTTTTCTTTTCTTTTCTTTTCTTTTTTTTTCAATTTTGAATAATTTTTACTTAAGATTTATGAAAAAAAAGAGAAAAACAAATTTGAACGTTGATTTTTTGAACTTTAAAATACGAAAATAAAAATATATATCAAATAAGATAACTTTTATTTTCAAAAAACTGCTTCACTTATTTTTGCTGGTACGTTTAACTGCATTAAAAGTATATTTTCAGTGGAAAAACGCAATTAAACATAATTTTAATTTTGAACAAAGCTTATTTAATAAAATTTAAGTTTCATCATTTCCCGTCTCGCACCAACCACAGAGCTGACATAAAATATCATCAGTGGTAGACGGATAATTGGTTAGAGTCCCTTGTCGTAGGGCTAACCGCGAGAGGTTTTCATGGTTTTCTTCTCCATGTAAGGCAAATTGGGGTTAATGCCATCAAAAAGTCCTCAACAATGGCAAATTTCTCCTAATACTTGATAAAGGAGTCCTCTAGTTTTCTGGGTAGGGTTCAAAATTATAAGGCTACGAGGTTGAACATTGATAGTCGTTAACTCAGAATTGTGTGAGCAGATCAACGGGGATAGTAAAATAGAATAAAATTGAATTCTTATCATCCCATTCTGGGCCGGGATAGCCTACTTGGTAGGACACTAGGTCCATGTACAAGATTCCGTGGGGTCGATCCCAGCCGGCCGAAAACTCCCCGTGTGACTGATGCACGTTAAATTTGTCGAGTCGCAAAGTCCTCCATGTTCCCATAACAAACCCATACCTCTGGGGGTACTGCTCAGGGGGTTTCCTTGTCTTCTGGATTGGTTCAAAATTACAAGGTTGCGGAGTTGAACATTAGCAGTCTTAATCCCGAAATAAGGTTGGCTGTTCAACGATGGTTATAAAATATAAAAATAATACTTGATAAAAGAGTTACCTTGTCTTCTGGGTTGGACTCAGAATTACAAGGCTATGAAATTGAACACTGATAGTCGTTAAGTCAGAAATGGGTGAGAAGTTCAACGGTAGTAATATATAACGGTATAAAATAATGCTGAACTCCTAGCATCCCATTCTAACTATAAACATTAATTTTCAAAATACTTACTCATTTTTCAAATATTGACAAATGTAAATAACACTTCAACACTCAACTTTTCTTTCCTCAAATTTAAGTACTTAAACCACTGAAACCAATAAATCAAATTCAGGATCAAATGATTTAGTATATCCATTTATGTCGCATTCTTTTCATAGCAGTCTTGATCCCTTAGAAAACATGTCTACATTTTACCTAAAATATTTTCCGTAGAACATAATAAAGTTTTCTTTTCTTTGCAGCATTTCTCGATCAAATTCTTTTCGTTATCACGAGTTCTAAGTTTCTGCATCGCGGATTAAGCGAAAGACATCAATCATTCTGAAGGAACTCCATTTTATTTTAGCTGGCATCTCAACGTCATGATCTTACTTCTATCCTATCATACCTCTGAGGTAAACTCAATCACGGAATTTAATTTAAGGGACAAAAATGAAGAAAAAAAACATTATTTTAAATCTTTAGACAGTCTAATAATTCTGAATTCAGTTTGCTTAAACCTTTAAGAGGAAATCACTCATCATATTTAAGAGATAGAACTAAAAACATATAATAATTTGAATATATAGAAAGTCTAATAATTGTGAATTCAATTTGTTTAAACCTTTAAGAGGAAATCACTCATTATATTTAAGAGATAGAACTAAAAACATATGATAATTTGAATATATAGAAAGTCTAATAATTGTGAATTCAATTTGTTTAAATCTTTAAGAGGAAATCACTCATCATATTTAAGAGATAGAACTAAAAACATATAATAATTTGAATATATAGAAAGTCTAATAATTGTGAATTCAGTTTGTTTAAACCTTTAAGAGAAAGTCACTCATCATATTTAAGAGATAGAACTAAAAACATACAATAATTTGAATGTATAGAAAGTCTAATAATTGTGACATATAGAAAGTCTAATAATTGTGAATTCAATTTGTTTAAACCTTCAAGAAGAAATAACTTATCATATTTAAGAGATAGAACTAAAAACATATAATAACTTTTGAGCAGTTTTGGAAAACTAGTATTACTTTGAACCATTAAATTGGTACATTGAAATATTACATCGAAAGAATTCGCTGCAACTTTAGTAAATTGCTAAATTGAACCGTTTTTCTATTTATGTTAAACCATGATATCGGATAAACAAGTTTAAAAATTATTAGTTTGCCTGATCATGTGGTTCAACTTGTCACTGTACTAAGGTGAAAAATTTAAAGACATTGTAGTTAAACACGGTCCAAACTTTTTAACACTCAATCGCAATATTCTATTTAAGGAATAAAAATCGAAACACAGAATAGTTATTAATGGTTCAACACGAACTATAGTTTCGAACTCTCAATTGTGAAATTCAATTTAAAGGATAAAAATTGAAACACAAATTGTTACGATTGTTTCAGCACGAACTAAAGTTTCTAACACTCAATCACGAAATTCAATTTAGGGGATAAAAATAGAAGCACTAATTTGTTATTACTGGTTCAACACGAACCAAAATCTCAAATACTTAATAAAGAAATTCAGTTTAAGGCATAAAAATGAAAACACAAAATTGTTATGATTGGTTCAACACGAAGTAAAGTTTCTAAAACTCAATCGAGAAATTCAATTAAAGGGGTAAAAATTGAAAGATGAAATTACTATGATTGTGTCGAACAATATTATGGTTCAACTCGATTCTGATTTTTAACACACAATAATTTAATTTGAGAGAAAAACATTTAAGAAAACGCAAATCTATATTAAAGTGTTAAATCCATTGCCCATGAATTTAATTTTAAAAGCCCAAAGCGGAGAAAGAAATTTTGGTAAAATTATTCATTTTCGAAGGTAATAACATTTCTGGCAAAAAAATTATAATTCAGGTTAATAAAACAAAAATATACGGTATTTAAACCATTCATTTGGTAATTTTTCCAATGGTAAAGGTTTACCATAACCTCCTGTTTTCCAAATTACAGTTTTTATTTCCACATTTCTGGGAAGAAGTACAAAGCTAAAAAATAAATTTTACCGAATAAATGGTTTTTATGTTCTACTTTAAGAACATGATATAATTAACACTTTTACCAAATTTTATCACACATTATAAAACCATATTGTATAGTTATTTTTACCAAAATCATTACCAAAATGCTTCTGTAAAAATTACCGAGTTTTTTGGTTTTCTCCTCGAGCCTATTTTACCATATTCTGGTAGTTTTGAAAACACTTTTTTTCTCAGTGCATGATACCATTATTTAATTTGAATGGAAACTTTGTCCAATTTAACAATGCGTGTTGTATTATGGTTCAAAGTACAGATATACATGGCTCATACTTGGCCCAATTTTTCCGACGATTTAAAGAAAAATTTGATCATTTCAATTTCTTCATAAACAAATAAAGTCATGTACGTGAAACTTAAGTATATTTTGTCGAAGATAGCACTCACAACTTAAAATCAAGCATATATTGAAAATCCCTTTCACTGATAATTCCTGACATTTAATTAAAGGCATATATGTTTCCTTTTTCAATTAAAAAGATCTTTCTTCTCAAAAGCGATAGTCTTAAAACCTGCCAGAATAAAACACAAATCAAATACCAAACACTAGTTCAATTAAAGAAATTTTTTTCTTTTCATCTTATATCCCTCTTTGAATAATTTCTTTTTCTTGACATATACTTTTTGTTGTTGATTAGTTTTTAACTCTAAAACTTTAAAAAAATCAGATTATTTGGCTTAAAGTATAATTGTTTTCCGATAGCTGAAAATAAGGACTTCTCTCAAATTAATTTTTTTTTACTCTATTCTGATTCTTTTTTAACTATTGATTCTTTTTTTAATGTAAGCTGATGTGGCTAAGGGAATGGAGCGTTCGTCTCACGATAAGGTGACCCAGGTTCGAATCCCAGCAGTGGGTAGTTTGTATGAATTCTGCTCCCTACTCGCACTGACCACAGTGATGACGTAAAATATCCTCAGTGGTAGAAGGATCATGGAATAGAATCCCTTTGCCGTGGGAGGTTTTCGATGTTTTCCACTCCATGTAAAGCAAATGTGAATTTAATTCCACCAAAAAGTTCTCTTCGAATTCTAATTTGTCCAAATTTTTGGTTCCCTTGTCTACCGGGTTGGGTTCAAAACTACAAGGCGACTGAGTTTGTTAGAATCTAAAATTGTTTTTGCTTTTTCCTGCCTTAAATATTATTTTGTGACCCTTATTTTTGTCTTCATTTCGATAAGGATTCTAAAATTATATGTTCAATTTCTAATGAACATCCTATATATTGCGAGTTTATCAAAAGAATTAGGTGCTTTGTTCTGTCTCTATCACAGTTTTTTCTTTACTAAAATTGTACTTATATTTGACATGATTTCTTTTGGAAGCAAATTTTTTGAATATTAAATTTTCATTTAAATGATGAAATTTTTAAAATTTGGTAGAAATCCCTTGAGTTAAAGTATTCTATAAAAAGAGAAGGTTCAAAAACTCTTCTTAAAAACACGTCTAAGCCACTCGTTGTATGAAAATACACAAATTTAATGAAAATTATGTAAAGAAAATACCTATGCGAGAAGCGTAAAAAGCCTTCAAGAAATATGAAGGTATATTTTACAGTTATTATTATTTATTTTCATGAATAAAGCTATGATAATTAACTGTCATTACCAAATGCAATTCATTACATTTACTGAAATTAAAAGTCACTGAGTGTGTAAAACGCCTCACGGAAAAAATAAATTAAAACGGAATTAACGGAATTGCTAAGAAAAGTCTTTACTTTTATTACTGCATTTGCTCTATCTGTTAATTTCACTAATGCAAGCGTTTAGAGTTTGATAAAAACAAAATAAATTATTTACGGTAAAAATTTTTCAAATAAACACACCCAATATTCACAACAACCACACTATGAAATATTCCGGATAAAATTACGGTCAAAAAGTACTGGCACCATAAGTGAAGCTTTCTTAAAATTCATTTTACCGTAAAATCCATTTTTACCGTAAAATTTAAAACGTAATTTTTGCAGTAATATTTATTTCATTACAGTGATTCAGTAATTTTTTAGTAAGTATTATTATAAAACTTAGTATATTATGAAAACTAGTACTGAATGCCGGTGTTTTTTACCAGAATTTGATCCAGAATTTTTGCCGTTCGCGAACTAAGCACATTTAACCATTCTGTAATTTTATGTTAATTTTTAGGTAGAATTAGAATATTTATTAATTAATTACTGTGAAAGTCCTTGCAATAAAAGCCCCATATCGTGTAGCATCCTTAAAACTAAATGAGAGTTACATATTATAATTAAAACTTTTGAGTTATATACATATAACAATTAATATCCTTATTTAATAAGTATATATTATTACTAATATTTTTATATCATAATTGATTTGATTATAATTAATAATACCCTTATATTTAATAATTTTAAACGTTTACTACTCTCTTAAAATTTTTAATGCTATTATAATTTATAACTCACAATTTTAAGAATTTATCCTGCGAATTAAATCTGTGGATCTCAAATTTTTTTTTTCTTCAAGTCATTAAGATGCATTTAATATAAAGTCATTAAAATTGTACTGTTTGTGATCTTTTCTCCCAGAAGATTTTTAGAACTATTGATAAAAAACTTGCATCAAAGTAAACAATCAAATAAAAACCTGTTTGAAGGCCAGAAAGTGATAGATTACGCTTTAGTTTTAGGGGTGGAAATAGTAGAATTTTTGTTTTGTAAAGGAAACTTGCCTCGTAGAATTCTCCCAGACATTCTTGTGTGTTGTTCTAAGAAATCGATATTTTTTTTGTCCTCTTTAATTAAATTGAATTTTCTGACAGTTTTCAGAAATGTTGGTAAGATCTAGATGGGTGGTCTTTTTTAATGAATACTTTTTTTACCATCGACACTTAAAAATACTTTCTCTGTTTTGCAAATTCCTGCTTTTGAAAGCAAGTGTGGGAATTTTCACATAGAAAGAAGGAGCTTTGTTTATCTGTCCGTGAAATTATTCTTCGAAAAAAAATCTTTAAAGTTATATATGATAAGGTTAACCTTGAAATAAACTGGGAGAAGAGGAGGACTTGAACTTTTACAAAAATGAATTTTAAAAAAATATTTGATTGCATACATCCATATGGTAATGGTTTAGTGGCAATTCTTATTTTCAAAATTATAGTTTTTATTACAATAAGTTGAGTAAAAAATACGAAACTGAAGAATAAATTTTATCGAAAAATTAGTTTTTATGCCATGTTCTAAAGTGTCATGATAAAAACTGGGAATGACTGGGAATTTTTTCATATTCTGGTAGTTTTAACCATATATTTTTCCACTTGGTAAATTTAACATTATTGTGTTATGATTTATGGAAATAAAAACTTGGTAAAATGCAAAAATTCGTAATTAATAATATGTAGCCTAGGATCTAGGACTCAATCTCAAAGGCTCGAGGGGCATACCTCAAATATTCTAATTAATTATTGCAGACGATATTTTAAATTTACGAAATCTGACACAAAAACGTACTTTCTCTGAATAAGTTTTTTTCGATGGATACGGATTTCTGACTCCCAAAATATAGGGGGTAGCCGCAATCCGGGAAATATGATCCCAATAGTTTAGCTTCGTTTTTTTTTTTTTTTTTTTTTTTTTTTGAAAAAGTCGCATTTCTAAAATTCAATTTCTCAGGAACTAACTGACCGATTTCGCTTAAATTTTGTATTTGACCATTTGTAATTCTATTTTTCAAAATAACGCCTTAAAATACAAAATTCTTTCAACTATTATAAAATAAATTAATAAAGAATTATAAATATTTACTAAAAGTTACATTTTACACGGAATTATCTTTGAATAAACGAATTTTATAATTATGTGGAAAAAAAATTTCAAATCACTTAAGAAGTTCTCCAAAGATAGTTAAATACGTAAAAAGTAAAATTATCATTAAAGAGTCCAAACTTTGAACCACTGTCTTGATCCAGGACCATCTTTCCCAAATTGTGTGAACCCCCAATATTTTGAGGGACCAAAATCCAAATCAGTCAAAATAAAGGTATATTTATTCAGTGGAAGTACATTTTTGTATCTACTTTTGTAACTTATAATATCGTCTGCACTAATTTACTAGAATATTTGAAGTCACCCCTCGAGTCATTAAGATGGAGTTCTAGAAAGCGAAAATCAAATCATTAGATTAAAAGTTATTCAGGGTGGCCCGTTTAATTTTTTGCGAACTGTATATCATATCTGAAGTGGTAACTTCTGTATAAAGTATCTCTACCTTTTAAGAACCAAAACCAGGTATTTTTAAAACTAAATAACAACAGATTTAATTTTCTATGACTAGTCATAATGAAGGAATTGACACACTCTCATTCTAAAAAAACTCACCATCTCTTATTCGTTCAAGAATGATATCATTCTTTACTGAATTGTTGATGACAAAGTTAAGTGTGTTTTTCAGTTTGGCTGAATTTTTTAGATGCCAAACTTTTCTCTCGAGTCCAATAACGGAAATTTATATACTGCTTTCTTTCAATATTCTTCGAATTCCTTTCTCTCCTTTTTACTTTCCATAGCCA
Organism: Parasteatoda tepidariorum; assembly: GCF_982258835.1. Lineage (NCBI taxonomy): Eukaryota > Metazoa > Arthropoda > Arachnida > Araneae > Theridiidae > Parasteatoda > Parasteatoda tepidariorum. Next base: position 30,234,466 of record NC_141766.1, read on the forward strand.
TTCTTTAGATGCATTTTTATTGGTGTTCTAAATATTTATGGTTAAGTCTCAACAAAATGAATGGCTCTATACACCAATTTTGATATATTCAAAGAGAAAACTAAAACGGAGAACACACATGACACAAATGTACTTATACATACATTTCTCTCTAATATATATACATACATGCATATCTCTCTAATATACATTTATATAATATATATGAAGTCTAATCTCGATATAAAAACATCATAAGTCCAAACTATAACGCTCGTAATAGCGTGTTACCATAAATATTAAACCACAACTTAAAAAGCCTAGACTTTACTTTTAGGATTAGAATCTAGGATAGAACAATCGCTTGATATTTCTTTGGGAGTTAAAAATGTTTCATATTTAATGTCTAGTAAGATTTAAATATGTAGTGGTTTAAATAGTTTTTTCGAAAGATTTGCTATATCAAGTGATCTATCAGCATAGGGCATGTAAAAGAAATATTTTCTGAATTAGCTAGAAATTGTTTTAATTATAATATATATACATATATATGTTACCGACAAAGTATGAAACGCCGGCGTTGTATAGAATGCCTAGGCATTGTATAGAATGCCTGACGTTTTTAGGCAATATATGAAATGTGAGAATTATTACATACTTTGCCTAGGCATTGCATACAATGCCTAGGCATTCTATAGAATGCCAAATGCTTTTTAGGCAAAGTATGAAATAAGCGTCCTGATGAGGCTATTATGTAAATGATATGCATGTTACTGTGAATGACCGAAATCGATGGTTGTTGAATTTCACCGGTGAATGTTGACAATCACCTAGTCGCTTTGGTGAATGTCCGAAATATTTATTACAATCGATTTGATATTAATTTATTCAGTGATATAATTACATTTATTCGACATTTTAATACTTACTGACGATAGATTAGAAGAAACATCAGTGTTTGGAGTATCGAGCAAATGTATACCGGGCAGTGGCACTTGACCTTAAAAAAACATCAGTGTAGGGTATACCGATCAAATGTATACCGGGCAGTGGCATTGAACCTTAAAAAAACATCAGTGTAGGGTATACCGGGCAAATGTATACCGGGCAGTGGCACTTAACTAGACCTAGTATATATTTCGGATATTTACCAAAGGTCTCGTCATACTAGGTCTAGTTAAGTGCCATTGCCCGGTATATCCTACCCAAGCAAAAATCCCCCCCCCCAGATACTGATGAGCAGTCAAGAATAAGAGAAATGTTAATAAATGTTTTTTCTCACTGTTAACAATTTAAATACCATCTTATTTATATTCATTTGAATTTGTGTTTGAATATGGTAAAATAACAATTAAATAAATTGTTATTTGACCATTTTTCTGAGAAATTTCTAGCACTGTTATAGTAACAGTTTCGTTTTAGATGTAGGTTTATAAAGATAAAAAATAATAGAACTTCAAATAATAAATATATATAATGTTTGAAAATATAGTATAATGTATTGCTTTTAAAATCTCGTTAAATAAAATCAAAATAGTTTCTTTTCGGTGATTTCTTGCTTGATTGTAACGCGTAGGTATTGAATTATTTAAAATATTTTAATTCCTCCAATGGCTTTTTTAATGATCTCCAGCTGTACCTAAAAGGTAAAAAAAAAGCTCTTAAATAATTATAAATTTGAAAACTATAGATAGGAAACAAAAGACTTTAACGAGAAAAACTTTTTAAAATGTCATTAGCGAGTAAGAAATTAGAAAAAAACACACAGAAAGCGATTTTTTTTCCAATTCCTTTTAAAGTTATTCGTATTTTTAAGCCATTTTTGTTTCCCAGCCATGAAAGCTTATGAATTTTCAGAAGACTTAATACGTAAGCAAATGTTAATTCAAAATATATTTAACTGGTAAGTTTAATGCGTTTTTGATTTCTTCAAAGATTTAAATTTATCCATTAAGAATCGTTTTCGGAATTATATTTTTAAAACTTAACGAAATTTCGACAAGCAAAACGTAAGCTGATTATATGTGAATTCAGAACTTTATACTAAAATTGCAAATTTAGCTTATGATTTTAAAGATATTTTTTAATACCTAAAATGTGAATAATTTGAAATATTTTTTTTTTTTTGGACTGTCAAAGCTATATACCTATTAAAAATTAAAGATTAGACAACTGAAGCGAAAACAAATTGTTGTTGATATTAAAAGGAATTTTACAAAAGTAGTTCTTTTTGAGGAACATTAATATCAAAAAAATATAAATATATTTTATTCTCAAAATAAAACCTTTATGAAAAGCACGAATTTTAAATCTTGCAGAGATAAATATTTAGCTTCTTATCTTATATATTTTTTTCTTTCCAATGCCCACCTGACCTTTCGTCATACAGGCTGCTGAAAGCCAGATTTGTTAGCCACTTTCTTAGGGGCAAACGTTGGTATTACGTATGCTAACGTTGCTGCCACAATAAGAACATATAGTACAAAGAAGGAAAGAACATCCATGCCTTGCCCGGGATTTGAACCCAGAATCTCTCTGATGCAAAAGATATATATATATATATATATATATATATATATATATATATCCTGATATTATTCAAAAAACGCTATTCCATGTGCGCTGTAAAACATTCCTTATCAAATTATGGTAAAATGGACTGGGAGTCAGGCTGCCGGTACTTTTTATCGTAAAGCATTTTTTTACTGAACATACTATGGGACAAAAAATCTTATGTGCCGTAATTTTTACAGTAATAGTTATCATTAAGTCACTGAATAATACTAATTAGATAATTATTGGTGCATTGTTATGTAATACTTGACGGAAAAAATGGATTTTGCGGATGATGCACCCGAAATTGCGGCACTTAATGCTATAATTTGATTCGGAATTTTTCACAGAGTAAAACAAAATAATAGCTTACTCGAACTAATTTTACGTTGCTCTCTTGAATAAATAATCCAAAAGAAGTTTTTTATTCCTTTTTTTTAAACACAATCCACGAAAAAAAGAAAATTATCAAGATTATCAGTATGTAAATGCTATTTAAAAACATTTCTACTAGCCATTGAAATATAATCTTATGCATTAAACTTTAAGGTAATAGGATTAAAAATATATCAGGACAGAAAAAGACATAATTTCCTAGAAGATACATCAAGTACTTTCATTAAATAAACAAAAAATATAATACTGTTTGCAGCTGTTATAGGATATTTAAATGAAAACCGATACTTTTTTTCCAAGAGCAACTCATTTAAAATCTGTCAAAATTTGTCATTTACTTCTTAAAAAAAGTTTCAATATGAATAAATTATTTTAACCTCCTCTTATTTTATTAAAGAATCTATTAAACTGCAAAGTCAGATTTGAGAAATCCCGTTAAACTCGTTATAAAATCAAAAACCTGTAACTTCAGCTATCAAAAAATACATTTCGGTAAAAACGAAAAAAACTGAAGTAATCTTAAATCTGAAACTCGGAACGACTGATATGAAATGCAAATGTGAATAAAAATGGAATTTCGGAAATCTGAATTATCAGCAATGCTTTAGAATGAATCAAAGAATCTCCGAATTTTCCTCATGGTTCGAAAATTCAAACTCATCAGAATTTCGGCAGGCGTTCTCAACAAAAACGTTCGGAAAAGATAAATCGAAGAACTTTTAAGGATAAAAGCTCATTTCGAGTTAAGAATTCTGTAATGATCTTTGCAAAAATTTCTTTACCTTAATTCACACAAAGACGCACTCTTCAAGAACTAGAAGTTCAAAAAGTAATGTCAGAAGATAAAAATCGCGTTCGTATTAAACGTGATATTTTTATAAAACCGTTACCCGGCCTCTTGAGCATTCCAATGCTTATTTATCAGAAAATAAATAATCTCGATGCGAAACGGGAAAGGTGGTTATTGGAATCCAATAGCTCGCTTCTATTTTGAAACAAAAAAATTCTATTCAGAAGAAAGGAGAGTTTTTAAACTTCTTTTCCTTTAGTTGCTTTAGCTGTAATAAATAAGTGATATGCGATCAAGAGAAATGTTTAGAAATGCGTCCTGAGAAAATAATAATAAAAAAATCCACCCATTGCTATCAGGAGTTGCAGTTAGAATATATCACCGTGCATTGTGTATTTTAAAGTATCAGGTGTTAGTTTAAATACATTATTGCAATTTGTTTGCAAAATGTAAATTTCTTTTCGGAAATTAAAATAAGTATTTAAGAACAATCAATCAATTGCTATCTAGATTGACAGTTGGAATACAATTCTACGCGTTTAGTATGAAGTGTAAGCTTACACTCATTTCTGCACTGAAAGGTTCAGAAATGCACACAGAGAAAAATAATAATAAAAAAAAATCCATCCATTACTATCAGGAGATGCAGTTAGAATATAACACCGTACATTGTGAATTCTAAAGTATCAGGTGTTAGTTTAAATACATTACTGCTATTTGTTAGCAAAATGTAAATTTCTTTTCTGAAATTAAAATAAGCATTTAAAAACAATCAATCAATTGCTATCTAGATTTACAGTTGGAATACACCTCTGCGCGTTTAGTATGAAGTGTAAGTTTGAACTCATTTCTGCACTGAAAGGTTTAGAAATGCACACGGAGAAAATAATAATTTAAAAAAATCCTTCAATTACTATCCATTTTGGCAGTTGGAATATAACCCCGCACATAGTGTATGCCTTAGTATCAGGCTTTAGTTTAAATACATTACTGTTATTTGTTTACAAAATGCAAATTTCTTTTCTGAAATTAAAATAAGTATTTAAAAACAATCAATCTATTGCTGTCTAGACTTACAGTTGGAATACAGTTCAGCACGTTGCAGATATCCTTTTATGAAGAGCAAGCTTGCACTCATTTCTGCACTGAAAGGTTTAGAAATGTGCACAGAGAAAATAATAATACAAAAATTCCTTCAATTGCTATTCATTTTTGCATTAGAATATAACCCCATACATTGTGTATGCTTTAGTATCAGGTGTTAGTTTAAATACATTACTGCTATTTGTTTGCAAAATGTAAATTTCTTTTCTGAAATTAAAATAAGTATTTAAAAACAATCAATTACTATTTAGATTTACAGTTGGAATACAATTCCGCGTGTTCAGTACAAAGGGTAAGCCTACACTCATTTCTGCACTAAAAGGTTTAGAAATAAACACAGAGATAATAATAATTTTAAAAAATCCTTCAATTGCTATCCATTTTTGCAGTTGGAATATAACACCACATATTGTGTATGCCTTAGTATCAGGTGTTAGTTTAAATACATTACTGTTATTTGTTTGCAAAATGTAAATTTCTTTTCAGAAATTAAAATAAGTATTTAAAAGCAATCAATTAATTGCTATCTAGATTTGCAGTTGGAATACAATTCTGCGCGTTGCAGATATCCTGGTATGAAGTGTAAGTTTACATTCACTTCTGCACTGAAAGGTTTAGAAATGAGGACAGAGAAAATAATAATAAGAGAAATCCTTCAATTGTTATCCATTGTTGCAGTTGGAATATAACCCTGCACATAGTGTATGCCTTAGTATCAGATGTTAGTTTAAATACATTACTGCTATTTGTTTGCAAAATGTAAATTTCTTTTCTGAACCATCGGTTAAATTTACTGTTCAGTTTTTTTTCTTTACTAATTGTGTATTAATAAGAAATATAATTTTATAAAACCAGAGTTTGCTATAAACCATATGAAGGTTAATATTATCAAATGAATGGTTTAAATACAGTATATTTTAGTTATTATTACTGGAGTAATGTTTATTTATGTATTTATTTTTTTAAATGTCATTACCATACGGTGTGATAATTGTACCAGATTTTATTACTCCATACGAAACTGTGTTTCTTATTCATAGTTTCAAGATAAAATTTTTTCTACATGTTTTTTTTTTCAAAAATGTCATTACCATACAATGGGGTAATTTTACCAGAATTTGTTACTCGAAGCGAAATATTAGTACTTAGAAGAAAAAATAACTGCCGCATGAATCCAGAAAATTTTGAATGCAACAAAATAAAAAGTAGCCATTAAATGTGAAACTCTTTTAAAGTTATTATTAGATAAATTATTATTAAATTAAAAATTATTATTACTTAGAGTTAAATCATTTGCTCAATATGATTTGAGGAAATGCTTCGGTACAATAATAAGGATTTTAAAGGTCCAAATTATTTACAATTCTTTGAATTCGTTTGTTGCTGTTATAAAAACCTGAAAATATTTTTCATTCGCTTTGAAACGAGCTTTTGTTATTTTTACTTTTTTTCCTTCTAAACTAACATAATTACGATGCCTTCTTCCACAGCAATTTAAATTTTTGTAAACATATTACTGTTTTTATGAATTATACAGTTTCTTCATTTTGAAGGAAAAATTTTCATTTATCCTTACAGGAAATCAACTTGTTATAGAAAAATTAAGCTCACTCATTTGCCTAATAAAGAAAGTATATATCGTGCAATATATATGAATAAAGTGAATATTGCAAAAATAACATCCCAGAAACTGACATATAGTTTCAAAATTCACATCAGTTCTAAAATTTAAAACCTTCCTCAGAGTCGGGATTTTTTTGTGTTTTAACTCAGAGGAATGTTATTGATTATAAAACCGAAACTATAATAAGTATTTTTTATAACACTATTTGTGCTTTATTCACGCAAATCTGCTAAAATTTATTAGAAAACTATTCATATAGGTGGAATATTTTTTAATACAATTTAAAATTATTCATGGGATATGATACATAAAGTTTTTTATAGTGATAATATTTTTAATGTAATAATAATAATCTTTTTAGTAAAATAATTTTTGGGATATGATTAATAAGTCATAGTAACATGCACTATAGTTTCGGTCTAAAATCAAGAAAATTCTTCAGTGTCGGGACATTTCTGTGTTTTAACACTGAGGAATGTTATTGATTATATAACTGAATATATTATAAGTCTTTTTTTAACACTTTTAGTACTTTATTCACACTGTTATACTTTGTTCACACATGTCTCTTAAAATTTATTGGAAAATAATTTATACAAGAGCTAATAATTTTTATCACAATTTAAAATCCATCATGGGATGTGATATAAATAAGCTTTTATAATAATAATCTTTTTAATGTAATAAGCTTTTAAATCTAGAATATTTTTTAGGATATGATTAGTGAGTCACAGAAACACATGCACTATAGTTTCAGTTCTATAATCAAAAGCCTTCTTCAGTGTCTGGATATCTCTGCGTTTCAACCCGGACAAAGGTTCTTAATTATAGTACCGAAGCGATAAGTCTATGTGTGCTTTTAATATGATAATCTTTTTAACATAATAATCTTTTTAATTTATAATCTTTTTAATATAAAAATATTTTTAATGTAATAATAATAAGCTTTTAAATCTAAATTTTTTTAGGATATGATTAGTGAGTCACAGAAACACATGCACTATAGTTTCAGTTATATAATCAAAAGCCTTCTTCAGTGTCTAGATATCTCTGCGTTTCAACCCGGACAAAGGTTCTTAATTATAGTACCGAAGCGATAAGTCTATGTGTGCTTTTAATATGATAATCTTTTTAACATAATAATCTTTTTAATATATAATCTTTTTAATATAATAATATTTTTAATGTAATAATAATAAGCTTTTAAATCTAAATTTTTTTAGGATATGATTAGTGAGTCACAGAAACACATGCACTATAGTTTCAGTTCTATAATCAAAAGCCTTCTTCAGTGTCTAGATATCTCTGCGTTTCAACCCGGACAAAGGTTCTTAATTATTGTACCAAAACTACAAGTTTATTTGTGCTTTATTCACTTAATTTAGCATTATTCACACACGAATCTTCAAATCAACAATCGAGCTATTTATTTATTATTGAAATAATTTTTAACGCAATTTAAAATCATTCGTAAGATGCGATTAATTAGCTTTATAACATAAATACTATAAGTACGAAGAATTAAGTCACTTTTAAGGACAATAGTTATAAATTCATTGACATTATAAATCACATCAACAAAATAATTCATCCATTCTTTACTCTGGATTGCATTCTTAGAATGATTGTGGGATGAAAAGTGATAGTTTTAATTCCAAACAATTCTCGTGAAATAGTTAATGACTCGTAACATAAATGCAAGTGTTGAGTGAGTAGTTGTATTCCGATTTTCTCACTAGATGGCCCGATAAATCATGTACTATGACAGTTGAACAGAAATAGGAGGGAGTATATATACACCAAAGCTATAGAATGGAGTGTATATATATATCACGGAATAATGTTCGAATTCATTGACCGAAAAGTTAGAGCTTGGTGAATTTGTGTTTTAATACATTAATGGGTCATTGAGTACACGAAGTAAGGCTATTGATGCAAAAGCTCTTAACATAAGTTTTCACATAAGTTTGAAACTTATTTAAATAGATGGTATTGAGTATATTTTCAATTTCATGCAATATTTGAAGAAGTTCCATTAAAAAGATCATTTCATTACAAAAGTAAAATGAAAAGCTGTAATTTATTAGCATTTACTATTTGATTTTTTTTTTACCTTTTAACGGATTGCTCAAAGGAAAATTTTAAAAATACTACAAATTTTTTTAGAAATTAAAGTTTATTAAGATTATCATTTAATAAGATAACTATTTTATTAAGATTATTATTTTATTAAGATTATTATTTTATTAAGATTATTATTTTATTAAGATTACTATTTTTTTAAGGTTATTATTTTATTAAGATTATTATTTTATTAAGATTATTATTTTATTAAGATTATTATTTTACTAAGATTGTTATTTTATTAAAATTTATAATATTTTAAGTTTTTCTTACCCTTTAATAGATTGCTCAAAGGAAAATTTAAAAAATGCTACGAATTTCTTTAGAAATTAAAGTTTATTGAGATTATTATTTTATTAAGATCGTTATTTATCAAGATTTATACTCTTTTAAGTTTTTCTTACCCTTTAATAGATTGCTCAAAGGACAATTTTGAAAATGCTACGAATTTTTTTAGAAATTAAAGTTTATTAAGATTATTATTTTATTGAGATTATTATTTTATTAAGATTATTATTTTATTAAGTTATTATTTTATTAAGATTATTATTTTGTTAAGATTATTATTTCATTAAGATTATTATTTTATTAAAATTATTATTTTATTAAAATTATTATTTTTTTAAGATTATTATTTTATTAAGATCGTTATTTTATCAAGATTTATACTCTTTTAAGTTTTTCTTACCATTTAATAGATTGCTAAAAGGACAATTTTAAAAATGCTACGAATTTTTTTAGAAATTAAAGTTTATTAAGATTATTAATTTATTGAGATTATTATTTTATTAAGATTATTATTTTATTAAGATTATTATTTTATTAGGATTATTATTTTATTAAGATTATTATTTTTAAGATTATTATTTTATTAAGGTTATTATTTTATTAAGGTTATTATTTTGTTAAGATTATTATTTTATTAAGATTTATAATCTTTTAAGTTTTATTAACGACATCACGCACTAAGTGCATTGTTAGAAGGTGGCAAGAATTAACTTGCAGTTTAAAAAAAATAGGAAACCATATGGTTTATGATTTGAATTTGTTAAACCTGTTCTGTTAAAAAGCTCCGTGGTAACCAAATATGGACCAAACCAAAATTTGCCAGGAGTCTGATGAGATTATATACGGATAATGGCTCTCGAAATGAGGTAAGCCACCAGCGGAAATACAGTTTGATAAAATTACCGCACTGTATTTCCGATGCCATGTTCTAAGGTATTATAATGAAATTACGAAATTTTACCACATTTACCAAATTTAATCACATATTATAAAACCGTATTTTATTTAAATTACCGAAGCGCTTCGGTAAAAATAACCGAGCCTTTTGATGTTTCAATAGAGCTTAAAGTATGGTACATTTTATCATATCCAGTTAATTTTGATACATTTTTTTCAATGAAGAAAGTTGTTAAATATGTTTACTACTTTAATTTGTTTGCTAATTTAATTATTTCAAAATATGTAATACAGTAATTCTAATGGAAGGATTTTAATTTTATATTTTCATATTTTTTTTCGTATTATGCTTTGTAATTCAATTTTTTTTACAAATTTTCAAATTTGTTCAAAATTAAAAAATAAGGAACCATTTTTCGAAGCAATTTTCTCTTTGATATTGTGATTGATATCACTAATAACAGTAATATGACTGAAAAATTGCAACTAAGATTTTTAAAAAATTCGAAAATATATCATTAAATGAAGTTTAGAGAAATTCCAACTTTGATTTTTTCATAACTATCACTTCCATTGCTGTTCTATCTCCTAATTCATTTGAAATTCACAAATCTTATTTGACAAATCGGTGCTTTCAGGTTGGTAACTGATGTAATCAAAATAATTTCTACCTAATTATTTGTGGCTAAGAGAATTTTTATCGTTTATGAAGTATTAACTCTTTAAAGACCAAGTGGCCTGAAGAAGTCCGGACTACTTAACGACCGACTGGGGTCAGTGGGGAACTCTGAAGGGTGAATGGGTAGTAGTGATTGGGAGGGGATGAGCTGCTTGACAGTGATGTATAGGAACTCATCGAAAGTCAAAAGGAAGAGGTTTGCGAACTTCACGCTTTATTCAGAAACACTTCCCCCTGTGGTTTTAGGGAAACACAAAATCCTCTTAATTTGTAACAGATTTGTTTGTTGTTTGAACTGGACCATTTTATTCATTTATTAAAAATTCGGGAATGGCGTTCTTTTGGGAATTTATTTTTGAAATATCAGAGTCCATTAAAACAAATATCTTTTTAATAAAATTGTAAGCTTACTGTTGACTACCAAACGTTAATTTTTTGTATAATTACAAATACACTATCATAAATACCGAAATTACTGAAAAAAATTTGAATAAAGCCAACATTGTATAATGCTTTCTGTTAATCACTGATATTTTAATGATAATGTTATCATTAAAATAGTGTCATTAAAATATCATTAAACCCGTTCATGGAAATTTTGATCCCTGAATAAAATAAAAAAAGGTTACTATTTTTATCATTTAATAAACTTTTTATAGGTATTTTGTTATCAAATATTTTATTTATTTCCATTTTGTTCTCCATTAACCTGTTTGGTATTTTTCAGTAATCAATTTTATTACAGTGTGCTTTTCATTAGTGAATGTTAGACGATAGATAAAATAATTTAAAATACATTAAATTAATAATATATCTTTTAAACTTGAGCTAGTGCAGATATTTTAGGCTTTGTTTTACTTCAACAAAAAAAATTTTAAATCTTAAAATTCTTATTAAAATTTCTATTTAATGCTTTATTAAAGAAAACTAAATTCCATTATATCTAAATTTATGATTATACATAATTTTAAATACTATACAAATATTTAAAAAAAAATAATCCAGCTTTTTTTTTCTAAATTTTTTTTACATTGTATTATATAATTTCGGTATAGTAATTTCGTTCTTTTTGGTATTAATTTCCTATCAATTAATATATAAATTATCTTTAAGGATAATAAGTTATATAAAATTATTGTTTAAAGGAAATTGCTTTCACACATAAAGGATTTTTATAAATGTCATCTCACTTATATGTAAGCAGTTTTGATAATGCAGTTTTTGTATATAAGTAATTCAATAAGTATAGTCAAACAATGTCGCAGATCTTTCTGAATGAAATGGTTTTTCTGATTTCTCCTGTAAGGTTTTTAGGTAATTGTTATGAAATAGCTTATTAAATTTGAATACATTTTCTTTACGCAGCAAGTTATATATTCTAATTGTAAACCAGAGCTTTTTAATCATTATTTACTTTTTCACTGCAATTACAATTTCCAAATCAGCTTAAAATTAAGTTTATTGTTTTGTTTATTGTTTTAATTTGGTCCTTTATAGCAAAACATGACTAATGCAAAGTTATTAAATGACATTGCTGATATGAATTTAATTTAATTGAATAATCTTATAGTAAGTCTTATAATAAATAAATAAATTTGTATAAAATAAATTTGTGTCCTGCATCAGATAGCAGCAAAAAACATCCCGATTAAAAATTTATCTTCAAGTCACGATACATAATAGTATCTGTTATCTGGATTTTTTTAATGGTGTAATTTTAATTGCTATTCACTCATTTAAATACTTAAGTCAGTTTGCTAGATACATTAGTTGACTTAAAAATTGAGCAAATTACATTAACTATTTTAATAATTATAATAATAATAATATATATATATACAGGGGAAAATGTCAAAATGAATAGATTTATAAGAGAAAAGTTTTATAGTGAACCTTTTAAATCATTTGTTGCTAAAAACGAGTTTAAATGCAACAAATTGAAGATTTCCAAAAAAAAGAAAAAAAATCATCAGTCAGTACAATTGCTGAAAGCGATTTTCCTTGATCACCGTACGGGGAAAGGATAGTAAATCCAGTTCTTTTGTGACAAAGCCGAAAAGGGAAGCTAATAGGTAGGCATTGACAATAGCAACTTATCTTCTTTGAAAAATACTTGGAATCTATTTCCATTCACTAAACGCCGCATCTATTTGCAGTACCATTTGGTAGTACTCTCATATGATTAGTAGGTAAAGTCTGTAAATGAGTGCAGGTGGTTAAATAGAATTGACAATACGCTCATTTGTAATGCTAAATCTAACCCCATCAATAGTTTATTCAAATAAATAAATTATTTAATTTAATAGTAATTTTAAAAGTTAATCTCTATTTAAAGAAAATAAAAATTAACCCACCAGCTAAAAAGAACCATACCTTATTTTAAACGTTAATTTTCGAGTTTGATTTGATACTCTTCTGAAAGCAGTATTATTATTGAATTCTAAGAACAGTATTATTATTGCTGAATTAATAGATATTTATTTGTTTATAAAAGGAATTTGTTTATAAAAGAAAAGTTTATAAAGGAAGTTTTGTAGCTACATATGAATTTCATATTATAAAGAACTGTTTAAGTATTTTTTTTTTCTTGTTTTAATATGTTTCAGACATTTTATGTTGAGCAAAATATAGCTTTGAAGGTGTAGCATATTTATTGATAAAACTAGACATCATTCAAAATAATTCAGACTGGTTCAGATTCATATATTTCATTTATATGCATTTCAAAGAAAATATTTTATCCATACTATTAAATAATACCAAAGATACCATCTATTAATTTCTAAGAGAAATCTAGGCTTCTTAATTATTTAAAAATATATAGATTTTTACCCCTTTGATGAGTATGATATAAAGAGAAATAGCTAACATACTTCCATTTTCATTACGCGAAACGGATAAACTTCTAAATTAATATAAATGGAGGAACTCATTCTTTTTTAAATTAAATGCATATATTAAAATAATTGTGAAAAGAAATTTTTCTATTTAAGTAAATTTTTTTGTCTAACAATATTATTTGTTTCCGCTGCAGGCTTAATTTGCTTGATCAATGAATTAAAATATTTCATTTAAATAGTACTAACTCTGTATAGAATGACACAAAAATCTGTAATTAATAAAAAAAATTAATTTGAAAAGTAATCCATCTTTTTTAGTTAATTTCTTACTATTTCAAACAATCGATAAAAATTTAAATTACTACACAATATTTGGTTAACGTTACAATATTCCTCATTCAAAATTGCTGTCATAATCTCATTAGCTCTAATAATACGAAGTAGAGTCGTTGTGGCCCAGGTTACAGATCATTCGCCTTCCAATGAGGTATACCAAGTTCGAATTCTATAGCGATGGCTAGTCGACGCGAATTTCGCATCCGGCTCGCATTGACCACAGTGCTGATAACCACAGTGGTAAACGGATCATGACTTAGAGTCCCCCGCAATCAGGCTAACCTTAGGATGTTTTCGCGGTTTCCCTTACCATGTGACGCACATAGGGATCAGTTCCCTTCAAATAGTTCTCCACAAAGGCAAACTTGATCCAGGAGTTCCCTTGTCTTCTGGATTGGATATAAAATTGTAAGGCTACGGAGCTGAACATTACTTGTCGTAAGCCCAAAATTGGTCGGCTGTTCAACGACGATAAGAAAATAACATGATGTGCAAGTTAAAATATTAAATTTAAAAAACTTATGGGGAAAGTACTGAATGCAAAGTCTTTGTGCTAATATTTGTTTTAAATTATTTGTAAATGAAATTTGTTATTTACCTTTATTAAATATTGAACTATGGAAGTAAATATTAAAGTTTCATTAAAAAATACTTAAAACTAGTGACTAACTTAACTTGTAAATTTTTTCTCGTTTATAGTTTTGCTTAGTTATTTTATACTATTTTCTTAATTTTGTTTACACTATGGTGCTAAAAGATAATTGCATTTAAATAATTGAATATTACACGTTGAAACGAGGAGATTTTGAGTTGAATTTAATGCAGGGTTTACTGACACAAGTTCAGAGAAAAGATATGCTGTGCCTAACAAACGGTTTTAAAACAAATCAAAAGGTAAAATGCGCGCTACAAATTTCTCTAACTAAAATGCATAGTAATTGATATAATAGTATAATACAAAATAGGTGCATCAAGAAGATTTCGAAAAATTTATTTACTATGAAATATCAAAATTTGTAAACAAAATAAATTTCACGGGAATTTATATAGTTCTTAAAAACAGGAAGAAAATTTAGTCAATAATTATTTTTGTAAGTCATTATATAACACATTTGCTAAATAATCAAGGATAGATTATCTTTGCATAGCACTCAATAATTAGGACTTAAGTTGGTGGGTTACTAAGGCTCCCTTTGTCCCTTTCAAAGAAACGCTTTCAGCTAAACAGGTGCAATGCATAGAAAGGATATTTTACTTTTCATTCTTCTTTTGAAAACACCAGAATTTTAAATTGTTTTGTACAGGGAGGTGTTAAAGAAATAGCTAACCTTTCCTTGTAGTGGGGAAAGAAAGCTTTTCTTATCTCAACTACAATAGTTCTGCTTCAGAAAAAGCTAAAAAAAAAGAAGAAAAAAAAAATATTTTCTTCGATAAATAGCCAATTTATCCTTTTAATTCTTTTTCCTTGATTATATGTTTATGTATAAATTCTTTTCCTTTGCATTTATATAAGGGTTTTCATAGGGATCGCTATTTCCCTGATTCTAGTACACAGTAAAAGGATTATGCATGATTTCTTAATTCAAACTTGTGTTAGCCTTTTGTTAAATAGTAAAATGGGTAATCATTGTGTAATCATGTTGCTTTTTTTCGGTATTTTGGGGTTTGCAGAAAAAAAGGGGGGGGGGATAACCAGCTGATAGTCGGCTGAAGAAAAAATATGCTAATTTTTATTAAGGATAAAAAGAAACCTAAGAATGTGATACCCTTTCAAATCATTAGGCAGGTGAAAAGGAGTCTGAATACAATAAATTGAAGATTTCAAAGGAGTATTCATTCAAAGATGAGCATAGATCAAATAGATCCTGTCAAAAAGTGGGACTAATGCCCTTCCCTTTTGTGACTAAACTGAGAGGTTGAACTGAGATTGCCAATTGAATAATCGAACAAAACTATCTTGTTTGCGCAAAATTGTTTGTAATTCTTTTATTACCTAACTGCAAATCCAATGTTAACAAATTTAATTTGCACTCAGTTGCTAATATCCAATTTGGAAATGTAATTGTAATTTATTTTAACTGTTAAATTGTAATTCAAACTAAAAATAATTTTTTTCCCATGTCATTTTGATGCATTATTGCTCTTTTACTTATAGTTCAATGTGCAGAAATACCTTTTACGTGATATTTCTGCACATTGAACTAGGTATTATTCGAAATAAATATGAAAATAAAGTTTCACTGCAACAGAGAAACTTTTTGTTCATTAATAAATTTAGTTAAGCAAAGTTTCAATAAATAAAAATGTGCTTGTATGAATTTAAAAAGAAAGGATTTTTAAAGTGTTTAAAATTATGCTTGGAAGATGCATACTTTACTTTTACGATGGTTTATCTGCATCTTTAAATGTGAGAGAAAAAAAATTAAAAGAAAAAAAAATTAAAAAAAAAAAAAAAAAAAAAAAAAACTAAAAATTAATGATAATAATAATAAAAATAAAAATTTTTTAAACTTATGAGTTTGAAGATTTAAAAATATTTAATTATGCTTTCTTTTTATCCAACGAAATTAATTAATGAAATTATGTTATAATTAAAATAAAATATATCACTGCAATTGCAGCCTCTATTAATTTTAATAATAAAATAATTTCCTTTTAAAAAATTCATAGTTAAAAGGGAAAAAGATAATTTTCCACATTTTTTTTTTGATAGAAAAGATTTTACAAATGAAATATTTTTTGTCCATCTGAACCAAACTGATCCCATTTTACTTACAGAGCTAAAGTGTGCCTACAAGACCACTAAAGTGTACGTTCAAATGAAAATAAATAAATACTGAATGAAGACAGGTACAGATAAATTGTAGAAACTTGATGTTGACAACCGACTTGATGTTGGAGAAAACAGATGAAGTTAAATAAATAAAATTAAAAAAAGATATCCGATAAGTCAGACATAAGATGTAATTTCCGTTGTTACTAAAGAAAACACATTTGTATATATGCTAAAAAATTTTCTTTACAATAAATTGAAAAGAAATGAATTAATTTTTTACCATATCCCATAAGCATTTGCTTTTTCCTTCAAAATTTACCTTAAAAAAATTCAATTTTTCCTAAAACTCAAATTTTTCAATTTGCAAGTTTTTAACAGTATTTTAAGAACCAGTTCCAGCTTCTCTTCTTGCAGTTACACCCAAATAACGTTTTGAAAGCAGCATTTGAAAGTTATCTGTTATTTTTCCAAGTATTCAATTAAATCAGAAAAATAGCTCAAGGAAATATTTCTCTAATAATTAATGCAAAAACATTTCCATGATCAAACTTCAATATTATTTGAACTTTATTTGACTCATAAAGTTAAAAAAAAAAAAGCGTGAATTTAGTTAATATTAACTGAAACAAAAAATAACTAAAAAAATTGTTCTTGCTACTGAATTTTCGACACATTTTCAAGAGGATTTTTTTCTTCTATTTTTGCATGATATAGGCATTAGAAGATAATCTGTTTTAAGAAAAAATAACCCCAAATTTAAAAAATAAATAAAATAACAAAAAATTTATGTATAAATAAAAGGAAGATATGGAGAAAAAAAATCTGATTATTTACTTAATTCCTGCTTTTGAATATTTAACCAGAAAAACGTTCCAAGGGGAAAAAATAAGCAAGCCGATTGTCAGTTTGAATGCCATGAAGTTTCACTGACAAGTAGAGCACGCCTTTGATTTATTAGTGACGTGGGGGAGCAAATGACCTGCTGAGAAGCAAATGACTAAAGAGAACCCCCAACAAAGAGGGTGAGTTCATTTGTGAATTTTCTCTTCTGAAAAACTGCGGATGTTAACGGTGGTAAAATTTCCACTGCTTCGGTCTTTAAAGAGTTAAAGATGTAATGAAAAATTAAAATGCTTTTCATTCAAATGGGAAAAAAATTAAAAAATTAAAATTTACTAGCTGCTGCCTGAAACCAAAAACGTTGTATCGATTAGAGAAAAGTAAAAAAAGTTATAAAAATAATAAAATAATTAAAATCTTTGGTGGTTTTTTTAGGGTTACCGTCTCTTGCAAGTTCTTAAATATTTAAAATCGTATCATAAATTGGAGTAGGCAAACTAATCGTAAATCAAATGTAATAAATTAAAAAGAAAATCGCTAAGTTAACTAATTTTGCAAAATTTTTAAAAAAATCTCCGAGAAAAGTTTGTAGGCATGCTATTGCATAATTTTTATTGCGTTACTTAACAAAAAATATCCTTGTCAAAGAAAAATTTTAAAAAAATAAGTAAATAAAAAAATATGATACGAAATAAGCAAAAAATATTAAAATAAACACAATACTGAATAAACGAAAAGCCATAATAAATAAATTAATTAATACAAAATATGACTATAAACATAATAATTTAACATTAAATAAATATATAAAACATATAAAACAAACATATGTTTTACAGATATGTGTTTATAAAACCTTTTGTTGAAAAAACATCTATTCCAAAACTATTTTCTAGTTAAATTTTATAAGTAAATATACCAAACACGAGCTGTACATACAAGTAACTTTGCAGAAAAAAAAATTATAAAATATAATAAAAATAAAAACACAATACCTAATAAATGAAAGGTACAAATAAATAAGTAAAATATGAAAAATTAATGAAAATTCAAAAATAAAGAAAATACTTAATAAATAGAATGCAACTAAATAACTGTATGAAACTAAAATATGTTAATTTTGTTTCACTAAAAACCCCTTGTAGAAAAAATAAATCCACCCCAATTCTAAACTCAGGCAAAAAAAAAAAAATTTAAAAATGACTTCATATGTAAATAAGCCATCCACGTGTTGTACATATAAATAATTAAAAATTTGCAATAGTTTGCTCCAACTCCAAGTTCTGATCATATACTAAAGGATGATACATTTTCAATTTCGACTAAAACGGAACATTCCTCTCCTCTTTAAAATACCAAGCATACTTGTAACTGCAATTATTCTAAGCGATTACAATACTAAGATATAATTTCTCTGAAATCTTTAACTATAGCTCACTTTGAGTTAAATTGAATTTGTCCCGTTAAATGTCCAACATTTATCTCCTTCATATATGCAAAGCAAATGTTAAGTACCTCACAATATCTATCCGAATATCTTACGATACAAGTGACTTTGCTCGCCTTACAATCTGCTCTTAGCATTGCATTCCAAACTAATATTAATATCGAAGGGATAAATTTAGGGGAGCAACCTTATAGGAATATATGTTTCCATGGTTCTCATATCTCAAAATCCCTTAGGGCACTTACTACTGAATTTGAGCCGAATTTGAGCCAACCATTCAAAATGTACGCTTGCGTGCACTAGGGCATGCGTGAGCAACAATCCAAGTGTTATCTGATTTTGACGGCAACTGTCCTCAAATGAGGAATGGGAATTTTAGCGAATTTCCAGAGTTGAATGCATGACTCAGAAGACACGTGACAACTACGATTCGGGTGTTTGGTTATTCGTCCACCCCTCTTGTAGAGAAAAGAAGTCACGAAAGCCCTTCTTGCCTGTTGATTCGTCATTTTGTTCACAGTTTTTGTTTTGTTAGGGGAGGGTTTTATAAAGGGAAATCGTAATTCATTTTCTAATTGAAAATGCACAAAATTGTAACTAAACATTTTTGAAATGAAATTTGAAGTGATTATTTTTCTTTCAATTCAATTTTTCTCTTTTCTCCAATGCAAAATTAATTTATTTATTTAATTAATTTTTAATTAATTTTAATTTTTAATTAATTTTAATTTTTAATCAATTTTAATTTTTAATTAATTTTTAATTAATTTTAATTTTTAATTAATTTTAATTTTTAATTAATTTCAATTTATCAATTTAATACAAAATTAATTTATTAATTTATTAAAGCAATACTTAATTGAGGAATTTTTTAACAATAACATTATAATCAAAGTTCATTGTTGATTGAGTACTTAAAATTTATTATTAATTTAAATAATGATGCAATTCACAAGAGTTTTCAGTTTAATGAATATTATTTATTTATTATTTTTCATAGAGTGATAATATGTATTATTATTTGAAAGGATTACTTAAATTAATATTTCTTCCCCTAATAATTTAATTTCAAATTTTACTTTATTTTTTTCCGACCAGCAAATCTATGAAAGAGGACAATGACAAATATACTGCAATTAACCTCGAACTTCCATCAGACAATCAAACTGGCTTTGAAGTCTTTGACTGTCTTTCTAACTAGTGATTCGACAGATTTAGATAGCGTTTCTATTTTTGCCTCGCTTAAATACTCATTTATTACAATTAAAGTTATAATAATTTGACTTTCTTTTTGAAGATGAATATATATCAAAGGCGGTGGTTACAGAACTCTCTTTTGTTATATTATGGACTGCAAGTAATTAAAAGTTTATTTAAATTATATCAAAATTGCAGCTACGTGCAGTTTGAAAAACATGCATACAAAAACATTTCATAATCTGCATAAATTTTAAAAGCATAACACAGAAAAAATTCTTTTAAAATCTTCAAATATATCCCGCCTTTATCAAAAGCCTCAACACAACCATAATTTTCAAGAAATTTTCAAACAGAAGCTTGGGTAGCATTGATGGTTTGTAGGTAAGGTTACGATAAAAAAACACTTATTTGAGCAATGGAACAATAGAAACAATAGAAAACAATAGAACAATAGAAACTAAAAAATAAAAAAGTACAATAGAAAAATAGAAACTAAACAATAAAAAAGTACAATAAAACAATAGAAACTAAACAGTAAAAAAAGTACAATGGAACAATAGAAAAAGGTGTACCTGGGCAAAAAAGCATAAAAAATTGACTACAGGACAATGGATCTCCTTGAGCAAAAAATCGAAGTTTAAGCTTTTTGATTCCAATCGGAGTAGCCACCGTAGTCTCCACATCTGATCGAACTCTTGTGCGATGAACAAGAAAGGGATATCCGAAAGCAACTGCCAATAAACACAAAAGATATCGTCAAAGTTGCTGGAATCAAATACATTGCTAAACTTTGGTTAAGTTGACCAAATGAATGCCTCAAATGCATATCAAGGCCAAGGGTGGGCTCTTCGATAAATGCAAACTTCTTCAATAATTCTGTATAAATAAAAAAACACAAATTATGTATTTTTGTTTCACTCTATAATATTGGGGACGTTGTAGCCCAGTGGTTAGAGAATCAGACTCCTGTTCGGAGGGACTGGGGTTCGAACCTCGACTCCGCAAAGACCCATTGAGTGCATGCAATCTACATGCTCGTAAACTCTGTGGAATCGAACGTCCTATGGAAGGTCGCTGAGTAGTACTATGGTTACAAGGATCTGATTAAATTTTCCTTCCCCTTCAGACCTATGACTAAATTAAGGAGATGGCCTTACGATTGAGTGGTGCATCCATCTGTCCGTAGGTTTCTGAGCTAAGACGGAATTTCACCCTTGTGGTGCTCTCTTGTTCAACGAAAGGAGCATCTTCCTAACTTAATACACAAATTTTCAATTGACTGGTACAAGTGTCTTTAGAAACCGAACAATGTTATTTTGAAAACGAGAGCAATAAATCTCATTTTGGATTGATACGGTATTTTTTGAAATTTTTAGAAAACCAGGCTTTTGACAAGGGCGGTCTATAAAAATTTAAATCAGATTCGTTTGTATATTTAAAAGAAAGGATCTATATAACGATCCAAACGATTTAAAAAAATAAAAAAAAAACAAGTTGTAATTAATGAGATAAAAGCAATTATTTAATATCGTGTTAAAGACGTAATATTCATTTCGACAAGAACATTTTGTTCTTTTATTTTCATATCAATAAATCTTATCATCAGCTAAAATTATACTTTTAGCTATCCAAAATGAGAATTTTTCAGTTGACTCCCAAACGAAATAAACTTTTTAAAAAACTCATTCTGCACTTTCATTTGAAACTTCAATCGACTATAACTACGCGAACGCATTACCAATGTTAAAAATTCTCAAGTTAAAAAGGAAAAATATAGCTATTTCAAAAATACTTAAACATATTTCAAACGATTTTTTTCTTTGTTCATTTTTTCCAGAATGTTCTATGTCATAAATATCCGGTGTAGAAGACCAAAGAATACATTTAAATAAAAATTGCTTTTCCTTTTGGTTCCACTTGCAAATAGCTGTTTGCATTTGTATATTGATAATCGAAGGCCGGCGAAAGAAAATTTGCAATATCAATTTCCTTTTGTGCACGTAGAATAATGATGCAAAGGAAGTAAAACTCAAGAGGATACGTTCTTTTTATAAACTTAAGAATATATTTACATTTCTTAAAAATACTGGTTGGAGGAATACGTAACCTGGAATTAAAATTTGGAAAGTAAAAAAGAAAGGTAAGTTGTTACGGGACTGGGGTTACTAAATCTGTTGCAAATAAATAGGTACTATTCTCAAATGTTTGTTTACAAAAATGTAAGATACTTTGATATTGATTGTAAATTCAATCGATGGCTTTTCGTAATGTATCTGATTCTTAAAATTGTTTATTTTATATATTTATTTATTTATTTATTGAAAAAATTCTTACGCGCTGAAATAAAGGAACAGAATAAAGACGGACACCAAATATTTTTTGTCAAAGGAATTTATTTTATGGAAATTAGTATTTATCAAACCATATTTTTACAGCATATATCCTATAACAAAAGAAAACTCAAAACAAATTATTTTCTTAGTTAAATATTGAATACTGATTATTATATACGCGATCTTAATTATTTTTATTCAAAGAGTGCACGTGAGTTTTTTCACATATATTTTGTATAAATCATTTATTAAAAATTCTTTTCCTCTGAACTTTATGTTTATGAATGATAATACGTAATATAGTTTGATGTTTTACTTTATTTTATTAAATTACTAAATAAGAAATCCCCCATCAAATTACGGTACGAAGTACTGACATTCAGGGTGTCGGTACTTTTTAACGGAACATGTTACGAAACAAAAGGTCTGATATACCGTAATTTTCACTGCAATAATAACCGTAAAATCACTGAATCACTCTAATTAAATAAATATTACGGTAATAATAGCCGTAAAATCACTGAATCACTCTAATTAAATAAATATTACTGTAAAAATTACGGTAAAAATAGATTTTACGCTCTTACAAAAATTTAAGGTGAATTTGAAATTTATTTGAGGTTTTACGGTTGATTTGAGGTTTATTTGTTGACTTCATAAACAACCTTAAAAAATTAACCTCTCAAGGCTTCCATTTAAGGAGTAGGAAGTTGTTTTATTTATACTTAAAATTGTGTTGATTGAAATCAACCAGGGTAGAAAGCTTGTTTTTGGGGTGTATGCGTTATTTTTTCTACACTTCAAACAAATACGTATCTTTGAGGTATGAATAATTTCATCTGATTTCAACTTAAAGTATTGCTGAGCTACATATGAAGTTGATTTTATGATATGCAAAAGAGGTTGAAATTGTGGTTCATTGATGAGGATAATTTTGGTGCAAAACAAAACCTTATTTTCCACCTCAGGTGTATTTTTTACACTAGTCAACCACAAAGCAACCTTAAAAACACCTTATTTTTTTGTACGGGAGTAAAAAGGAATTTTACGGATCATGCACCGAAATTGCCTGTACTTTACATAGTAATTTGATCCAGAATTTTTGACTGTGTACTTTAATAAATATAATTTCAATCAACGAAAATTTCTTTAAATACAATTGCATGGACATGTTTTTTTCTATTAAAATATAAAATTCCACAACTTTTTAAAGATTTTTAATAGCCAATATATAATAGTTAACAGCCAAACCAAATATATTTTGCCATACCTCTGAAACCATTAATGCTATTAAATGATTATCCAATGATAAATTCATTTTATTGTTATTTATTTTGTTGTGTATTTTAATGTAATTATAATTGCAAAATTTACATTGAACTTTGTGTTTTCAAAGTTTGGCGTATATTTTTAGCAATTAAATTTTTCTCATAGCATACCCTACAACAACATAAAGTAAAAGAGGGGAAAAAATGTAAAAGTAGAAAGATCTTGTCAAAATAAAAATGAATAAATTAAAATCGAAATAAAAATAAATATATATATTCCATTTCCTTGGAATGCTGTTAGATTTGAGTCAAATGAAAAAGATTCAGATGAAAAACATAAAAAGAATAAAAAACGCTCTCCAATTCCAAACAGGGAACTAAATTAACTTCTCTTTCAGAGTTACGAAATTTTAAACTCTCTTCGCAAGGAAAAGAAATATTTTCATAAAATATTTTAATAAATGTTAGGAAAGGTTGAAGAAAAATGTACATTTTAACATTCTTCAAAGAGATTTCCGGAAAAACAAATATTTAACTTTTTAACTATCGTTTTCATAAGAATAATGCAGTTTCCAAAAATATACAGAACTTCTTTACTGGACACAACATCAAATACGCAGACTTACCATAAGCATTAAATCAGAAAAAAACTCTTATTTATTAAAGTAAAAGACTTGGCTTTCAATTTGAAATAGACATGAAAATGTTTTAAAGCCACAATATAATACTATTGTAAGAAAGTCTAAAGTAATCTAAAAGTCTAAAGTCTAAAGTCGATCTAAAGTAATTAGACAAAACTCATTTTTAGTCTAAATATTCTTTCTATTTTATTTCTTATTATTATTAACTTAAATTCTGAGATTAATTCTCAATCGACCTGAATACATTCTCGGCACAGGTATACAAAAAAAAATTTTGACTATGGAGAGATTACATTAGTTTCACCCAATCTCTGCACCACACTCCAAAACTACGCCTAAACATTTCTCCCTCTGAAAACACCACTGACTCATTCACACTGTTAGAAATTTTGGAAGTCATTAGACCATAATATCGTTCAAATTTGCTACAACCTCTATCTCAGAGATAAAACTCTCACTTTTGACGATTCAGAAATCCTTGAGCAGTATTTCATTACTTTTGAGAATCATTTCGTCAGGAAATCCCGTGATTTATGACGAAACTCGCACTCTCAAGTATATGACGAAAATGTTTTCTCAACTGAAAACCTCATCTTTAGTGCATTGTGGGAGGCTGTTAACTAGAATGACGAAACTGGAATGAAGAATAGACGAATGAAAATAAAGTGACAATACGATTCGACCGGGGTATGGTGATCAAGGAGTTGGCCTCGTATCAGGAAGTTCCCGGGGTCAAATCTCGTTCCGGGCATGGGTGTAATTTATCTCTGTGCACTATCTGTCCTTGATGTGTTGTGGCACCTATACGGTGCCTACGTAAAAGTGATTATTAGAGAAGTTAAGTGCATTAAAACGCATCGAGTTTTTCTTATTCTTTATTTCTTTCTTTATTTATTTATTTATTTCAATTCATTTATTTATTTATCATTTTTTGGGGAAAAAATAAAATGACAAAATATTTCTTCAATTTTAACGAAATTCGTTTCTTCGAAGAAATGACAATAGTTATTTCGTCATTTTGACGAATTTTTTTTTCGGAACATAAACCAGGAAACGGTTTCATCGAAAAGCGAAGAAAGTTCCACGATATTTAAGTATCCATTCTTTGATATGGTCTTTCATAAGTTGAACCATATTATCGTATTTCTTTAATTTAATTACTCGATACTATAGTTCACCTTGAAAAAGTACATAGTTTTATCTTATGCCTAATTAATGTTTCAGTTAAGTTCCAACGAATTATGGCTTAAAGTTCCGAATCAATTTTTCAACCATTTTTCTGATAGTGAAAATTAAATAAATTTTTCAACCATTTTTCTGATAGTGAAAATTAAATCAATTTTTCTGATAGTGAGTACACTTAAATATTACAAATAATGATCGTTTCTTACCATAAGTATGGTTTACTATGTAGAT
This sequence comes from Parasteatoda tepidariorum, assembly GCF_982258835.1. Taxonomy (NCBI): domain Eukaryota; kingdom Metazoa; phylum Arthropoda; class Arachnida; order Araneae; family Theridiidae; genus Parasteatoda; species Parasteatoda tepidariorum. The sequence goes on from NC_141766.1 coordinate 30,259,997, forward strand.
TTCTGTGTTGGCAGAATTTAAAACAAATATAAGATAAAATTCTCCTTATATATCATTATTCTCTTAAGGCGGAAGCAAAAATCTCTGGTCAATAAATATTTTCCATTGTTTTTTTAGCATTTTTCTGTTTATAGATAAAACTTTAAAAATATGCATAATTTTTTTCAAAAAAAATCATATAAAAAATCTACGCTGTATTGAAAGCATAATGCTATGGTGGAAAAAAAAATATTTTTGTTTTCATTTTTTATTGTCATCAAAATTAAATGCGCAATATACTTGAAAGGAGACTTTTGCACGCCACTCTATATCATAGACAAATTAAAACCACTTAATTAGTCTACGACAAATGCATGTCTGGTTGAATGCCTATCTGGTTAAAGACAGCATGGAATTAGGCCATCGAAGCTTTTGTGTCTTTAGCCCCTAGGTCTCAAAATTAAGTTTTTTTTATAATATTTAATTGTACAATTTTTTATTAAGTGCATAAATATGTATTTAAATGCATAAATATGTAAAGCTACGTGAAAAAGCCCAAATAAAGCCATTGTCTCTGATATATTTTTCATTTTCCAGCATGTGTTACTTTGTGTTCTCATTTAAATTATAAATTAGTTTTGTTTTCATTTTCTAATGTCATCAAATTAAATGTGCAATATGCTTGAAAGGAGACTTTAGCACTCCACTCTATGTCATAGACCATTCAAAACCATTTTGTACACAAAATGTATATCTGGTTAATTTTTTGTGAAATTTTGTTCAGCTCCTAAATCTCAAGATTAATTCCTTTATAATATTCTATAAATTTTTTATTAAAATATTAAATGCAGAAATGTGTAAAGCAAAACTGAGTAAATAAAGCACACATAATGCCGTTGTTTGTGCTATATTTTCTGTTTACGTGCCTTTACTTGTGCTTTATTTACTTTGTTTTGCTTTATTCATTTAAAGAAAAAAGTATACCCTTTCGTGATTTTCTTCTAGTATAGTTTTCCCTTTATTTTTAAACATGTGTTACTCTGTTTTCTCATTTATAAAATACAACAAAGCTCCAGTTTTGAAGTCTGAACTATATCCACTGACCGGAAACACTATGAAATATTCAACGGCATTAGGATGATAGAATCCACTTCTTCAAATCTCCTCTCTATAAGCAAGGATCGAATTGTTAAGCTAAAAATCAAATTCTGAATTCAAAACTCTGTTTCTGTTCTAAAGAAACTTCCGCTCTCAAGAAACCAAAGACAATGAACCGAGAAACAGAAGAAGACAATGAACCAAGTACAAAGAAGTCTTTTTACACTTTCGATCTACGGGCTTTTCAAATATCCAATGATATTCTTTAAGAAAAGCTAATTGAGTATTCTGGAAAGAGAACTGCTAAGTATGGCGAATACTCATCTTAGTTGATCAGAGTTAGCCGACTAGTTAACAAGTAATTGTTGTTAATCGGCAAATGCGTTTAGTGGCGCAAAAAGCCGATCGATGCCTCCAAAGTAATGAAGCGTAAAGTGGACTTACGCTTCAGAAACGACAACTACAGCAAATAAAGAAAGTCAGAGGCCTTCTTGCGCCCGTCCTTGGACATTCTTTCCCTTTTAAGTGTATTTCTTTTTCCTATAGGATTGTTCCTAGATGAAGCGAAACGGGTCTATACCGTTTCTTGTTTGAATGATTTTTCTAAGATTGCGGGACACTTTTTCTTTAACGAAAAAACATATTCTAAAGAATTTGTTTATTATGTTGTTAGTAAAGGTAAATGACATATATTTTAAGAATAGAAAAAGATAGTTATAACGACAATTCATAATAACAAATGGAATAGTCGTTAAAAAGAGCTTGTCGTTATAAGCAAAATACACGTACTTAATGTCTATATATTCCAAAGAATTGGCTTATTATGTTGTTAGTAATATATTTTAAGTATAGAAAAAGTTAGTTATAACGACAACTCGTAATAATAGATGGAATTGTCGGTATAGCGAGAATATCGTTATAAACAAATACACGTACTTCAGTCTATTCTAAGACATTATTTTTTCCTTTTTAACTGTGTCGCTTTTTTTCTACAATTATTACCATATAAAATAAAGCAGCTGCATACCGTTTCTTGTTTGAATGATTTCTCTAAGATTGCGGGCCACTTTTTCTTTCACGAAAAAACATATTCTAAAGAATTTGTTTATCTTGTTGTTAGTAAAGGTAAGATAGGTGGAACTCCGACCCACGCCAGGGGGGTATACGGAGATAAAAGTTAAATTATTACATTAAAAAATATCTCCAAAAACTAAAATTACATTAAAATTTTGCCAAATGACAGTAGTGGTGATCAGTTAAAAGTGGATTAACTATAACATTTGACAGTTAAAAGCATGTCTTAAAGGCAATGAAATCCAATAGCGCCGGTGTAAATATCGAGAATTAAATGATTATAATAAAAAGGAAACAAGAAATAAAAAAAATCTCAAAACTAAAATCAATGAAAACTAAAAGTCCTAAGTGTAAATGTCTAAAAGTAAAAGTCTGACTAGAAGTCGATGCAGTCTAAAATCAAAAGTAGATAAAATTTCAAAATGTAAGGCTAAAAGTTGATTAGTATAAATTAACAATGGCATGCTCTATTGTTGGTTCATGACTGGGGTCAGTTGATCTGGGGATAAAATGTCCTCGTTACTAAAGGTAAATGACATATATTTTAAGAATCAAAAAAGTTAATTAGAATGATAATTCGTAATAACAGATGGAAATGTCATTATAACGAGAATGTCGTTATAAGCAAATACACGCACTTAATGACTATTCTAAGACATTATTTTTTCCTTTTTAACTGAGTCGTTTTCTTCTACGATTATTACCATATAAATGAAACAGCTGCATACCGTTTCTAGTTTGAATAAGTTTTCAAAGATTGCAGCTTACTTTTTTTTTTCTTTAAAGGAAAAAACATTTTCTAAAGAATATTTTTATCACAGTTTGCAATAATTTCTGACAAAGTTTATGAGAAATATTTCTAGGGTAGATATAAGTTTGAATTTCGTTTTTATTCATTCAATTCGTTGAGGTAACTTTAAACGCTTTTACTCGAAGGAAAAACTGCTATATGTTTTCTCCTTCATACATCATTTTTATATCAGAATATTTGAAATATAGATAAAAAAAATACTTTTGTAATATTCCGGACTTCTTTTCTAGTAGCAATCTAAACATATTTAAGCGTTTTTCATATAAGTTGTTTTTATATTTGTTGCAAATATTTTATTCAACATTATTATAGTTTAAAGTAATTTAAAGAAATGGAATAATACTAAACTGTTATTAAGAAAACTAATTTAAATATAAGTTTAATTTAGATAATTTAAAATTTTATGTTTGATTATAAACTAATTTTTTTTCAAGAGAACTTTGTGTAAACTAAATTCAAATCACTTATTTTTACAAAGAAAATTACAACAATTTGGAAAAAATATTTTTTTCAAGAAATAGTTTTTTAAAAACTATTTGATGCCTTGAACTATAATACTTAATAAAACATGATATAATAAAACAAGCTAATATAATGCTCAAAAAATTATTTTATGAAAGAAATTTTTTATGAAGAATTTTTTTTTTAAAAAAAGTTGAAATATCACTTCAACTTTAGAGATGAAATAAAAATCATAAAAAAAACTATCAGAAGTTAATCTTTCGCTATTATGCTACGACTTTTCCATAGTTAGGGCACTGAAATTTCAACGCTTCACGTGTATTGCTGTCCACATATACGGTATTATGACATTTGTCCAAAATTTGAAGGCTTAAACTTTTTGACCTCCTTAGCCCACAACGGGCTGTTGTGGAAATGATTTACTTTACTTTATCTTATGAAAATTTTTAAGGGAAAGCAAAAAAGAACAGGAATTCTTAAAAAAAAGTATTACTTAAAATGCTCCGCAATGCAAGTCACTTAATTAATAAATTTTCTCTCATATATCATTATTAAAACTAGTTTTGAGTAAGAAACAACATAAGAAATTACAAAAAAATGTCGACGATATTAACCAAACGCTTGATATTCGTTTTTATCGGTGAAACTGAAAAAAACTAATATATAAAATTATTTTAGTTGAAAAAAAATTCTTGTGATCTTTCTCAATTTTAGAACTAACCTTAAAAAATGACGCTAGATATCGGTAAAGTACATATTATGTCCACACTAAATCCATTGTAAATTACACAAATTTAATTGTTTGAGGCAAATTCTGACTAGTGTAGAAGCAAACAATTAAAGAAGTGAGACAAAATATTCATCCTAGAATTCTAAACAGGCAACAGTTATCTGATTTTTGTAATAATCTGAATTTGTTTATTTTCCCATGAATGTTTGAACCAAATTGTTAAGCATAATGTTGTACATCATATAGAAACTTTTGGTTCACCAGTTTTTGCTAAACCTCGGCGTCTAGCGCCCGATAGGTTAAAAATAGCAAAAATGGAATTTCAACATATGTTAGATTTAGGCCACATGCGCCCTTCCAAAAGTAATTTTTCATCACCTTTACATTTAGTTCCCAAGAAAAATAGTTTGGACTGGCGTCCAGTAGGTGATTATCGAGCTTTAAACGCTCAAACTGTTAAAGATAAATATCCAATTCCTAATATTATGGATTTTACTAGTGAACTACATGGAACTAAAATATTTTCTCACATTGATTTAATTCGAGCTTTCCATCAAATACCTATAGCCCATGAAGATGTACATAAAACTGCAATAATAACTCCTTTCGGATTATTCGAAAGTACTCGTATGCAATTCGGACTTTGCAATGCAGCCAGTACTTTCCAACGCTTTATTGACGAAGTAACTAGAGGCTTGGAAGGCGTTTACGCTTTCATAGATGATATATTAATAGCTTCTGAATCTCCCGAAGAGCATATAAAATATTTAAAATCACTTTTTGATAGACTGCAGTATTTCGGTTTAACAATAAATCCCTCTAAATGTTTATTTGGTCAGAATAGTTTACAATTCACTAGTATATAAGACATGTTAACTCGACTCTATGTAGGGGTACCTTTTCATAGATGAAGGTTGACATGGTCGATTACTCCTCTCCCCACATTGGTGACCTTCGGACGTGATGTGAACACGCCTACCATGGCAGTAACGCCCACTTCGATATGAACACGCCAACCTAGACAGTAACGCCTACTTCGATGGATGATCCACATTAAAAAACAGTTGACTTGCTACTTGTGGCAGTGACATTATCCACCTCCTCGCACTGTTGCTACTCAGTCTCGTCTCGATCACGCACAACGTCGGCTTGCATACTTGTGATTACTCGACTGCTAACGGCAACAGAGGAGCGCCTACGATCGTGAAGTTAATACACCTCTCACATTCAACACTCAAAAAATACGGTGATCTTAATACAGCTCTCCCGGCTTCTCACAAAACAGCAATGAATCAACTAGTGGTATTCGTTCATCGAATTCTATCACAGATATAATTCTAGTGGGGGAGTACTGTAGCGTATCTACCACTACAAAATTACAACTACAATTCACTAGTATATAAGACATTTTAACTCGACTCTATGTAGGGGTACCTTTTCATAGATGACGGTTGACATGGTCTGTAACTACTCTCTCCACATTTATTTATTTAGAATTTCATGCTCTTCAATGTAATACTTCGGTAAATTTCTTAATTCAGCAATAGAACTGTAATGAAGAAGCAGCAAAGTAATGACAGTAGCAACTATATTTCATATTTGAAAGAAGATAAAAACACTGATGTCATAAAAATTTACCAAGACGCGTGACATGAAATCTTTTCTTATTTTAAAAGGAAACGTAGAAGTATTTTTCATTATATCAGGCTAGCAATGTGCAAAAGAAAAATTTGTTGGAAATAGGAAGTAAAAGAAGACCTTGAGGAAGTATTTATTCAACATTATAACGTTATTCACAGTAAACCAAATGATAACGCAGCAACAAAATAGTTTACCATTATAAGAGTTATATTTAATAATGGTAAACGTTTTTATTATCCTTTTCTTAAGTCACTTTTGAAGATTATATATTAATTTTATTCTATTAATAAAACAGCCTTATATGAATATTTTATCATTTTAATATGATATAACCTTGATTTTTTTAAAGCAATTTTGTGTAAGGCAGAAAATTATCAAAAATATAAAAAAAATTTCGATGCCCATCTTCCGTTTTGTAGAGCGCACTGTAAAAACTACTGGCTATTTGGGTGAATCATCCGTAAAAGCCATTTTACTGTAAAATCAATTTTTGCTGTAAAATATTACACCGTAATTTCTGTAGTAAGATTTATTTTATTAGAGTGACTCAGTTACAGGGCATCATATTTTTTGTTGTGTAACAGTTTCGGTAAAAATGGACTTTTACAGGATGGATTTAATAGGTTTTGCACGGATTTAACAGGTCAACAATATTGAACATAGTATGAATTAAAGCAATATTATGGGTAAATTGAACTAACTATAGACATTCTTACAGGGTTTTCTATTATTCTAGTTTTTCTATAACTTTACTTAAGTTTGTGCAAAAAATTCTAAGTTATTAAAGAAATGCAACAACTTACCCCATTCAGCGATTAAAGACATTTGAAATCCTTATTTTAAACTTTTTCTATCAGCAAAAATATTAATCAAAAAGAAAAGACTTTCATATACCCAAATCTTGAATTAAATTTTACTGTAAAAAGTGACCGGCACTATTAAAAAATGTACTAATGCCGGTAAAAGAACTGATACTGATTAAGTGGACTGATACTGATTAGTGGACTGCAATCGCTGAAAATTTATATATGCGTTAAACTTAAAAAATTTGTATTTTCAAGGCAATTGTATTTATCATTTTAATTATACCTAGTAAAATGTAAAATGTTTCTAACATCTGAACATATGTAAAAGAATGTGTTAATATGTTAGAATTTTCCTTCTGCTCTTAAACACTGAATATTTTATCAATTTATACATTCATGTTTAAAAGATTGAATGATAAATATAAAATTGTAGTTTGGCGGTGCTTCTATTTGGGATTTAGATAAGACAATCATTAGAATCATTAATCAATGCTTAAACGTAATTCTTATTAACTGTTATCTATTATCTAGAATCTACTCTAATGATTTACAAAATCCATAAAATTGATATTTCTAAGCTTTAGTCTTTATTTATGCATCTTCACTATGTACTGCAAATTTAGTCTTATGATAATTAAAACTGTTTAGAAGATTTATTATGTTTATACTTCAATTTTGATTATTTTTCAATAAAATGTTTAGTTATAAACCATGAAAAATGTGGTTTGCAATAATAATTGAAATAAGCACTAAAGAACATACGAATAACGCTTTTTAATGTAATTGAATACAATATCTAATGTTGACGATTTGACGATTTTCCCAAGTCATTATAAAATGCAGTCGGTTAAAAATAATTAACTGAAACTAATTCAAAGTATGCACCACACTATAGTGTATGTTCACCATAAAAAAAATTAAAAGATATTATTTTTCGCAAACTACTCAAAATTTTATTTAAACTTAAAATTTTAGATTTTTGCTCGGGAAATTTCGTATTTTAGCAAACGAAATTTTCAATACACCATACTCTATTATTGACACCTATCATTGTTATTACCAATTATTATTTAAAATATACGCGGAGAAAATTTCCGTACTGTAATGACATTTTTTTTTTTTAAAAAAAAAGATATAATTCTGGTTAATAAAACCAAAATATGCAGTTCGCAAACCATTCATTTAGTAATTTTTCCGTTAATATTGCAATGGTTTATCAGAAACTTTGGTTTTCAAATTTATAGTTTTTATTAAAAAAAAACGTTTAGTAAAAATACAAAAATGAAAAGTAAATTTAACCAAAAAACTTAATCTCATGCCTTTCTCTAAGGCATTGGGATAAAATTATCAAATTTATAAAATTTTTTCACATATTATCATACCATATTTTATTGTTAATTTTTCTAACATCACTGTTAGTAAAATTAACATTTACTTCTGTAAAATTTACAGAGCAGTTTAGTGTTCCCATAGAGCCAGAAATACCGTAAATTTTACCATATTATGACAATTTTTACCATGCTTTTTTTCTCAGTATGTCGCTACTATAACTGATTTAATTTATTTTAATACTGAAATTAAATAATAAGTCGTAAACATTTTAAACTTTTCTCTATATTTTTATTTAAAAAAAAGTTAAAGAACCACATGAATTACTTAATTTAAAGAAAAAAAGCTAAATATCTCATGTGTAAATTATCAAAAATGAATGTGACTTTTCAAAGATTCCATTTAAAGTTAAAAAATAAAACTTTGTCTCCAAATTTAATTTAAATTTTCATCATAACGATTACATTCAGTTCACATATACAAACCAAATATTACTCGCATTCCTTCTTTATTATAAATCTAACCAGTATAACATTTATACTACTAATTACTGAAAGTTAATATAATAACACTTTACAAGCCTAATTATTAAAACTAACTACATCAAAGCTATTTTCTATTTTTAAATTAAAATAAAAACATTCACAAAATTTTCTTTTATATTTATTTCAGTCAACTCGTCTATGGCAGCGTATTTTTTAATTTCTTTTACTTCCTTGAGCCACATCAGTTAATTAATTTTTACCTCAGTTTCATTGCCGCCATCAAACCAAAATGGAACATTAAAAGCAAATCCAATCAGATGAAATCAGAACAAGTTTTAATCATGCTAATGCATTTACCGCTTAGTTTCTTATAAACACTCTTTGAAGAAAACTTCTTTTTTTTCCTTTAACTTCGAACTTTGTTTACGCTTTTCCGCTTTGTTTATAACGGAAGTTTTCACAAAAAATAGCGCAATTCTCCAGCTTTGATCTTTGAAAATTCCTTTTAATTTAATTCCAAGCGTTGCTTGCCCTGGTCTTAACAAAACCGAAAGCTTCTATGCATATCCTAGCTTCCCTAGACACGTAGGTAATCTCTTTAATGAAGAAATAGATGACGCTTTAGGGATTGAATCGCCTAGCATCTGTATTATTCACAGCTTTGAGAGTGGGCCGTTTTCTGAGTATCCTAACACATTTGCTAGAATTTTAGCCCGTTTGCCGCCGGAACTAACAGCATAATAAATAATTATGAGAACGCATCTGCATTTTAATGCACCAACTTTCAACGAAGAAAACTTCACGAACGCATTAAATCGGAGTTATCGGATTTAGTTTACGAACACGGTGAAGCTTGAGAAAAGCTTGCAGTCACCAGGCTGAGGGTTTCTGTGATATCGTAAAAACTTTAAATTGGTGTCTTAAACACATCTATTAAGATACTTGGAAAGGAAATCAGTTGAAGACAACTCTTCCGTATATAATGAGCAATGGAATATTATTTTGAAAAAATAAGTTAGAACTTTTCTGTAGTTTGGCTAAGTTTTGAAAAGACGCTGGTATAAACATAAGTGGGAATTAAAAGCGTCAACTTGAGTGTCCACTTTTAATACCTCGGAAAACTTTTAATGTACTATTATATAGAATATGAAAAGATTTCTTTGGATATTTATATACAAATCTCTGGATTCCTTAGGGATTTTTTGAATTTCTGTGTTTACTATAATTACTATTAACTAAGTAATTTTTCTAGATTTAATTTATTTTTGTAATTATTAAGGAACCAAAATCGTCAACTTGAATGTTCACTTTTAATGCTTTAGAAAACTTTAAATGTGCTTTCATACAGAATACGAAAAATCAGAGACAAGTGAACATTTATTTACAAATCTCTGGATTCCTGAGGGATTTTATAAATGTCTGTGTTTTAATTTATTTACTATAAACTAAATAAATTTTAAATATATTATATTTCTAATTTCTGTAAATTATTAAGGAACCAAAATCGTTAATTTGAGTGTCCACTTTTAATGTCTCAGAAAACTTTTAATGTTCTTTGATATAGAATGCGAAAAGATCTCTGTCTAATTCAGAGCCAAGTGAACATTTATTTACAAATCTCTGGATTCTTTAAGGATCTTATAAATGTCTGTGTTTTACTATATTTACTATAAACTAAACAAATTTTAAATAAATTATTTTTCTGATTTCTGTAAATTATTAAGGAACCAAAAACGCTAATTTGAGTGTACCTTTTTAATGTCTCAGAAAACTTTTAATGTTCTTCTATATAAAATATGAAAAGATCTCTGTCTAATTCAAAGCCAAGTGAATATTTATTTAAAAGCCTCTAGATTCCTTAGGGATTTTATAAATTTATGTGTTTTACTATAATTATTATATACTAAATAACTTTTTAATTTATAATTTTTCAAGATTTTATTTAATTTTGTAAATCATTAAGGTGCCGTTAACTTTAGTGTCCACTTTTAATGCCATGGAAAACTTTTAATGTGCTTTTATTTAGAATATGAAAAGGTCTCTTTCCATTTTAGAACGCAGTGGACATTTATTTACAAATATCTGGAGTACTAATGGATTATATAAATTTATGTGTTTTATCATAATTACTATGAACTAAATAATTTCTCTAGATTTTATTTATTTTTGTAAATTATTTAAGAACCGTTAACTTGAGTCTCCACTTTTACTGTGCTCTTATTCAGAATGTGAAAAGGTCTCTTTCTATTCCAGAACACAGTAACCAGTAGATATCAATTGCTATATTTTACTATAATTTTTAAATATATAATTTTTCTAGATTTCATTCCTTTTTTTATATTATTAAGGAGCCGTTAACTTGAGTGTCCACTTTCAATCCTTTCGAAAACTTTTAATGTGCTTTTATATTGAATATGAAAATGTCATTTTCGAATTCAAAGCCAAGTGGACTTTTATTTGCAAACCTCTGGATTCCCCTGGGATTTTATAAATTTCTGTTCTTACTATATTTTCTTTAAATTAAATTAAATAATTTTTAAATATATTATTTTTCTGATTTTTATAAATTATTAAAGAATCAAAAGCGTTAATTTAACTGTCAACTTTTAATGCCTTAGAAATTATTTAATGCGCATTTACTTAAAATATGGAAAGGTCTCTTTCGATTTCAAACCACAGTAAATATTTCGTTAATTTCTGTAAAAATTTTAATTTTTTAAATGTTGTTACTAGTTTGTAAAAAATAATATCAAATTGACGAAAAAAACTATACTTCTCATAATTTTTTGAGACTTTTAGCAAATTCCTTTTTGTGATAATACAGAGTTATGTAATTCCAAATAATAGAAACTTTTAACAAATTCATCTTTTGTGATAATACAAAGTTATGTAATAACAAATATTAAAGCTTTTAACAAATTATTTTTTGTGATACTCCTAAGTTATGTAATACCAAATAATAGAAACTTTTAACAAATTCATTTTTTGTGATACTCCTAAGTTATGTAATTCCAAACAATACGAAGAAATTCTTTAAATTTCTCTTTAATTTCATCACTGAACAAATGGTATAGTTAAAACAACCAGAATATGAAAAATTTTACCGTGTTTTTGACTCAATAGCAGCACCAATAAATTACGGTTTTACAATATGAATTAATTTTTGGTAAATGTAGGAATTTTATCACGATAATTTTATCAATTTGGCAATTTTATCAAGATAACTCAAATCATGGCATGGAATCCATTTATTTGTTTACCTATACATTTCAAATTAGTATATTTTGTCTGTAAGTTTTACTTAATTACATATTATTTTTTTAAAAAACTGAATAGATAAGAATTTCTTTAATTTGAATAAAGGTGCTCAATTTTAAATTGCACACATACTATAAATTAAAATCATATGTATCTTTATATGTAGTACGTTTTCCTTGCTGTTGTTGTCGTTGAACATTGAGGCAGAAGGGGTGTGATTGTACCTGTTTTCCAGTGGCGCCATCTATTGCCAAGAATTCAACTTCTGCCACAACCATCCGTGTCGCACCAGTTTATAGGGTGGTCCCATTCGTACATCCATTCATTCATCCAGAGATTGCAATTTTGACGTGAACCAGAGAACGATCAATCCTAAATTCAGTACCCCCAGAAGTAGTGACTTGTTATGGAGGACTTTGTGACCCTACGGATTTAACATGCGCCACTCACCATTTACTACACGGGTCTTCGGCCGGCTTGATTCGAACGAATGTGAATCCAGCTCCCTGCCAACCAGGCTGCCCCGGCCAGTACGTTTTCCTTAATTTCATATTATCCCTTCAAAGTTTAAAGCTGATGACAATTTTATTAGCATAACTAAAATTTCTCAATTTCCCATTTCTGTGCAAGAATTTTAAAGATAAAAATAATTGTATGAAATAAAACAACGTTATAAGATAACCAAACAAACTATAGAAATTTATTGAACACAGGTTTTTCTATATCTATACTAAAAATAAAATTGTTGAAAAATTCTAAGCTGTTAAAGAAATGCAGCAACTTATCCCACTCGGCAGTTAAAGACGTTTAAAATCCTTACTTTAAACTTTTTCTTTCAGCAAAAATATTGATCAAAAAGAATACATTTTCAAGTACCCAAATCTTGATCTGGAAGAAAAGTAAAAACAACCGAACTGAACGATCGATGATACTATTTTGATCTTTCTTTATTCCACAATAAATGCGTATTTCTGTCTCGTATAATATAATGCGGATACCTTATGGGCTGTTTACACGATTCTTACTAGTACGAACTTCAAGTGTGACGAAACGTGAAAAATTGAAATGATATTGTGGTTATTTATCTTCACTTCTTTGACTGACCGGGATCTTTGACACTTGAAAGGGATATTGTCTAGCAGATCAGTTGAGGGTGTAAGCATTTCTTTCCTAGAGATTTTTACTGGGTAAAAAATGCAACTATAGAGCTTTGAATATGCCGAGATATCTAGAACTTCTTTCTTTTTTGTATATTTTTGGTATTATTTTCTGGCATGAGTTAAAGTATAATTTTTGATGCTCAGAGAAAAATATTGGGGTAAAATTACCATACTGTCATGGTGATGATATGTCTGGTAAATAAAAAAAATCAAAATTTTTGGTAATAAAACCAAAATACAAGGTATTTAAACCATTAATTTGGTAATTTTTCTGTTCATATGACAACTATTCTGAATTTCAAAATTATAGTTCTTTTTACCACACATTTAATAAAAAACATAAAACTGGAAGGTAAGTTCACCGAATAAATGGTTTTTGTGCCATGTTCTAAGACATGGCAACAAATTTACCAAATTTTGCCATATTTATCAAATTTTGCCACATTTACTAAATTTTACTACATTTATCAAATCGTATCACATTTTATAAAACCATATTCTATTGTCAGATTTATAAAAATTCCTACCAAAGCACTATAATAAAAAATTACCGTGCATTTTGGTGTTCCTACAGAGCCAGAAACACGGTAAATTTTACTCAGATAGTTTCTGATAGTTTTAACCATATATTTTTTCTCAATGTGAGTATCTGCACAAAATCTAATGGCGTGAAGAAATTGATTTATTCATTCAACTATTATCCATTATTATCACAAAATTATTATCACAAATTAATAAAAATATCCATTTGAGTATTCTATTTACATTTATGCATTTAAATATGATTTCAAAAATACATACTCATTCAGCAGTATACTTATGTATAGTTAAATACATTCTAATTAAAGCCGACTGGACTGTGTAGGGGACAGAGAACTGCCTTGTATCAGAAACGTCCTGGGTTTAAATCCTTGGCAAGGCATGGATATTCTTTCCTTCTCCATACTATCTATCCTTACTGTGGGAGCAACGTTGGCCCACCTAATATGGTGCCCCTGAATAAGTGGCCAACAAATCTACCCTGTAACACTTGAAATGAAGAATTGTTAACACAGGTGAGCATTGGAAATATATATATATATATATATATATATATATATATATATATATATATATATATATATATATATATATATATATATATATATATATTTGTGTGTGTGTCATGTCATGCCTTTAAAGGTTAGATATTTTAGGAGACTTAGGCGAATACATTTAAAAAGGCATTTTATTACGTTATATTAAGTATTGACAACAGTGTTCGTTGGCTATGTACAATGATGGTTTCCCCACTGCAGGGATTGTTTGGAGTTGGCCCAGATTTATCTAGGCATGGAAATATGAAAAAGACGCGCATTTTTTACTGTCCCGAGATTTTAAAGGGAGGTTCTGAGAGAGAGTGGTTGCAAGGATCTTCTTATCTTTATGAAACGTCATCCAATTGATAAAATTTAGAGATTTTGATTCGCTAAAAAGATATCGCCACTCTGTCGGTGGGAGATTTTTGGGACTATCTTATTGCGTACTTTATCTACGAATTATTGCCCATTAACTTCAGAAAATAATCTTTTATCTGGCCTTATCTGCTTCATCTTGACTTTTTATGGCTCTTTGTGAGAGACCGACTTCTATATCTTAAACTTGATAAGAAACGTATGTTTTAAGCTTATCACTTAATATAGAAAGACTCGCATGAGAAATTCTATATTATATATATATATATATATATATATATATATATATTCTAATTAAATCTGTACTTTATACATTGGACTTACCCTGAAATAATAATTTAATACAGTTTAAGATTTTGATACATTTAGACACGAGGCAATTTATTAAGTTTTAAGCTTGTAGTTAGTTACATATCCGAAGCAAAAAAAAGATAAAAGTGTAATTACAAATTAGAGAAAGTTACGCTTAAGCAAAGAGTGCATAAATAATGAAGCCCGTGAAGAGTCACATAAGAAATTCTTGAGCAGAAAATTTTCTTTTCATTCCGAACTTCATTTTTGCCTTTTTTTGCCTCAACCATATTTAATATTTAAAGAGCATCTGTCTCATAAAAAGTGAGTAAAAGATCTGCAACTTGAAAAACCCTCATCTCCCTAGCAAAATTATTTTTAACATTTTTAAACTTCTATATAAGAGGCACCATGAAACTTAATGCAGTTAGTTAATATTCTGAAAGTAAAAAATGCGTTTTAATTTTCATGTCTTTAATATTTAAATGCGTAGCAAGTTTTTTAGAGGAAGAATTCGAACTTAAAGTAGTTATTAAACTTAAACAAAAAAATGGCAGGAATTATTTACATCTTTTTGTTAATTACGAAAGTAAAAAAAAATTGAAATATGCAGTTTAGTTTGTCATTAAAAACCTGATATTGTACTGTTGTATTTGGTTCAAAACGCATAAAATTCAGAACTGAAATATTTAATTAGAGGTCATTAAAATAAATGTTTGTGTTTTCCATGTCAATATGGTAGTTTGCAGGATCTCACACGCAATTGTTAGTGAAGTAATTGACAAATTTTTATTCACTGGCTTTGTATTTCTGTAAATGGTACGTTTCTTTATTTTTAGTTTTCATTCTATTAGACAAGAACCAAAATTGTTTATTTCAAAGTTATAATTAATTAAATCTATATTTTTTATCCACTCTAGTTTATAATTAGCCATTAAATTCATATAAAATCGTTTGTTACACTGTTAAAAATTTCTTGAAAATAATGGTTAAATAACAGTTTATTTAATTGTTATTTTACCATATTCAAAACAGTCAAATAACCATAAATAATATGGTAATCAAGCAGTTAGCCGTTTATTAACTGCTTTCACCTAATATGGTTAAACAACCAGAATTTTACTGCACCAACTAGGTGTACCTGATGAAGCCATTTTGTTCCTTGAAACTGGGTATATATTGTAGCCGAGAGTTTTAATCTGACAATCTCAAGGTCGACAAAATGGGGGTTCGGTTCCTAGCGTTGACACTACAATATTTGCAACTCTTTAAATGTTTTTTTAAAGATCAAAAGCGTTCTGAAATATATTATAAATATATAAATTTTGGATCTGTTTTGGAAGATAATGCATAAACCATTATTTAAATAGAATTAATTTTATTTGAAATCTGCAGATAAACATTCTGCAAACTATAATTTTAAAATTTAGATGTAAATAAACAATCAATAAACAATAAAATGATCATATAGTCATTAAACAATAAGATGATCAATCAATAAACGATACGATGATTTAATCAATGAACAGTACGATGATCATTTAATCAATATACAATAAGATTATCATTTAATCTATAAACAATAGGATGATCATTTAATCAATAAACAATAAGATGATCATTAAGAATATACTAACCATAGTAAATTTTCAATAAAATATTCATAAATAATTTATAAAAAATATTCATGAAAATAAATTACCAAAAAATATTCATAAAAATATTCATACTACACTGCAAAAAAAAATTGTAAAAACGACCAAAAAATGGTAAAATTTACAGTTTTTCTGGCTCTATGGTCACATTTAAAAATTCAGTATTTTGTACTGAATTGCTTCGGTGTTTATTTTGTTTAATAAACAAAAAAATATGGTTTTATGATATGTAATAAAATTTCGTAAGTTTGGTAAAATTTGGTAATGTCATTATACCTTAGAGCGGGGCATAAAAACCATTTATTTAGTAATATTTACTTGTCAGTTTTTTATTTTTTTGGTAAATGTGTGGAAATAAAAACTTTAATTTCGAAAATCAGAATTTCCAGTAAACCTTTCCCATATGAACATAAAAATAAAAAAAAATTAATGGTTTAAATATCGTATATATTGGTTTTGTTAACCAGAATTGTTAGTAATTTCTACCAGAAATATCATTTTTAGATCTTAGATATCATTCTTATTTCTTCTATTCTACCAGAAATACAATGCGGTAATTCTACCAGAATTTTACTTCGTATACCTGCGATTCCTGAAAAATCTCTGAAATAAATAAAAGATCATATTGTAATCCAGAAATAACAGAAGGTGTTTAAAGTATTACTGCAAGATATTAGTGGATTAATTGGAGATAAATCTGGTAAATCTTGCTAAAACATGAAAATAAAGTAAATTAAATTTTGATAGTAGCTATTAAAAGTTTCCCGAAACTACGTGAATTAAAAGCATTAGAGTTCCAATAAACTTAAAAACATTATGTTTACGAGTCTAGTTTAATGAGTAATTTATATGATAAAAGCAACTATAAATAAAGTTTACTTAAAAATTTGCTAATAAAAACTTTGCAATTCTTGATTAACACAAAACGTACTTTGTAATGAAGAAAGTCCTTGTGTGACCACATTAAATCTAGCAAAAATTAAAAATCAGATGAAATTCCAAAAAAAATGTGAATTAATTGATAAAATTTTTTTAATTGTTTTGAATTAAGTTAACATAAAATTGATAGTTCCTTTTCCGAGGAAAAAATTGTAAAATAAATTTTTAAATGGTTTTTATTAAAATAATTTTGTTTAAATTGAAATTAATTCTGAAAAAAAAAAACATTAAAAATTTTGCAAAATTAATTCTAAAAATTGCCAAATTTAGTCTTATTCAGCTAATTAAAAAAATAAATGCATAGAAATTAATCTATTCTTAAGAGCATTTTTTTAGCTCTATGAAGAAAAAAATTTCAAAGATATGGTACAGATACTGTATTATTCTTTAAAAAAAATGAATAGTTTCTGAATTATCTGTAAAAATATTTTACCGTCATGATTTATTTATCAAACATAATATGTTGTCAAATCACAATATGAAACGATAAGGTATAAACGATATTGTTTCGCTTTCATATGTGCTCCTTATTGTTTAAAATAAAAGCACAAAATGGTTTTCCTTATAACAAAAAACTCAAAAATTAATTGAATTGAAGATTTTCAAACCTAAAAAAATAGAAAGTAAACATTTGCCAAAAAATCCTGCAAACACAATTTATTTGCTTCCCTTTCAAGGTGTTTTTTTTTTTCTTTCCCCTGCGTTTATAACTAGAAAGTTGACAGCTCGCCAACTAACGCGGAGAAAAATCGTCTGCGTTTTTTTTTCATTATTATTTTTATTTTCAACTTTTGTATAATTTGATGAAAAAAAAAGTACTGCGTGTTCTTTTCTTTTCTGTATACCGTTTGCACGAAAAAGACTGGCAAAATCTTTGGCTGCCGTTTAAGCGAACACTTTGTTTCCTTCAACGTTGTGGTGAAAAGGGGATTTATTGGGAATAAATAAAATGGAGAACAAAAGCATAGAATAGTGACAAAATGATTGTTTAAGAAAAGAATAGAAGAGATTCCGTTTAAAGAATACAGCTCTGTTTAAGTTTTCATTTTTTTTTTAAAGTTAAACTGTCCGCCGCTTGTATTTAATTTAGAATTCTATTTTAAAACTCTCTTTTTCTTTGCTGTTCTTTATTAAATTTCATGTAATGCAAAAACAAATATGCGAATTATTCAACTCAATAATCTCTACCGCAAATCTAATAAAATAGCTCAGTGTTTGTTTTTATATTTGATGTTTAAAATTCTAATAAAAGAACATTTCTAATTTGCAACTATTTTCTGTTTTTATCGTATTTGGAATATAAAGTCAAACAGAATAATAAATTGTAAGACCTTACTCTTAAAGATTTATTTACGCATTATTCAGGAAACGTTAAGTATTAAATAATACTCTGAGAAAAAAAATTTTAAATATTAATTCTTACCCCTCTAGCAAAAACTCGTCAGCATTGTAGCCAGCACGGTCATGTATTGTTTAGAGATAATTTGTTGCGGTGTAAAGTATAAAGTAATGGCATAAAGTAAGTAACTGTGGTAAAATTACCATACTGTATGGTAAGGACATTTCTGGTAAGAAATCAAACTATAATTCTGGTATTAAAACCAAAGTATGCGGTATTTAAAGTTTTTCGTTCATATGGTAATTGTTTACCGTAAATTCCGGTTTTTAAATCTATAGTTCTTATTACTACATATTTCATGAAAAATTAACAAGTAAATTTAAATGGTTTTTTTGCCATGCTCTAAGGTAACAAATTAAAATAACCATATTTTACCACATTTACTAAATTTTATCACACATTATAAAACCATATTTTATTGTTAATTTTACCAAAATCATAACCAAAGCGCTTCGGTAAAAATTACCGAGCTTATTGGTGTTCCCATAGAGCCAGAAACACTTAAATTTTACCATATTTCATTGCACGAAGATAAATTTTGGTACAAAAATGTTTTAATTACTATTCTTTTCATCGGAATCTTCCATGCTAAGTTCATCGAAAGAAACTAACGCCATTTTTAATTTTACCAAAATCATAACCAAAGCATTTCGGAAAAAATTACCTAGCTTTTGATGTTCCCAATGAGCCAGAAACACGTTAAATTTTACCATATTCCATTGCACGAAGATAAATTTTGATACAAAAATGTTTTAGTTACTATTTTTTTCATCGGAATCATTCATGCTAAGTTCATCGAAAGAAACTAACTCCATTTTTCCATTTAACAGACTTCGATCTTTTTGACGTCCAAATGACTATTGAAAAAGGAAAACACACTTAGAATCTGTAATTTAGTGTTCCCAATGAGCCAGAAGCACGTTAATTTTTACCATATTCCATTGTGTGAAGATAAATTTTGGTACAAAAATGTTTTAATTACTATTCTTTTCATCGGAATTTTTCATGCTAAGTTCATCGGAAGAAACTAACGCTATTTTTCCATTTAACAGACTTCGATCTTTATGACGTCCAAATGACTATTGAAAAAAGAAAACACACTTAGAATGTTTAATTTAGTGTTCCCAATGAGCCAGAAACACGTTAAATTTTACCATATTCCATGGTGAGCAGATAAATTTTGATACAAAAATGTTTTAATTACTATTCTTTTCATCGAAATCTTTCATGCTAAGTTCATAGAAAGAAACTAACGCCATTTTTCCATTTAACAGACTTTGATCTTTATGACGTCCAAATGACTATTGAAAAAAGAAAACACATTTAGAATATTTAATTTAGTGTTCCCAATGAGCCAGAAACACGTTAAATTTTACCATATTCCATAACGCCATTTTTTTGTTTAACAGACTTCGATCTTTATGACTATTGAAAAAAGAAAACACACTTAGAATCTTTAATTTAGTGCTCCCAATGAGCCAGAAACACGTTAAATTTTACCATATTCCATTGTGAGAAGATAAATTTTGATACAAAAACGTTTTAATTACTATTCTTTGCATCGGAATCTTTCATGCTGAGTTCATCTAAAGAAACTAACGCCATTTTTCCATTTAACAGACTTCGATCTTTATGACTATTGAAAAAAGAAAACACACTTAGAATTTCTAATTTAGTGTTCCCAATGAGCCAGAAGCACGTCAAATTTTACCATATTCCATTGTACGAAGATAAATTTTGGTGCAAAAATGTTTTAATTACTATTCTTTTCATCGGAATCTTTCGTGCTAAGTTCATCGAAGGAAAGTAACGCCATTTTTCCATTAACGCCATTTTTAATTTTACCAAAATCATAACCAAAGCGTTACGGTAAAAATTACCG
The DNA here is from genome assembly GCF_982258835.1 of Parasteatoda tepidariorum. NCBI lineage: Eukaryota > Metazoa > Arthropoda > Arachnida > Araneae > Theridiidae > Parasteatoda > Parasteatoda tepidariorum. The sequence continues at coordinate 30,280,450 of NC_141766.1, forward strand.
AGCTTTTTGGTGTTCCCAATAAGCCAGAAACACGTTAAATTTTACCATATCCCATTGTGAGAAGATAAATTTTGGTACAAAAATGTTTTAATTACTATTCTTTTCATCGGAATCTTTCATACTAAGTTCACCGAAAGAAACTAACACCATTTTTCCATTTAACAGACTTCGATCTTTATGACATCCAAATGACTATTGAAAAAAGAAAACACACTTAGAATCTTTAATTTAGTGTAACACTTACACATTCATTATCATTACATTAAACGACGCCACAGAGAACGCTGATAGAAATACTCTAACCTCTACACCTAGAGTAAATGGTTTCAATATTTCCTCATAACGATCCTTCTGCGGAACAACCCTTATTATTCACCCCACTTGGTTTTCTTTTCTTTTTCTAAGAGCCAGTTTCATGTAATGGCCCCTCAAAACTTTTCAACTGAACTTACCTTTAAATTCACTTTTCGTTTCACAATTTTTATCGACTTCATGTTAATCCTTGAGCAATCATTCGCCTCGTAAAAATATAGTCGTTAGTTTGATGCCATTGCAACAAAGAAGAATCGTTAAAAGTCCCCCCAAACGTTCCAAGCCTACCTTAATTGATACAAGTAGTGCATTTTCAATGTGCTGGCCTCTTTATAAATTATGTCATATATCTATCTTAGAAACAGAGTAGAGATCAACAAAATAGGTTCTTATAAATTTTATGCTCGTAAAAATTGAGCTGAGATTGTTCTCCAGGATGGTGTGTTGTTAAAAAATGTGTAACAAGTTCTGTATTTTCGTAAAATCCTGTTGAAAGCTGTGGTAATTAGATTAAATATTATTGTATTTCTTAATCTGTTGCGCGAACATTTAAAATCTTTTTAAATGATGCAGTAATTATTTTCTCAAACTTACTTGCTGCAATTTTTAAATGTTATTAATGTAATGACTAAAAATAAATTTAGTTCCCGACATTATTGGGATTGTATCATGTTGTTCTTTTACTATTTATGCTATACACGAAAAAGGGACGCTAACCCTATAATATGAGCCAAAGTCATCTTTGTTTAGGAGTTGCCCGAATCAAGACTTAGACAGGTATACGAAAAAAAAAATTCTGGTAAAATTACCGTACTGTACAGTAATGACATTTCCGGTAAAAAAAAAGCATAATTCTAGTAAATAAAACCAAACTTTTGGGTTTTTAAACCATTCTTTAATAATTTTTCTGTTCATGTGGTAACAGTTTACCGAAAATTCTGGCTTACGAAATTATAGTTCTTATTACTGAACATTTAGTAAAAAATACGAAAATTTATATCAAATTTCACTAAATAAATAGTTTTTATACCATGCTCTAAGGTATCATGAAAAATTATCAAATTTCACAGCATTTACCAAATTTTATCACAGATTGCAAAACCAATTTCTCTTAATACTTTAACCAAAATCATTACCAAAGCCCTTTGGTAAAAATTACCAAGCTTATCGGTGTTCCCATAGAGCTATAAACACAGTAAATTTTACCGTCTTCTGGCAGCTCTGGACTTCGTTTTCTCAGTGACCAGAGAAAAACGATCCCAATCAGTACAATTTTCGTGGAAGAAGTTATTTGAGCCTCTTCTTGATTTAATCAGTGTTGCACAGTCCGCACCTGTTGCAACTTTTCGATTTCCCCACTCATTTCATCAACAGTAGTAATGAATTCATTGGAAATCATGATGTTTACATGCCTTGAATCTTGTTATATCACATAATGATGCACGTTGTTTATTTCACGTTCACATCTTGTTTTTTCAATGCCCACCAGGAGAATGACCTAAGTCATGCAGGCATCTGAAGGGCAGATTTTGCTAGCCAGTCTTTCAGGGGCACCATATTAGGTGGGCTAACGTTGCTCTCACAGTAAGGACAGATAGTACAGAGAATGAAAGAAAATCCATGCCTTGCCCGGGATTAGAACCCAGAACCTTTCTGATGCAAGGCCAGTTCCTTGATCCCTGCACGGGCCGGTCGGCAAACTTATGTTCACTTCATATCTTGTTTACTTTATATTAACTTCTTTTGTTTGCAGCTGTTCGCCGTAAATAGAGCCCATCTTAAACTAATGCACGTTGTTCAGTTATGGATGTTTCCATGTTAGCACGTCTTTACATTCACTTTAAATACTCTTACGTGGACTTGTTTGTTAGTTGTACGCAATCTGAAGTTCTCTCTTTTTGCCTTGATTTATAATCCTAATGGATGGTGCAGTTATAGCAATTGCAATTCTAACACAATCACACGTGTTCACTTTTCATATAAGAAACGCTCATACTTCAGCATGTGGTCGTTTTACTATCGGTATACTCTTGCTTCATATCTGGTTTTATACGGATAAATGTTAACTGATAACATACTGAGAAAACAGTATTGGCAAAACTACCTCAACATGATAAAATTTGCTATGTTTATAGTACCACCGCAAAGCTTGGTAATTTTTACCTTAGTGGTTTTGTAATAATTTTGATAAAATTAGCAAAAAAATATGGTTTTATTATATGTTATAAAATTTGGTAAATCAGATCGAATTTGGTAATTTTTTCCATGAAGGTTTTAAGCATGGAATAAAATAATTTATTTGGTTAAATTTAGATTTCACTTTTGCATTTTATACTAGAATGCATGGTATTAAGAATTATGATTTCTAGAACCCGAATTTCCAATGAACCATACGGAAATTATTACTGTAAAAAAAGATGGTATATCATATTTCTTTTTCCTGTAATTTGATCCGGAACTTTTTACTGCTCGGTAATAGGAACTATAATTTAAAAAACCAGAATTTTCAGTATACCATAACCATATAAACGAAGCGAATTACCAAATAGTTGGCTTAAATACCGCATATTTTAGTTTTATTTACCAGAATTATGTTGTTGTTTTTTTACCAGGAATGGCGCTACCATACAGTGAGGTAATTTTTAAAAGGATTTTTTTCTCCGTGCGTCTTAATTATATTTTACACTTATTTTACATTTAATTTTTCTAACTTCCTGAATATGCAATAAAACAATAATGCATTTTTAGTTAATAATTTTACTTACCTATCTGAAAATGTAACTGTATCTTAAAATCTTAACTTTTTCAGTAACACTTTTAATCATTTCTGTTGAATATATTCTAGCAACTTCAATAAATTTAGCAGAAATGCGATACATATTTACTAAAGAAAGCTGTACAGTTAGTTTTTTTATGAATAAAAAAAAGGTAAATTTTAATGGAAAAGAGAAAACGCGTAATCGATATTTCTTACGAATTTACTTAAGAATGAAAGATTGCTGTTTGAGGAAGTTGTGATATTTCGAAAGCAATGAAAGTCAAACAAGAAATCAATACTCTTCAGACTTTTAAAGCAAGTTTTCAATCTCAGATAAATACAATTTGCGATAATAAAATATATCCTTGTTTTTCCTTCTTATTAAGATAGATGATTTTAAAAGATGGTTTTATACGTAAAATATTCATTTTCAGAATCAATTTTGGATTAAGTGACATACTGAGAAAATGGCATTTTATCATAAAACTGATAAAATATTTCTATACAACGTCAATTTTAAGTATGCAGTCATTTTTTATAAAAAGTTAAAAAATTGAATAAATAAATCTTTAATTTAAAAAGTCTAGGGAATGATATTTTTTCGAAAACACTTTCAGGGAAAGTTTTAAATATCTTTTGATTTCACTTTTTGAGTAAGTTTGATCTTATCTCATTAAAAACTTCAAACATATATGAATAGTAAATAGCAGTCGACATGTTTCAAGTGCTCAGAAACAGGCGCCCACTTTCAAGATTTGTCAGACGTCAATGAGAAGAAACAAAAAGGTTTTAAAATGCAAGGCGAAAAGTTATCAACGAAAAACGAAAAAATGAAGGAACATGAATAGTTTCCAGTATCCTGCTATCTCCAATGTTCAGTACCTAACGAAAAGCCTCCAATTAAATGTATTTTTTACGGTTTTGAAAGCATGATAGTTGTAAGTGGTTAATATTGTTTTGTATTCACGGTTTTGAAACCATACTAGTTGTAAACTGTTTCAAAACCATTAAAGTATAAAATGTTCTTGAAAGTAAATTTAGAGGTTAATTGAATGGACAAACTGCTGCCGGTTATTTCACCACAATTTTAAAATGAAAATTCTAACAATGTATAACAGCGTCGGCTTTTCAATTTAGCCGAAACCATTTATTTGGTTAAGCATTATTTTTAGTTATAACAGCTCAGTAAACATTGTTTTCAGTTTGGTTAATCATTGTTTTTAATTATAACAGTTCAGTAAACATTGTTTTCAGTTTGGTTAAGCAATGCTTTTATTTTTTTACTAAATGTTTGGTAAAATGAACTATAATTTTGAAAACCAGAGCTTCCAATAAACCGTTACCCAATGAATAGAAAAATTACCAAATGAATGGTTTAAATACGTTATATTTTGGTTCATTTCGAGAATTATTGTTGTTCTTTTTCTTCAGAAATATCATTACTTTACAGTAAAGTAATTTTACCATTTTTTCCGCATTATCAATTCCATGATATACATTTGTATACATTTATATATTTAAAATTTATTCTATAGTATACATTTGTACTCGCTTGTATACTCATAATCAATTCTATAGTATACATTTGTACACGTTTATATAGTCATAATCGAATCAATCGCATACATTTGTATTTTTTTATTTATTTCTTAATTATTCATAATTGAATATATATTGTATACATTTGCATGCTTTTATATACCCGCAACCTATTTCATCGCATGCATTCATATACTTTTATAAATTAATTATTGATTCCATTGCATACATTTATGTACTTTTATGCAGTCATAATCGATTCAATCGCATTTATTTGTATGCTTTCATACATTCATAACTGATTCTACTGTATACATTTGCATACTTTTATATAGTCACAATGGATTCAATTGCATACATTTGTATACTTCTATATGGTCATAAAGGATTCAATCGCATGTATTTGTGTACTTTCATATATTCATAATTGATTCTATTGTATACTTTTATGTAGTCATAATCGATTCAATCGCATTTATTTGTATACTTTTATACATTCATGATTGATTCTATTGAAAACATTTGTATATTTTCATAAATTAATAACTGATTCTATCTCATATATTTATTTAATAATCCCATCTTAATACCAATTTGAGGGTCATGTGCAAAAATTCAGCTCATATATATTATAAGTGTGGATAGAAACTTTCTTTTGATCTAGTATGAGTGAAGTTAGTAGCACTTAAACTGTCAGTTATCTTGAGTGCCTGGCGCAACTTAATTTATCGAAGTCACTACGTCAAAACTCACCCAAAATCTCGTAAATAATGAACAACAATAATGAAACAAAAATGTTTCTAGAGCGATGATTTATGGGAAAGACTTGTCAAGTCGACATGTATCCTGGGTTTTACTCATTTTGATGCTAACAGCAACGTCCTCCTGCCAGAATTTAGTTTAATCAAGATAGTTAAATTGCATTTAAATAATATGATTGCTTATGGAAAAAAGTTTTTGCATAGCTTATCTGTATTGTTATGAAAAGTTTTACAAATGCACTTATCAGTAATTGACTCTGGTAAGATTGAATTTTCTTATGAAAAAGCAATAAAATTTTATGGTAAAAATGATGATTAGATAGTTGAATTAGCATATGGTGTCAATATAATTTGTGAAAGTTTTATTTTTGAATTAAAAATTAAAACAAGAACGAACAATTATAGTGATTTTCAAAGTAAATATGTAGATTTCCCGAAATAATTACTCGCGTCTTTAATCGCATACATTTATAAACTTTTATACAAATTATTTTTTCTCATGCATTTATAAATATCTATGTAAAAGAAGAACAAAATTCTGGTACAATCACAGTTCTGTATGGTAATGTCATTTCTGGTAATAAAACCATAATACTGGTAATGAAACCATAATACTGGTAATAAAACCATAATACTGGTAATAAAACCATAATACTGGTAATAAAACCATAATACTGGTAATAAAATCAAACCATGCTGGATTAAAACCATTCATTTGCCAATTTTCCTATTCATATGGTAACAGTTTATCGGAAATTCTGGTTTTCAAAATTATAGATCTTTTTACCACACATTTAGTAAAATATAGAAAACTTAAAAATAAATTTAATCAAATAAATGGCTTTTATGCCATGCTCTTAGGAATCATGATGATATTACCAAATTTCATCACATATTATATAACCATATTTTTTTGTTAATTATAACAAAATCATTACCAAAGCTCTTCTGTGAAAATTACAGAGCTTTTTTGGGGTTTTCTTCGAGCGAAACGCATTAAATTTTGTCATATTCTGCCAGTTTCATTCATATTTTTTCTTTTTTTTTCTGTACATTAAAACATGTACAGAATGTGTATTAGAATGTGTAATGGTGTATTAGGCTATACACAAAGACGAAAAAAACTATAAAACGCAACATTTTAAAACTTTAGTAGTACAGTAGAGGCCCGATAATCCGAGCCCCGGTTATCCGAGTTTCCGCTTTAACCGAGCTATCAAATATTTTAAGGATTTTTTTGTTCAATTTTATTTTTTATTTTTAAAAATACAGCCGAATATAATAAATCTGAATTTTATCTTCCAAACACTCGGGAAAACAAAATCTAATAACTTGATCCCATGAAATGATCGTTAATATCGTCAATAATAAAAATGAACCTAGCGAAGATGATGAAGACAGTGACGATGAAAATCAACATATAAAAATCTCTCACACAGATGAACTAATGTTGTCGAAAATGCTACTGAATACACAGAACAACAAAAAAAGGCGACACCAGCCTTCCTGTTATCCCTAAAAAAAGGCGAAACATTGCTGCAGAAAAGCACAAAAGTTATGTAAAACGAAAAACGATTAAGGACTTTTTTTAAGTAAAAACTCTTTAATTCTCGCAAAGTATACTTTTTAAGTTTCATCAAGTAAGCTTTTTAATAATAATAGGAATTATATGTGGTATACTCGTATAAATTTTATATTTCTTAAATATATTACATTTATACCAACTCTTTTTCTTTCTTTTTTTATACTCTTCGTTTTAACCGAGTTTTTCAGTTATCCGAGTTAGTCGTGGTCCACATTAACTCGGATAATCGGGACTCTACTGTATTTATAGGTAACTTATCTAGCCGACCACACTGATTTAATCAAAATTTTCAACTAAGGTATAAAAAGCTCTGATGTCAATGCAACAAGTTTTTTTTCTTCCAATTTTTATATTTTCCCAAATTTATTGGATCGCTAAGCCCCTTTAATATTTCTCAAAAGACTTAATTAGATTTCAGATTTAACTAATATCTAAATTTAATTCTCACATTTTATCACATTGCAAAGATTTTCCGTATTTCTACTATTTTTGTCATGCAGAATTAATTATATATATTTGTAATTTTATTTTTTTGTGAATTTCTAAGTTATAAAAAGTCAAAATTTAATATTAAAAAGAAGCATTATTCTTAAACATTATTTAACTTCATACAAATGGTGCATAATTTTCTTGAAGAAAATAGGGGTAAACGCTTATCGATAGGTAAATAATGGTTACAACCTGATAAAGTTGTCATATTAAAATGTCCGTATTTGAATTTCTGCTCCATTAATCCCATAATATTGCCCTAAATAAATATATAGTCCTTGCTACATAATTTCTAAAGCACGTTTAGTTAAATCTGTACATAGATGAATTTTCTTAAAACTACATTATTTTTCTTAAAATTTAATTTCAATTAAATATAATAAAACAAGTTAGAATTGTAAACTTAGAAATTCCGACTTACTTTATTATTTACATAAGCTGAAATTTTAACTATTTTCATCAAACTACAAATTTCAACTAACATCAACTTAAAGTGAAATAAGTTTAAATTAAAATCATCAAACGTAAACACTAATCACTTTATGACACTAAATGCACTTCAAAATAATAACCTGATTCTTCGCGTTAACGGAACGTGTTTAGATTTCAATTTATACACTTATACTCATAGTTATAGTTAAACCATTGCATTTTTAATACCTTTAGGAATAATATCCTTTCTTGGTTTTGCCTAACTAATAAAATTCAAGCAAAAATATTGAAAATGTACAGAGCCTAAATTGTTGAAAATTACATACCTTGATATTAACTCACATACCAAGTTCTAATTTTTTTTTCAAAGTACATTGTTTTGTTATTAAAAGCATGCCGTTCAAGCTAATATTTTCAATAATCTGTGGCAAGACTGGTTCTCTCTTAAAGCTGACAAGATCTCAGCTGTAACGAAATCGAATATTAACAACTCTGGTATAAATTTTGGTGTGTAATTTTTTTTAGCAATCTGCTTATAATTTTGAAAAAAATGTATCTCTGAAATACAGAATAGAATCTGGTAATTTTTCGATATTTATTCCAATTTAATTTACTTTAGATATTCTTTATGACAGATCAGAAATTCTTAACTGATCCATTCTGAAAAAAAACTCCTTCCAAGACTTCGTTAAGACAAGTTCACTTCTAAAATAAACAAATTCTCAGCTGCAACAAGACTGATTATAAACAATTAGGATATTATTTTTGTCAACTAAAACTTTTATAAGAATTTGTGCAAAAAAAAGTAGTATATCTGAAAAAAAATCATATCTGAATATGGAATAAAATCTAAGTTTTTGAATATTAATGTCAAAGTAATATTTTTCAGAGACTAATTTCTAGACAGGTCCATTCAGAAAAAATAAAGTTTCTCAAATATGTTGAGGCAGAGCACCAGTTTTATTTTGTGTGAAAGTTTCGAAAACCTAATACCCATGACAATTTTTCATTAAAGAAGACGGAATAATTTTAAGAAAAATGAACTTCAGAACTCCATCAAGACCTAATATTGACACTAACTTGCATAAAATTTCTGAAAACATGCTAGTCATGACATTTTTTTTCTCAATAATCATAGTGTGAACTAATCCATTCTAAAAAAACAATCGACTAAGCCAACCGAATCAGAATATTAGCATTATTTTGCATATAATTTTCAAGATAAATGACCCATGGGCATTTCAGTTATCAGTTATGTCTAAAAAAAATTCTGCGCTCAAGTGAAAACATTAAAAATTTTTTGGTGACCCATAAATTTAATCAAACGAGAGGCATATAAGATTGAGCAGCCTGGTGCCTCTTTTTCCATTAAATTTTAAACAAGCAGCTAAAAACCACTGCATGTCCACATCCTGATGAAATTTTGAATTTGTATTTTATGTGAAACTAAAATTACATTTCTAGACTGAGAAAAAGAAGTATGGTCAAAACTACCAGATTATGGTGAAATTTACCATGTTTCTAGCTTACTCAGTATACCAAATGCTTACTTTTGTAATGGTTTCGGTAAAATTAACAATAAAATATGGTTCAATAATGTGTGATAAAATTTGGTAATTTAATCAAGACACCTTATAGCATGGCATAAAAACCATTTATTCGGTTAAATTTACTTGTTTGTATTTTTAACTAAATGTGTGGTGATAAGAACACACATTTAGTAAAAAATAAACATTTAAGTTATTTGCAACACACCAAATTTTAAAAACCAGAATTTCCTGTAAACCATTACCACATGAACAGAAAAATTTTCGAATGAATGGCTTAAATATCTTGTGTGAATAATAGATCTTACTTTTAAATAACAGAGTAATTGGATGTTTTTCAACCACACATATCATTACCATACAGTTTGATTAGAATTTCGTCAAAATTATTTTTCTCGACGCAGAAACATACCTAAATTATTAATAAGCCCTAACTATTTTTTTATCTGTCCTCAAATTGCAGTACTACCAATTTGTACGTATATAAAAAATACTTTAAATTCTCAACTTCAGGAACAAGAGTAAAATGTAGGGGAGAGTCGGGTAGCCCCGCTCACTTAAGGAGTATTGCTTATATTTCTGTATAATATTGAATAATAATCAATATTTTTGTATGTTTCTATTGTTTGACCATATAATTAAATAATGCAAAGAGAATAAACCAAAAAAAGAATAGTTTAACTTAAAAAAATAGAAATTTAAAAAAACATGTTTTTCAGCTCTTTTCAAAATGCGTCGGGTAGCCCCTCCCAGTTACAAAAATTATATTTTTTGGCTGTTTTTTCAGGAGTAAATGAAAGTGACCAATGTATTGACAATAGATAAACCTCATTTATTATTTTTATCAAAAAATTATTTTATTTATTACATATTTATGTACTTTTAATGAATTCTATCATTTAATAACAATCATTTAATAACAACAATATTTGTTGTTAAAAATGCATATAACATTCAAATTTGAAGCAATAAAATAATAATCTTTGCAACCGTACATTTATCAACGAAATAAAATTGGGCGGTGATACCTGACATTCATGTGAGCGGGGCTGCCCGAAATTCAATTTTTTTGTAAATTTGTAATTACTCGAACAATTTTTCAAAAATAAACTTCTTTCCTCGTGCAAATTAAACCTAAGACTACATACTTTAATGCTGTATGTATAGAAAAAATTATTTTATAAGTATTAAAATGAAGTTTAAACGAAACATTCAACCAATTTTTCTTAACTTCATGAATACTGTATTCAACATATTTTCAAAACTATTGTTTACCATGTTAACAGCTGCATAAATACTTGAAACTTTGAAAATAATCTCTTTTTAATATAACAATTAATGTCTGATGGCACATTGACTTGAGAAAATGTTCTATAAATATGAAATTGACGTTGGGCGGGGGTACCCGCTGGGCGGAGCTACCCGACTCTCCCCTATATAATATAATTCAACTTCTATATATTTAAGAATAAATCGGATTTATAATGTTCAAAATTATTCGATATAAATATTTCTGCAGTCAGCTATACTTGAATTATATAAGAGCAATACACTAAAAGGAGGAAGTACATCATTCAATAATTTAATAAAAAAACAACCATGGATTTAAATGATTCAGTTTGAAAAAAATAAGAATTAATTTGCAATTCCGAATGGTAAATCCTAAAAAAGCGTAAACAAAATTTAATTAAAATTGTTACCACAAAATATAGAATTTTCTTTAATCTTCCAGATATCCAGTTAACCACTTGATCTTTTTTAATCCTGTTTGTATTGCATAAATTCTTTCACCATAATGTCAGTAACACTGGAATTTTCAAAAGTTTATCAAGCTGCTTTTAATTTTGCCTAACTTCTTTTTATTTTGGTATTTTTCAAAGAATATTTAATTGTTGCTCTTTTATATTATATTTTTTTGGAACAGCTCAAAAAATTCTAGCTGGATGTGTCTCTTATTGAAGAAATACCCCTGGATTTAAAAGTGGAACCTGGATTTAAGAGGATTAAATTTTCGATTGTATTTGTATAATATAAACTTAAACAAAGAGAAATGTAGGAAACATTTGCTTTGACTAATATCTTAAGATTTTAATATCACGTAAAATAATTATTTAACTTATTAAATTACGGCTTTGTATTGTGGTTTTTTTTTTTTATTTTGAGCTTCGTGGGCTTTGGTCAGGATAGTATACTAAAGGGATTCCCGAATAAATTGTGATTTTTTTATATATAACTATTAAAAAAAAGTTAAGATAAAAAAAAGTTTGCTCCGTTCTGCTCTAGAAGCGTAATATACATTTTCAAAGCGTTTTAGGAATAGCTACAAAATTAGACAACAGATGGCGCTTTTGTCAGGGAAGAACTCTAAACAATATTTTTTTAATGTATAATCAGAAAAGACGATTTTTTTTTTGAGAAGGTGGTAAAAAAAAACGCAATTCTTAATCAATGCGGTTAACTAGACGATTCGGTTAAAGTTTTCAAATCATTTTAATGTTGATACAAATTATACGCATTTGAATGAAATATTTTTAATGATGTAAACATATTGTGCATTTATAATTTTCTCATGTGGACTTTTTATTAGCTTATAATTTTCAGTCGATTAAATTTTCAAACCTAAATTATTAATGATACATTCTTAATTTGTTTACAGGGGTATTAAGTTCACCTTAAATTAATTTCATAACAAGCAATCCATTTGAAATGATTTCATTCCTCATTTTTAATCGTTTTAAGAATATTAATTACTGCATTATTAAATAATATTTTTAGGTATATTTTTTTATTTTTGTAGTATGATTTTAAAGATAAATATTGCATTTTAAGTTATTTTATTGAAATAGCTAAATAATATATTTTTGAATCATAGCTTTTGCGTTATTAAATGTTACACCTTAGCACCCTATATTGCACTGAGAAATAAATGGTCAAAACTACCTGAATATGGTAAAGTTTACCATGTATCTGGCTATATGGGAACACCAAAAAGTTCGTTAATTTTTACCGAAGTACTTTGATAAGGTTTTTGATAAAATTAATAAAATATTGCTGAATAATGTGTGATAAAATTCGGTTAATGTAGCAAAATTTAGTAATTTTATCATAATACCTTATGAAAACTATTGTCATGAACATGTCATGAAAACTATTTATTAGATAAAATTTATATTTATGTTTTATATTTTTTGTAAATATGAGGTAAAATGAACTGTCATTTTGAAATCCAGAATTTCCTGTAAACTATTATCATATGAACTGAATGAATGGTTTAAATACCGTATAGTTTGGTTTTATTAACCAGAACTAAGATTTTTTTTCAACCAGAAGCGTCATTACCATACAGTACGGTATTTTTACCAGAATATTTTTCTCCTTACAAACTTTTACAACCATTAATTTGCTGATAAAATCGTATGTTTTCTTCATAGTATTAATTTATTTAACCAAACCATGATCATTAATATTAAATGTAATAAATATGATATCTTATATAATCTTACGTAAACTAAAATATGAAGCAATTTGATCCATATCATTCCCTATGCAGAGAACTAAGATATCTTGAATAAGTTTATATCCAGAAGACACTTTAACCCAGCGGGAAAACCTTATATGGTCATCAATCATAAGTTAGAATAACTCAATGAAAGTTTTCTTCTTTTAAAATCGCTTCGAAAATTTATATTGTATGGCACTATAGTGTCTACAGTATGACACTTTGGTGTCTCTGTTATTATTTATTTCTGAATAAACTTCAAAGAGAATTTAAAAATATGCTTTTATATTTCTTTTATTTATTCTCAAACCTTTAGTGTTAGTTTTAGTTTTTCTTTTAAAACTATAACAAACTGTACTTACGTAAGCTACACATTTCCTAAAGTGTTGTGTTAAGTAAGTGATAAATTACCGATCAAAAATGTAAATTGCTACTAGTATTATCAAGATTAAGAAAAGAAAAATTGAAGTAGATTTTTGAAACTTTTTTCTTGTGTTATAAACTGTCAAAAGACTTTTAAATTATCTTTAAGAGTTAATTGCTAAAAAGTATCTTAGGATAATTAACACTACGTTAAATTGTTAATAATGCAAAATAAATATTTTTTAACTCAAACAGTATTTTTTTTTATTCTAACTAAAATTGTTAGTCACTTACTAGTAAAAAGTTTAGTGATTTTTCTTTGCTGCATCATTATCATTTTTCTTTTCTGTGGAACAAAGTGCAGTGAATTATTGGAATTAATTATGGTTAGTAATTCTAATTCTTAAGCATCATGGTCATTTCCAGTAAAATTTATCAGTACTTACACTTTCCAGTTTTGATAAAATGTATGTATATATATATATTTATATATAAGTTAAAAATATGGAGAAAACATCTATGACGGAAGTTATTGTGGTATCACAACATGAAAACAGATATAAACAGTTTTTAACGGACAAGAAATTAACTATTAATTTTTTTTAAAAAAATAATCACAAATTTAAAAGTTTAAAAAAAAATTTTCAAATTTGAAAAAAAAATATTTGGAAAATAAAATAGGGAAAAGATATAATCCCGTCATCAGCTCACACGATAATACACGAAAAAATAGTGCTTTCTAATATTGCATTAATACAGCGGAAGAAAAATATGTCAATGCAATAGTGTGAAGAGCACCGAAAAAACTGAAATAAAAATAGAACTTATTAAACAAAAAATGCAAAATAAAACAAAATAGCAAAAAATAGAAAATAAATAAATAAGAAAAAGCAAAATAAAACTCAAAATTTAATACATAAAGTAAATAGCGTATTCAAAATTACTTAAACTTAGAGGCATTATTCAAAAATGATTTAAAATGTTTTTGTGACAAGTTTTCCAGATTACAAAACATGAAAATAGAAGAGTAAATAGTGGATGAAGGAATAAACTTATGGCACGTTCTTAATAAAGTACAGAAGTTAAGTTTGATTTGTTAGTTATTATTATCTTCCTTAATTTTCTTCTTTAATCTCTCTTTTCTTTTACCTTTTTTGTTTTTGGACACACGCACGCACACACACCATACACACACACACACATATATATATATATATATATATATATATATATATATATATATATATATATATATATATATATATATATATATATATATATATATATATATATATATATATATATATATATATATATATATATATATATATATATATATATATATATATATATATATATATATATATATATATATATATATATATATATATATATATATATATATATATATATATATATATATATATATATATATATATATAGAGAGAGAGAGAGAGAGAGAGAGAGAGAGAAATTTCATGGGTGAAGATTTTAAACATTTTGTATCATATTTAAATTTTCTCGATTACAGCGCCTTCTGTAAGGCATAGAGCAAAAATATATGGATATATAGGTAAATTAAGATTACTTTTTCTGGAGAGTCCAAATCTGCAATAAAAATTAAGGTTTATATCTAGAATTTAAAAATTGCCCCCACTCATCCTCAGGAGATGAGGGTGGAAGATAGAATTTTTCTTAGGCAACTTTTAAATAGGCAAGTTGTACCCATTTAAGCTCTACATAATCCGAAAAAGTTTTTTTTTCTTACAATTTTTGTGAGTCTTTTCAAAAAGATATTTTACAAGTAAGGGAAGCACATAAATAACAAAAGTAAACCCCTTTTTGAAATTTTTTGACTTGTTGCACTACGAATTCCTGAGTCTAAATCTGTTCAGAAAGTACAAATTTGCTTATACTTCCAGAAGATATGAAAAATGCGAAAAGAAACTCGTCATGATGCATGGTTCAAGTTGTAATTAACATTAAAGACATTTCTTTTCAATAATCGAAATTCAAATCATCTGCTTCTTTCACAAAATCTGTATTTCTTAAATTACCTCAAAGGCATACTCCTTAATTTTTCACCATTTTGTTTTCTATCATAATTACACACATTAATTTAGCAATTTAGGGCTAATCAGTCTGTCACTTTTTGTACTAACTTAGGCTAACATTTGCATATGTGAAACAAACTCAATTAAATCTTAAATGAGTCAGAGATACTCGTTTATTTGCTTTAAATTTCAAAAATGATTTAATTACTTTTAACAAAAACATGTGATATTATTCTTCAATACAATACATAAATCAGCAGACAATTGTGTATATTACATCAAAACAGATTTTATTATATATCTCTTACATAACATCAACTAATAAATCAATTATAATCCAGGAAATGCAATAAAAATGCTTATTGAATTAATTAAAACATTCCATTCTTAATTCTTCTTAAACTTACGAAAATACGCCACAAAATATATCTCCAAAATATAACAGAATCAGAAATTTCTAACACGTTCATTTATTATCTTAAACTATTTAAAAATAATCCTCCGTAATCAATAACCCTTTCTAAAATATGCTACGCTACTTTTAATTTTCAATTTTCATAACACAACTGTCTTAAGATTTATAATTCAAAACATAAAAGTTTCATTCCTTTTTCCGATATTTCATGGAATAAAATCTCTTTTAAGGATTTTACGCCGCCAAAATATAAGCTTGGCGTATAAATTTGATATGAAGCAAAGTTGTTTCAGCTTCGTATGCCTACTAAAGCTTCCGAATTCGATCGATGAAATGTTAACAAAGCTGCAACTTAAGTATAAAACTACAAAAGAGGGGTACCCACTAATCTTAGAAAACGACGCTAACGTGGATTACAAGGCAACGCCTCGTAAGGCATATCACTGTGGAAAATTTACTGAAAGAATACGTGAGAACCAATTTGTCTGGTGTCCTGGAAAACAGGAAAATTCTTCTTATTATAATATGCTTCAAATTCTCTTTAAAATGAAATAAGTGATATTGTTAAGAAAGGCATCTGTTATTCGAAAAACTTACATTGCGTTATCGCGATTTGCAAACATTGTTAGAATTTTAGATTTATTTCTTTTGTGAATTTCGAAACTTCTCTGTTATTCATTTAAATTAAATTTTTGTTCTACGAAATATTTGCGTTTATTGAATTAGTTTTGGAACTTTATATTAAAGAGTTGATAGAAACTAGATGTTATTGTTAGTAATATAATGAGATTTCAAAATAATTTCATAATTCTGGAATTCCACTAAGCCTACTTTCTCTATCGATTAAGCAAACTTAATGTTCTTGCTTTTCGTTAAATTTTCTGAAATTAGTTTTGAACTTAATACCATTTACAGGGCATTACCATTGTTACTACTAACAGTATTTTTTATTTTTTATTTATTTACTGTCACGGCCAACGCTGAGCACTCATTCTTAGATGGAAGTGTTGATCTTTAACTTTACCCAGTAGGCACCTGTGAACCTTAGTCACGGAAGCGAGCAACATTACCAACGCCAAAGATACCCGTTCATAGGGTGGAACACATTCACACATCACACGAAGGAGAACAACACACAGAGAAAAACATCCATGCCATGTGCAGGGTTTAAACCTACAACCGTTTGCTTCGAAGTCAGGCAAGCTAACTGCTCGGCCAACTGGCCGACTCAATGAGTTTTATTGCTTTATTTTATAACCGAACAGCTGACCCAATTCTTTGAACAGCTGACCCAATTCTTGGGCTTACGACTACTAATGCTCAACTCCGTAGCTTTGTAATTTTAAACCAATCCAGAAGACAAGGAAACTCCAATATCAATACCCCGAGAGGTTTGGATTTGTTATGGGAACATGGAGGACTTTGCGACTCGACTAATTTAACGTGCATCAGTCACCATTTACTACACAGGGAGTCTTCGGCCAGCTGGGATCGAACCAACGAACTCTTGGACATGGGCCCTGTGCCCTAAGAACCAGGCTATCCCGGCCCAGAATGGGAAAATAGGAGCTTAGTTTTATTTTATTTTACTACCACCGTTGAACTGCTCACCCAATTCTGAGTTAACTACTACTAATGTTCAACTCCGTAGCCTTGCAATTTTGAACCAATCCAGAAGACAAGGAAACTCCAGGATCAATACCCCCAGAGGTAGGATTTGTTACGGGAATATGGTGGACATTCATACTTTCATTCATTCATCCACAGATCGCAATTTCGACTTGAATCAGAGATCGATCAATCTCCAATCCAGTACCCCCAGAGGTATTGATTTGTTACGGAAACATGGAGGACTTTGCGACTAGACAGATTTAACGTGCATCAGTCACCATTTACTACATAGAGAGTCTTCGGCCGGCGGGTATCAAAGACACGATTTCTTGGACATGGCCTGGCTACTCTAAAAGCCAGGCTATCCCAGCCTTCAGTTCTATTGTTTATAATATTGATGGAAAATTCGTATTCTTATATGCACTGATATAAATCATGTAAATGGAATCGTCATTATCCGTAATACAGGAGCCGCGATGGCTAAGGCGATAGAGTAATCACCTTCCAATGAGAAGAACCGGGTTTAAATCCCAGCGATGGCTTTTCGATACGAATTCAGCATCCAGCTTGAACCGACCACGGCGCATACGAGAAATATCCTCAGTGATAGACGGATTATGGGTTTGAGACTCCCCGTCGTCTGGCTAACCGTGGGAGGTTGTTGCGGTCTTCTTCTCCATGTAGCACAAATGCGGGTTAGTTCCATAAAAAAGTCCTCCACTAAGGCAAATTTCTCCCAATACTTGATCCAGGAGTTCCCTTGTCTTCTGGATTGGGTTCAAAATTATAAGGCTACGTAGTTGAACATTAGTAGTCGTAAGCCCAAAAAATTGGGTCTGCTGTTCAACGGCGATTATAAAATAAAATAATATTAATCAAAAATTCGTATTCTTATATGCAATGATATAAATCATGTAAATGGAATCGTCATGATACGTAATGCATATAAGAATACGTAATGCACTGATATAAATCATGTAAATGGTATCGTATGATTATCCGTAATGTATATAATAATACGTAATGCACTGATATAAATCATGTAAATGGAATCGTGATTATCCGTAATGCATATAAGAATACTAAAGGCTCATTACTGTAGAAGTTTTACTGAAAGAATACGTGAGAACCAATTTATCTGGTGCAGTGAAAAAAATCGTGGAAAATTCTTATTATTATAATATAATTCATATTCTCATTAAACTGAAATAAATGATATTGTTAAGAAAGGCATATAATAACAGATAAAAAATAACTACTAATAAAAATAAAAATAAATTTATAACAATTTGACAACATTGTTATAAATTTAATTTTATTTCTTTTGAAAACTTCAAAACTCGCCTCTTATTTATTTAAATTAAATATTCATTGAAAGTATTGTTAAAGTTGAATTTATTGAAATAGTTTTAGAACTTTATATTACATTGTGGATGTAAAACAGATGTTATTGTTAGTAATAACAATGGGATTTATTGTTAGCTAAATTAACATATTTATATGGAACAGTACTTCAAGATAATCCCATCATTTTTAAATTTCATTCAATCTGCTTTCTCCATTTATTAAGTTTAGAGAGACTTAATGTAATTTCGTTTCGTTTGAATTCGCTAAAATTAGTTTTTCAACTTAATGCCATTTACAGGACCTAGCCATTGGCAATAGAAGCAATGATTTTTATTGTTTAAAATATTAATTAAAAAATTACTAAATTCATTGCCAGTGGCGTAAAATTTAAGGTATGACATTAAATAACGAAACAACATGTTGCTTTATGAAACATACTGTCGCAAACACGAAAGTAACATCCACAGGCAACACTTTCACATCAAATTAACCAAAGCGTGGGATGCCAAGTGCGAAATATAACATATAAACGAAAGTGAAACTGAGGGACAGGAAGCTTTTTGACAATGAATAAGACCGTGATGTCATATAAAAAGTACACTGTACACTGTGAATTGTACAACTGTACAGTTCATTTGTAATAGATATGTTACATTATTAAAATCTAGACAAACTTAGGTAATACATTGATAATAATTTCTAATCCAAATCATGCTGAAACATTCGATGTAATAAAAAAAGGCTCGTTTATATTCATGTTCGTTTTTGATAATTTGCTTCCTTATGACTGTGAGTTTTCAAAATTGTTTACGTGATGGTTAACTCTAGGATATATTTATTGAAAATTTGAATTTTATTTTCAATATTTGTCGTATTTGATAAATACTGTAGAATATTTAAAAAAAAATCATATTTACATTAAATATAATTAAAAAAAACATTTTTGGAAATCGATACCTAAAAAAAAAACAAGTTTTAATTTTTCAGTTTCTTAGATTATTTAAATTTTTTACTGTGAGTATCTTACCAGTTTCTAACTTCTAAAGTAAATTAGACAAGCAAGGTATTTTTATTAGTTGGTGCTCAAATATTTAGCCGATAAACCCTTACGCACAATTTTCATAAAACATATTTTTCATACTTTTTCAGTATTATGTATTGATTAGGTCAAAATACACACAAACTTGCATTTTTCTTGGAAACAAAAAAAAATATATCAATTATGTTACTCTAAAAAAGCATACTAAGCTTAAAAAAATTTATAAAAATTACTTAAATATACTTCTTAAGAATTTAGAACAGTAAGCAGAATATTTTTTAAACTTCCATACTCGGTATTTATTTTTTGAATCCTTATCAAAATTGAAGCGAAAAGGATATTCATTTTAGCAGTTGCACATTTACACTAGTAAGATTTAAAAAAGAAAAAAAATATTGAAACCTGTTAAACCATTATTGAAGAACGTAAGGTTGAACAGCGGACCCAATTTTGAGTTTATGACTATCAATGATCAACTCCGTAGCGTTGTAATTTTGAGCCTGGTTCAGAAGACAAGGGAACTCCTGGATCACTGAATCAAGTATTGGAAAAAATTTGCCTATTGAAGACTTTTTTGATGGGACTAAGCTGCATTTTCTTTTCATGGAGAAGAAAAACATGAAAACCTTTCACCGTTAGCCTAACGGCAACTAGACTCCAACCCATGATCCGTCTACCACTGAGTTGTTTGGTGTGGAATACATATGGATCAGCCGTCTCTGGTATTCAAACCTGGGTTACCTTATAGAGAGGGAAGTGCTTTATCCCCTGAGCTACCACGGTCAGGAAGGGGAGATTAAAAACATTAGAACGTTTTGATTGTCAAAATAAAATTAAAAAAAGTTAAAAGTGGTTATAAGGAACCACTTCAAGATTTATAAGGCTACTCGTGCTTTCATTTCTAATAAGGATTCTGAAAATATGTTTGAGGTGGATTTTAGAAAAATCTTTTATAAAAAATTTCTTTTAAATGTAAAATGACTTTTAGGGTTTTAATTTTGAGTCACGCTTTTTGAAATATTTTAATAAGAAAAATGTTTATAAGCTCCCTTACCAGCTTCAAAAAAAATGCATAAAGCCTTTCGTCCATAAGGGTTCTCAATATTATAAGGGGCTTCACTGAAGCTCCATTCTCACTATCTTCAAAATTAGATGGTATGTGACTAAGGTCAATCGAAATAGTGTAAGTGCATTTCAATATTCGAAATTCTCGAATATTTCTGCCGAACGAATTCTGAGCATTCCTCAACACCGACAAGGTAGGTGCGAGCACTTCTCAATCTACACTTCAATCGCAGATTTCAGAAGCGCGTTCGCAGTCTTCTTCATTTCACTTCTCTTCCTATATAAGGCGAGATGGGAAGCTTTAGAAGGGGGAGTGAGCATGATCCCGGTATCGTCTGACTCTCTTCGGTAGGAAATCCCCGCAATGCAAATAATGTTAAGAAAAGAAGGGAGGGATAGGCCTTACGAACACCAGGAAAATCTGCATATTAAAGAAGGGGATTCGTCTGAATGCTAAAATATGAGAAGGTCTCTAAATCCCAAGAGGGGGGACGAAAACAGGAAAAGGAATATGGAATGGTACTGGTCGTAGCATGAAATTAAAATCGTAGAAATTGGCTCTTATAAGCATGAATGCTGAATACTGGTTTGCAAAGGTGATGGTAATGTTTTCATTTTGAAGAGCTCATTTAAGAATGGGGTAGTCGGCATTCAAAGCGAAATTTGGAAGATTCTTTCCTTAGGAATGTTCTATTTATGAATCGTAATATGTATATGAAAATAAATTCAAATTAGTCACATGGATCCTATGTTACTGTTGTTATTGAAAGTAGTTAACATATTCTGTTGCAAATAATTTGAATAATTCTATTTTAAAAAATTGATTTTATTTGAAATATTGCTATTGATTTCAGATACCATTTAAAAATGATTGCGGAAATAGTTTTAAGAAATATTCAAGCACGATCATATAGGAAAATCAATAAGACTGAATTCTTTATTTTTTTCATTTTTAGATATCTTTAATATTTAGCATATTCAGCGTGAATGGCTTCGAATATTTAGCATGATATTTTAGAGCTTCAAAATATCTTAAAAGAAAAAATTAACTGTTCGATTGAAAAGTCAGTTGATGAAAAATGAAAAGATGAGAGATATTTAAGGAATACTGCGTTCTGCTCAGAATTTAGATTTCTCTATACTTCAAACTGACAATTGTCATATAAACTATTTTTCGTTTAAAAAAATCAATTGATGAAATAGGAAAAATATATAAATACATGGTATATTGAAATTTTTGTTAAGGAATCGTGGTTTATACTAACCAAGTTTAATAATTAATAATTAAGTTCATCAATAGACTGCGCTGCTATCTAGGAATATTTTTAAAACAATACTTCCTAAATTTGACGCAGTCTGAATTTAAAATTAACCAGATGCCTGTTGAAATATTTCGGTGAAAATTGACAGATTCGCTGAGGAAAAATTATTCTATATTCTTTTAGTTAGCAACACTAAATGTTTACTGCTACACTATCTGTTAAGAAAGACTAGTTTCCGGAGAAGAGTGAAACCTCCATTCATTTTTCTTCAATAAATTTTCAAATTTTTTAATCATTTTTGGAGGCAAATCTGCTATATTAAATCCTTTTTATCACCATTTTGGAAGTGTGGAGCCTGAAATAACTTTTAAAATATTTAAGTTATTTGTCTGCTCTAAGGACTAGATAATTATTCACGGTAAGATTATATATATAGTTTAAAATCATCGCAATTCTTCAAGTTTCAGGCGCTGAAACTATGTTTTTTCCCTTGGCAATAGAGGTTCCAAAAACAGAGTTAATAGATAGTCACACTTTTAATGCAATAGTTAACATGACAAAAAATAAAATTCAAAACAAAGTATTCATCTCATTTGCAGTTTTTTGATTAGGAAAGAACTTATTAATATACACCGAAAAGCCATTACATTATGACCACCCTGCTAATAACATGTAGGATCATCTTTAGCCCTCAAAACTGCAAGCACCCGCCGTGGCATTGATTCCACAAGGTGATGATAGGTAGTCTGAGGTATCTGGTACCATGCGCTCACCAACTGGTCCTGCAATTCCCTCACATTGCGAGGGGGTAGCGAGGCAGCACGAATTTGGTTTTCCAAGTAGGACCACAAATGCTCTATTGGATTAAGGTCAGGTGAATTTGGGGGCCAAGACAAAGTCACTGGAATGTTCCTAGACGATTCGACCCACATGACATGGTGCATTATCCTGTTGGTAATCACCATCCCCCACAGGAAAAACTGTTACCATGAATGGGTGAACCTGGTCTGCAACTATGTTTAAGTAGCTTACAGACGTCAGGGATTGTTCTATGAGGATTATGGGTCCTAATGTGCCCCATGAAAATATTGTTCCTGGGCGAGAAACCATGAAAACCTGGGTGAGCCCATTGTTATAGATGGAAGGTGGTCATAATGTAATGGCTCTTCGGTGTATATATAGTATAAAATCTTCGCATTTCTTCAAGTTTAAGGCGCTGTTACTATGTTTTTTTCCCTTGGCAACAGAGCTACTAAAAACAGCGTTAATAAATAGTCACACTTTTAATGCAATAGTTAACATGACAAAAAATAAAATTCAAAACAAAATATTCATTTCATTTGCAGTTTTCTGATTAGGAAAAAACTAATTAATATAAATGTAATGAGATTAATTGACTATTAATTATATTTCATTGATCACATTATTCTAAAGCATTATTTTTAAAAGCTGTAGCTGCCAAATTCTACTTTTAAAGTTCCCAACCGAAGAAAAGAAGTGCGGTTCTACTCTGCAATTAAATCAAATTAAACTCAGAATGTAGATTTTTATAAGCTTTATTTATTGATGTAATATAATGAGCTAAGCAGAAGGTCTTGAATCCGAGATTTTGAAAACTTAATAAAACGTTATTAATATCTAAAAGATACACTCTCAAACATAAAACTCAGTATTTCTTGAGCAATATCTCTTTAATTTTGAGAACATTGATCACATTATTCTATGGCTTTATTTTTGAAAACAGTAGCTGCAAAATTCTTTTTTTAAAGTTCCCAACCGAAGAAAAGAAATGGTTCTACCTAGCAATTAAATCAAATTAAACTCAGAATGTAGATTTTTATAAGCTTTACTTGTGGATGAAATATAATGAGCTAAGCATAACGTCTTGAATCCGAGTTTTTGAAAACTTAATAAAACGTTAATAATATCTAAAAGATTCACTCTCAAGAATAAAACTCAGTATTTCTTGAGCAATATTTCTTTAATTTTGAGAATCATTTCTTTAATTTCTGACGAAACGCGAACTCTTAAATATGTGACTAAATGCTACCTCAGCTCGAAACCTCATCCTAGTGCATTGTGGGAGATAGTTAACTAGAATGTCGAAACTTGAATAAAGACTATAAAAATCAAAAATAAGGAGGCTAATTAAGGCAACCTGGCTGAATGGTAATCAAGGAAATAGACTCGTTCTAAGGAGGTCCGAGGTTTGAATCCAGCTTCGTTCATGAATGCTATATCTCTCTCTGTTCTATCTTTACTTGTTGTCTTATTCTATCTATATGGTGCAAACGCTAAATAGACTATTGGTAAAGTTATGTAAATTAGACCCCACAAGGTTTTTTCTTTTCTCGAAAAAATAAAATAATAAAATATGTCTTTAATTCTGACGAAATTCGTTTTCTTGTAGAAATGTTGATAGAAATTTTGCTCAAAGTTGACGAAATATTTGCTCGGAACATATAACAGGAAACGGTTTCGTCAGGTTTCGTTATATTTGAGTATCCCTGTTTTACAGCGTAAAATTCATATAACGAAAGGATTTTTGGCTGTACTAAATGCACAACAAAATATTTGTTTCATTTCCAGCTTTTTGATTACGTATAGAAATAGTTAATATAATCGTAGACTGTTTAATTCCCAATTAATTTATATTTCATTCATAACATTAATTTGAAATTCACTGCCAGAAACAATACAAATGTTTGTAGTTTCTGACTATAGCTATAAATATCTCAAAATTCTAACTCTGTATTTTTAAAATTCCATCGCAATTTTCCCAACCGAAGAAAAGAAGTGGATCTACACAACAATTAAATCAAATAAAACTCAAAATGTGGAACTTTATAAGCTTTATTTATCGATGAAATATAATGAGCCCAGCAAAAGGTCCTGAGCACGAGTTTTTGAAAACTTGATGAAACGTTAATAATGTCTAAAAGATAAAGTGCATATAATGAAAGGATTTTCGGCTGTACTAATTTCAAATCGAATCCACTCAGCCGATTCTTTAAAAGAATTTATTTTTCGTACGTTTCGGGAATTTTTGAGTGTCTTGTTAGCATGTTGATTTAATGAGATAATTTGTTTGAACCCGTGAGTTTCCTGGCTTTTCGCTCTCCAAATCTTCATTAGGATTATTCCTTTCGCTTTTGGCTTCTTTTAAAAGATTACTTGGCGATTTACTAAACAAATTCAGCGCTATTTACTTGGAGCAACGGGATACTTATGGCTGAATTAACAATAAATTGAAGGTAACAAAAAATTACAATTCAAAGTGTTCAGCGCATTAAATTAAGAATAGAAAACACATATGACAAATACAATACAATCCTCAGAGGAACATAAAATGGAAAAAAATTCTGAGTTAAAATTTAAAAGCCTATTTTCAAGCAAATATTTAACTGTGATTAATTAATATATTCCCAGGATGTATATTAACTTCACTTGGAATTGAAAAAAATGCAATTTTCAAAAAACTATGTAAAATAATAATAATAATATTTAAGCAACAACAATAGAGCAAAATATTTTCCTTTTATGTAATCATTTTTAGTGAAATAAAGTTGTATTAAGTAAAATTAAGTACCTTTTTGTAAAAATAAGTTAATAAATTAGGAATAGAAAACGCATTTGACAAATACAATTCAATCCCCAGATGAACATAAAACATGAAAAATTCTAAGTTAAAATTTTAAAACCTATTTCCAAGCAAGTATTTAATTTTCATTTGTTAATATATTCCCAGGATATTTATTAATTTCTTTGTGATTTGAAAAAAGAAGAAAAGCTCGAAAAAGAAGAAAGATTGAGGAAAATCTATGCAAAAAAATAATAAAAATGCCTACTATATCACTGTTGTGGATTATTTTTAGGAAAAAAGAGTAATATGAAGTAAATTAGGTAGTACTAAGTAAATTAAGTAGCATGAAATAAAACTAAGTATCTTTAGTAAAAATAAGTGCATTAAATTAGAAATAGAAAATGTGATAAATACAATAAAATCCCCTATTAACTACCTTTAGTAAAAATAAGTACATTAAATTGGAAATAGAAAATTTGACAAATACAATAAAATCCCCATTAACTACCTTTAGTAAAAATAAGTATATTAAAATAGAAACAGTACATTAAATTAGAAATAGAATATGAATTAAGCAGTATTGAGTAAAATTAAGTAGTATTAAATAAAATAAAGTACCTTTAGTAAAAATAAGTCCATTAAATTAGAAATAGAAAACTCGCATGACAAATACAATACAATCCCCAGTTGAACACAATAGGAAAAAATCTAGGATAAAATTTAAAACCCTATTTTCAAAAAAATATTTAATTGCTATTAGTTAACATAGTTCCGGGATATTTATAAATTTCTTTGCGATTAAAACATAAATGAAACATGACATTGGAGAAAAGCTGGGCAAAATATAAAATTAGCTGTGAAGATATTAGTAAAATTTAGTAGTACGAAGTAAATTAAGTAGTATGAAGTAAAATTAAATACAGTAGAGAACCGATTATCCGGAACGATCGGGACCATCGCGATTCCGGATAACTGATTTTTTCCGGTTTTCTGAATCGCTACAAAATGCCGTTTTTTTAATGTTTATAAAACGAAACTAAAAAATTATTTTGGAATAGTTTAAGAAATAATAAAAAATGATAAATAATAATACACATAAGTTAAAATAAGGAAAGAAATTATGAAATAAAAAATATATACAGGCTTATGTATGTTATTAATGTTATTATTAACATTAATAACATATATAAGCTATTTGTGCTTATGTGAGATTCGTCTACAAACGGCTTTTGATCGTCAACTCGATACGCCGTACGCTCTAAATAACAAAATGGGCTCAAAATGTTGCAAGAAAAAAAAAGTTTTTTAAGGGAAGAAAATTAATTTCCGGTTCTAAATTTCATTCCGGTTATCTGGTTTTCCGGTTTTCTGATTTCCGGATAAGAGGTTCTGCACTGCAGTATTGAATAAACTTAAGTAGGTTTTAGCAAAATTAAGTATAATAAATTAAAAATAGAAAACACACACTGTTAGAACTTTCCGGGAAAAAAGGTTAAAAATCAATTTATTTCATTTTTAGTCTAACGCATTCAAACAAAACAGTCAAATAGCCATAATTAAAATGGTAATCCAATTGTTAAGTGTGAGAAATACTGTTTATTAACTGCTTTCACCTAATACGGTTAAAAACCAGATTTTTATCACACTGACGAAGCCCACCTAATGAATCAGCTTAGTTCCTTATAACTGCGTATGTATTATAGCCGAGAAAGCTAAGCTGTCCATCTCGTAATCGACAGAACTGGTTCGAATCCCAGCGTTGACACCACATTATTTCCTCCATTCCCTTCAACAAATGACCAGTTTCTAATGTTTTACACTCCCCAATTTGTGAAACTGGACTATTGGAATACGATACTCTCACTCACGCATGGATATTAAAAGCAGTATGGTGCTGCCATCTATGCGTGAATGCGAGTATCATATTCTAATAGTTCAAGGTCTTTTATTTGGGAGTGCAGGAGACTGAAAACTCTCCATGTGTTGAAGGGACTGGAGAAAAGATTATGGTGCCAATGGTGGGACTTGAACCCATGTACTGTTGGTCATGAGATAGACAGATTAGCCTTCTTGGCTATAATATGTACCTAGCTGCATTTTTTTACAATTTCAAGAGTAAGTATCGCGCAATTTTCAAGTTTTAACTAACTAGAACTTTAATTAAAAAATATATCTACTTTTCAATGATCTAATAACAAAATATACTTTAATTTTGTGCTCGTAATATTTTTCAAGAAAATCTTAAGCTTTACTTTAAACTTACAGTAACGTAACTGTGTTTTAAAAATAAATTTTAAATCTTATATAAACATTTCACAAACGGAAATTTACTTATTTTTTAATCAGCAAGCTTTCTTTATCGGTTTTTTAAATGAACTATCAACTTTGATACAGTAATCTAAAAAGTAACTTTTATCTTACAAAAAAGTTAAACAAAGTATTTTTAACATCAAATTCGCACGTCTTTGTTAGTTTTATGTCATTTAAATTGATTATTTGAAAATTTGTTAAACAGATTTAGTTTTAACACTCTACAGTACTATATGGATGGAAAAGAATAATAAACTGAGAACCTAATTGAGTCAAAATGCTTATAAATCGTAATTTTTTATAGAGATAATTAGATTAACATCACTAAATCACTCTAATTAAATAAATACTTCTGTAAAAAATAAAGGTATTGTAAGCTAAAAATGGATTTTTCTGTAAAATAAATTTTATGGATAGTGCGCTCAGACTGCCGGCATTTTATACGAGTACAATAGTTTAATCCGGAATTTCTTACAGTGTAGTAAGTTTCAACTCTACGTTTTGTACAAGTTTCAAGTTTTAACTATCCAGAATTTCAATAAAAAATATATATACTTTAAAGTGAACTAATAACAAAATATATTTTTGTTTTTTGTTTATACTATTTTACAAGCGAAACGTGATTACTTAAGTATTATTTTAAACTTACTTTAACATTACCGTCCTTTAAAAATAAATTTTTATCTTATATATACATTTTACATACGGAAATTAATTTTTTTTTAGTGAGAAAGCTTTCTTTATCTGCTTTTCAAAGGAGCAATAAATTCTGATACGGAAATTTCACATGCGGATTTTTTCTTTTTCTTATTCTGCAAGCTTTCTTTATTTGTTTTCAATTTTGATGCTGTAATCTAAAAAGTAACTTTTATCTTACAATAAAGTAAAACAAAATCTTTTTAACATCAAGTTCGCATCTCTTTGTTAGTTTTATGTCATTTAAAGTGATTATTTTATGATTTGTTAAACAGATTTGGTTTTAACACGCTACTGTACTATACTAACGGAAAAGAACAATAAACTGAGTACCTAATTGAATAAAAATGCTTATATTTCCTATTATCAACAACATAAATTTTAATGGATGAAAAGGCAGCCTTATGGAATTAGAGTATCTGTTATGCATATTAACTAGACAATACTCATTTAAAACATAACACACATACACCACTTGTTAGTCTACCATTTATTTTCAACTCAAAACGATATCAGTAAAGCGTGAGTTGACTGAAAAATGTTTTGTTGAGTGCAAACGTGAAGGAAGTCTTTAAGCGGGATTTTAAAAGAGAAAGAAGAGGAGAAAAGCGGAAAAAAAAGAAAAGATAAAAAAAAAGATTTCATAAAAGAGCTGAAAGCCGCAACTAGATGGTGAAAGTTACTTGAAACTCGGCAAAAGTTTCAACAAAAATTTTTGACAACTGTATATTGAATTCATGACACGCCGCGATGATTTTGTTTTCACAGAGAATGCTTCAGTTAACTTTAAAAGCTTGAAGAAGGGTAAAAAGTGCCTTCTTTACATTTTCCTAATTACACATTCTCTCTAATTATCCTTCTTCACTTATTGTATAATAAAAGAACGCAAATTAGCTTTTGCAGTAACTTTATCTTTGGATCGTGGTTTTCTTATGAGCAAATGTGGATTAGATATGCTTTATTCATAAAAGCTTGACGACGGATTTTGTTCACTTTAATTATAAATTAAAGATCAATATTTTCAAAAAAAAACGCATGTGTTATTTTTTACTGATATTTCTCCAGGTTTGCATTTTTTTTCTTTTCTTTTTTTTTGTAGCTTTATCTATGGATCGTGATTTTCTTATGAACAAACATGTATTGAATAGGCTTCACTCATAAAAGCTTGACTGCAGACTTAGTTCACTTTAATTATAATTCAATAATCAATATTTTCAAGTAAACACATATGATATTTTTTGAAGACATTTCTCCAGTTTTGTGTTTTTTAGTAGCTTTATCTTTGGATAGTGATTTTCTTATGAACAATTTATTCATGGAAGCTTGACTGCAGACTTAGTTCACTATAATTATAATTCAACAATCAATAGTTTCAAGTAAACACATATGATATTTTTTGCAGACAATTCTCCAGCTTTGCGTTTTTTTTGTAGCTTCTTCTTTGGATCGTAGCTTTCTTATGAACAAATAAGCATTAGATATGCTTTATTCATAAAAGCATGAGGACAGATTTTGTTCACTTTAATTATAAATTAATATTTTATGTTTTCAAGAAAACGCATGTGTTATTTTTTGCTGATAGTTCTCGAGTTTTGCGTTTTTTTGTAGCTTTATCTTTGAATCAAGATTTTCTTATGAACAAACATGCATTGGATAGGCTTTATTCATAAGAACTTGACTGCAGACTTAGTTCACTATAATTATAATTCAATAATCAATAGTTTCAAGTACACACATATGATATTTTTTTTAGACATTTCTCCAGTTTTGCGTTTTTTAGTAGCTTTTTCTTTGGATCGTAGTTTTCTTATGAACAAATAAGCATTAGATATGCTTTATTCATAAAATCTTGAAGACAGCTTTTGTTCACTTTAATTATAAATTAATAATCAATACTTTTTTTAAAAACGCATGCGTTATTTTTTGCTGATATTTCTCCAGTTTTGCGTTTTATAGTAGCTTTACCTTTAGATCGTGATTTTCTTATGAACAAACGTGCATTGGATTGGCTTTACTCATAAGAGCTTGACTGCAGACTTAGTTCACTTTAATTATAATTCAATAATCAATAGTTTCAAGCAAATACGTATGATATTTTTGTAGACATTTCTCCAGTTTCGCGTTTTTTAGTAGCTTTATCTTTGGATCGTAGTTTTTTGTAGTACTGGAAGAAATTCACCTTCGTGGAGGACTTTTTATTGGAACTAGCCCGCATTTGCGTCACATGGAGAGGAAAACCACGGAAACCTCCCATTGGTTAGCCTGATGGCAAGGGGACTCTATCACATGATCCGTCTACCACTTAGGATATTTTACGTTAGAACTGTGGTCGGTGCGAGCCGGATGCGGAATTCGTATCGCCCAGCCATCTCTGAAATTCATGCCCGAATCACCTCATTGGAAGGCTAGAGCTCTCTCCTCTAAACCACCATTGCTCTATTAAGAAAATAAAGGAAACTAGTAAGGTTTTGCTGTAGATAAGACAAGATGGCAAAGGCTACTGACCTGCAATAAGTTGTAGTGCTTTGAAGAAGAAGAAGAATCTTGTTAATATTTTTGTGGGGAGAAATCGGATAAAAATGGTTTTCAGGACTTAAATTAAAACTTAAAACTCGTTTTTCAAATATACAGTAAATATACCAGGCCTTGTAATAATTACTCATAATAACAGTATTCCACCTTTTTAAGTTTTAAGCTTTTTTAAGGACTTTTTAGCAACTTGTTTTAAATAAACATTTGCATTTGAATAATTACTAATATGTTCCCATTGAAATTTTAAACACATTTTTCTTAAAATTATGCTTGTTAAAGAAGTAATGTAGGAATAAATATTGATTTCGTATATTAATAAATTAATCGACAAGAAAGTTTGTATGTTAGCTTGAAATATAATTATGCATGGAAACATATATTTTTTATCGCTTGTTAGTTTTGGCAAATAAATATAATTTTTCACCCGAAATTTCCCATTCCTTAAGCATGTATTATTCAATAAATAAAACACATAATATTTTTTATCTTTCTAATGTTCATAGATAGGCCTATCACAAATTTTAAAATTCATTTGGCTTAAATATTGTTTAAAAAGTATTTATTTTCCACTCATCCTGAAAAGCTCTTTCATTTATTCATTCGTCATATCCTTCATAGTAATTCTTTGTAAATATTTTTAATTGTGTGCATGGGGCTTATATATATTATTATTATCTTTATTATTCATTCAAAATCACAATAGGAATATGAATAAGATTTTACACATAACCATCGTGATTTTTTTTTAAATAAAATTCTAGAAACAAAGTCCCTTTAAGGATTTAATCAAGAATTTTAGAAATAAAAGAAAACTAAAAAACTAAGTTTTGCAAATTGATAACCTACAGAAAAAAATTTTGAGGATTTTTTAGCAATGATTTTAAAAATGTCGTTATAATTCTACGAAAATAATTAATCACATTAAAAAAACAAGAAAATCGATTGCTACACTATAAGAAATTACGGAAACTAATTTTGATTGAACGAAAATGTCTCAGAAAATCTCAGAGAACTTCATGTAATAGTATGTTTCCGAGTAATTTATAAACGTTTTTTTTAATTTCAAAAGATTTTTAAAAGTAAAATATTAAATTCCAATTCACTAGTATATAAGGCATAGATGTATCTAGTATATAAGACATATATCTATCTAATATATAAGACGTATATCTATCTAGTATGTAGGACATATATCTATCTAATATATAAGACATCTATGACTTAATTTTATCTTGAGTTGACTTTTGATAGATGGGGGTTGGCATTGTTGATATTTCAGCCCCAAAAGAGGTTTCCGAAATAATAAGAAACGCTTATAAGAAATGCTTCAAAATACTAAATTTTTAAAAAAAATTTAAAATTCTGAAACTGTAAGATATAATTCAAAATATTTATAAAGTACTGCAAATATTTCTGAATATTGCAGAAAGAGGTTTCCGAAATATTTCGAAACGCTTCAAAATATTAAATTTAGAAAAAAAAATTTGAAAATTCCGATACTGCAAGAAATAATTCAAAGTATTTATGAAGTACTTAAAATATTTCTGAATATTACAGAAAGAGGTTTCCGAAGTATTCCGAAACGCTTGTAGGAAATGCTTCAAAACATTACATTTAAAAAAAAATTTAAAAGTTCAGAAACTGTAAGAAATAATTCAAAATATTTAAGAAGTACTGAAACTATTTCTGAATATTACAGAAAGAGGTTTCCGAAGTATTCCGAAACGATTGTAGGAAACGCTTCGAAACATTACATTTAAAAAAAAATTTAAAATTCCGAAACTGCAAGAAATAATTCAAAGTATTTATGAAGTACTTAAAATATTTCTGAATATTACAGAAAGAGGTTTCCGAAGCATTCCGAAACGCTTGTAGGAAACGCTTCAAAACATTACATTTAAAAAAAAATTTACAAATTCAGAAACTGTAAGAAATAGTTCAAAATATTTATGTAGTGCTGAAAATATTTCTGAATATTATAGAAAGAGGTTTCCGCAGTATTCCGAAACGCCTATAGAAACGATTCAAAACATTACATTTTAAAAAAAAAATTTAAAAATTCCGAAACTGCAAGAAATAATTCAAAGTATTTATGAAGTACTTAAAATATTTCTGAATATTACAGAAAGAGGTTTCTGTAGTATTCCGAAATACTTATAGGAAACGCTTCAAAACATTACATTTAAAAAAAAATTTAAAATTCCGAAACTGCAAGAAATAATTCAAAGTATTTATGAAGTACTTAAAATATTTCTGAATATCACAGAAAGAGGTTTCCGAAGTATTCTGAAACGCTTATAGGAAACGCTTCAAAACATTATATTTAAAAAAGAATTTAAAAATTCCGTAACTGCAAGAAATAATTCAAAATATTTATGAAGTACTGCAAATATTTCTGAATATTACAGAAAGAGGTTTCCGCAGTATTCCGAAACGCTTATAGAAAACGCTTCAAAACATTGCATTTAAAAATAAAAATTAAAAATTCCGAAACTATAAGAAATAATTCAAAATATTTATGAAGTGTTGCAAATATTTCTGAATATTACAGAAAGAGGTTTAAGAAATATTGAAAAACGTTTATGATTTAAACGTATTTAAATGTTATTCTGAAACAACAGTTAACGCCGTAGCTACCCCATATATTTAGAAACATTTCTGGATCTTTCTTGCAGTGCACGACAAAAATGAGCATCCCTTAATTGTCGAATATTTTTTTAAGTTAAAAAAGTTAAAAATGCAAAAAATTCCCCTTTTTAGCATTTCTTGGTAAAAAAAATCTAAATTAAACTATATTTTTAATCTACACAAATATTTTGAAACTTTTTTCTTAAATAATTTTAATTATCTTTTTTGAGTAAAATGATACTATTTCGATTAAGATAACATTAAAATTCGACTTAGTGACATTTACTTAGATTTTAATTTAATTCAAGATAATAAATATATCAAGAGAGATTGACTATAATTGTAATTGAGATCTAATGAAAGAGATACGTATAATATTTAATAACCACTGTAACTTTAATAAATTTAATGGTATCATTAGCATATTAAATTGTAATTAAATAGCTATATTTATCTTAATTATCAAAATGGTTATTTCATTTACTATACATAAAAGTGAATTTTATTAACAGTGTCTCCAACTAGTAATACTTTTATCGTATTGATTAGAAACATCTTCGTTAGAATTTGATTGGATAAATATTGCGTAAAGAGCTTGAAACATTTTATCAGCAATAGCAGCTTTATACGGTTGCAACTTCATATAAGATTTTGGAAAACAGGCGGCTTTATAACCTGGCTGCAAAGTCTGATAAGACTTAATAGACAGTCAACAAACATGCTAATATCCACAGTCTAAATTAACCATTTAAAATCTTAATGAATCAATTCCTTTAACATTTTCGCGCGAGAGGTAATTTCGACGATGCAATAATCACCTAGTCTGGTCATAATGCTTTAACTTGTAAGTAAATGTCTTTCTTTGAAGGATAACTTGTTTATTACGGTATGTAATTATTTTGTAAATTATTCCTTTAATTATTTATTATTTAACTTTGGTAAACATAATTAAACTAATGGAATGTAGGTAATTAATACATAAAATAAATAAATTAATAATAATTAGCTTAAGGATAACTTTTGACAGATTTTTTGTGTTGATGATAATTTCGACGATGCAATAATCACCTAGTCTGGTCATAATGCTTTAACTTGTAAGTAAAAGTCTTTCTTTAAAGGATAACTTGTTTATTACGGTATATAATCATTTTGTAAATTATTCTTTAAATTATTTATTATTTAACTATGGTGGACATAATTAAACTAAGGGAATGTAGGTAATTAATACCTAAAATAAATAAATTAATAAAAATTAGTTTTAGGATAACTTTTGTCAGATTTTTTGTGTTTGTTTTCGTTTGTATTGGGCTTTTTATATACTATGAAATGCCTTTATATGAATGATAATTTGTTTATTATGATATCTTATATTTTGTGAAATGTGATAGGAAAATTATTTTTGTTCAATTTTAGTAGCTGGAAATAGGTATGTGGGATATACCTATAATAAATTTAATTATTTCATAAAATAAATAAGCTTTGTAAAAATTGATTTTTGCTTATTTCATATGAGCTTTAATGTATAACTTGCGCATTTGGTTTATTATATATTTAATTATTTCATAAAATAAATAAGCTTTGTAAAAATTGATTTTTGCTTATTTCATATGAGCTTTAATGTATAACTTGCGTACTTGGTTTATTTTTTTATCCGTATTGTGATAGTTCTGATGTAATTTCTGAGTAAACGTATATTTTCTTATAAATTAAAGACAACACTTCATACAGAAAAAAATATGTATAAGTTTGAGGGAATAGTAAAAAATAATTAAATACACCGAGAAATAAAATATGGTTTCATAATATGTGATGAAATTTGTTAAATGTGGTAATTGCATCATGATATCTTAGAGCATGGCATAAAAACATTTATTCGGTTAAAATTACTTTTCAGTTCTCTATTTTCTACTAAATGTGCGGTAACTAGAACTATAATTTTGAAAACCAAAATTTCTATTAAACTGTTGCCATATGAACAATTACCAAATAAATTATAATGATTTAATTATCTTATATTTTGACTTTATTCACCAGAATTATATATTTCTTACCAGAACAATCATTACCATACTGTACAGTAATTATACGATGGCTGGTCTATACAAATTTGCAACCAACTCGCACCTACCACAGTGATGCCGTAATATATCCTCAGTGGTAGACGGATTATTGGTTAGAGTCCCCTTACCGTTAGACTAAACGTGAAAGGTTTTCATGGTTCCCCTCTCCATGTAACGCAAATGAGGATTAGTTCCATCAAAAAGCCCATCAAAAGTTCACGAAGGCGTATTTCTCCCAGTACTTGATTAAGGAGTTCTCTTGTCTTCTGGATTAGGATCAAAATTACAAGGCTATGTCGTTGCACTTTGGTAGACGTAAACTCAAAATTAGGTCGGCTAATCAACGACAGTTATAAAATAAAAATGATGTCTATCATCTTGTGCTATCACGTAAAAAAAATATCAATAAAGAGGTTTGTTTATATAAATGTGGATAATAGTCAAGGTTACCCTGATGTCAAAAAGAGAAGACAACAGTAGAGAGTTATTTCTACTCGTGCGCCATTTGTTCATTTATTTGATCAATTCTCATGGAGTTTATTTGTAGTTATAAACATTTAATTTATAAATTCCCTAATTTACAGGTACAGAAATTCAAGCTTATCACCAAATCTTTACAGAAGGTAAGAGTTTGAATATCTCCCTCACTTTCTCATCCAAAAAAATGGTTTTAAAAATCAAATTAATGTGAGGTAATAAGCTAAATGAGATTTTATTTTATAAATCAATCTGAATCTCAAAAATACTTGAACAAAGCGCAGCTAAAAAAAGTTAATTATTTCGATTTGACTGTATATGCAAATTTTTGCAACAAGTAATTCAAATAAATATATAGTTCTGAAATGTAATAAGCATTCAGTAAAAGTAGTTCAATTCAATGATCAGTACTCATTGAGTTTTTTTGTAGTTATAAACCCGTAATTTTTAAATTTCGTTATTTACAAGCACAGAGGATCAAGTTTATTACTAATTCCTTACAGAAGGTGAAATTTTGAATATCTCACTCCCCTTTTATCCAAATAAAAGGCCTCCAAAATCAAATTCATGTTGGGAAATAACCTAAACAAATTTATTTTTATAAATCAATCTTAATTTCAATAATATTTTATCAGAGCGTTACTAAAAAAAGAATCAATCGATTCGGTTTGATTGTATATGCAGGTTTTTGTTGCAAGTAATTTAAATAAAAATATGATGCTGAAATGAAAAATATTCTAATACTAGTTGTAATAAGCATTCATTAAAAGCAGTTCCTGTAAAAGTAAGCAGAACAGATAGATAAAGCAAAACAGATGATAATATTTTGCGTGGGACTCTAGGACATAAAGTAAGTTTTTTTTTTCTCGCTCAAGGGAAATATGCTTAGATTGCATAACTAGTACAATATCTTTATACTAGGGAGACAATGGGATGAAAATCCTTTTACCTAAGTCAAATATCTTTCTGTGCGTAGTAATCTTTAGGACTAAAGGGAATAAATATGTTTGTAGCATTTTATATAAATTGCGGTGGTGGAGGAAAAAAATGAGCCTTCAAGAAAAACAATGCAGTATATTTGTTTTTATATTATTTTTATTTATTTATTTATT
Source organism: Parasteatoda tepidariorum (assembly GCF_982258835.1). Taxonomy (NCBI): domain Eukaryota; kingdom Metazoa; phylum Arthropoda; class Arachnida; order Araneae; family Theridiidae; genus Parasteatoda; species Parasteatoda tepidariorum. Next base: position 30,317,926 of record NC_141766.1, read on the forward strand.
ATAACTTTTCGTCATAAGAACATGTTACGAAATATCTTATTACTTACAGAAAAAAGGAATCAAACAAAACTTTTATTTCCGGTAATGAAACTGCATTATTTTTATTATTTCTTTATATTTTAATAGTTATAGAAAAGCATTAAGAAATCTTATATATTTTTATTCTAAGTTATTTAGTTATACATTATATACCTTAAAAATAGTCGATAAACTTTTGTTAATTTTGGCATAAATCAAATTAAGCGTTTATGAAATTGTATATAAGCATTTTTTTAAGGAATATAGCTCACAATGTTAATTGAAAAAAAAAAGGAAAATGCATGGTGTAAATATACGCAAATTAATATGTGCATCTATGCAACTAAACATAGATATTTAGAAATATATATGGATGACATTGGGCTTCATTAATCACTATTATGGCTATTATATTTCAAAGAAAATGGATATTTTTAATATTTAAAAAATAGGTGGTACTGAGGAATACTAGAATACAGAAAATGACAGAAATGTTGTTTTTTTAACGTTATCCACTGATCACCTGTACACATGAGTCACGGAACATTGATAAAAATTATGGTCAAAACTATCCGAATATGGTGAAATTGATCGCGTTTCTGGCTCTTTGGAAACACCAAATAGCTCGGTAATTTTTACCGAAGTGCTTTGGTAATGAATTTGGTAAAATCAACAATAAAATATAGCTTTATAATATGTGATAAAATTTGGTAAATGTGGTAAAATTTTGTAATTTTATCATGATACTTTAGAGCATGAAAAAAAAATATTTATTCGGTTAAATTTACTTTTTAGTTGTGTATTCTTCACTAAATGTATAGTGATAAGAACTATAATTCTGAAAACAAAAATTTCCGGTTAACCGTTACCATATCAACGGAGAAACCACCAAATTGCAGACTAAAGTACTATTAGTAAAGACTATTTTGATTTTATTGACTAGAATTATAGGTTTTTTTTTAACCAGTAATGTCATTTCCATATAGTATTGTAATTTTACCAAACTTTTTGTCTCCGTGAAAGCGAGAAGCATTACACAAGCAATAATGACACATTCACGCCTAATACAGCAGTGCACAAACACGCACAGACAGAGAGACATCCATGCCCCGAGCGGGATTCGAACCCGTGACTATTCGACCCGTGAACCTTCACATTTATTTTATAATTTTAAATTTAGTAAAAATCAGTGTGATAAATACTCATAAATTTTATCCTTCATTTTTCGTAGCAAACATGTAGACTAAATATGATTTTCTACAATGTTTCTCCTTGCTAACCCTTACATTTACTTTTGTAATTTTAAATTTAGTAAATATATAATAACAGTGAGATAAATAGCAATAAAATATTATCCTTCATTCTTCTTAGCAAACATGTAGACAGAATGGCGTACAACAAGAAATCTCACAAAAGCATTTGACAAAGATTGACTGAAGATAAACATAACTCAAGGAACATACAACCACATTCATTTTCGCACAAACACCCCGTCATAAAGCCTAGTATATAAGGCTTAGCCATTTCATTCCAGCTTGGAACAAGTTTGTGTACCATACATTTTAGTCATCACATCTGAAAATACCCCTTCAACTTAGAAAATCAATCATTTGAGACAGCACTTTCCAAAGCTGCCTAGAATGAGAGTTCTTGAGGGGGTAGTCTTAGAAAGAGGGGAAAGGGGGGCAGTTTTGAAAAGAATAGAGCAGGGTCTTTTCTCTTTTCAACAAATATGGACAATTCTTTGCTTGAAAAATCATAAGCACAAAATGACAAGAGGGTAGGTAAGAGAAATTTGTCAAATTATCGTGGTTTGGGGTAAAATACTGTTATTTAACACGACCGCAAGTAGTTGTTTCTCAAGTGTTCTTTTATTGATGTTTCTTTCGTTCAATACCATTTTTATACTTAAATTAGATGATTAGTTCCTTTTAGTTTTAAATTAGTCTTTTCTTTGGATATATCTTCAGTAAATGGTAAGTGTATGAGGATTTATAACATCCGTAAATTTTTACCACTCACCAAAATTAACTTTAAATTTAAAATGTTATAAGGAGATTATCAATAACTATGGAAGAAAAATCATTTCCGTGTTTTTGTAACTTTGAACTCAACTCAGAAGATAAGGAAATTTTTGTGTAACTCCTAGGAGTGATTTTAGAAGAAAAAATAAATTTATATTCGTAATATATAGAAACCAAACTATGAAACCTTTGTTTCTTGTTAGCATAGTTAAAACTTTAGATTCATTTAAAACTGACAACAACTTAAAAATTTTATTGCCTTGAGCACACACATACACATCACCCAACCATGACCAAACTTCTATCCCCATTTTAGGGCTTTATTATTTAACGGCCCTAGCAGGAATGTCACGTTATTTTGATCCCGGTTAGACGGCGTGAACAGCGTCTGAGCTGGTACCCCTTTCTCCTAACTTCCACACAGCAACCTACGAGAAAACTTTCAGTCAAGAGAGATTTGACCTTGCTGATTGAAACCTACACCATGCTGAGTATGCACGCCAGTTGTTTTGTCGACCACCAGGATCGAACTCCCAACCCCCAGCTCTCCTACCAGTGGTGTGAGCTACGTCTATACCGACTGCGCCACCAGAATGGTTTCGTTACTTTGAATCAACAGTAGAATAACATGGATTGAGAATGGTTTCGTTACTTTGAATCAACAGTAGAATAACATGGATTGAGAATGGTTTCGTTACTTTGAATCAACAGTAGAATAACATGGATTGAGAATGGTTTCGTTACTTTGAATCAACAGTAGAATAACATGGATTGAGAATGGTTTCGTTACTTTGAATCAACAGTAGAATAACATGGATTGAGAATGGTTTCGTTACTTTGAATCAACAGTAGAATAACATGGATGGAGAATGGTTTCGTTACTCTGAATCAACAGTAGAATAACATGGATTGAGAATGGTTTCGTTACTTTGAATCAACAGTAGAATAACACGGATTGAGAATGGTTTCGTTACTTTGAATCAACAGTAGAATAACATGGATTGAGAATGGTTTCGTTACTTTGAATCAACAGTAGAATAACATGGATTGAGAATGGTTTCGTTACTTTGAATCAACAGTAGAATAACATGGATTGAGAATGGTTTCGTTACTTTGAATCAACAGTAGAATAACATGGATTGAGAATGGTTTCGTTACTTTGAATCAACAGTAGAATAACATGGATTGAGAATGGTTTCGTTACTTTGAATCAACAGTAGAATAACATGGATTGAGAATGGTTTCGTTACTTTGAATCAACAGTAGAATAACATGGATGGAGAATGGTTTCGTTACTTTGAATCAGCAGTAGAATATGCTAATCAACAATTCCTCTCTAGGATTCAAAATGGATCTCCAGATTCAAACACCATATTCTAAGCCGTGATGGCTCATGGGATAGAGCGTCCGCCTTCCAATGAAGCGAACCGGGTTCGAATCCCAGTCGATACGATTTCCGCATCCGGCTGACACCGACCACAGTGCTGACGTGAAATATCCTCAGTGATAGACGGATCATGGTTTAGAGTCCCCTTGCCATCAGGCTAACCGTGGGAGGTTCTCGTGATCTTCCTCTCATGTAACGTAAATACGGGTTAGCTCCATCAAAAAGTCCTCCGTGAAGACAAAATTTCCTCCCAATACTCGATCCAGGAGTTCCCTTGTCTTCTGGATTGGGTTCAAAATTCGAAGGCTACGGCGTTGAACATTAGTAGTCGTGAACCCATAAAATTGGGTCGGCTGTTCAACAATGGTTATAAAATGCAAAATTGAAAAAAACACCATATTCTCTTAAATGGCCGCAAGCGTAATGCCGGTGATAGTTTTACCGATATAAATCAAAATTTTTGCACAAAAGCTACCTTAACTTTGATTCTTTATAATGAAAGCTAGGTATGCCATCTAAATACGCTTAATTATTCGGAAGCCAATCTAATTTAGGATTTCAGATACGGAAAATTCCACAAATAGTAAAGTGATTGGAGTGCGTTGTGTTGATTTCGGGTGACTGCTGTCAGAATATGCTCTTATCTCTCATTTATTTATGGTATTTTAATTCGTGCATATGCCAACATTATCTTTATTTCATCACTATTAACTCCAAACCGTCAACAATAATCCAGTAGTGTATTTCAAGTGTAATGTTGACAGCAATCAAACCAAGTCATTGCAAGAAAAATATGTTGCAGAAATTTTGAAACAGGTATTTAAGCAATATATAATCAATATCAATATATATATATATATATATATATATATATATATATATATATATATATATATATATATATATATATATATATATATATATATATATAGATAGATAGATAGATAGATAGATAGATAGATAGATAGATATACCTTGATTTAAATTATTACGTTTCTTAAAAAAATATAAAAAAATACATTTTCCTTTATTTTCAGTTTTTTCCAAATTATAGTTTTCTTTTTTCACATTATTTTATTTTTATATTATTTTATTATTTATAAATATATATATGAATTTTTATCAACTAAATTGAAAAAAAAATACTCGTCATCACCAAATATTAACGAGCATTAAAATCTGCGATTTTCTATTAATTTTTTCTGCAATGATATATTCATTCTAACATGGCATTGTCTTTTTTTTTACAATTTTTAAAATTAGTTATTAATATTAAATAAAGTAATAATTACTAGTTAATAATACTTAAAAAGCAAATTTTTTCTTTTATAAAAGTCATCAAGGAATATCATCGCGTATCTCGTTAGAGTCGGTCCATTCTGCTAGCTAAATAAAATATATGGGGTGTTCCCTTATATCTCCCCTTAATATATATGTTTAAAATCCCTGTCAAAAGTAAAGCAAAATAGTATAATGAATACTACTAAGGAAGGCAAGATAAATACGTAAATTCTTCTTTTACTTGTATGATGAAACTGGGATGTGTTTCTAAAAGTCTCTCTAACAGCTCATATCTGCTTACGCTGGCAATGAAACGTAGTTTGAAGTTTTCAGTTTCATCTTCAAAAATAGTGTCTTATTTAATTTCGACAGCACTTCTGTTTTTTCCTATCGCATAAATTTTTATTTTCGTCCCGATATATGCATATTTTGAAAAATATATATTAAGGGTGATCAATACAGAATACCCTATTTAAATAAAATCAATTGATTCATTTACTTTATACATGTATACCAATTATAAATATAACTGATCTTAATAAATGATTTATTAAGATCATTTATTGAAGCACTAATTATGATTAAAATATAAATGTGGTTTAATATTAAATTTTCAATATGCATTTTTCTTTAATGAGGTAATTATAAAACTATAAATTAATATGCAAAGATGTGAGCTCTTCCTGTTTTCCTGAAGATTTTCTTTTTGTATTTAAAAACGAAAATGATATTTTGTTCATGATTTTATAAATTTCATTGAGTATGATATTAATCATCAGTATATCTAACTAATTTAAAAACGTGTATAAAAGTTCTATTAATCATTTGATGAGGTTTATAAACCTAGCACCATTTTTAAAATTTCTGCATAAAGCAATTTTTAACTTTACTCCCGCAAGGAAAAACGTTCCTAAAAAAGTACCAATGTTGGCAGTTTTGGAAAAATACTCAACTAAATTAAAGCCTGAATTTCTTTTGACCTATAACTTTTATTCTGTTTCTGAGATTGATTATCAAATAATAAATATGCGTTTCAAAATAACAAGTCATCGTTATTTTGACTTCCTTCATAAAAACATTAAGAATTATCATCTCCTAAATTTAAAATAAAAACCTTAACCCTTCAATTCAAACCCATTCAGATAAATTCCCATCTTTTCCGCCTGAAGTATTTTTAATTTTACTCTCACAAGGAAAATCGTTCCTAAGAAAGTACCAATGCTGCCATTTTTGGAAAAATACTCAACTAAATTAAAGCCTAAATTCCTTTTAACCTAAAATTTTTATTCTGTTTTTGAGATAGATTATCAAATAATAAATACGCTTTTCAAAATAACAAGTCATCATTATTTTGTGTTCATTCCCAAAAACATCCTGAATTATCATCTCCTAAATTTAAAATGAAAACCTCAACCCTTCAATTCAAACCCATTCAAATAAAATCCCATCTTTGATTTATTCTCCCCATAACCAATGACAATTTTACTCCCACAAGGAAAAACGTTCCTTAGAAAGTACCAATATTGGCAGTTTTGGAAAAATACTCAACCAAATTAAAGCCCAGATTCCTTTTAACCTATAATTTTTATTCTATTTTTGAGATTGATTATCAAATAATAAATATGCGTTTCAAAATAACAAGTCATCGTTATTTTGATTTCCTTCACAAAAACATTAAGAGTTATCATATCCTAAATTTAAGATAAAAATCTTACCCTTCAATTCAAACCCATTCAAATAAAATCCCATCTTTGATTTATTCTCCCCATAACCAATGACAATTTTACGCCCACAAGGAAAAACGTTCCTTAGAAAGTACCAATATTGGCAGTTTTGGAGAAATACTCAACTAAATTAAAGCCTAAATTCCATTTAACCTATAATTTTTATTCTGTTTTTGAGATTGATTATCAAATAATAAATATGCGTTTCAAAATAACAAGTCATCGTTATTTTAAATTCCTTCACAAAAACATTAAGAATTATCATCTCCTAAATTTAAAATAAAAACCTTAACCCTTTAATTTAAACCCATTCAAATAAAACCCATCTTTGATTTATTCTCCCCATAACTAACGACAATTTTACTCCCACGAGGAAAAACGTTCCTTAGAAAGTACCAATATTGGCAGTTTTGGAGAAATACTCAACTAAATTAAAGCCTAAATTCCATTTAACCTATAATTTTTATTCCGTTTTTGAGATTGATTATCAAATAATAAATATGCGTTTCAAAACATCGTTATTTTAAATTCCTTCACAAAAACATTAAGAATCATCATATCCTAAATTTAAAATAAAAACTTTAACCCTTTAATTCAAACCCATTCAAATAAAACCCATCTTTGATTTATTCTCCCCATAACTAACGACAATTTTACTCCCACAAGAAAAAACGTTCCTTAGAAAGTACCAATATTGGCAGTTTTGGAGAAATACTCAACTAAATTAAAGCCTAAATTCCATTTAACCTATAATTTTTATTCCGTTTTTGAGATTGATTATCAAATAATAAATATGCGTTTCAAAACATCGTTATTTTAAATTCCTTCACAAAAACATTAAGAATCATCATATCCTAAATTTAAAATAAAAACTTTAACCCTTTAATTCAAACCCATTCAAATAAAACCCATCTTTGATTTATTCTCCCCATAACTAACGACAATTTTACTCCCACAAGAAAAAACGTTCCTTAGAAAGTACCAATATTGGCAGTTTTGGAGAAATACTCAACTAAATTAAAGCCTAAATTCCATTTAACCTATAATTTTTATTCTGTTTTTGAGATTGATTATCAAATAATAAATATGCGTTTCAAAACATCGTTATTTTAAATTCCTTCACAAAAACATTAAGAATTATCATATCCTAAATTTAAAATAAAAACCTTAACTCTTCAATTCAAACCCATTCAAATAAAACCCCATCTCCGATTTATTCTCCCCTAAACCAATGACTTACACCATATTATGCAGGGAGTGCCAAATACCGATATCTCGGGGCTTATGTCAAATGGAGGTGAAATGGGAGGCCCCTATAGAACATCCTGGGGACATTTCCTCCGACGAAACACCTATTCATAGATATGCTTTCGCATTTATTTTAAAGGCCCAGAATTATTAACACCTACGAGAACTCGCTTTACAATGGCCATGGCATTCAAATCTCTCAGCAAATTACCCATGAATGACAGTCAATTAAGAACGCCGAGTTCAAACGTCGAATGGCTGACTTAATTGGTATAATGGTTTATCTTCAACAATTATTGTGGCTCGGTTGCACAAGGCACAGGTGCATAAGGCTGCAGTCCTTTTGCATCCTAACTATCTAGATAGTACTGAAGCACGTGTGTTTGAAATTCAAATTGCAGGTAAGGCAGGAAATTAATTACACTCCATCACGACACTGGCCCTAAAAGTAAAACAGCGTAGACTACTGATGGCGTTTAAGGTTGAGTGTATCACCGCAAATGTTGCTCCACTGGTCCTACTTTGTCTAGTGTGTCTTAAAATGAGGGTGTTGTCTTTTCAATTTTAAAAATTGATGTCACATAAACTTAATTACAGTTATTTTTTAGTTTTTGTTAGAAGTGTAAGGTTTGCTTTAGCTTGAATGTGTGTTTCTACATTTTTAAGCATTACTTTTGAAATGAGGGCTTAATTTTAATAATATAATTTAACTGTGAATTAGGGGCCATTCAAAAAGTACATACACAAAAATGGATAAATTTTAACCCCCTCCTCCCTTCGTACATTACCGTACATAAGGTCTTACTCCCCCCTCCCTCCTTAGAGTGCGTATATTTTATTAGTCTACCCCCCTTTTTTGCAATTGCAATTGCTGTTTGCAATTCTTTATTTTGCGAGACAACTTTTTTTTAGAACTGATTTACTCATTCTAACAAGTGGTCGCCATGTGAAAAAAAATACAACAAACATATGTATAATACATGTGCAGGAAAAAGTCTAATTTAAATTTGATGTATGCTTAAAATGTACGCACTTTGTATAATATCTCCCCCCTCCCCATCGTACAAAACCATACAAACTAGCAAATCCCCTCCCCCCCTTCGGGATGTACGTACTTTTTGAACGGCGCCTAATTTAATAATAATAACTTAATAATAATGAATAATTTAACCGTGAATAGTTAAACTTATAAATTTGAAATTGTAATAGTTTATAATTTCTTCGAGAAAAAAATAAATTCTAAAATTTTGTACGAATTTTCGATGAAATAAAATTGTATTTTTGTTTTCCTTTTCGTTAAAGTTAATCGCAACAAATGGATGTATAAAATTTTAACTGACTTTGCAAAGGTTTCAAAACCTATTTGAAATAAAATCATAAGCATTGAGTATCAGAAATAAATGGTTATAATTATGAAACTTATAAATATTTTTTGCTTTTATTAAAAGTGTGAGAATTGTTTTAATTTTAGAATGTTTTTCTACATTTTTAAATACTCTAAAAATAAAGAATTTCTTTGAATTTTAACTAAAATTAATTGAATTGATAAGCTTGCAATTGTAATAGTTTAAGATTTCTTCATAAGAAGAAAAATTAATTATATGATTTTATATGCAAACAAATTGTAATTCTAGTCTTTAAAAAAATTTTATGCACATTTGGCCTAAAACAAAAACTTTTATCAATCTTATTTTACCTTTATTAAAAGTGCAAGGTTTGTTTAAATTTGCATCTGCGTTTCTGCATTCTAAAAATGTAACGTTTGTTTTAGTTTGAGTCTGTGTTTAAGCGTTTTTAAACATTACTTTAGAAATTAAGTATTACTTGTAATTTTATTTACGAATAATTTATATTTATAAATGTGAAAATGTAATAACTAAAAGATTTTTATGTTAATAAAGAAAGACCAACTATGAAAAACTTATTTATATAGAAAAATATTATGAAATTCTAGACATAAAGGAAAATTTGGTCACATTTGGCTTAAAACTGAAATTTCTATCTGTCTTGATTTGACTGAGGAAAGCAGTAGAAAGTTTTCAACTTAAGTATTAGCCGTACTTCTGTCAAAATACTTTGTTACGAAATCTTGAAAAATCATAATATATTAATGTAATAAATGTATGTAATTATTATTATTTTTTCCAAATTTCCTGAGTTATTCTTCAGATTTTCATAAAGTCATTGCTTTATTTTCCTTGTTTAATACTAATTTGTGACCCCAAATTTGCATATTTCGTGATCTTCATCTTTGATAAGATTCTAAAAAAAAACTATCACGGCCATGTATTAAAAATCAAAGTAAGCATTTATGAAAGAAAATTGTAACGAAATATATCAAATTTATCAATTTATCGAAAACAAAATTAATATAAATAAGTGAAAATAAACAAATTTATTGTTTCTCTATTTTCAAAACAAAAAAAAACGCAGATCCATAGCTATAATGAAACTACATATTAAAATATAATATATTAAAACTGCCTGAGATCAATAATGGAAAACTGTTGTCTCATTAGATATCCTTGAGCAATTAAATAAAAAGTCTAACAAAATCCTGTCTCAAAATTTGTTTGAAAATGTAGAAAGAAAGTAGAATTTTATTTTCAAAATTTAAAAACGATTAAAAGCCAAAAAATTTTTTCAAGAAATAATATAATATCAAATTTGTGTTATATAAAACAATAGTAGCGTGTTTGTAATATACTTGATAGATGCTTAAATCGAAGAGCAGAAATAAAAATTCTTATTAGAAATTTAGTTTATTAATGGAAAACTGTTGTCTCATTAGATATCTTTGAGCAACTAAATAAAAAGTCGTCTAACAAAATCCTGTCTCAAAATCTGTTTGAAAAGGAAGAAAGAAAGTGGAATTTTAGTTTAAAAATTTAAAAACGATTAAAGGCCATAAAATTGTTTTAGGAAATAATGTAATATCAAATTTGTGTTATATGAAACAATGGCAGCTTGTTTGTAATATACTTGATAGATGCTTAAACCGAAGAGCAGAAATAAAAATTCTTATTAGAAATTTAGCTTATTAATGGAAAACTGCTGTCTCATTAGATATCCTTGAGCAACTAAATAAAAGTCTAACAAAATCCTGTCTTAAAATCTGTTTGAAAATGAAGAAAGAAAGTAGAATTTTATTTTAAAAATTTAAAAACGATTAAAAGCCAAAAAATTGCCTTAAGAAATAATATAATATCAAATTTGTGTTATATGAAACAATAGTGGCGTGTTTGTAATATACTTGATAGATGCTTAAACCGAAGAGCAGAAATAAAAATTCTTATTAGAAATTCAGCTTATTAATGGAAAACTGTTGTATCATTAGATATCCTTGAGAATTAAATAAAAAGTCTAACAAAATCCTGTCTCAAAATCTGTTTGAAAAGAAGAAAGAAAGTAGAATTTTACTTTAAAACTTTTAAAACGATTAAAAGGCGAAAAATTGTTTTAGGAAATAATATAATATCCAGTTTGTGTTATATGAAACAATAGTAGGGGAGAGTGGGGTCAATTGTAACAGGGTACGATTGTAACAGAGCAAAAATTTCGAGTGTCGGGTTCTAGATTTGGTTCCTAGGTGGCGCACAAGGTGTATTTAATAAATCTACATGTACACCCCTGCTGGCAACCATTTTTATGTACTTTTGAAAGAGTTACATCGCAAAAGATATTTTCACTTTACGCAAGTACTTTTTTGGTATTAGAATATTATATTGTAACAAAGTAATTTCGTTTGAACAAATAAAAATTATTAACTGAATATGTAAGTGGACACCTTAATTAACATTTAAAAAAAAGATTAGTTTTGTTAATTAACTAGCATTGTTTTTTACAAATGAAGCTGAAATGGCGTCTTGGGGACGATTGTAACAATAAGTAAAGGGATGATTGTAACAGCTGAAAATAAATAATCTTATGTTTACAAACCATTACTTAACTCTTTAAGAACCACCAATAGTTTCCTAGATCATTTATATTATGTTGCATGTGCATTATTTTATTTGTCACCTTTCACGGCATAAATTAAAATTTTTAACCCCTTAAAGTTAAAAGTTTAACCCATTAGGTTTCTGCTCATTATTATTTTTAGTCCTAAACTATCACTACTATTTTGATCAATAAAAAAATATATCACAACTATGATAATATGTATAATTAACTATGTTTTAGTTGAATTTATGAACTGTTACACTATTGTAATAGTTACACAATTGGACAATTGTAACAAATGCTCGACTGTCAAAAATTGTTAATAACTAATATAATAACATTTAAAATAAGGTATTTATTTTTTTTCCTGTAGAGGATAGTCTACTTTACTCGTCTGTCAATTCATGCTAATAATATATTGGATTTTTTGTTAGTTAAAAATAGTTAAGTAAAAAATGTTACAATTGATCCCACTCTCCCCTAGCGTGTTTGTAATATATTTGATAGATGCTTAAACCGAAGAGCAGAAATAAAAATTCTAATTAGAAATTTAATTAAAGCAGGGCAATAAAAGCGAGAGTTTTCCTCAACTTGATAAGCATTCGTTATTTTTTCTCTTTTTTCCCTTAAACCTAGTTCCACAATATGGCCTTTAAATCCTGCTCCCCTCTTTATCCTTATTAGTCTTTTCACTTTATTTATCTTTCCAATTCCTTTCGGAATTACGTACCGTAATCCTTGCGTCCACTACCAAAAGCATAAACTAATATCTATGCTTATTACACTACAAAGAGCAAGAGTATTGAAAGCCGTAAAAGAAATGCAGGAAGGACAAAACTCTTCAAGCAACATTTATACGAAAGAAACAAGGATACCCTGCTAAATAAGGGACTTCGAATCCTCATTCCCGTTGGTAAAGTTTTTTTTTTTCTACAAATACTATCCAACTACAGAAAGATCTAGATGCCAGAATCTATGTCTTGAGTAAAGGAATTTCTTTCTTCAGGTTTTAGGAAATACAAGCGACAGCTGTGTGGAGTTTAGAAGAAAAAGAATCCAATCTCTTCGTCCTCATTCCTCATGCAATCGAATAGGATTGGCAATCCGTGAGGTTCTAGATTCTACCGTCCTCTGTCGTAAGTCTTTAATACTACCTTCGGAAGTTTTTCCGAAAGTAAATTAACATGTTGAAACAGATGTATTAGTCGGAAAATGGTAAATAAAGGTTGAAAAAATTTACTTTGGGCAGGGAATAATGGGATTTTGTTTGTTTGCTCAGCAATATAGTAGTAAAATAAGACTACGAAGGTAATCAAAATAATTCCCAAATTTTTTCAAAGGGTAAGAATTAAGAAAAAGTTATTAATTGCTGTTTGTTTTCTTTTTTTTTTTCTTTTTTTTAAATTTCGCACGTGACTCAGTCAAAGTCGAAAAGTACATAAAATGTTTATTGAGAACTTATAGTTGTTAAACCATAATGAACAAAGTTAGTCCTTAAAGGATTCAAGTAAAGTCAATAAAGTGAACTTTCCAATGTCAATGAAAGAAAAAAACTTATCTCTTCAACCTCATGCAATTGAATAGGATTGGCAATCCGTCAGGTTTTAGACTCTATAGTCCTCTGTCGTAAGTCTTTAATACTACCTTCGGATGTTTTCCGAAAGTAAATTAAAGCATTGAAACTAATGTATTAGTCTTGAAAATGAAAATAAAGGTTAAAAAATTTTACTTTGGCATGATTGGATTTTTCTTAAGTTCTATTAAGAATGCAGCTTAGAATTTATGCATGGAACAGTAATCGGATGCATTAATGCATTTTTGCAGATGTGATATTTCATCGAAATATTCAAAGAACGTTTTGCATAAAAGTGACTAGATTTCGTTGATACAACACTCAGCTTTCACTCAACACTTACTAGGAGAGTGATTTTATGACTCCTTGGCATAAACATTAGATACTTAAATAAAATAAATAAAAAAGGTACAATGGCTATAAATCACACGATCTGGACTTTCAATTCTGATCACCTAAACTGAAAACTACTCATTGTGATTGATTCAACAACTCTGAAAATATTTTCAAAAAACGAACTTCTCCTTCGCGAAGTGTTTAATTTTTAATAACCCTGAACTTCCAGTCGTTTCACTGACTTTATTTCTTTTTCTTTTCTTTGGCAATATTTCGTTGCATATGGCACAAAATTCAGATCTTATTTAAAATATTTGACACCACATATTTTTGCATGAACAAAAACTGTTTTAAAAATCATTTATATTTTCATGTTATCAACTTTACTTCAGTATAATATATCTGTTACGGTGAAACACCCAAATCAGGAGAATGTCGACATTCACCGGTGAATGTCAACATTCACGTAGTCGCTTGGTGTATGTCCGAAATATTTGCTAAATACCCTTATTTCTGACTGTCACCGGTGAATGTCAACAATCACATAGTCGCTTTGGTGAATGTCCAAAATATTTGTTATGTCCAATTTTATATTAATTTATTCATTAATATTATTATATTTATTTGATATATTTATATTTATTCCATATTTTAATACTTACTGACGATAGATTAAAAGAAACATCAGTGCTTGGAGTATCGGGCAAATATATACCGGGCAATGGCACTTGACCTTAAAAAAACATCAGTGTAGAGTATACCGGGCAAATGTATACCGAGCAGTGACATTTAACCTTAAAAAAAACATCAGTGTAGGGTATACCGGGCAAATGTATACCGAGCAGTGGCATTTAACCTTAAAAAAAACATCAGTGTAGGGTTAAAATATCGAATAAATGTAATTATATCCACGAATAAATTCATATCAAATCGAATGTAATAAATATTTCGGACATTCACCAAAGCATATCTGTGATTGTCGACATATATCGGTGAGGGTCCTAATGTACAAGAATGTAATGAAATATTCGATCTTTCACCGACGTATTTGGTGTTTGTCGACATTCACAGGTGAAAATCAACAACCACCGATTTCGGTCTTTCGCCGTGACATATCCATAACATAATACCAACAAACTAACAACATAATATCAATAACAATCACATTATAACGTTAAAAAACATTGCAAGAGGAAGGTAAATTATTAAATGTATATATATTAATTGGCAATCTTTTAAAAATAAAGTAATGTGTACAACGACAATTTTTCTTTACTTACAAGATAATCACAATCTAGTAACTGAATAAATATTCCGAAAATAACCTAAGCTTTTTTCTAATAAATATGTACTTTTATGTTTCTATGAAAACTCAAAATTGTAATTATAAAATTAAATGAGTTTAAACATTTAAGATCATATTTACTTAGCAAACTTTTCAATGTAGTACAAAAGGCAAAGAGAAAAATATTGATAAAATTAATTAAATCTATTTAAACCTGTGAAGAAACTTAATAAAGATTCCATAGAAAAGTTTCACAAAAGAGAAATAGAATATCTTCTAACCAGAGAGAAAAATGACTGAATTTGTGGGAACATAATTACTTTAGTGCTTAGTTTATTCATGTTCTATTTGTAAATAGATTTGAAAGATTTGCACAACTTGTAATTAGAAATGAAAGTTTAAACTTGGTTTTCGAAGAGTTACATTATAAGTAGAATTGCCATTGGGAGGAAATTACAGTTCTTAAAATCAATAAATTATTAAAAATTAGATGGAATATTTTGAAAAGTATTGCAAATTTCTGTGGTTCTAAAGTAATTACTTGATAAATATTTACGTTACTTTGGCTATTTTTACTGAAACTTAATTTAGATTTTTATTTCATTTTCTCAAAAGCAATTTTGTTATGGAATTCGCTGATTGTAAGAGAAAATTAATAACATACTTAAAAATATTGAGTTTAATTATTTTCTTTTAATTTGATTTTATCATATTCGTCATAACCGAAAAACTAATTTGTGTAAAATTATTGATTTTGTGGATTAAAAATTTATACTTTTTACTCAGCAAATGGTTTTCTTAAAATTTAAAACATTAGCTTTTCAATGTTGCTAACAAACACTTCGTAAAGAAATTTTTAAAAAAACATTAAAAGCATTTTTAACATGCAACTTGTTTTAAAAAGAAACCAAAATTGTTGTTTTTTGTAATTGTTTTACAAGATGTAATTATTCAATTAAATAATGCTTGTATGAATGAGACATATAGTCTGATTTTTAAAGTACATTTTTAAAAAATTTAATCAAATTACTAGTAAGCCTTTTAATCACCTGCTTAGCTTTCTGAGCTTTTGCTGCAGAAAAATGCAAACTAAAAAAGTCTCAAGCTGGAAAAGTGCAAAAGTTGGTAGAAATGAGAGATGGAAAACTGTTTTAACAATTTCCTATTTGCATTAGCTCTAGTTCTAGTTCTCTAATTTTCCTAAAAGTCCTAAAACTTAAGAACTGGAGGGGAATTGCCATGGACAGAGGGAGCTGGAGAAGGCGTGCTGTTGAGGCAGCCAAGGCCTCCAAAGGGCTGTTGAGCTCCTGAAGAAGAAGATAAGCTCTAGAGTGAACTGATCGTAAACACACTGTTCCCAATAGAACACCGAAGTCAGGCCTCATTGACTACGGTCAGTTAGTGGGTGCGTGACCACTTTGATCATCCTGCGCAGAGGCCGAGGGTGCTCGGTATTGTTTCCCTTTAAACTGTTCTAATGTAAAGTGCTCGATTTCGCACGCAAGATGTTGGGCTACCAGAGTGGGGGAGTCCCCTCTGCAGAGGATCAAAATTGCGATGGCAAGTCTTAGGATCATCCTCAGGGATGTTTCCCAGACCATTGCCAATAGCCCATTGTGCACCTCTAGTGCGACTTACATAAAGTATTTCTTTACCTACCTATTTGATTGAAATTATTTCTTAATTAACATAACTAGATTTATGTAATAAAACAAGCAAAATGAAATCCTAAATGAAAGTAAAATTAAAAATTATAAAATTTCCAACAAACGTCATGAAACATTTGTCATGAACTTCTTTCATTTTATTTTTTATTTTTTTCCCAGGCCCTTAAATTCAACACTGAACCAAAATGCTCGAGTTTGAATCAAACCACAGGCATGAATATTTTTTTAACCAAATATATCTGACATTTCCTTCGTAAAAGTGAGAGGTCAACTATCTGACAATCATGCGATGAGCGCTCGTCTAGACTGAAAGTTAATCTCGTGTTTGCCAGACAGTATTCCATCAGCAGGTTGTGTTTATGGCTATGGATGTACCTCCTGAAATCAAACCAAATATGTTCATTATATTTTACAAAAATAATATTCAAATACCGAAATTCCAATATCTAATAGAGAAATTAATTCCATGCTCCCCTTTCCCAATTCATAGAATAAAATATATATAGTAGTCTGATTATCTGACACAATTAGATTAAGAAATTAGTTGGAAAACAGAAATTAACAAATAATTGAAAATTTTTTATCAGACATGAATTATATAAAAAGTGTGCTTCTCTTATGGAGTGTTACTAAATAGACTTGGATTTTATTCAAATATTCGTTCCTAGCGATCCGTAAAAAGTGATGAAATTTGATAAATATGGTACAATTTGGCCATTTTATCATGATACCTTAAAGCATTGCATAAGAACCATTTATTCGGTTAAATTTACTTTTCAGTTTTGTAATTTTTACTAAACATGTGGTAGTAAGAAGTATAATTTTGAAAACCAGAATTTCTGGTTAACCGTGACCCTTTGAACAGAAAAATCACCAAATAAATGTTTTACATACCATATCTTTCAGTTTTATTAACCAGAACTATGGTTTTTTCTCCAGAAATGTCATTCCCATACAGTGAGGTAATTTTACCAGAATTATTTTCTTCGCGCGTAAAAATAAATGAAATACACGCTAAAAAGGTAAATAAGCTGTTACACAAGCTCCGAATATACAGTCGGATTAAAATTCAACAATTTCATTCGATTGTATTTTTTTTTCTTCTGATCTAGATAAATCTTTGGACGGTATATGTTTATCCTCAAATAAAAAATATATTCAATCTGTAAAGTATGTTTCAAGGAAAAAATTTATTATTTTCTAAATAAATTATGTGTCATATATATAAACAAATGTGAAAACAAGCATCACATATTCTTTATTTCAGCAGGAAAACATTTTAAGCAAATTTAGTATAACATATATTTATTTAACTTCATGAGCTTTCTATCACATTTTAAGTTTCGTTGTATTTAATTTATGCATCAAATACATTTTCTTTGAATCAGCAAATTCAAATTTTATTCAAAATTGGAAAAAAAAAGAAAAATAAAATTACACGCATAACAACGATATGAAAATCCTTCTATTTTTCGCACGAAAGGAAAGCGAATTCTATTTCTTGAATCTACTCACATTTGATTATCGATCCCATAGAAAAGCTATCCGGACATACTGCACATTGCATTTCACTTGCTTTCTACTTCTTGAGCGGGGAAAATCTTATCCCCTTTCTATATTTTGGATGTGTAATTCATTCTACGCCAAGTCCAGACTCGCATTTTGACAAAATGAGTCAAACGAACTTTCTGTGCCGTCGACCCCCTCAGGCATATACATATTCCATACTGAATGATTAGAATATGAACAAAATTTTACCACCAAACCTCTTTGGTAACTGTCAATTAAAAGTTCCAATCTCGGAATCGTGCATTTTGAATGAGATCAATTCGTTGCGACTTCAGAGCTGCCTCGTTTCTGACTTTAATTAAAACGCAACTAGAGCTGGAAGCTTGACGTCGGAACGATTTACGGTATCTCCACTACTCTGTAACTGTTGTGTACACAAAAGGGTTTGGGAGTTTGATCGAATTAAAACTTAGAGGAATAATCGGTTATTGAGTCAATTTTCTACTGAAATTCTCCAGCCAAACAATCAAAAGTAGATTTGATAAATATTTATTCAGTCGCCAAAATAATTGGTATAAAATATTCTTCTAGATTAGAAAAGTCCATCAGATTCATCATTTTTATTATATATAAATATATATATTGTTGCAATTGTATATATACATATATATAATTGCATAATATGTCTGCAATTACTTTTTTTAAATGTAGCGTTTACAAAGAATGTTTTACAAATGTACTTTCGACATTGAAAGAAAATTTTGTAAAAAGTTGGTCTAAAATAATATATGCAATAAATTATCCAATTTAATTTTTTTAAGAACTTTTTTTCAATCTTTAACTTTTTATTCCTTTCTTGTCAGCGAATTTCAGAAAAACTGAAAGGAAAATTGGAAAATTAGCGGACATTTGAGATTTTGTAGAATGTTTAATATTCAAGTCAATATGTTTAATATTAATACTTATCTAAAAAAAAGTATATATATACCAGGATCAATATACATACATACATACATATATATATATATACTTTATATATATTATACTTTATATATATATATATATATATATATATATATATATATATATATATATATATATATATATATATATATATATATATATATATATATATATATATATATATATATATATATATATATATATATATATATATATATATATATATATATATATACAATATATATATATACAATATATATATATATACAATATATATATATATATATATATATATATATATAATATTATTAAATTTTTAAATTATGACAATAATTAAACTTTTTTAGTGATTTTACGGTAATTATTACTGTAAAAATTACGGTATGTCAGATTTTTTATTGCGGTGAAAATTACCGGCATCCTGAGTGCAGGTAGTTTTTACTGTAATTTGATCTGGTATTTTTTACAGTGTAGTTAGGCTTTAATGCCTGTACAGCTTGTTACGAACTACCCTAATTTTCATTATTTTTCTTTCACTTTAGAGAACATTTCCCAACGACAGTACTAATTGCCAGCTAAGAAAGTATTGCAGTATTGATCTAGTTTATTGTTGTTGTTGTTGTTGTTCATTTACATCGCACTAGAGCTACACAATGGGCTATTGGTGACGGTCTGTAAAACATCCCTGAGGATGATCCGAAGACATGCCATCGCAATTTTGATCCTCTGCGGAGGGGGTGGCACCCCCGCTTCGGTAGCCCGACGACCTGCGCGCGAAGTCGAGCACTTTACGGTAGAGCAGTTTAACGAGGACCAATACCGCACACCCTTGGTCCCTAAGCACACTGATCCAAGTGGTCACCAACCCGCACACTGACCGCAGCCAGTGATGCTTGATTTCGGTGATCTGCTGGGAACCGTGTCTTAACGATCGGTCCACTACGGGACTGATCTAGTTTAAGTAGAAGGAAGTAGTTAGAGAAAATAAAAGGTATGAAAAATCTCCCTAATTTTATCTAATCTTTATTATTATTGCAAAACTGTTATATTTTTGAAAATTGAAACTAATTCATTGGATTTTATGAAATCTTGAGTTCATAAACTTTTCCCTATACATAGCTTGATAAATCGTAATGTTGCTGAACTTTGCTGTAACACTAATACTCAAATTATGTTGCGTATTTAGGTTGTAATTTAAAAAAATATTATGAATGAAATATTATTTTTTTCATTAGACATTAATAAGGTTAAAAACATAAAGTAGAAAATTTACCATTTTAAGCATTATAATCCATTAATAATCATAATCCCCAATTGAGGATTTTAAGTCTTTTTCCCACTATCTTTCAAAGTTTTATAATCCATAAATGGGGATCATTACACTTTTCAATTTTTAACTGCTCAAAACCTAATTACTTCCAACATTTTTTGTGTAGTTTACGTAATCTTAAAATTGTTGTGTAAACATTAGTAAAACCCATAACGTGCGAAAAGTGTAACAACAAAAAGGGGTTTTCTTACCGTTCTTCCCGAATAAGGAAAAATTGCTTTTTTTATTTATTTCGTACATTGAAAAATATTAATAAATGCAAAAAAATTTTAAAGTAAAAGAGGAAAATGAAAAGTAAGTACATTTTATAAAAGTTCCTTCCTAATTTATTTTTTTTTCAAACTGAGCTTAGTCTTCATATATCAGTGGATACTTATAGTGTCAAAACAAAGCAAAAAAAAAATCAGATTCAAAATGTTAGTTCACGAATTTGGTTCACGAACGCCAAGCTAAATATTTAAAATTTTGCTTAATCCTAATCCGTTAAAAAGTTTGAAACTTATTTAGCTACAATAATTTTCAAATTTGCTAACTTTAATGTGGTTGAACATTATTCAAGTTAGCAATACTTCGTAAGCTTGATTGCACCATATTGTGACTCAGTTAGAATAGATAATAAATATTTTTAAAAAATCTAATAAATGCATTAGTTTAAAAACTTAATTTGTTTAAAGCACCACATTATGATTCAGAGTTCCAATACAGTAGTTTGACTTATAACCAATTTTCTGGTAGTATAAAGGAAAATATAAAAAAATAAAGGTTTTAAAAAAAAAATTCAAGTATCGCTATTGAAATTCATGTGAAGGAATCAGCACAATATGATACGAATCATACTTCGAAACCATGCAAATGAAGGCATGTATAATATATTTTAAAAACAATTATGAAAACAAGAAAAATCTATTGATTTTTATAACCTTCATGGGACAGACAACAGAATTTTCAGTTTATTATTGGATTCAAAATTGCAAGGTTATAGAGTTAAACACTGTTAACAAGGTTACAATGTTAAACTCCGTAACCTTGCAATTTTGAACCCAATTTAGAAGACAAGGGAACTCCTGGATCAAGTAATTGGGAGAAATTTGCCTTCATGGAGGACTTTTTAGAGAATCTAACCCGCGTTTGCGTTACATGGAGAGGGAAACCTCTAAAACCTCCCACGGTTAGCCTGACGATATGGAGACTCTAACCCATGATCCGTCTACCACTGAGGATATTTTACGTCAGCACTTAGGTCGGTGCCAGCCAGGTGCGGAATTCGAATCTACGAGTCATCGCTGGGAATCGAACCTGTTCAACTCATTGGAAGGTGAACGGTCTTTCCCCTGAGCCACCACTACTCAATATCTATTGATTAAGCAGGCAAAAAAAACTCGTTTTCTTTCCCATTCACTTTAATGTTTCTTAAATCAATATTTAAGAACGAAATAAGAAAGTTATTCGCCGAAGTACGAGCTTTTTTAAAGATTTTAAACTGACAAATAATATTTTGTCTTTCAAAAATTTTATAAAAGTAAACAAATAAATAAAGCAAGGAGCTATCAAAACAGAAGTTAAAGAAAGTTAGCTTGAAATGTGCATTTGAAAACAACAAGCGGAGAGAAAAAAAAAATTTGAAAATACCATTCCATATGGTAATGACTTTTCTGAAGAAAAAATTTCTAGAAATAAAACCAAAATATAAGGTATCCAAATCTCGCATCTGGTAATTTTTCAGTTCAAATTGTAATGTTTTTCTGTTCAAACGGTAATTGTTTACTATTTACCAGAAAGTCTGATTTTCAAAACTATAGATTGCATTACTACGCATTTAGCACAAAATACGAAACTGAAAATTAAATTTCACCGAAAAATTGGTTTTTATGTCATGCTTTAGGGTATCATGATAAAATTACTAAAGTTTATTACACATTATTGATCCATATTTTAGAAGAGACATGGTGAATCAGGGAAGCGAACGTTAACCTCTTAAAGAGGTTACTCGGGTTCGAATCCCAGCGATAGCTTTTGATACGAATCCCGCATCCGTCTCGCATGGACCACAGTTCTAACGTAAAATATCCTTAGTGGTAGACGGATCATGAGTTTCTTTGACGTCATGCTAACCGCGGAAGGTTTTCAAGATTTTCCCTTCCATGTAACGCAAAAGCCGGTTCGTTCCATTAAAAAGTTCGCCACAAAGACAAATTTCTCCCAATACTTAATCCAAGAGTTCCCTTGTCTTCTGGATTTGGTTAGAAATGACAAAGCTACTCAGTTTAACAAAAGCAATCGTAAGCTCTATATTGGATCATTTGTACAACGCCAGTTATAAAATACAATAACCCACCAAATTCGTTTTTTTTTAAATAATTTAATTAAAAAAATTTAAATTTTACAATTCATTTATGTTGAAAATTTAAATGAATTAAAGCATCATTTTTAACACAAGCAATCATCATATCAAACCAGCAATCATTTATTATATTTTAACATTTTACCAAGTACATTTTCTGATCCGTAAACCATAAACTATACATCAAACAGAATTAAATTCGAATTTTCAAAAAATATGTGCGAGATTTCTTTCAATTTTAACTATTAACTATCTTTGATTTCTTTTCAAAATCTTTCCTCTGAATTTAATTACCGTCTTGAAAATAACAGATAGAGAAATAGTCAATTTAGCATATATTGCGAAAATGAAAACTCTATATAAATACCAATTAATAAAGTCATTAAACTTTCAAATACATTTTTACTAGTATAAAATCGAATCAATAGAATTCTTAAGATTGAAAATATCTTTTAATCTAAAGTCGGGAAATAGATATTGCCTCGAGAACTGTGCCTTGATCCAGCTGAATCTTGTGAGATTAAGTGATTTGTATGCCTGAATGCCCTTTTGTGTTATTTAAAGATTTAAAAATTTGGTTACTCACAAGATTTGTTACAATTTATAAGTTTTAATTTCAAATAAATTTGAAGCAAGAAAGAAATTAAATGGATAATTCTGACTTTTAATTTATTGTACATTATAAAGATGTTAGAAGAAGATCATTTTAGAATTTTATCCGTGATTTCGACTGTACAGTAATTAATCGCGTTTTTTGTAGTATTTATGCATTTGATGTTATTTTTGCATTTGATTAGATCCTTTACCCAGGAAAGCAAAAAAAACATACTCTGAATATTTTAATTTCAAGGTGTTAATTTTAAATGGCTAATTTCAAAGTATTAATTTTAAAGTGTTAATTTCAAAGTGTTAATTTCAAACTACATATACTGTCTTACTGTTAAGATCTTATTGGAATTAAAAATAAAAACACACACACTGTAAAAGCTCATCAAAAGGAGTACAGCATATAACTATTGCTCCGCTATTAGTTTCCGAGTCACCATTAAAATGTCTGGTATTAAATATACAAAAATTATACGTTTATAACGAGCTAACAATTATCAACTTCCGCTATAACGTCAAAAAAAAATTTGGAAGATCCATTTCTTTGCCTTTTAAATTAAATATGAACATTTTATTCAGAATATTTCAATTTCAAACTACGTGTATTTTCGTACTGTTCATAACTTATTGGATTAAAAAATAAACACACACAGTAAAAGCTCGACATAAGGAGTACAGCATATTACTATTGCTCCGCTATTAGTTTCCGAGTCACCATTAAAATGTCTGGAATTAAATATACAAAAAGTATACGTTCATAGAGAGTTAAAAATTATCAACTTCCGTTATAACGTCAAATAAAATTTGGGAGATCCATTTTTTTGCCTTTTAAATTAAATATGAACATTTTATTCAGAATGTTTTAATTTCACAGTGTTAATTTCAAACTACGTATACTTTATTACTTGTTCAGAACTTATTGGTCCTCAGGCATGTTTCCCAGACCATCACCAATAGCCCATTGTGCAGCTCTAGTGCGACGTAAATTAACAAATCAAATCAATCAATCAGAACTTATTGGATTTAAATATATACACATACAGTAAAAGCTTGTCAAAAGGAGTACAGCATATTACTATTGCTCCGCTATTAGTTTCCGAGTCACCATTAAAATGTCTGGTATTAAATATACAAAAATTATGCGTTTATAACGAGTTAAAAATTATCAACTTCCGCTACTACGTCAAAAAAAAAATTTGGGAAATTCATTTTTTGCCTTTTAAATTAAATATGAACATTTTATTCAGAATATTTTAATTTCAAAGTGGTAATTTCAAACTGCGTATACTTTCTTTCGGTTAAGAACTTATTGGATTTAAAAATAAACACACACAGTAAAAGCTCGACATAAGGAGTAAGGCATATTACTATTAGTCCACTATTAGTTTCCAAGTCACCGCAAAAAAGTCTGGTATTAAATATACAAAAATTATATGTTTCTAACGAGTTGAAAATGATCACTTCAGCTATAACGTCAAAAACCAGTTTGGGAGGTCCATTTTTTTGCCGTTTAAATTGGCAAAATCATACTGGAAAGAGCAAAAAGAGAAACGTTTTCAGTTCTGTCTGGTCTCAATGCTGGGAAGTAAAAAAAATAAAATAAATAAAAATTACAAATATGCAAAATGCATTATATTATTAAATATATAAAACATTTATTTTGCATTGAATATACAAAAATTACATGTTTGTAACGAGTAAAAATTAACAATTTCCCCTATAACGTAAAAAAAAATGAGGATTTTTTTTTTTGCCTTTTAAAATAAAAACAATTATACTAGAAAGGGTAAAATGAAAGACGTTTTTAATTCCGCCTGGTTTCAATGCTGAAAAGTAAACAAAACCAACATCATTTCAGCTTATTACCCTCTTCCAATCTTAATTCTTTATTCCTTAGTCATAATTCTTCGTTCTTTAGTCCTCGTTTAGTCCTCGTTCTTTAGTCCTCGTTCTACCGTAAAGTGCTCGACTTCGCGCAGGTCGTCTGGCTACCAAAGCGTGAGAGTCATCCCCTCTGCTGAGGATCAAAATTGCGATGGC
Organism: Parasteatoda tepidariorum; assembly: GCF_982258835.1. NCBI lineage: Eukaryota > Metazoa > Arthropoda > Arachnida > Araneae > Theridiidae > Parasteatoda > Parasteatoda tepidariorum. The sequence continues at coordinate 30,343,200 of NC_141766.1, forward strand.
ATGTCTTTGGATCCTCCTCAGGATATTTTTCAGACCGTCGCCAATAGCCCAATGAATTTGCTTATAGCGACATTCTCTCTATAACGACAATTCCATTTATTATTGCGGCTTTTCCCTATAATGGATTTTTGCTGTATTTTTAATATTTAAAAAAATATATAAATATTGTTAGTTTTTCCTCTTGAGGAATCAATAAGTTATTCAGAATTTTCGTAAATTTCTAAGTGCTAAAGCAGTGTTGAGAACACGATAGTGGGGAAATTTTTCAAGTACTAAACAGTTAGAGCAGTAATGATTTCAAGTTTCAAAAATTAATATTTTCTTCATGTTGATAGTATGTGCCCTTATCACAATTTACATATAAGCACAAAACTTAACCTAACATATATGAATAACTGATACAAAATTACAAAAGTTGTGAAAATTATATATGACTCGCTGAAGAGTGATAGTTCTGTGATATGAGGAAAAAAAACTTAACCTAACAGGTATGGACAACTTGCAACAGTTGAAAAAAATAATATATATTATACAGTAAAAAAGTTATATTTCTCAAAAAACTGAAGCTTTTTTCATATTGTCTTTATGCACAATTTTCATAACCTACATAGAGTTGAAGAAAACTTAACATAACAGACGTGAACAAATAATGCAAACTCACAACAGTTACAAAAGTTATATATTATCCATAAAAGTAATAAAAACAATATGATGAAAAACTCTCCAAAAAACTGGTGTTTTCTTCATATTGTTTTTATGCGCCATTTTCATAATTTGGATAGAGGGACAATACTTAACCTAACAGTAAATAGAATAACTTATGTTAACTTATAGTAAATAGCATAAAGTAAATAGAATAACTTATGTAAATTACAAAAGTTCTTATTTTGTTACTTAACTGTTCACTTAAAAACGACATTTCATGTGATGAAGAGTTCATCAAAGAAAAACTTTAAATATATAATATTAATGCAAGTCATAATATGTATTATATTTGTTATTTATTATTCTCAAAATCAATTATCAAACATCAATGTCATAATTTCCTATCTTTATGATCTCAATTTTCATAAAAGAATAAAATTAAGATAAAAAAACACTAAAAAATGAATAGATCGATAGATTGTGATAAAAAGCAACAATGCTAAGTTTTCTTTTTTATTTACACTTATCAGATTTTTAAGCTTAAAAAAAGAAATCAAGAAATCTGATAAAGCAGAAAGAAATCAAAAATAAAAACAGTAGACGCAGTTTGATTAGAAATTTCAGCACTGAAATTTCTTTCGGATGAACATAAAACAAACTTTTTCTTCATGTTTTCGTTTTATTTGAGAAATCGATTGAAATTCTTTTTGATCGCCATGTATAAAAATATTTCTCAATCGCAGTAACAATATAACGCAACTTCAATTTATGTCTCTTAAAATACAGCACTTTAAAGAGTACAGAAATATTTTACTTTTCCTTCATCTTTTTATTCCATTTTAGTTATTTTATATATTTACTGAGCATGAAATAGTAGTACGGAGCATTTGCGAGTTCAACTTAGAATATGAATTCAACTTAGAATATGAGTTCAACTTACAAGCGTAGGAGTAAATGAAGTTTTCTGTAATACTGCGATCGCATAGAAATGGGCTTTTAAACATTCTTGCCTCTTCTATAGGGTTTATATTACCGCTTTTAAATTGCTTATGTATTTATGAATATCTTAGTTTTGAATTTAAATATATGAGCAAAATGTTCAAAACACTCTAAAAAGCTTTTATAAACGGAGGAAGTCGATTTGTAGATAAATAGGGATTCTTACATGGAAGAATTTTCAATCGATTGAAATACAAGAGGTAAGAATAAACTAGAAAGCAAATAATTTAATTCACATGCAAAAAGATAAAAATACAGTAAACTAACGTGGAATCGATCGAAAAAAATATTTTCGTTTTAGACATTTTCCGGCCTTCTACAGTACTCAAAATAAAAAACGAACCACGTTTAATAACCTTTCATCTAATGATCGGATCTTCACGTTCTAGGACTCATTATTAATGGTTCGAGAGGGTGACCTATGCTAATTAATTAGATATGCTAGTTAATTAAAGCAGATGATATTTTAAGTTTCAAAATCAAGCACAAAAACGTACTTTTTTTGAATAAACATACCTGTTTTTGACGGATTTAGATTTCTGATCTACAAAATATATGGAGTAGCCGCAATCTGTGATATATAGTTCCAATAGTTTGGTCAGAAGAGCTGTCCAAAGTTTTGACCCATTAATGTTAACTTTACTTTTTGCATATTTCGTCATATCTTGAAAATTTTTTAGGTGAATTGAGAACTTCTTTTCCACACAATTATAAAATTAATTTATTCAAAGATAAGTCCTTGCAGAAAAATTAATTTGAACAAATATTCATTATACTTTATTTTATTTATTATTAATAGAGAATTTTTTTAAATAGTAAGGTATGCAATTTTTACGTCATTTTCAAGAATGAAATTTTACATGACAAAATACAAAATTTGAGCGAAATAGGTCAGATAGTTGCTAAAAATCGGACTTTTAAATACTACTTTTTTGAAATTCAATTTCTCAGAAACTATTCGATCGAAATCAGATTTTGTATTTTGGCATTAAAAATTGTATTCTTTAAAAAGATGTAAAAAATTTTCCACTTTACTTCTTTTATTTTAATTTTTCGACTAATATTAAATAAAATAAAAAATAATTTCTAAAAACTATTCTTGCATGTAATTTTCATTATCTAAAAGAAATTTATACTTGTTCCCAAACATTTTCCTTTCGCTTTAAAATTTTAACTTTTTGAATACTGGTAAAAAAAAAACTTTTAAAGGTACCATTCTTTTCATGTCGGTTGGTGTTGCATGATCCTGTACATTGCTCTTATTATGAAACAAGGAAATTGATGATGAGATGTGATAAAAACATGAAGAAGGCATTTTAATTGCAAGCAAAAAAACTAGCCCATTTTACTTTTAAAATAGTAGTAGGTCGACAGCAAATCTTTTTTTAAAGAGAAGAAAATAATTTTTACGCCTTCATTTTTGATAAAATTTTGTAAAACTTTTTTAAACGGTCAGACGGAGGGTCCACGGGAACACCCCCCCCCCAAAAAAAAAATCCTGAATCCCGCAGTGGACTGATTCTAAAAACACGGTTCCCAGTAGAACACTTGTTGCGGTCAGTAAGCGGGAGGGTGACCACTTTGATCAGCCTGTGTAGGAACCAAGGATGCACGGTATCTTTCCTAGTTAAACTGTTCTACCGTAAAGTGCTCGACATCGCTCGCAGGTCGTCGGGCTACCAAAGTAGGGGAGCTACCCCCTCTGCAGAGGATCAAAATTATGATGGCATGTCTTCGGATCATCCTCAGGGATGTTTTCCAGACAGTCGCCAATAGCCCATTGTGCAGCTCTATTGTGACATAAATTAAGTACCTACCTACCCTCAGTCATGACGTCAACAAATTCAAATTGCAAGTGTACGCGTACTTGCTAACCAATGCTTGGGAAGAGATCCAAAAATTAGCGAGTTATCGAAAAAAATAATAAAGCCAAAACTGCGTTATTAATATTAAATTTCAAGTAATGTGGCAACAACAAAATCCCCCAAAAGACCGTTAGAATTTAATATAACTTTGTAAACTAAATACTGTTGTTGTTAAGGAATAAAGCAGCTAAAAGAAAAATAAATTTCAAAAAATAGATTTTGATATTTTTAGTCGCGACAGAGAATTAATAAGTTATACTTGCATTGAATACAAAATGGGATAAAAAACTAAAATTTCATATAATATAACCTAATTTAATCATAACATGACTAAGAAGGATTTAAAAAAACTAAATTTATGAAATTAAAGAAATATAAAAGCGAAAAAATATGTATTGCTTATAATAATAATAACGTGGACAAAGCTCAAATACGTTAAAACAATGCAGAATACTACAGATCATTAATGTTTGAAACATATATATCTTAATAATCTGATTTCTAAGCTGTGGTATTTTTAAGTACTATTAGAATTTATGCTTTTTAATACAATTGGAGAAAATTTTTCACATAAATGTTATAAGTTTGTAAGTATGTTTTTCTACTTAATACTTTTCTTATTTCTAGAATTCTATTTATCTATTTCTTATTTTCTTCGAGTTGAAAACAAAATGCAAACTGTAGTTACTGTTCAATTCATGCATCACCATTAACAGTACTTTAAATGTTCTTCGAACTTAGGATTGCTAATATTATTTTACAACTTTTGAATTGAACCAGAAAACGATTCTTGATTTAAAAAATTAGTATGAAGTAAAATATCTATTAGAAAAAAGTTTTATAGTCCTTTAAAATTTGATCGAAAATATTTCTTCTGATATGCATCAGTGATTTTCAAATCGAAAATATTTATTCTGATATGCATCAGTGATTTTTAAATCAAAAATACAAAAAATACAAAGCTAAAAGTTAATGGCTTTAATGCCATGTCTTGATGTATCATGATAAAATTACCATATTTTAGCCCATTTACCAAATTTCGTCAACTATTATAAAGCCGTGTTTTATTGTTATTTTAACGATAACATTGCCAAAGTGCTTCGTTAAAAGTTATTTAACTTTTGGTGCTCCCATAGAGCTAGAAACACTTTGAATTTTACCGCATAATGGTAGTTTTGACCAAATTTTTTCTTTTTGTGTGGAAATTATGTGTTCTTTCAATACAATTGGGGAAAATATTTCACATAAATATTAAACGTTTGCAAATATGCTTCTTTACTTAATGCTTTTTTTTCTAGAACTTAAATTCTAGTTCCTTTTCTTGCAACCGAATACAAAATACTTTTGTTTCTGTATAATTCATACTTCGTTATAAATACTATTTCAAATGTTTTTCTACCTTCAGAATTATTTTATGACTTTTGAATCTCTCTACTGTTCACAATTCTTGATTTAAAATTTGAATATAAAGAAAAATATCTATTGAAAAAAAAAGTTTTATAGTCCTCTAAAAATCGATTGTAAGTCAAATCGAAAATATTTATTCACCTATGCTTCAGAGATTTTCAAATCGATATAAGTGCTATGTGAGGAAATTCTCGTCGTTCTTTCAATCATTTGCATCAACTTCTACTTTTTTTTCATTCTCTCGTAATCAAATCCAATTTTATTAGCTTGAAAAACCGTAAGGGGAAAAATGTACCCCAATTTTTTTTTTATTATTTTTAAATCCAATCGATAAAGCCACGACAATGTGTCACTTATTCAAGCAAGAAAACAAAATAAGGGAATAATCGTGTCCCAGGAATATAAAAATGTTGTAAAATATTCGTAAAGAAAAGTATAGAATGTATTAAAAACATGGTAGAAATAAAGTAAGAAAAAAATTCTTCGCAGGCTTAAGCGAGGAAAGAAAATCTTCCTTTTCTTTATACCAGAAGATTTAAATTTGCTGCATAAGCTAAATATGGATGGAGAAAAAATAAAAGCTTTAAATGCGATTAAAATTGTATTCATGCAAATTTTTAGTTCTTTTTCTTCAACTTGTATAAGCTGTATACGTTTTTTGAAAGCAATCATTACTAAAAACTCTAAACTGCAATTGAAGTATAATATTTTAAAATAATATTTGGAATGTTTTAAGGGCTTAAGTTAAACGGAAAAAAAACTAAGGAAAACTAGGAACAAGCCGAATTCAATTATCTTTTTAAAAGAATTTATTAACAAATAAATTGCTGAAAATAAAAATTTAAATTGAATTAATTACTTAAGCTTATTTTCTTTGATCTCTAAATTAAGGTAGTTTAGAGAAAAAGAGCTGAAATAGTGATGTATATACTGCATTTAACATAGAAATGAGTAATTGAGCATGCTATTCTGTAGAATTTTAAAAAAATTATGTTATTTCAATGTTTCTTTCTTTCACTTACTTTTTATCGGAAATAAATTTTGATTTTAATAGAGAGGAAAGCTAACGACATTGAAAAGCTTTCACCATTTTATAACTATAAATGAGAGAGAAAAATATAAATAATTGCTAAATTTTTCCTCATTTTGAAAATTTTAACAGGAATAATTAAGGATTTTTGTAAAAATTATTGACTTTTTAAAGATTTTTTAGCCTGCTTGTTAATAATCAAACTGAAAGTCCAGTTCAACAGCGTGGATTGATAATTGACATTTAATTGATTTTTCAGTATGCTTGTTAATAATCAAACTAAAAACCCTTTTCGGTCCTACAGCGTGGATTGATATTTTACTTTTTATTCTTTTTTCAATATGCTTGTTAATAATTAAACTAAAAACCCTCTTCGATTTTACAGGGGAAATTAGTATTTGACTTTTAAGACTTTTCAGTATACTTGTTAATAATCAAACTAAAAACCCTCTTCGGTCCTACAGCGTGGATTGATATTTAACTATTTATAGAGATTTTTCAATATGCTCGTTAATAATCAAATTGAAAACCCAATTCGCGGATTGATATTTAACTTTAGTTTTCAGTATGTTTGCTAATAATCAAACTATCAAACTGAAAGCCCACTTCAGTTCTACAGCGTGAATTGATAGTTGACTTTTTAATGATTTTTTTATATGCTTGTTTATAATCAAACTGAAAACCCACAGCCGTCCTTCAGGGTGAATTGATATTTGATTTTTTAATGATTTTTTTTATATGCTTGTTTATAATCAAACTGAAAACCCACTGCCGTCCTTCAGGGTGAATTGATATTTGACTTTTTAATGATTTTTTTATATGCTTGTTTATAATCAAACTGAAAACCCACTGCCGTCCTTCAGGGTGAATTGATATTTGACTTTTTAATGATTTTTTTATATGCTTGTTTATAATCAAACTGAAAACCCACTGCCGTCCTTCAGGGTGAATTGATATTTGACTTTTTAATGATTTTTTTATATGCTTGTTTATAATCAAACTGAAAACCCACTGCTGTCCTTCAGGGTGAATTGATATTTGACTTTTTAATGATTTTTTTATATGCTTGTTTATAATCAAACTGAAAACCCACTGCTGTCCTTCAGGGTGAATTGATATTTGACTTTTTAATGATTTTTTTATATGCTTGTTTATAATCAAACTGAAAACCCACTGCCGTCCTTCAGGTTGAATTGATATTTGACTTTTTAATGATTTTTTATATGCTTGTTTATAATCAAACTGAAAACCCACTGCCGTCCTTCAGGGTGAATTGATATTTGACTTTTTAATGATTTTTTATATGCTTGTTTATAATCAAACTGAAAACTCACTGCCGTCCTTCAGGGTGAATTGATATTTGACTTTTTAATGATTTTTTTATATGCTTGTTTATAATCAAACTGAAAACCCACTGCCGTCCTTCAGGGTGAATTGATATTTGACTTTTTAATGATTTTTTTATATGCTTGTTTATAATCAAACTGAAAACCCACTGCTGTCCTTCAGGGTGAATTGATATTTGACTTTTTAATGATTTTTTTATATGCTTGTTTATAATCAAACTGAAAACCCACTGCTGTCCTTCAGGGTGAATTGATATTTGACTTTTTAATGATTTTTTTATATGCTTGTTTATAATCAAACTGAAAACCCACTGCTGTCCTTCAGGGTGAATTGATATTTGACTTTTTAATGATTTTTTTATATGCTTGTTTATAATCAAACTGAAAACCCACTGCCGTCCTTCAGGGTGAATTGATATTTGACTTTTTAATGATTTTTTTATATGCTTGTTTATAATCAAACTGAAAACCCACTGCCGTCCTTCAGGGTGAATTGATATTTGACTTTTTAATGATTTTTTTATATGCTTGTTTATAATCAAACTGAAAACCCACTGTCGTCCTTCAGGGTGAATTGATATTTGACTTTTTAATGATTTTTTTATATGCTTGTTTATAATCAAACTGAAAACCCACTGCCGTCCTTCCGGGTGAATTGATAGTTGACTTTTTAATGATTTTTTTATATGCTTGTTTATAATCAAACTGAAAACCCACTGCCGTCCTTCAGGGTGAATTGATATTTGACTTTTTAATGATTTTTTTATATGCTTGTTTATAATCAAACTGAAAACCCACTGCCGTCCTTCAGAGTGAATTGATATTTGACTTTTTAATGATTTTTTTATGTGCTTGTTTATAATCAAACTGAAAACCCACTGCCGTCCTTCAGGGTGAATTGATAGTTGACTTTTTAAAGATTTTTCATCATGCTTGTTAATAATCAAACTAAAGTCCCTCTTCGATTTTACAAGGGGGTTGATATTTGACTTTTTAGATTTTTCAGTAAGCTTTTTAATAACCAAACTTAAAACCAATGAGGTATTAAAATTTCATTTCAGAAAAGCAAGTTTAAACCTTTTTTTATTGAGGCCAACTCAGAAAGTTGGTAATTTACACATAAACACATTAAAATTGTTCTATTAGAAAAGAGTGCACATAATAGTAAAACTTTTATGTGACGTGTGTAATGGTCAGCGATAAATAAAAGAAATATTCTCTTTCACTAGACCACCCCGTCCCCTCTAGCAGAAATCATGAATTTTACTTAAGTAGTAATTAGTCATAATAGTAGCAATAGTATTTTCTTTACGTTGCACTAGAGCTGTACAGCGGCCCTTCAAGATGATCCAAATAAATTCCATCACAAATTTGATCCCTATGAGAGGAGATAGCTGACCAGATTTGGCAGTCTGTCTCAGTATTCCTGTTAATAAATAATATTTAAGTACCGGATGCGAAAAGTTAGGCACTTAACGGTAGAGCAATTAAATAGAGCCGATTCCGCAAACCCTCGGGCCCTTCGCTGGCTGATCAAAATGTTCACTCGCCCACTCTCACTGACTACTTCCAGCGATGCTTGACTTCGGTGATCTACTGGGAACCGTAATTTACGACCAGTCCTTTGCAAGACTGTAATTAGCCATAAAAATATCCAATTAGTTTGAAAACAAACGTGAATTTGTGAGTACGTGAGGGTACAATGCGCAAAAAATGCGGACCACGAATAACTTAAGATTTAAAGATTGGATTTTCACGTTTTAGGACTCAATCTTAATGGCTTGAGGGGGGTGACCTGAAATAGGCTAATTAATAAGTGCAAACAATATTTCAAGTTACGAAATCAGACACCAATGCGGTCTTTCTCTGAATAAACATACCTTTTCTTCGACGGATTCGCATTTCTGATCTCCAAAATATAGGGGATAGTCACAATCTGGGAAATATGGTCCTAATAGTTTGATCAGGAGTGCGCTTCAAAGACTGGACCCCTTAATGGTAATTTGGACCGCTTAATGGTTAGACTGGACCCCTTAATGGTTTTTACGTATTTTGCTGTATCTCGAGAACTCTTTGAGAGAAAGTAAAACATTTTTACGCATGATTATAAAATTCGCTTGATTTAAGATAATTACATGCAAAAAATAACTTTGAGTAAATATTTATTATTTTTTTAATATTTGTTGGAAAAGAAATTTGAATTGTGAGGTATACAATTTTCCATATCATTTTAAAGAATGTAATTTTTTATAGCAAAATACAAAATTTTAGCAAAATTGGTCGAATAGTTCCTGAGAAATTGAATTTCAAAAAAGTCAGATTCTTAAAATCGAAACTTTGAAGAGCTCTCCTGACCGAAATATTAGGACCATATTTTTCAGACGGCGCCTACCTCCTACATTTTGGGAGTCAGAAATTCTAATCCTTCGAAAAAAAGGTATTTTTATTCAGAGAAAGTACGTTTTTGTGTCTGATTTCGTATCTTAGAATATCGTTTTATTCTTAGAATATCGAAGAATACTAATTATTTAGCATATTTGAGGTCATCCTTTTGAGCCTTTCAAATTAAGTTCTAGAACGTGAAAATCCGATTATTAGATCAGAAGTTATTCAGGAAGGTCCATTTTCTTGCGCACAATGTATTTTTTATATAATCAGTGGAAAAAAAGTTTATTTATTTGATAAACTTAATCTACCGAATTTTTTTCTTGTATCATATAAATTATTTTAACTATTTTTTTAATGAATCATTGATTTAATTATAATATCGAATTAAATTTCTTTATGCACAAACTATGATAATGTAGTTTACTTCTTATGCCTACTTTGAAAAAAAAAACACTGCATTGTGTTCTGTCTAATTAGATTAATTTCACAAGTTAATATTATATATAAATTGCCAAACAAGGTATCATTTTTCTGGCTTTAATACTAATTCCAAGTAATAAAAAGGTTAAAGTAATAAAAAAATGTCTAGGGCTTGTCTGGAAACTATATAGAAATTCGGATATATTGTAGCAATGAAACAAATTAATTTTCCGGCCTTTTATAGTTAGCTCTTTTTAAATCGATTTTTTTTCTCTGGGTGTATTCTATAACAAAGATGCTTCATATTCTATTGCTTTTTGCGACAATATAATATTTGTAGAAAGATTTGCGTGACGCAAATGTTTCATCAGAAATAATATGAAAGAGTTATTGTATACTTGAAATATTTTTTAAAAGGAACGAGTTTATTTCCTAATAAAAACATGATTTAATGTTTTCTTTGGTTATATTGACTGAAAAGTTTGCTGCTTTATTATTTTCGATTAAATGATTTTCACTTCACGAACTAAAAACTCGACACTTTTTTTAAGCTTAAGCAGGTCATTTCGCACAATAAAATCCTTATACCCTTAATGTTAAAAAGAGTCATTTTCAGACATATTTGTTAAAACTTGGCATCACAGACTTGTTTTTTACTAGCAATAGACATACTTTTTCAATAAATTTCTTGATTTCACTAAATTCTTTTTGAAAATCCTTGATTAAAGTTCTTTTGAAACATATTTATTTGGCACACTGTAAATATTGAAAAAATAATCACTTTTATTGATAAAACTTTTGAATGGATTTTTAGGCAAAAGCTTTCATAACATTCTTTTTAGTATTTTTAGGAATAATACATACAGAGAAATTCAGGTTTATTGGAATTCAAGTTTTAGAACGAAAACTCTGTTGAAATTTAAAGTTTTTAGAAAATAGCCGCAGGAAGAGTGAAGTAATGATTTGTAAAGGCGGTAAAAATATATTTTAAAAAAGGACAAAAAATATCTATAATGCGATTCGAATGAAAATAAACTTTTTTTTCAAATCATGAAATTGTGAAGTAAATAAAAATTCCAATTGTATTTTTTTTTCAAATTTAAATGACCTACTTATTAATTCATATTTTCAATTTTAAGAATACTCATTATACACTGAGAAAAATGTATCGTCAAAACTTATGACGATACATTTTTAACCAGAATAAGATAAATTTAAATCAGGATATGATAAATTTTACCTTGTTTTGTGTCTCTATGGGAACAAAAAAACATATTTCAAAAAAGGAAAGAAATAGCTATAATGCAATTTGAATAAAAATAAACTTTTTTCAAATCATCAAACTGTTATGAAGTAAATAAAAATTTCATACATATTTCTGTTTAAAAAATACTTCAAATGACCTACTTATTAATTCATATTTTCAATATAATTTTCAGTACATTAAGTGCTGATGATACTGATTATGCACTGAGAAAAATGTATCTCAGAAACTACCAGAATATGATAAATTTTACCATGTTTCGTGAGTCTATGGGAGCAAAAAAAGCTCAGTAATTTTTACCAAAACGCTTTAGCAATGAGCTTGGTAAAACCAACTATAAAATATGGTTTTATAATATGCGATAAAATTTGGTAAATATGGTAAAACTTTTATCATGATAACTTAGAGCAGGGCATAAAAATCAATTATTCGATTAAATTCACTTTTCAGTTTCGGATTTTTACTATATGTGTTATTAATAATTATGATTTTGAAAACCAGAATTTGTAGTAAACCATTAGCATATGAATGGAAAAATTACCAAATGAATGGTTTAATTATCATATGTATATTGTTTTTATGAACAGAATTATGGGAGTTTTTTATCATAAAAGTCATTACAATATGGTAATACAGTATATATAACGTATAACTGTACATAACATATACAGTATATAACATACAGTATATAGCATATAATAGTATGGTAATTTTACCAAATATTTTTTTCCGTATTTCGTATTTTTCTCTTTCTCCATATTCTAAAAATGGCATGCAGTATCTGTTTGACCTAAATCTAGAAAGGACATGGATGGAAAATTTTACACCTTTTTTTTAATTTTACACCTTTTTTTTAATTATGCACCTTTTTTTTTAATTTTACACTTTTCATTTAATTTTACACCTTTTTTTAATTATGCATCTTTTTTTTAATTTTACCCTTTTTTGTAATTTCACACTTTTTTTTGCAGAAAAAAAATAAAAATTAGAGTAAAATCAAAGGCGAATAAAACCTTTAACAATTCCAGCACTTGAAACATTAGTTAAGATTTTCAAGCCTTTTATGTAAAAATTTGAAATGTTTATTTGAAATTTATGAATCTAAAAATAGGATATTAAAGAATAGATTTTTCGAGCAGTATAAATTATACATTTAATTTTAAACGTAAAAAAAATTACATTTACGAAAATATATTTATACAAGCGAATCTAATAATAAAGTAATATATATATACATTTAATTAACTCTATAAATCTATAAATAAATGTTACAAAATTAATTTATAGAGCAAGAACATTTAAATACTATTGCACTATCACATGACAAACATAACTTGTATAATGTGATAAAAATATAAAATCTAGGAGAAATCGCAAAGTAAACACGCAAAAATGAATTATTTGGGTTTAAAAATATTTATTTCAAAAGCACTTCAACAAGACAGTTGAATTAATAAATTAATTAAAAAAATGTATTTTTTAAAATCGTACCCATTGCTACTTAAAAGCTACATTCTTTTCCACTTAAAATAACGAATTTACATAAATTTGATGAAGCTTTGAAAAAAAAGTAGTAATAAATAATCTAAAATCAAAATGTATGTCACCAATTTCTCTGAAAGAAAAATATTTGAAGTTTAAAATCCTACAGCAGACGAGAGCTTGCGTGGGGTTGTCGAACATCCCATTCAACTTCAGAACTACACCCTTTTAGAAATATATTTCCTTCTTTTTTATCAGAATTCTTAATTGAATGCATTTTCTGCTTCCAATGGAGATAACAGGATGCATAAATAAGTCTTTTTCTTTGATGAAACTACTAAAGGAACATTATTTAAGAATTATGGTTTATTTAAGAAGAAGCATTCCCACAATTGATTAGCATATATATGTAAAGTCCTCCTCTTCTTAAGTAACTTTATGAACAAGAGGACATCAGATAACGTTCTCATAAAGAATCCAATATCCTCCGCCAAATGGCGCCGAATACTCTTTTACAAGATAGAAATGTCACAAATAAAGCCAAACTCTCCCTTTTTGGTTTTTCAACAGAATAAATAACATCTAAAATCTCTGAGTAATTGAATAGTGTTTTCATCTTAGAATTAAATGGCAAACCCTTGAATATCTAAGGAGTTTTCTAAAAACACACATCCAGGACATTCTTTCGTGAATTCAACAAGAACGGTACCTATTGCTTTTCGAAGGAATAATACAGCTGCATTCTTTATGGCCTTAAATTCTTGAAGAAAGGATTGTGTAGTACTAAGATTGTCTATAATAATATGAGGAATCGAAAATATGCCGAAAGAATACTATGCGTTTTGCGGTAAATTTAATTCCGGAAAGAACTAAAAAAACTCAATTTTTACTTTCTTTGAAACATCAATAAACATTATTTAGGAATTATTATTTAGGGTTGTTTCTCGAAGTCTCCGTCGTCAAATGAAATATTACTTTTTGAGAATAATATGCTATTTTTAAAACTGCTGTAAATGTGCAACAGTTACTCATGTCATGTGACTGTTACGTCAAGTCTAGACAGGGGTTTCCAACTCACATAAGGCCGGGGGCCGCAATTAAAAACACCAGTCAAATGGCGGGCCGCAAATTTATCAAAATTTTATATATAACTCTTTTATGTTTGAAAGAACATTAAATATTACTGTCAGAGTTTCATCGAGTTGTACAAAACAAAAGTATTGAATCACAAATTAAAATAATAAATAGATTTTTGAAAATATTTAATTGCAAATAAAAAAAGTCTGACTGCAATAACTTTAATGTGCACCTATGTATTTAACAATTAATGTGCAACAGACGTCAAATTGTCAAGATATAAATCTTAAAAATATTTAAAACCCATATAGATTTTGTACGAAAATTGTCCACAAAAAATGACAACTAACATATTTTAGTTCGTGGACCACAAAAAAGGCTTCGCGGGTTGGATGGGGCCCGCGGACTGCCAGTTGGTGACCACTGATCTATAACTTGAGCTCTCTATTCTTATTCTGAAAATGGCGCAAAACGTCAATGACGAGAGGTCACAGTTTTTTGAAAATGGAAAGCTTTTGTGGTCTAAATTTTTAGTTTTTAAAAAGCTTACTCCAATCTTGCATTATCTGGGCTCATAAAAATTCTCAAAAACTGAAAATAAGGCAGTAATTTAAATAATACTTAATTACGGGAAAGATATTGTTGCCAAATTGACAGTTGAAAAGTTTAATAACTTTTAAAATATTGAAATTATTTGTTCGTTCTAAAGCTCAAATATTTATTCACATGATATATGTAGTTCAAAATTATAGTTTCTATTTAAGTGTAAGGTACCTAAACTGTGGCTTTTTCATTTTCCTTGGTGAAAAATCTTCAGAAAACAATGTTAATTAAGTAAATTGATTCCCACGATTGAAAAGTTCATACAGTGAAATCTGCATTAATTTGATGACATTGATTTGATGCATTGATTGACCGCATTGATTTGATGCATTGATTTGGTCTACTTAGCCAGGTAGGTGGCCAACTTATAAAGAGATTATTCAGTTGTTTTTTTTTTTGTTTTTTTTTTTTTGTTTTCTAGTTGAGGTATAAAACCAACTTAGTCAGGTGATCAATTTAGCAAGTTGGGAAAATTAGGAGGTTACACTGTATATGTAAAACCGTTCTCTACTAAAATAACTTCATGAGCAAGAAGATTTTAATTAACATTCTCATAAAGATTCCAATATTTACGAAATGGCAAAGAATAAGTTTTCAGAACACCGACGTCTCTCAATTAAAACCTTGTTTTCAACAGAATAAACAGCCTCTGAGTGATTGAATAGTCTTCGCATCTTAAAATTAAATGGAAAACCGATTAATATATTAGAGATTTCTAAGAATAAACATCCAGGAGACATTCTTTTGTTAGTTCAACAACAACCGTACCTATTACTTTTCGAAGAAATAATACAGCAGCTTCCTTTATTGCCTAAAATTCTTGAAGAAAGGATTGTGTGGTACTAAGATCGTCTTAAGCAAAATTAGGTTTCGGAAATATGCCGTAGGAATTTAATGCATTTTTCTTTAGAAAATCAACTACGATGAGGAGCTCTAAATCATATTCTTAGATGCATCCTTCTTCGTTCGTTGAAAAAGCAATAAATATCTTTCATTTGACGGTGCCTATAAAAATGGATGTGGAACCTTGTGATAATATGTCAAGATAGCAAAGAGAACTAAAAGTTTTATTACCCTGCTGAGCAAATCGGATGTGATTTGTAGCACTTAAATGATATTTTTCTGGGTAATTTAGTTTACAAATATGTTATTATGTTATGTCAGTGACAAATTCGACGGCAGTAAAACTTGAAAGCAAATTTCAAGTTTGGGTAAACCAATAAATGTGAAGGAAGTTTATGCTTGAAAATTAATGTTGGAGTAATTTGCGTAATTTTAGAATTACGTTCGTTTAAATATTTTGAGAATGTATTGCCTACTACGTAAAAAGTTTACTTTATGGGGAATGAAGTGTTAGAAAATGATTTATTTGGTTTTCAGATTGCTATTGTAATGTTTGACAATATTTGAAACAAGCCGTTAACTTAAATATCCCCTATAAATTAAACCCCAGGAAAGGTGGTCTAAATTGTAAATATTTCAGAATTATATGAGCTGAGATTAAAGTTTTTCAAAGATAATCTACAACTGAAATAAATTTTTGTAGGGAATAGAATTTGTCTTTTATGTTATTATTTGTCTTTAGTATTATTTAATATTACTATATTAATTTAATATTATTATTATAAAATGTAAGAAGAATTAAGTTAATGAGGAGTCTTAATTTTAAGTAGTAAGCGGATTGCGAAACACAGCGTATGTTAAATAACAAACCTACTTTCTAACGAAAGGAAATCTATGTTTAAAATGTCGAAATTTAAACATGCACTTGTTTGCAACACTTTTATTGAGAGAGTAAAATACTTTTAATGTAAATATTTAGTATTTTATTCAATTAATGAAAAAATTGAGATTTTGAAAGAAACTTTTTTCCGCAGAAATAAAAGCAACTATGTGCGGAGGTGAATGTTCAAAATCTCCCCATTTTACAGATTTTTGTACAATTTTGCCCATTATTTCACACTGGGGCCACTTGTCACCCTTTTCCCATTTATCAAGGACTTCTTGCGTAGACAGTTCACAAACGTGTTGAGGATCTCGGATATATCGTATAAATATTTCTTCCTTCCTGAAAAAAGTGGATTCTAATATTTTAACGTAACTTAACTTAGAGCCGATTTCCTATGGTCCCTAAAAAAATTAAAAAGTGGTATCAAAAGTAGAAAAAAATAAGTTGTATTTTTTAAAAAAAAACTATATACACCACTAAGTTTTACATTTCCAAAAATATATATCTAGTTCCAGTGGCGCACGCAAGGGAGGGGTTTAGGGGTTTAAACACCCCCCTTGAGCTCAGACAAAATGGCAAAAATAAAAATTTTAGTAGAAATTATGCGAGCTATTATTTTTTAAGACTATATATTTTTATGGGCCTTATGCCTACTTTTTTCCCTCATGGTATTTCTCAGAATACAGAAAAAACATTTACTATAATAGGATTGTACTTTTGAAACCAAAATCACGTTATATATATATATATATATATATATATATATTAGCTGTTCTTGGATCTTTAGGATGTCAAAAGGCAAGAATTTAACAATCTTTAATTACTTTGAGAAAAAATCACGACCTGAAATTAGTGAGGTGACAGCATCTAGTACCAAGTCTAGCATCTAGTCCAGCATCTAGTAAGTTTTTCTGTTGTACAGAAATGTGATACTTCCGTTGAAGAAAACGTTTCTAGCATAACAAAATCTGATGAATGTGAAAGTGGCCCTCAAAGTGTTACTTCCCACCCATATGACATTGGACTTTTTTCAGAAGATATTACATTACGTTCTTAAACTTAAAAAATCAAACTTTAACTAAACAATGTTGTTTAAATAAAAAGTCAAAATTGTCTAGCTGTCTAAATTAGGGAAATAATAGTGCTTTATTACAGACTCGAATTTCTTTCAGTAGTTTCAGAAAATTATGAACACCCCCCTGGAAAAAATTCCGCGTACGCCACTGTCTAGTTCCGACATCTTTAGATTCGTACTTTTATTTTTAGCGTGTAAGCTAACAAAAAAAAATTAACTTTGTTATTACAATAGTGGCACCATTTTTTAAATTTTTTAAGGATCGCATGAACTCTGAGGTGATAAATTATAAAGTTTTGAAAAAAGTTAAAAATTTTATTCTTCATTAATGTAATATTTCAAGATCTTGTTTTTACACGCTTTCCTATTACGAAAATCAATTTACTTTTTAAGTAGTCTGAGCAACTTAGCATGGTGAGGATGCTTTTACTTCCACCAATTCAGGGCTGCCAACTATTATGCTTTTTGCAAACTATTTAATAGAGTGGTAGACAATTAAAAGCAAAAGCTTTCAAAACGTTTGGTGATTTTGCCAACATTTTAAAACCAACACCATGAAGAAGCTGGAATTAAGTGGAGTTGCGTATAAACTTTAAAATCATTTACGTGTAGTATTCCAATCTAGAAACAAGAACACTCCTGGATCAAGCATTGGGACAAGCTAACCTACGGGGAGGACTTAGGGATGGAACTATCCCGCATTTTACTTACATGGAGAGAAAAATTTCCCTTGGTTAGCCCCACGGCAAAGGGATTATAACCCATGATCCATCTACCACGGAGGATATTTTTATGCTAGTACTGTGGTCGGTGCGAATCAGAAGATTTCATGTCGTGCTACCAATGCTGGGATTTGAACCTGGGTACCTCATTGGAGGCTATCCTCTAAGCCTCCGTGGAGAAATATGATCAAGAGAAATATGTGAACTTTGAGATGCATGTGGATTCAATTAAATTAGCAAATCTTTTAGTTTTTTCATAGCTTGTCAAAAAGTTAATTTTGGGCCTGAACGTTTTATTTCACTAATTTTTTTACATAATAATCATCTATAAGACATTTTACTTATCCAAAAAAAAAACGGAAAAGTGGTAGTAAGATTTTTATATTTTTTTGGAATCAGTAACCAATAAGTGACTACAACTTTTTAACCAGTATAACCTAACTTATTACTTGTAAAATTTCTTACAAGTAAGTGTATATCTGCTATTAATACATTTAAGACTTTATCTAGAATTCGGATTGTCGTATTCTGAGATGTTAACAACATCTTACTCTGCTGCTTCTTACTCAGTTAGTTAATTTTTGCCAATGATATATAAAGTTAAGTAATCAGACACAAAAACGTACTTTCTCTGACTAATCATATCTTTTCCTACATTGTCATTTTTTTTCATTTTACGCTCTGGATATCGGCTTGTAGCCTACCATTTTAGACTACCGATCTTACTTTGGGCATTCATAAACTCGTTTTAGAATCTAGCAGGTTTAGTGTCATACATCAACATTATCATTAGCACGACAATCAGGTATGGGCCTTGGCGTTCTCTGAAACTTTTCTCTCTGTTGCTAGATCCTACCCTGATTATCATTTTATTTTAAGTCCGCGTTAATGGAGTCCAATCATCGAAGTTTCGGACGTCCTCCAGCTCTACTACAAGTCAGCTTGTAATTAAATATCTTCTGTGCTGAACTTGTTTCATCAAAAAATCTTCCACGCAGCTAGTATCTCCCTTTGCTTGATCCAAGAGTTCCTCTGTCTTCTGGGTTGGGTTAAAAATTACACGACTGTGGAGGTGAACACTGATAGCTGTAAACTCAGAATTGAGTTGGATGCTCTACACCGGTTATAAAGTAAACCACTTCCATTAATCATTGAGATTTCTATAAATTAACAAAATTAGTCAATTGTTGATAAATTTTTGAATATGAATGAATCTTTTTTTTTTCAAACTACTTTTTTTTTAGATTTTATATTTCCGATTATCTACCAAATTTTTCCTTAGTAGCTATTAGACTGTTTTTAAATCCTCGTTAATGGAGTCCAACCATCGAAGTCTCGGACGTCCTCCAGCTCTACTACTAATCAGCATTTAATTAAATATCTTCTGTGCTGAGCTAGTTGTATATAAACAGCAAATATGCCTTACAAATCTTATACTTTTAATACAATCAATTTCCTTACAATTTTTTTACATTTCTGCATTAGTTCTTCTGTAGAAATTCTTTTTTTGTGACTTCTTTTTTTTTTCAAACTACTTTTTTTTTAGATTTTATATTTCCGATTATCTACCAAATTTTTCCTTAGTAACTATTAGACTGTTTTTAAATCCGCGTTAATGGAGTCCAACCATCGAAGTCTCGGACGTCCTCCAGCTCTACTACTAATCAGCATTTAATTAAATATCTTCTGTGCTGAGCTAGTTGTATATAAATAGCAAATATGCCTTACAAATCTTATACTTTTAATACAATCAATTTCCTTACAATTTTTTTACATTTCTGCATTAGTTCTTCTGTAGAAATTCTTTTTTTGTGACTTCTTTTTTTTTTCAAACTACTTTTTTTTTAGATTTTATATTTCCGATTATCTACCAAATTTTTCCTTAGTAACTATTAGACTGTTTTTAAATCCGCGTTAATGGAGTCCAACCATCGAAGTCTCGGACGTCCTCCAGCTCTACTACTAATCAGCATTTAATTAAATATCTTCTGTGCTGAGCTAGTTGTATATAAATAGCAAATATGCCTTACAAATCTTATACTTTTAATACAATCAATTTCCTTACAATTTTTTTACATTTCTGCATTAGTTCTTCTGTAGAAATTCTTTTTTTGTGACTTCTTTTTTTTTTCAAACTACTTTTTTTTTAGATTTTATATTTCCGATTATCTACCAAATTTTTCCTTAGTAACTATTAGACTGTTTTTAAATCCGCGTTAATGGAGTCCAACCATCGAAGTCTCGGACGTCCTCCAGCTCTACTACTAATCAGCATTTAATTAAATATCTTCTGTGCTGAGCTAGTTGTATATAAATAGCAAATATGCCTTACAAATCTTATACTTTTAATACAATCAATTTCCTTACAATTTTTTTACATTTCTGCATTAGTTCTTCTGTAGAAATTCTTTTTTTGTGACTTCTTTTTTTTTTCAAACTACTTTTTTTTTAGATTTTATATTTCCGATTATCTACCAAATTTTTCCTTAGTAACTATTAGACTGTTTTTAAATCCGCGTTAATGGAGTCCAACCATCGAAGTCTCGGACGTCCTCCAGCTCTACTACTAATCAGCATTTAATTAAATATCTTCTGTGCTGAGCTAGTTGTATATAAATAGCAAATATGCCTTACAAATCTTATACTTTTAATACAATCAATTTCCTTACAATTTTTTTACATTTCTGCATTAGTTCTTCTGTAGAAATTCTTTTTTTGTGACTTCTTTTTTTTTTCAAACTACTTTTTTTTTAGATTTTATATTTCCGATTATCTACCAAATTTTTCCTTAGTAACTATTAGACTGTTTTTAAATCCGCGTTAATGGAGTCCAACCATCGAAGTCTCGGACGTCCTCCAGCTCTACTACTAATCAGCATTTAATTAAATATCTTCTGTGCTGAGCTAGTTGTATATAAATAGCAAATATGCCTTACAAATCTTATACTTTTAATACAATCAATTTCCTTACAATTTTTTTACATTTCTGCATTAGTTCTTCTGTAGAAATTCTTTTTTTGTGACTTCTTTTTTTTTCAAACTACTTTTTTTTTTAGATTTTATATTTCCGATTATCTACCAAATTTTTCCTTAGTAACTATTAGACTGCTTTTAAATCCGCGTTAATGGAGTCTAAAGCTAAAATAAAAACAATCGAAGATGAAATTGAAAAACGAAGATGGAGCTGGCTCGGACATATCCTTAGAATGCCCAAAGAAAAAATTTCATCTGTTGCGCTTACATGGGCCCCTGATGGTAAAAGAACAAGAGGAAGACCCAGACTTACCATCCAGCGCATGTTTTGGGCGAATTAAAAGAATGTAGAATATCTGGCTGGGAGGAAGCAAGATCTATTGCTAAAGACAGGAGGCGTTGGAGGGATATGCTGGAGGCCTTAAGTGCCCAAGGCACGTAGAGGATAAGTAAGTAAGTAATGGAGTTCAACCATCGAAGTCTCGGACGTCCTCCAGCTCTACTACTAATCACCTTATAATTAAATATCTTCTGTGCTGGGCTATGAGTATAAACAGCAAATATGCCCTACAAATCTTATACTTTTAATACAATCAATTTTCTTATATTTTTTTTTTAAATTTCTGCAATAGTTCTTCGATAGAAATTCTTTATTTTGTGACTTTTTGTATCATATTTCTTAAAAAAAAATACTTTAAATTTCTTATCCAAAAGCATTTAAGTTTCTAAGTTTTTCCCAAACTTCTAAATTACAAAACACTCCCACACACCCTATACTGGTGTCTAGAATTTCATTTTTCTTGGTGGTGCTAGAAAGAGTGCTAGGAATAAAATTTTTAACAGGGAAGAGCACCCGCGGAATTGGCTTCGTTATACCCGGGTTTGAGGATACGATGTGTTTCCCCGAACCTGTCGGATAGTTGTCGTCCCTCTGGAATACTGCATGCCAGAGACGTCAAGGGATTTTTCCTGTTTTCCTGAATAGACGCTCCAGATACCCGGTCTTATTAAGAACCCCCTCTCGAGAAATCGATCGGAGCGGGCGTTGATAAAACAGAAAGAAGAAATCCTTCATCCCTTATATATACACGTCATTTTTAGCAAGATCCATAGAGATGATGTCCAATCAAAAACATTTCAAGCAACGCATCTTTTTCAAGGAATACTGTCATATTATTGGTTGGGAGGAATGACAGTTATGGTATGGTCTTATTAATGGCTTGAGAATATGTCCTATATATGTATAACTGCGATCATTAGGGCTCTCCCTCCCCGCGTAATTGTTTTCCTTGGCTTACCCTAGAGATATTTCTATGAATGAATCGTAAAGAACAATAAATAAACAATTGTTTTAATTTATAGTAATCCATATAAACATTAGTTGGAGTTTTCCTCTGTTTTTAATTTAGAAGGAAAGTTTTTCGTTAACCGATTTCTTAGAGAGTCCTTAAGAGTTTTTTTTTTAAAAAAAGAAAAAACTCCAGTATTTTATTAGAGGGGTTTATTAAAAAATAAATAAGAAAATATTAAATAAAAAAAGTTTCGTCTTTCACCTCTTTTAATATTGTAGATAATTATATTTTGATCTTAAGCCAAAGCACAGTCCTTTTTACAGCTGATGTACACGAGTATTTCTTTAGTATGAGGTTTATTTTGCCAGAAACAAGGTAGTCCTGTCTATCACCATTATTAATAACATAAATAATTATATTTTGATCTTAAGTCACAGCACAATCATTACCACGATTAATAGAATAGATAATCATATTATTTACTTTATTAATCGTGGTAATGATTAATAAAATAAAAGAATTTATTTTTAAAAAAAATTGTTCTGTCTATCCCCTCTATTAATGATATAGATAATTATATTTTGGTCTTAAGTCAAAGCGCAGTCCCTTTTAAAGCTGATGTACACAAGTATTTCATTAGTATAAAGTATATTTTGCAAAAACAAGGCAGTCCTGTCCAGTGGCGTACGCAGAAATTTTTCAAGGGGGGTGTTCATAATTTTCTGAAACTTCTAAAAGAAATTCGAGTCTGTAATAAAGCACTATTATTTCCTTAATTTAGACAGCTAGACAATTTTGACTTTGTTTAGTTAAATTTTGATTTGATTTTTTAAGTTTAGGAACATAATGTAATATCTTCTGAAAAAAGTTGTCAAATGGGTGGGAAGTAACACTTTGAGGACCACTTTCACATTCATCAGATTTTGTTATGCTTGAAACGTTTTCTTCAGCGGAAGTATCACATTTCTGTACAACAGAAAAACTTACATTGGTACTAGATGCTGTCACCTCACTAATTTCAGGTCGTGATTTTTTCTCAAAATAATTCAAAATTGTTAAATTCTTGCGTTTTGACATCCTAAAGATCCAAGAACAGAATATATATACATATATTGGCACAGAAATATTCGCTATGCTAGGATCTCAAAGTTTCGAGCTGGAATGAATAACTTCAACGAGCACAGTATCTCCAATGGTATTGTTACTGATTTTTTCACTAGTCGAAATAGTGACGACGACGGGTTCGGCGATTGAATGAACTTTTTGTTAAGACAAAACGAAACAGATTTAACGACAAGCTCCGAAAGACAAGCGGCAGAGATAACTCTTAGTCTGACTAACTAACTCCACTGTACTCCGTTCCCCCTTTTATATAATTTTTCACCGCATCTCCAAAATTCTCGAATTGTCTCTAAGACGACAGAACGTCTAAGATTCCAGAATCATCGCTTAAAGACCTAGCGAATGACAGCTAGTCTCGAAAACTATACTGGCAGGACAGAAAGGAACCAGTCCGTAACAATATCACGTGAATTTGGTTTCAAAAGTACAACCCTATTATAGTAAATGTTTTTTCAGTATTCTGAGAAATACCGCGAGAAAAAAAAGTAGGCATAAGGCAAATAAAAATATATAGTCTTAAAAAATAATAGCACGCATAATTTCTACTAAAATTTTTATTTCTGCCATTTTATCTGAGCTCAAGGGGGGTGTTTAAACCCCTAAACCCCTCCCTTGCGTACGCCACTGGTCCTGTCTATCACCATTATTAATAACTAAAATAATCATATTTTGACCTTAAGTCACAGTCATTACCACGATTAATAAAATAGATAATCATATTATCTATTTTATTAATCGCGGTAATGTATAATAAAATAGATAATATTGGTAATGATTAATAAAATAGAAGGGTTTATTTCTAAAAAAAATAGTTCTGTCTATCACTTCTATTAATAATACAGATAATTACATTTTGATCTTAAGTTAAAGCACAGTCCTTCTTAAAGCTGATGTACACAAGTATTTCATTAGTAGCGTTTATTTCACAAAAACCAGGTAGTTCTGTCTATCATTATTATTAATATCATAGATAATTATATTTTGATCTTAAGTCAAAACACATTCATTACCACGATTAATAAAATAGATAATTATATTTTGGTCTTTAGTCAAAGCACAGTCCTTTTTAAAGCTAATGTACACAAGTATTTCATTAGTAGCGTTTATTTCGCAAAAACCAGGTAGTTCTGTCCATCATTATTATTAATAATATAGATAATAATATTTTGATCTTAAGTCAAAGCACATTCATTACTACGATTAATAAAATAGATAATTATATTTTGATCTTTAGTCAAAGCACAGTCCTTTTTAAAGCTGATGTGCAAACGAATGTATTTCATTAGCAGGTTTTATTTTGCAAAATCAAGGTTATTCTGTCTATCACCACAATTAATGACACAGATAATTATATTTTGATTTTAAGCCAGAGCACAGTCCTTTTTTAAAGTTGATGTCCACAAGTATTTCATTAGTAGGGTTTATTTTGCAAAACAAATATAGTTTTGTCCATCACCACTATTAATGATATAGATAATAATATTTTGATTTTAAGTCTAAGCCCAGTACATTTTTAAAGCTTTTAAAAAAGGCAACTGACAGATAACAGAGAAAAATATCCACTTTGTATAAATAAATATCTGTCCTCAAAAGGAATTTTAGCGATTTTATTTTTATTTCATTTTTACTTTAGAGCCGTCGTTGAACAGTCGACCCAATTTTGGGTTTACGATTACTAATATTCAACTCCGTAACCTTGTAATTTCGAACCAATCCAGAAGACAAGGAAAACTCCTAGATCAGTACCCCCAGAGGAATTATTTGTTATGGGAACAAGGAGGACTTTGAAACTCGACAGATTTAAAGTGCATCAGTCACCTTTTACTACACGGGAAATCTTCGGCCGGCGATGATCGAACCCACGACCTCTTGGACAAGGGTCCACATTGTCTGACTAAAGTCAAAATAAGATCGCAATTCTACCAAGACCTTTAAAATATAGAGCCCTAAATAGGGACTAGGTACATAGCCATAGTTGGGTAATGATGATGGCTACATTTTAATATTTTTAGCATATATCATTGTATTCTATTTTATGTAGTGATATAACTTCTCCAGGAAGCAGAAAAAATCTGGTGGTAAATCTGGTGCCACTTTTAATAACTTTTTTTTCTGGTGCCACTCACTGAAAATAACCACTTTTTTAATGCAAAAACTTTTTGCCGCATTTTTCATAAATGCAATTTTCTCATTATTGCATAGCGTTGCGTTTGCGCCTCTTTGGCATGGAATGTGTTAAGGAAACTAACGGTTTCGTATCGAAACAATAGAGATTTTGCAAAGAGTTATGGATTCGTCTAACTCTAACACTATTTGAGCATTACAATGGATGCACGAAAATTAATCGACAAACCGTAGTATTGCTAAGAAGTAAAACATAAGGTGCGAATTAACATAAAATAAACACTAAGCAAAATCTCTAATCTCAATTCAAATCACGTTTTATTCATAACTGAAATCACTGACAACAGTAAAAAACCCTCTTAAACCAATCATAATATGTAATTATGTTCAAACTCCTAGATAATAACTACACTTAAAAAAATTCTGAATCAAATTACGGTAAAAAGTACTGAAACTGTGAGAGCAGCATCCGTTAAATCCTTTTATCAAAAAATAAATTTTTTACGTAAAATTTTATACCATCTTTATTACAGTAATATTTATTTAATTACGGTGATTTTTACAGTAAATATTAGTGTAAACTGTGAGTCGCGGTGGCTCAGTGGATAGAGCATTCTCTTTCCAATTAGGTGACCTGGGTTCGAATCCCAGTGATAGGTGGTTGATACGAATTCCCCTGCCGCCAGGCTAGCCGTGAGAGATTCTCGTGTTTTTCCTCTCCATGTAACGCAAATGCGGGCTTGCTTCATCAAAAAATCCCCACGAAGGCTAGTTTCTCCTATTGCTTGATCCAAGAGTTCCCCTGTCTTCTGGGTTGGGTTCAAAATTACAAGACTAGGGAAGTGAACACTGGTAGTTGTAAACTCAGAATTAGCTCGGCTGCTCTATACCGGTTATAAAATAAATCACTTCCGTTTATCATCAAAACCACTTTCTTTAAAAATTGATAATAAACTTTTTTTTTCATAAAACTTTTAACTTAAACTGAGATTTAAGCATCCAAAGCTGCTCAATTAACAACAACGCTTTAAACTATAGAAAAAAGATTTGAATAAAAATGCAGAAATAGCATATTTCAAATCTCATTTAATTCTCAAATAGGAATTGAACTCAAACAATAAATCTATGAAAACTTAATGGCTCCTCTGCGATATAAATTAGCTGCTCTGAATATTCCCAAAATGCAGATTGAGTCTCCGTTTAATGACTACAGAAAACCTCTGCATCCCTTAATTAAACCCTCAATTTGTCTGTTTCATAACTTTAATTAATGACTCAATGGTTTCATTTTGCGGAAAACAGTTGTAATCATCCTGTTAAATAAGTACATTTGTCATTGAAGCTATTGATATACGGAAATCATCAAATTTAATGAAAGGAGTCCTATAGTAATAACGTCTTTTGAAACCTGAATAATTTCCGCTTCAAATCGCTTATTACCTGAAGCCAACATCGAACAAAAACTAGAAGAAAAGAATTAATAAGCGTTCTAGAAATAAATATGAATTATAAATTTGAGAAATTTAAATTTGAGAAATGTTCTAGAAATAAATTACAATTAATAAGTGTTCTAGAAATAAATTACAATTAATAAGTGTTCTGGAAATAAATTGCATTTACTAAGTTTTCTAGAAATAAATTACAATTAATAAGTGTTCTAGAAATAAATTACAATTAATAAGTGTTCTAGAAATAAATAGATTTAAATTTCTCAAATTTATAATTAAAAAGTGTTCCAGAAATGAATTACAATTAATAAGTGATCTAGAAATAAATTAAAATTAATAAGTGCTCTAGAAATAAATTACAATTAATAAGTGTTCCAGAAATAAATTACAATTAATAAGTGGTCTGAAAATAAATTACAATTAATAAGTGTTCTAGAAATAAATTACAATTAATGAGTGTTCTAGAAATACAGTAGAGTCCCGATTATCCGAGTTAATGTGGACCACGACTGACTCGGATAACTGAAAATCTCGGTTAAAACGAAGAGTATAAAAAAAGAAAGAAAAAGAGTTGGTATAAATGCAATATATTTAAGAAATATAAAATTTATACGAGTATACCACATATAATTCCTATTATTATCAAAAAGCTTACTTGAAAAAACTTAAAAAGTATACTTTGCGAGAATTAAAGAGTTTTTACTTAAAAAAAGTCCTTAATCGTTTTTGTTTTACATAACTTTGGTGCCTTTCTGCAGCAATGTTTCGCCTTTTTTTAGGGATAACAGGAAGGCTGGTGTCGCCTTTTTTTGTTGTTCTGTGTATTCAGTAGCATTTTCGACAACATTAGTTCATCTGTGTGAGAGATTTTTATATGTTGATTTTCATCGTCACTGTCTTCATCATCTTCGCTAGGTTCATTTTCATTATTGACGATATTAACGATCATTTCATGGGATCAAGTTGTTAGATTTTGTTTTCCCGAGTGTTTGGAAGATAAAATTCAGATTTATTTTTCGGCGGTATTTTTAAAAATAAAAAATAAACTTGAACAGAAAGATCCTTAAAATATTTGATAGCTCGGTTAAAGCGGAAACTCGGATAACCGGGGCTCTGATTATCGGGACTCTACTGTAAATAGATTTAAATTTTTCGAAATTCATAATTAAAAAGTGTTCTAGAAATGAATTACAATTAATAAGTGCTCCTGAATGAAATGAATTTAAATTTCTCAATTTTTTTTATATACGTCAAATTTAATGAAAGGAGTCCTATAGTGATAACGTCTTTTGAAACCTGAATAATTTCCGGTTCTAATCGCTTATTACCTGAAGCCAACATTAAACAAAAACTAGGAGAAAACAATTAAAAAGTGTTCTAGAAATAGATTTAAATTTCTAATAACAAACTTCCCATAAAAAAACACTTTTTTATTTTTACATTTAATTAAAGTACTAAGTACAACGATTTAAAAAAAAAGAAAAAAAGCAGAAAATTTTTAAAAAAATATTGAATTTTGAGAAAAATTTTTGCTCAAAGAAAATCTCTTCAATAAAAATATAGCGAGATCAAAAAAACTTTAAATTTAATAAGCATTCAACTTATGAGAATTATTTTTTTTTAAAAATGGTTACATTTTGCAGGGATAATGCTTTAGCGGCTCTCAATTAACTTTAATTTTAATTCTTCGAGCCAAAATTTTTAAGCTAATAATGAAGTTTACACTAAAAAATAAATTACTTGTTTTAAATTTTCCTTGATCACTACCAAGATTTGAAAATTTTTTGCATGTATAGAAGTTTGGTATATGCTACATAAATGATATCTAAATTGAAATAATTGCTGCATAATTAGGAAAAATTCAAATTACATTGATGCGTATTTTGCTGACCTGAAAATAACCTTTCACCACTTGCCACGTAGCGAGTCAACAAAAAAAAAGTGGTGACTAAAATTAAATAAATTAAATAAACAATCGGTCACTTTTTCTAATCCCTTTTTTTTAAAGAAAAATTGTTTAATGATAAACAATTAATTGTTATCATTGTAAAAAACAATTAATTGTTTAATTATAAAATTGTTTAATGATAAACATTGTAGAAATAAAATCTGGAAAACAGAATTTTCATTGAAGTGTCCAACTTCACCATTTAAAATTTTTATTCTTCCAAATCCATCAATTTGCACTGGAAAAATTCCTGCGGGAGGAAAGTATTTTTACATGTTGAATGCCATCGGGGTCACCGGTGACCGGCACTGAGTTTGTCCGTAGCACCACGGAGGTCACAGGTGACCGGCAAAGCCAAGATTATTAAAAACACATAATTTGAGCAAAAAAAATTTTCATGCATTATTATCGTTACTGCAATTTTTTGAAGAAACTAATGCAATAAAGAACACACAAAAATTGTTTTATTTACATACATAGAGAGGGCAACTTGCTCCGGACAGAGAATAAATATTTTCAAGTGGTAGTTTATTAATTGTGATTCTTGGTATAATAAATTCAATTTAGTAGATTTTTATCCACCACTACTTCTAAACAATTCGAAGGCTTATATAACTCACCACTTTTTTCAGATATGTCATGTTAAACCTTTTAAAAAACTAGCAAAATATGTCTAATATTTGCAAATTTAGTTTGTAGTTATTTACCGTTTGGCCAGACGGACAAGCCATATAAAGTTAGCGTGGCATTCAACTTGTTAATAATTCACATGCTTCTAAGTTGTAATGTATATGTTACAATTAAGGTGTGTAATTCAATTATTTCATGGAATAACTAGGTATTTCAGGAAATAACTACACAAGTCAGCTAAAATATATAAAAGAGGAAACGTTTCATACTATACCCAGTTATTCTATGATGTAATCAGACAAGTCAGTTAGAAGTATATAATAGATGAAAAATTTCATACTTTATCTAGTTGCTCTATGAAATTACTAATGATAGATCCCTTCCGCAGAGGATCAAAATTGTGATGGCATGTCTTCGGATCATCCTCCGGGATGTTTCCCAGACCGTCGCCAAT
This sequence comes from Parasteatoda tepidariorum, assembly GCF_982258835.1. Lineage (NCBI taxonomy): Eukaryota > Metazoa > Arthropoda > Arachnida > Araneae > Theridiidae > Parasteatoda > Parasteatoda tepidariorum. The sequence goes on from NC_141766.1 coordinate 30,373,243, forward strand.
AGCCCATTGTGCAGCTCTAGTGCGACGTAAAGTAACAACAACAACAACTAATGATAGACTTTTAACGTTAAAAAATAAACAACTTCAGAGTTATTTTATAAATTAATTGATCATAAATAGCTAAAATCTCTCATAAAATACATTTTATCCAAATTGAGGATGATTAAGTGATAAATAATAAGGAAAGCAGATGATATAATTTCCGCGCTAAGAACCTCATTTACTGTATGTTCATATAATTATGCTATCAAAACATATTTTTGGTCAGAATCACAAAGGAAAAACTATCATTTTGATCTGTATAAGTTGAATCTGGGTCGTGGTAGCCCAGTGGTAAGAGAATCGGCTTCCGGTCTAGAGGGGCTGGGGTTCGATCCTCGACTCTGCTACATACTCCGAGTTAGGCGATGTCACCAATAACCCATTTTTACAGCTCTAGTGTGACGCAAATAAATTACCTACCTACAGAGTTACGCGATAAACGTGCTCGGAAAACCCTGTGGAGACGAAAAATCCTGTGGTCGATGGCTGATCTGTACCATGGGTACAGAGGCACTGACGAAAATTTTCTTTTCCTTCAAATGTACGTCTAAATTGAGGTCTTCTCACGAATGAGTGGTTCTGCCATCTATCCTCAAACCTTGTGATGATAGTTTCGAAATCATACTTCAAGAGGATCAATTGCCGCGCGTGCGCACAATACTCTACCACACTTTACACCGAAAGATAAATAGTAATGGTAGCAGTTAACCCCAGTCTCCGCATCACGATCCCCAACTCCCCGACCGTAATGTCATTCTCTACCTCAAAATTGATAATGATGAATTTGATGCTTAACCTTAAACAACCTATTGAATCTTGCTTACATTCAAGTTGAAATATAGTATCAAAATTTCTCGCAGTGAAAGTTATTTTTTTCCCTTTGAAATTTACTCGGATCACTTGTTAATATTAGGTCGAATATATCATGCTTCCGCTAATGTAATTTTTTTATTAATTTTAAATCTTAGGGTAATATGTGTAAAACAACCATATTAGATTTAGATTTTTAGCTATGCGAGTTAAACTTTAGAGTTTATAATAGTGAAAATATTTTTAACGTGTTTATAGTTTCCATCACTATCTACTATTTGTTATTTTAAGCTACTTATTTTCTCCTTTCGTCAGATTTTTTTTAAATATTTTTTTTATGAAATGCTATTCCCGATTTATTGAATACAGTGAATCTGAAATATCTTTGGGCTGTTTGCTTTCTTGAAGCAAACTGGAGCTTCTCAATTTTGGGGTTCCCCCGATGATGTATTCCCTTTCTTTGACGCCTTAGGGTATACTGTTTCGTGATGGGCATAGTGATATTGGCCTCCCCCAAAATAAAATCCAAGACTTTTTTTTGCTTATTTTGTTGCAGAAATCCTTATATTGTATATAGTTTTTGCCATGAGCGCCTTGAAACTGCTCTTCGATTCATGTTTTTTGGCAACCAAATATTCCTCATAGGTACCTTGCAGAAATCATTACAAAAACCATAACATGCACAACATTATTATATATATATATATATATATATATATATATATATATATATATATATATATATATATATATATATATATATATATATATATATATATATATATATATATATATATATAGATAGATAGATAGATAGATAGATAGATAGATAGATAGATAGATAGAGAGAGAGAGAGAGAGAGAGAGATAAATGATCAAACTTCTTTTGGCAGAACCCTGAGTTTTATATTATTGTTTGAACAACACATTAAAAAATAGTGGTCGGTCATCTATTTTTGGGAAAAATTGTAATTATTAAATTAGGAAGGCTTGGACGGCTGATTTCAACATTATCCGTATAGTACGAAGCATTTTTCAGGTTAGCCAGCAATAATTTTCTACTAGTGCAGATTTTGAGAGCTGATTGTGCTATACTTTCAAAAGTAAGATATTTTTGGGTAGCCATCATTATTTTTTAAGTTGAGAACATTAAAAGCTAATTTCAACTTATTTTGTAGGGAATAAGAATGTTTCAGGGCAACCAGCAACGGTTTTTATTTTGTGAAGATTTTTAAATTCAATTTTTACAAATTTCTTTTAGCAATGAAAGTTTTTGTGTAACCAGTGCTACTTTGCATGCTATGCAAAGTTTAAAAGTTGATTTTAACACACTATTTATAAGACAACATTGAGGTTGCATGTTGGTTTGTACACTAGGAAAAAAACTATTTATTCGGCTAAAATTAATTTTCAGTTTTGTATTTTTACTAAATGTTTGGTAATAACTATAGCAATATTAGCTCATATTATTATGTATATTATTAGCTCATATATTAGCTCATATTATTAGCTCATATATTAGCTCATATTATTAGCAATATTATTTATATTAATTATCTTGAATTTAGGCATCAGACTCGAAAGGTAACCTAAGAACTTATAAATATTAGTTAAAAAAGACATTTAATCACTGTTTTTATTTTTGCACTATATTGAGTTACGCCAATTTTTTTCGGTGTTATTCATAATAAATTTGCACCCAATTATGTTATTCTTAACATTGTTATTCTTAATAAAATGTAAAATAAAGTATAGCTTTGTAATACGTGATAATATTTGGTAAATGTAGTAAATTTGGTAACTTTATCATGGTACTTACGAACATAGCATCGAAACCATTCATTCGGTTTAATTTAATTTTCAGCTTTGTACTAAATATGTGGCAATAAGAAATGAAATTTTGAAAGACAGAATTTCCGGTAAACTATTAACATACAAGCGAAAAAAATATCAAATTAATGGTTTAAATACCGTATATTTTGGTTTTATTACCAGAACTATGAGGTTTTGTATAACAAAAATGTTATTACCATACAAATACGGTAATTTTACCGAAATTTGTTTATCGGTATATGTTGTAAAAATCCTAAATTTTAAGACGTAAATTTTTAAAAAAATAAGAGCATTTCCTCTAGAAAATATGGATTTCATATTTCCCTAATGTCTTAATATTAGGGGGCAACAACCTTAAAAATATTTGCCTGATAACAGTATATTACAAAAAATAAACAAAGTTGCACGTCATTCATCATCTTTCAAGTTAATTATAACATAAATTTACAATAAAATCATATCCGCTCAAACATTCACGAATTAAGTGCATTTAATGTAAACAAAAACAAAAATTCAAGCTTCTATTGCTCACAATCACGTCAAACTTTGGAAAAAAATATATCTGCAAATATAATAAGTAATATATTTATCCCTAATTTTAAATTTATTCTTTATTTATTGCAAGAATCAAATACACGCATAGATAGATCTAGAATGCTCTTCGAATATGCCATAAGTTTTTGAATAGCGTGAGGAAGTAATTCTCGTTGCATGTTTGAAACATGGCGTGTGGCTGAACTATGAGCTGAGATAAGACAGATTAACATAATTACTCTCGACAGTAGTAGTTATTCAATCTAGTTGAGGGAAGATTTCAACTTGAAATTACAATTATTAATATTTTTATGGTACTTTACGAATAAATATTATTGTTCTTCGAAATATATTTTGACAAAAAGGGAGAAAATAATGGTAAAGCGCATAAACATGTATGTATACAAAAACGTAAATTTTTATATTTTTTCTGATCACTAATAATATTATGTTTTTAAGCTCTCCACTAAGAAAAAATATGGTAAAAACTACCAGAATATGGTAAAATTTATCGTGTTTTCGACTATATGAGAGCACCAAAAAGATCGGCAATGTTTACCGAAACGCTTTGGTAAGATTAACCATAAAATATGATTTTAAAATGTGTGATAAAAATTTGGTAAAATTTTTATTTTATCATGATACCCGAGAGCATGGCATTAAAAACCATTTATTCCGTTTAGATTTTGAATAGTGTGGGAAAATAAATCTCATTGCATGTTTGAAACATGGCATATGATAGAACCATGCATTGAGATAAGACAGATTAACACAATTACACTTTGCGGTAGAAGTTATTCATTCTAATTGAGAGAAGATTTCGACTTGAAATTTCAATTATTAATATTTTTTGGTACTTTACAAATAAATATTATTGTACTTTAATATATTTTTAAAAAAGGGAAAAAATAATGGTAAAGTGCATAAATATGAATACAAAAACATAAAATTTGATTTTTTTACTGATCACTCATTAATAACATTGATTTATCTTTAACATCAAATAGCTCTCGACACTGACAAAAAATATGGTAAAAACTCTTAGAATATGGTAAAATTTATCGTGTTTCTGGCTCTATAGGAACATCAAAAAGCTCGGTAGTTTTTACCGAAGCACGTTGATAAAATTAACAATAAAATATGATTTTAAAATGTGCATTAAAAATTTGGTAAAATTTGGTTTTTTTATCATGATTTATCATGGTTATTTTATCATGACGATTTCGACTAGGAATTACAATTATTAATATTTTTATGGTACTTTACAAATAAATATTATTGTTCTTTGAAATATACTTTTAAGAAAAGAGAGAATATAATGATAAAGTGCATAAATATGTACGTATACGAAAACGTAAAATCTTATATTTTTTCTGATCGCTAATAATATTATGTTTTTAAGATAAATTACTCTCCCCTGAGAAAAATTACGGTAAAAACTACCAGAATGTGATAAACTTTATCGTGTTTCTTACTCTATGGGAACAACACAAAACTCGGTAATTTATCGGTTTTGGTAAAATTATCAATAAAATATGATTTTATAATGTGTGATAAAAGTTTGGTAAATGCGGTAAAATTTGATTATTTTATCATAATACCCTACAATGGCATAAAAACCATTTATTAGGATAAATTGACTTTTTAGTTTTGTATTTTTCACTAAATATACTGTATTTTCGAAAACCAGAATATCTGGTAGACAGTTACCATAGGAACGGAAGTGAATCAAATGAATATCGGTTTATATACCGTATATTTTGGTTTCATTTACCAAAATTATGGTTTTCTTTACCAGAAGTGTCATCACCGTACCATATAATAATATAATCAGTATTCTTTTCTCCGTGTACCAAATCTTAAATTTTTGCTCATAATTATTTCACAAATCAGGAATAATAGAAAAATTTTAAATATTAGGTAAGGTAAAAAAAAAGTTAAAAGAAGTGAATAAAATCCAAGTTTTAGCATAGGTTTGACTTATAAGCAGAATTTTCTGATGAAAGAAATAGTTGAAGTAAAAGAATTAAGTTTAATTTCGCTATAAAGTTTTTAAAAAAAACTCTTTAAAGCCAGCATTTCTAGTAACTTTAGGTTTCTTTTTACATAATATTTTTAAATGAGGAAATGACAGTGCTAATATTTATGTTAAACTAATTTTTATATCAGTAGAATATTTCTCTAAAACAGCTTTAAAACTATGAAACCATTAGCAGATAATTTGCTAATATATATTGATTTTTAATGTGCAATTAAAGAAGATTTTTAAAGTAATTTTCTCTTAAGCATATGTTAAATTGTTTAAAAATAGCAGTACTTAACATTTAATCTTAACCGCCTGCATCTTTGACTACCTACAATTTTCCAAAGTATAAATAATCCTGTTTTTATAAATAAATAAATGCACATTTTTAAGTTATAAATGTGCAGTTTTTGACAACTAGATACATAGTTAAAGCCTTCAATACTAGCCAAAAACTTGTCAACCCCAACATGCGACACCTTATCTTCAAATTTCAATTGCATTTACCTATCGAAACTTTATTATGAAGTTTTCGATCTTTTTGATCGATCAAGCGAAAATTATTTATACTTTAATTTTTCATTTCGATTTTATGAATCGATACGGAATTTCAATCTATATCATGCCCTGTGAAATTTTTTTTCAGTATCTAATTGTTTTTTCTAAGTATCATAAGTTCATGTTTGACAAAATAAATTCAAAACTTATAAAAATTATTTGCTAAATTTATTGTTACACTGTAAAAAATTCTGGATCAAATTACGCTAAAATGTACGGGTACTCAGGATGCCGGAACTGCTTACGTTAAAATTCATTTTTACCGAAACATGTTACGGAATAAAAAATCTGATGTACCATAAATTTTACACTAATAATTATAGTAAACTCACTGAGTCAATCTAATTAAATAATTATTTCTGTAAAGTTTACGGTATTAAATTTTACACTAATAATTATAGTAAAATCACTGAGTCAATCTAATTAAATAATTATTACTGTGAAGTTTACGGTACTAAATTTTACACTAATAATTATAGTAAAATCACTTATTCAATCTAATTAAATAATTATCATTGTAAAGGTTACTGTAAATTTTGCGATAAAAATGGTTTTTATTGTAAAAATGGATTTTACACATGTACCCAAAGTTCCGGTGCGTTTTACCATAATTTGACCCCGGAGTTCTTATCAGTGTCATTGATTTATTTCAATTATTAAATAATAAAAATTTTACACATGATTTTTTTTTAAAAATATATGAGTATAAAAGTAACTTAAGCATGTTTTGCATTAAAAACGTAAGAAAAAACATTAAATGAAACTGACAATGGCAAATAAAACTTACAAATGAAATATTTTTAAAACTAATTAATTTTTTATGATTCTCCTACCGTTTTAAATAAAAAAACGTACTCAAGCTAATACCCGAACTTCAATAGATAGAATCAATAAACAAACAAATTTCGAAGCATGCGTGAGGATTATATTCAATATAACTTCAACTCAATAACCTCGATTGCATAGCTAAGGTAAACAACGAAACTTATAATACGTATTTTCACATATTTAGAAAAAAACAGTAAATTGAAATTTTAAAGTGCAAAGATTTCCCATACATTTCTGAAAAATTACCAACCATTAAATAGCATTTAGATGTTTTTCTCGTCTTTATGTTTTTGCTTTTTCCAAACACAGCGAATTTTAGCTATGTTTTTTTCTGGTTCCTTTCACATTTATTCAACCAAATGTGACCACCCATAACTTCCAAGAAGTGTAATGTTTACACTTTTGGTGGTAAAATTACTAAGCTTTGTTTAAGAGGAGACCTTTTTTATTATTAATTGATAGCCTCTTGTAATGATGGGAAAAAGATGCTGTTGTGTTTTGAGATACAACAATGGCAGTTCAAAATGTTGCACCTTTTTTACTGCGAATATCATATCTACTATACTTTTTCCCAAAATAGGTGAGCAACCCTCAATTTTTTATGTGTTGTTCAAACAATAATTAGTATTGTATTTGAGAAGCTGTTGTTTTTAAAGTTATGTCAAATCTATTCAACCGTGACAAGTTATCTGAGAAACATCTGCCAAGGCGTGAATTGCATTAATTAAATTTGCTGTTTTTCTGAAATATTTCTCAGGAATTGGCTTTCTGATATGCATGGTGATTTAGCATTAAAGTTCCATGCACTTTAAGGGGTCACAGAAGGAGATGAAACAAATATGGGTTCGCAAAAGTAGTAAGCTAGTTTCGAAAAGAATCTATGAGATAAGATGAGCGAATCTATAGAAATTCTTCTTAAGAGAATCTAAACTAAATGAAAGTAAAGGAAGACATATAAAAAGTGCAGCTCTGGTTCAAAGAAAATTTTGCATTGTGCTATTCAAAACAGATTTTATACTTAAACCCGAATTACGACAACTTTGTTTAGATGAGCCTCGACAGCTCAAGGGATAGAGCGTTCGCCTTCCAATGAGGCGAACCGGGTTCGAATCCCAGTCGATATGAATTCTGCATCAATCTTGCACCGACCACAGCGCTGACGTGAAATATCCTCAGTGGGAGACGGATCATGGGTTAGAGTCCCCTTACCTTCAGGCTAACCATGGGAGGTTCTCGTGGTCTTCCTCTCCATGTAACGCAAATGTGGGTTAGCTGCATCCAAAAGTCCTCCACGAGGTCAAATTTCTCCATCCAGGAGTTCCCTTGTCTTCTGGATTGAGTTCAAAATTACAAGGCTACGGAGTTGAACATTAGTAGTCGTAAACCCATAAAATTGGGTATCTGTTCAACGACGGTTGCAAAAAATTTTTAAAAAAACATTTTTTAGATAGCTGTTAGTGATATCATTGCAGTGCACTGTTAAAAATAGACACTCAAATATCACGAAACTTTTTTCCGTTTTTGACGAAGCCATTTCCTGGTATATGCTCCAATCAAACATTTCATCAAAGTGACGGACAAACTATCGTCACTTCTTCAAGGAAACCAACTTCGTTAAAATTAAACGAAAATATCCTCCGAAAGAAATGATAGTTCCAATATATCTTAATTATTTGTATATTTATTTGAGAGTTTGAATTTCGTCACAAATCGCGTGATTTCGTGACGAAATGAATCTCAAAAATAACGAATTACAAGTCAAGGATTACTAATTCGTCAAAAATGGGAATTTTATTTCTGAGAGCTTGTCCATCAGGATTTAGAAAGCACTTTTGTTTTTGTCTTGTTTAAGTAATTATTTGTGACCACCTATTCGTATGCCTTTTTTCATGTTTGACAAAAAATCTAAAACTGCACACTAAGTGTTATCTTTTCGGAAAAAACATGTGCATTGAGAAGAATAGTATGGTAAAAACCAACAAATTAAGGTAAAAATTACCATGTGTCTGGCTCTATGGAAACGACAAAAAACTCAGAAATTTTTCCAGAATCGATTTCGTAATGATTAACCTAAAATTAACAATAAGATATGACTTTATAATATGCGATAAATTTTAGTAAATGTGGTCAAATTTGGTAATTTTATCATAATGCCATTTATTCGATTAAATTTACTTTTCAGTTTTCTTTATTTTCTACCTAATGTGTGAAAATAAAAACTATAAATTTCAATACCAGAATATCCAGTAAACAGTTACCATATGAACAGAAATAAAACCAAATGAATTGTTCAAATATCATTTATAATATATTTTGTTTTTATTAACCAGAGTTACGTGTTTTTACAAGAAATTTCTTCACCATACCGTACAGTAATATAACCAGAATTCTTTTTTTCCGTGAACCATACCAAATTAAACAGTATAGTAATTTTACTGAAATTATTTTCTCTACGCATATTTAATTACCAAATGTGATTTTTTTTCCATACCAAAATTCAATTTTAGCTTATTTGATTCAATCCCAGAAAAAAATATAAACTAAACTTACTAACTTTCAATATATAGTGCTTTCATTACTTTGCAAAGCATTAAATTTCTCATAAGGATTTTATAACAATAAATAATAAAAGCAGTTTGTGAATTATTTATTTTAAATAATGAGTAAAAAAAAATTTTTCTTTCAAAAATTTGAGTAATTACTCCTTGTAATAATTTGAATCTGAAAATTTTTATGACTGAAAGACTAAAAAGATTTCAGCATTACAAAATATTAAACCTTTCCCTTCATAATTTCCCCTAAAAGCTATTTATTTTAATAAATAGCAAACATAACATAACATAACAAATTTTCTTAGAGAGAAAAAATCCAAGTCATTAAGCGCCTAATAATCTCCGCAAAAAACTTGTAATACCATAATTTAAAAAAAAAAACACCAAAAGAACATAATTGAAAAAAAAACTGTGTTTTTCTTGTCAACTTAATTATGATGCATTAATAATTATACAAATTAACCTAATCTTTTTGAGCATTCTGAAGGCAATTAAATCAAACTTAAATTATATTGAACAGACAAATAAATTAGAAGCTGTTGAATTTTTTTAGTTTTCTCAACGCGCGTTAATTGTAAATAATGGAGTAGTACGACCTAAACGAGAGAGGCGTTAGAATTTTTTTTTTCCTTCAATTTTTTTGTAACTCGACTTGAGATGTTAATGTCATATGAACAACATCAACATTTATCTTATTTCGTGAATTTCAGTTAGCACAAAATAGCATAAATCTCCCGACAAGTTGTGGATATTCCCCAAGAGGAGGTTTACAGTACATGTGGCTGTAAGTGAACTGACAGTAATAATGATGAATGGGTTTTCTTGTAAAGATCATTCGGGTTTAAACAATTATGATAGGAAAAGAAATTGGGAGGTACAGAAGTATCACGAAATGATATGAATTTTGTCGTCTTTATTCGCTGCTCATTAGCATCGGTTAAGACATTTGTCATTTTTTTTCGGGAGATATTTTGATTTAAATGGATGAGGTAAAGTAATGAAAAGATTTTCTAAGAATAGCGCTTTGCCTTTGAAGAAATGGACCATTAACTTTTCTTAAATTTATCTAGAGACATTTTAAGAATGTAGGGTTTTGAAATAAGTTTTACCTCTTCATCGCATTCTGGTGTGAAAGCTAATATTGTATAAATAAATATCTCAAAGCAATATTATGATAAGTCACGTTTTCAAATTGCTCAAAGGAATATTTTCAGTGGAAAATATCACGATTTTCAAGTAGGCGGTAAAATGTTTTCTATGTAATTGTACCGTTTCTAAAGGAAACTCCGGAAACTTGTTAAGTACCTTTCTAAAAATATTACTTAGCAACAGTTTTGTGTAAAAAATACCACCTTCGGAAAAGTGCGATTTATCACTATATGGCTATATTGCCCCAAATCCTTCAAATACTAATATGATTTCTGAAGTAATTTGGTGTAAGAAAGCATCTTCAGAATAGTGTAGTATATTTCTATATGGCTATACTGCCCTAGACTGTTGAGAAGTTTGGATCAAATTACGGTAAGAAGTACCGGCACTCAAGGAAACAGTACTTCGTACTGTGAAATCAATTTTTATCGCAAAATTTTTTGGAACAAAAAATCTGATATACTGCAATTTTTACTGCAATATTTGCTGCAAAATCACTTAATACCTGTAATTAAATAAATAATTCAATAAAAATTACGGTAAAAATGGATTTTATGGTAAAATGGATTTTACGGATGCTGCACCAGTGCATTTACCAGTGCTGTAAAATTAAGGTAACAATACCGTAAAATTGTGGTAAAAATACTGTAGAACTATTGTAAAAAAATACCGCAAAGCTACGGTAATTTGATTCAATATTTACCTGATAAGTATTTCAAAAGTTAACATCACTTAAGAAACAGTTTGGTCGGTTCGGTAAAAATTATCGAACATTTTGGTGTACCCTGTGGAACCAGAATCACGATCAATTTTACCATATTCCGGTAGTTTTTTTCTCTGAGCACTGAACTATGAGAAAAGTGTTCTATTCTTGTAATTTAAATAATCTTTGTCGTTAGATAAGTTTATATTCCTGCTTTTCATATTAAACAATTAATTTAGTAACTTACTTTTATTTTATTTTTCTTTCATAAAATTTTTTTCTCTTCGAAATAGAGCAAAAACTATGTTTTTGTAATAGGGCCTTTGAAAGCGAAAGTTAGAGTTCGATTTTACTCTCTCTCCCTCCCTCTCTGGATAAGAAATTAAATTAATGCATAAAAAAACGTTAAAAATTATGACCAATAATGTTAGTTTGACATTATTCTTAAAATTAAATTTATTTAACGAAACACTTACGAAACAAACACTTTTTAAAAACCAATTAATCAAAAATTCTTATTACGTAAGATCAAAAAAGAGCATTAAAAATTTAGGAAACATCTTAAAACTATGCAACGTTAAAATACAAAATACTTAATAAAAATGTATCAAGTTATTTGCCTTAAAACATGTTTAAATTAAGCTTAAAAAGCGTAATTATAATCACCAAAATACAGTAAACTTAATAAAACTATTTAATTAAATAAAGTTTAAGAAAACTAAAATAATAATCCTTTTAGTGATAAACTAAAAAAGTAAGATATTCGATAGCAATTATTTTTCCGGAAACAATTAGTTTAAAATCAGAGCACCTTTACTTCGATAAAAAATACCCTTATTATTTAAAATTATAACATATTTGCTGAAATATTTCCATGTATATAAAAGTATTAAAATGCAATCAAGAAATAATTACATTTTTAATTAATTATGACAACAATTCCATTTTTCTAAAAATCCTTTAATTAAATTTATCAACAATTCTGTTTTAGCGGTTTGAGTCAAATTGGGTAAATGGATTCTTAAGATTTTTAATTCTTAAGAATACCAAAATTAAATTAAAATTTGAAAAATTCAATTATAGAAAAAAGATTCAAAATTGCTTAGATACAGATGAACAACGATACATATACATTACGTTCTTAAATTAATTTTAAATTGTTTCATTGTAAACTAATAACAATGTATGTAACAAGCTTAGAAAAAAAGTATGATTAAAACTACAAGAATATGATAATATTTACCGTGATTCAGGCTTTATGGGAACTCCAAAAAGCTCAATAATTTTTAAAAAAAGCTCTTTTGTAACGATTTTGGTAAAATTAATATTAAAATATGATTTTATTACATGTAATAAAATTTGGAAAATGTGGTAAAATTAATATTAAAATATGGTTTTATTACAAGCAATAAAATTTGGAAAATGTGGTAAAATTTTTTAATTTCATCTATACCTTAGAGTATAAGCCTTGAAACAAATTAATTCAGTTAAATTTGCTTTTCAGTTCCATATTCTTTTACTATGAGATGTGTAAAGAAGAACTGCAATTTTAAAAGTCATAATTTCTGGTAAACTGTTACCACATGAATGGTTTAAAAACCGTATATTTTGGAAATTTCTTTACCGTGCCAGAATTGTCATTATCACGCTTTACAATAATTTTACCCGATATTTTTCTCTAAGTATTATATTCCGAATAATTTGAATCACTTTAAACATATTATATTTTCCCAAATATAATATTTCTTCATTATTTTTAAGGTTATAAAGTAAAATGGACTTTTGTGCGTACATTTTAAATACATTTTAATTCCAATTGTACCACTTTAAATAATTTGCACCACTTTAAACATATTATATTTTCCCAAATATAATATTTCTTCAGTGTTTTTAAGGTTATGAAGCAAAATTATTTTTTGTGCGTACATTTTTAATATATTTTAATTATAACTACTGCGAATAAATATATTTTTAACTTTCCTTATAAAAGGTTTATGTATATTATTTTTTGTACAGTTTGAATACATATTGTTATAAATATGCATTTAATGAAATATAGATAAATAGCAAAAAATAATATTTATTTAACTTTTATTATAAGAGTTGGTCTTGTATTAACTTACATAAGGAATAGTCATATATATTAAAATTTTCAGGTGCAATATTTTGTACAGGATGAAAGCAGTCAGTCGTTTTTTTTTCTTTTTCAGACAGCAATAAATATCCCATTCAAAATTTATTTTTTATTTACGGCATGTTATCCATAAAACCAGTTTTTTTGTTGAATTAATTTTAGACTTTTTTCCCCCTAGGGGTTTTCATTTTTATTTTAATAAAATTGCACGGAGAAAAAACGTCTGGCAAAACTACCGTCCTGTGTAGTAATGACGCCACTAGTTAAAAAAAATAATTTCGGTTAAAAAAGAAAAAAAAGATTGGTATTAGTAAATTTTCTCTTCGCATTTAATGCTTTACAAAAAATTCCAGTTTTCAAAATTATGGTTTTTATTACCACACATTTATTAAAAAATACAAAAATGAAAAGTTGAAGAGACTTTAGACTTTTTTTTCCTCTAGGGGCTTTCATTTTTATTTTAATAATATTGCACGGAGGAAAAATGTCTGGCAAAATTACCGTACTCTATGGTAATGACGTAACTAGTTAAAAAAATAATAATTTCGGTTAAAAAAGAAAAAAAATATATGCTATTAGTAAATTTTATCTTCGCATTTAAAGCTTAACAAAAAATTCCAGTTTTTAAAATTATTCATTAAAAAATACACATTTATTAAAAAATACAAAGCTAAAAAGCAGAAAATACAAAGTTAAAAATTACCCGAGTTTTTTGTTGTTCCCAAAGAACCAGAAACATAATAAACTTTAACATATTCTGGTAGTTTTGACCATAACTTTTTTTCTCAGAGTGGCACTGAATTGTATTACGATTTACTCTCTCTTGTATGTGAAATAATTCTCTACTTAAAAATTTTACTTTCTTAACGAAGGTTTGCCAATTACTTTCAGATTAGAGAAAGGAGTTTGTTAGGTGAAAAAGGTAGAATGCTACTACTATATTAGATTAATTAAAAAGTATCCAACAACAAACCTAGAACACTGTGCTACATTTATAAATCAGAATACTCTTGTAATACTTTGGTAATATTTTTAATTTTTCTCATCTAAACATTAATTTGTGACTCTAAATTTGTGCTGCATGTAAAACACTTTCGTAGGTTTTTACTGCGTGTAAAGAAAAATTCTACTTAATTTAATTGCTTTCTTAACTATTACTACCGATTTCACAAGAATTTTGCATATCTTAACAAAGGAATCGTGCCAACACCTCCTATAACTGAAAGCCTCCACACGGTTTTTTATAGGTAGTCCGATCAGACCACTGCGAGGGATATCCACTTTCCAAACGAGTCATTTAATACAAAATCTAGTTAAAATATGAAAGTGGTAGCAAATATATGACTAAAAATTTGTTTTATTTATGAATATTATTGGCTTGCCTTATTCACTACAGATTCAATTCTCAAATATATATGATGAATTTCTCTCACTTACTTTTATAAAAGATTTTGGGTTCATGCGCACAACTGGTTCACTTTTTAAACAGTCTGCGCGGACTACTTATAAAAGACAGTGTGGAGGCTTTTTGATGTGGGAGGTGATGGTCGTGCTGGCTCAAGGGTCAGAGCGCTAGCTTCCCAATAAAATGACCCTTGTTTAAATTCCAGTAATGGTTGTTCGAAATGAATTCCGCACTCAGCTTGCACCGACCAACGTGCTGATGTAAAATATTCTCAGTTGTAGACGGATCATGGATTTGAGTTCCCTTCTTGTCGGGCTAACCGTGAGAGGTTTTTATGATTTTCCTCTCCATGTAACGCAAGTGCGGGTTAGTTTTATCAAAAAGTCCTCCTCCAAGGCTAGTTTCTCTTTATACTTGATCGTGGAGTTTCTTTTCCTTCTGGATTTGGCTCAAAATTACGAAGCTACGGAGTTGAACAATGCTAGTCAGAAACTCAGAATTGGATTTGTCGTTCAACGCCGGTTGCAAAATGAAATAAAATTTTTAAAAGAGGTTTTCAAGACGAAATATGTCGAGAATTACTGCCATATTAGATCAAGTAAAACATATCTAACAATAAGCCCAGAACATTGTGTTTCATTTAAGAATTAGAATACTCTTGTTATATTTAAGCAATATTTTTAATTTTTTCGACCTAAATATTGATTTAAACTCTTACTTAATATGCCAAAATAAATTCATATTTGATAGCTGTTATTTAAGTACTTATATTGGAATTTGATTACAGAACACTCTTCTTTTTAAAATTCCGTAAAAATAACGTATTTTGTTCTAGATTAATAAATACTGTAAGCATCTGAAATATTTCAGCTGTTTTACAGCAAACCAATTTTTAAGTCTAAAATGATAAACTTTACTAAACCATTTAAAACGTATACAAAAAAATTAACTCCAGAAATGTTTTGCATTTACGAATGTTAACTCTTTTCTTTAAATTAACTTTTTAACTAGAGATTAAGTTTCAAAATCTCATTTATATCGAGTTAAATGCATTTTTTATTTGGTGCAACCATAATAATAAACAGCATTCTAAAAGCCATACTTTGTTTATTACATCATTTTTCAACGTCCAAATTCCATAATAAAAACTAAACAAAAATCAAGAAATTTCCATTTACTGAAAAATTACACTTTTTCTCATTTCATCCCAGCCATAAATAAAACAAAGTTTTAAACAGCACAAAATAAACTACAACTTTTCAATTTGACGCTACAAGCGCCTGATTAAATATTTTATCATATCTAAAATGTCTTTCCTGACTGTAGCGTCAAAAGTAGGTTATCCGGCATCGATTAGAAATGCGAAAAATCAAAAATTCCTTAATTAGATGGAATATTTTACGTCGAAACGCTGGCGTTACACGGACACCTTCTCATTTAGTAGCTTACTCTCTGCTTCATTTTGTGACATAATTACGGTGTTAATTCAGCGTTGGAGAAATTAGCTTTCTCTTACGTCCGCCGAGTAACAAAGAGTTTGGATAAAAATTAAGCACCACACACACTTAAAACTAAAGTGTTGCCTACTTCAACAAAGTTATCTGAAACTCTTGGCGCACGAGGGTGAATAATGTTGGCGAAAATTAAAGACGCATATTAAATTTATTAATATTTAAATACGACATTTCTTTCGTTGCTCCTATAAGAAAAGGAAATTTTAACATTCATAAATTTTGTTAGATGTTTCAGTTCCTCGAGTGATTAGTTAAAAATTGTGCTTGATGAAAGGGAAATTTAAAAAAGAAAACAAAGCTAGCAGCTAATTCTGTAATTTTAAATAAGAATAAAATGAAAATCTTAAATTGAAACGTTACTGACTAGTTAATATACTGAAATTTTTGTTTTGCTAAACCTTACAAATATTTTCAGTATGCACTCAGAAAACGTCCAAAGCTACCAGAATATAGTAAAATTTGCTGTGTTTCTGGATCCATGGGAACACCAAAAGGCACGGTAAATTTTATTGAATAGCATTGGCTTTGATTTTGGCAAAATTAACGATAAAAAGTGGTTTTATAAAATGTGATAAAATTTTGTAAATATGGCACAATTTGGTAATTTTGTTATGATATCTTAGAACATGGCAAAAAAAACCACTTATTCGGCTAAATTTACTTTTCAATGTATATTTTTTACTAAATGCGTGGTAATTAGAACTATAATTTAGTAAAACCAGAATTTCTTGTAAACTTTTACCATTTGAACGGAAACGTTACCAAATGAATGGTTTAAATTCCGCATATTTGGGTTTTTATTACCAGAATTATGCTTCTTTTTTACCAGAAATATCATTGCCATAAAGTACGGCAATTTTATCAGAATTTTTTTTTCTCAGTGTGTTTTTTTATTATTTAATTATGCATGATGGTCAAAAATACATGAGTTTGCGAATAACTGAAGTTAACTCTCTAAAAACCAAGTGTAATTCATTAAGGACAGGTTGTCATTTTTTTCTTCAAAAATGTAGTTTATCAAAAATATGATCTGTTTATAAACCGTAATCTTATGGAGTAAAACTTTTTTATCCATCATATAAGAAATGCCATGAGCATATGAAATCGTGAAAAAAAACCTATTTTCAATCTAAAGTAGTAGGTTACAGAAGAAAATATTCACTTAACTTTTTTTTTTGTAACACAAATTTGGTCGTAATTCGGCGTTGGAAAAATACGCGCTGTCTTGTCACATCCCACTCACTTTGTTTTCAAAAGGCTCTACCATAATAATGTAAAAAATTCCGAATCAAATTATGGTATAAAGTGCTTTTGGTGCATCATCCGTAAAATCCATTTTATCGTAAAATATTATATCGTAAATTTTACAGTAACATTTATTTAATTCGAGTGATTTAGTGATTTTACAGTAAATATTACAGTTAAAATTATAGCGCATCAGATTTTTTGTTCCGTAACATGTTCCGGTGATAATGGATTTGACGGTAAAAAGTACCGGATACCCTCAGTACCGGTACTTTTTACAGTAATTTTTTACAATGCACATGAATAATGTTTTCTACCTATAATGTACTATTATCATAACTGCTGTGAGTTTTCAATAGTTGTTCATGACTGTTATTTAAGACTAGCCTGTGTTCTCTATATAATTCTAAAAATGACGCGAAATGTTAATATAAAAAACAGTTTTCTAAAAAGGAAAAGTGCTTGTGACAGGCTTTTTAATTATTTAAAAACCTTGACTTAGGCTGTATTATATAGACTTATAAAGATTTTCAAAATTGAAAATTGTTCATTGATTTAGATAATTTTCCTCCAGGAATAAAATCTTTCTAAATTTTCGTTTTTAACTCTTATAATATTTAAGTTATTTCTCCATTCTAAATCTCAGATATTTCTTTAGGGTAGGAAGATATATTTATATACTTTAAATTTATAGCATTGCATCAAATATAAGGTATTCATACTATGATTCTTTTATTTTTCTTGGCGAAAAAGCTTTAGAAAGCTCTGTTAAAACTTGTGTGTTGGATAGAGTTTAAGACGACAAAGTTACCTCTTGCAGCCAAGCATAATTAAAGATGGCAAATATCGAAAACGCATTCAAAATTTATTACAATTAAAGCTTTTTTTCGAGCCTTATAGGAGAAGAAAAATTTTGCATTCACGAATTTCGTTAGATATTTTAGTAATTAGATTGATGATTTGTTCAATGAAATTTCAAGCTAAATTCAAGCAAAGGAAACTACTTACGCATTATGTTATTACAAATAATTACGAAAATAATTATCCTGAATTGTAGAATTTGCAGTTCCCCAATTGCACTCATAAAAAAATAATCACATTAAGTAAAACCATATCTGCATATTTCGTCGGCAATGTACTTACGTTTGGTTAGTTCATCATTTTTAATGCATAATTGAAAATTCATACACTTTTAAAAATTCTGTTTAGTGTTAAACCATGGCATTTGAGCCATAATGGCTCAGGGAATAGAGCATTCGCCTTCCAATGAGGTGAACCGAGTTCGAATCACAGCGATGGCTGGTCGATACGAATTCCGCACCCGGCTCGCATCGACCACAGTGCTGACGTAAAATATCCTCAGTGGAAGACGAATCACGGGTTAGAGTCCCTTTGCCGTCAGGCTAACCGTGTGAGATTTTCGGTTTTTCATCGCCGTGTAACGCAAAATGCGTGTTAGTTCCATCAAAATATCATCCGCGAAGCAAAATTTCTCCCAATACTTGACCCAGGAGTTCCCTTGTCTTCTGGACTGGGTTCAAAATTACAAGGCTACGGAGTTGAACATTAGCAGTCGCAAACACAAAAATTGTATCGGCTGTTCATCGACGGTTTAAAATATTTAAAAAAATTAATAAAAACATAGTATTTCAAAAACTTTTCGCAATCTTCATGAGGTGTTAAATCAAACCAAGTTTCGTTCAAGACACCGTAACGTTTGATCAAATTCAGTAATTAATTTGTGGCTCAATTTCGCACAAGTGAAGTTGCTTCAAACAGCTTTAATTTCCGAATAGCTATGTTATTTATTCATAAGTGATCAGCATCACAAACTCAGGACACGTCATTTTTAATAAAAGTTCAAAGTAACAGCTATTATTTATCTTAGTTAAGCAAATTATATTGATGGAATTTCGGTTACAGATTTAATGTTGATAGCACTGAAATTCTTACTGAAAATATCTCATCTTTATGTCTAGGAGTCCTATTTTATTTATGTTAATTCCTATTATCTGGCAAATGGTCTCAGTTCTACCCACCCCATCATTGACCATGGAATTATATCTCCCCCCGTTTCGCCCCGTCGTCAGCCGCTCAACTCTCAACTACCTCTATTTCTCTTGTTTTTTCCCCTTTTTATTTATTCCTTTTTCATTTTTTGGTTACAAAAAATGCGTTTTCTTGTTTCTGACGACATCATACACGAATTGTCTTAATGATGTGGAGCGTCGAATTTTTGGTGATTTAAATATATATATATATATATATATATATATATATATATATATATATATATATATATATATATATATATATATATATATATATATATATATATATATATATATATATATTTATATTTATATTATTTATATTTGAGTTACACAATATAAATATTAAATATATATAGTTCTCAATGTAATGAAAATATGAAGAAAAAAAACTACAGAATAATGAAAAGAGAAGAAGAAAATTATTAAAATAAAATAATATAATTTTAAAAAAAAATATTTAAAAAAATTTTTTTCAATGAAAGTCCGGGGGAAAAAAATTTAACTTATTTTATGAGTTCTGTATACTTGCAGCTTATGCGCAGTAAATAAAACTTATTAATTTTCTTAATTTTGGATTTTAAAAAAAAACAAAAAAGCAAGGATATATTTTAAAGGAAAAGAAGAAAAATCATTAAAAAATTAAAAAACCTGAAAAACAAAATAATGTAAAAATATAATATGGACGTCAGCACACGCAATTACATCCGTAAATTAGAAAGGTTTCTATAATTGTATTTATGAAACCAACTCAAAATAAAACGATACAAAAGAGGATAAAAAAAAATCAAAATGTATTGATGTATTTTACTTTGAATATATTAGTATAATATTAGAAAGCACTCAAATTTGCGAATATAATGGTGTGAGCTAAAGACGAGATTATATAATCCCGTTATCTTATTATTATTATATATTATTCATCATGCCAGCTTTATTATAGATCATCCCATCTTTACTATAGATCATCCAAGCTTTATTATAGATCATCCGAACTTTTAATTTTTCCAAAAAAAATTTATTTTTTAACATTTTCTTCTTTTATTAAATATATTTTCCTTTTTTGTATTTTATCTTACTTTATGGGTCCTATGTATTTGTAGTTTATGTGCAGTTGATAAAACTTACTTTTTTCTTAATTTTCTTTGTAAATCTCCATTTTCTTTAACTTTAATTCGTTTTTTTTGTATAATATATATATATATATATATATATATATATACCGAGAGAGAGATGGTATAGCCAGTTTTCGACAACAAGCAAACAAAATAAAAGCGCAAGATCAGCTATTTTATTTTCAATATTTGTAAAGTGATATCTCTGAAAGTTTCTGTAGTTTTCTTACTTCTCAGGCAAGACTCAACTTGTTTATCTGTAAATAACACAACCAAAAGAGAAAAAAAATGAGATCGCTTTAGGCAGCGAAAAATCTACTATAAGTTCTATGTTTCATAAATATCTGTAAGCACATTTGGGAAAAAAGACAAACCAAAAACTCCTCTCTATAAACATTAAAGAAATTCACGATTTATATAAGAAAATATTTTCATCCCTTTTTCGAATCAAAATATTTTGATGTTTATGTTTATAACTAATAGAATAAACTGTTTACATAAAATTCAGTGACTTTACTCGCTAGAAATAGAAAAATAATCTTATAATACCTAACAGCTAAACAACCAAATCGAATTAGCATTACATTATGTTTAAAAATATATATGGTTTTCTTAGTTTATCTTAAAATTATTTCCTAGAGAAAAAAGATTTTCATCGCCTTAATCACTTGTAATCCTCATTTTTGTTTTCACGCAAACAGTTTATAATCCAAATATAGCTAATAATGTTGTTTGTATGTAAGAAAAAACTATTTTTTGTTTTTTACACCGAAAAAATTTATGTAAACAGCCTATAAAAATGTTTATATTAGTTTAACAAACATGAGCTTATTTATCTTTTCAGTGTTAAGCATTTTAGAAAATTTTCTTAATGAAGCATTTTTAGAATCTATTTAAAAAATATATATTAATTTCTGTAACATTTGATTCGCTCATCATTTTATTCCACCTATTATCACCATTTTTTGAGACTACTAAAATTAAATATGTTTGAAGTATTAATAAAGCTTAGAACAGTACAGAATTGAAACATGTAATGTTACGGATTTGTAAATATTTTGATTACTTAGTAAATATTCTTTATTTATATGGATAAATACATCAGATGGACCCTAAATATTCAGTTTAATTTCTTAGCGCAATTCTAACGTAATTTAGAGAGCAAACTACGCCGAATGTAGAAAAGACAGAATGGTGCAAAAAACTAAAATCAATACACCATTTTGGCACTGTAAAACATTTTAGCGTTGAAGTAAATTAGTGTTACTGAACACCAAAAATCTAAAATTACTACACCACTTTGGCACTGTAAAACATTTTAGCGTTGAAGTAAATTAGTGTTACTGAACACCAAGAATCTAAAATTACTACACCACTTTGGCATTGTAAAACATTTTAGCGTTGAAGTAAATTAGTGTTACTGATCACCAAAAATCTAAAATTACTACACTGGTTTGGCACTGTAAAACATTTTAGCGTTGAAGTAAATTAGTGTTACTGAACACCAAAAATCTAAAATTACTACACCACTTTGGCACTGTAAAACATTTTAGCGCAGGAGTAAATTAGTGTTACTGAACACCAAAAATCTAAAATTACTACACTACTTTGGCACTGTAAAGTATTTTAGCGTTGAAGTAAATTAGTGTTACTGAACAACAAAAATCTAAAATTACTACACCGGTTTGGCACTGTAAAATATTTTAGCGGTGAAGTAAATTAGTGTTACTGAACACCAAAAAACTAAAATCAATACACCACTTTGGCATGTAAAACAATTTAGGGTTAAAGTTACTTAGTGTTACAGAACACCGAAAATCTAAAATTACTACACCACTTTGGCACTGTAAAACATTTTAGCGTTGAAGTAAATTAGTGTTACTGAACACCAAAAATCTAAAATTACTACACCACTTTGGCACTGTAAAACATTTTGGAGTTGAAGTAAATTAACTCTTTCTACAGTGCAGGTAGTCACATTTTTTATTTACATTTTACTGTTATATTTTTATTTATTTAAACTGCTGTTTGTAGAAAATGCAACACCATGAAGGAATCATCAGAATCAAATGAAATTCGCAGCAAATGTCAATTATAGGATATTATGCAAATTAATAAAGTTTCAGAGCCATCGCGCGTGCGTGGCGCGCGCAGCGCCCTCTGAATTGATGCTGAAAGCGTATAAATAAAGTGCTGTAGCGGGACGTTGAAAATAGTCTATGATTATTTGTTAGTGGCAAACGTTTAGTGAGACCTGAGTATGCCTCCACGACGGAAGAATAAGAAATTCAAGCAACTTACGGAGTTTGAACGAGGGAGGATAATCGGCCTTCGAGAAGGAGGATTTTCCTATCGCGCAATAGCAGCTCGTATGCAGCGGAACAGTTCCACAGTGATGCGAGTTTGGAAGCAGTGGACCGACGAGCACCGAACAACTCGAAAAACAGGCACTGGACGACAGAAGGTGACGTCAGAGCGCGATGATCGACACCTGCTCCGCATGGCGGTGAATGATCGCACAGCTTCCTCCAGGCAGCTGGCAGCACATTGGTCTACTGCTACAGGTGTACAATTGTCGGCTTCGTCAATTCGTCGTCGTCTGCTGCGCCGTGGATTGCGTGCAAGGGTGCCATTATACAGGATTCCCCTCACGGCGGATCATCGACGGCTGCGTCGGCAGTGGGCTCTTGAGCACAGAGACTGGCGAGCTGATTGGCACCAAGTTGTCTTTTCAGATGAATCACGCTTCAATTTGTGGACCCATGATGGCCGTGTTCGTGTTAGACGTTATGCCGGTCAACGCTGCCTTCCTGAGTGTATTATTGAACGACATAGTGGTCGAACACCCGGAGTTATGGTCTGGGGTGCGATTTCGTATCATGGACGATCCAATTTGATACGAATTGAGGGTAATCTCAATAGCAACAGATACGTCCGTGAAGTGCTACAGCCCGAAGTCGTTCCTTTCCTTCAAGGCATCCCTGGAGCTATCTTTCAGCAGGATAATGCACGCCCACATGTTGCGCGGACTGTTAGAGACTTCTGTTCAGCACAACGCATGCAACTTCTTCCTTGGCCTGCTTATTCGCCGGATATGTCGCCTATTGAGCACGTGTGGGATATGGTTGGTCGGCGTCTCACTCGTGATCCGCGTCCTGCAGTTTCCAAAGACGAACTTTGGTTGCGCATACAAGCGATATGGAATTCTCTTCCTCAAGCAGATATTCAACATCTGTTTGACTCCATGCCACGTCGTATAGCAGCACTTATTGCAGCGCGTGGTGGCTGCACCAAATACTGATTTCGGACGCTTAATTTGCTTCTTTTGTTTTGAAAATTTCATCATTTATTTGTATCAGTACAAGTCGTTTCTGCATTAAATTTCATTTGATTCTGATGATTCTTTCATGGTGTTGCATTTTCTACAAACAGCAGTTTATATACTGTCAACACATATTTTCATGCCAATTAGAATCAATTCATGACTTCAATACAAAACATTTTGGTTAAAAAACAAGCACATTTTTAGTATTATCTTCGTACTCATTCCGCCAAACAGTTATTTTGTCAATTTTGTACAATTCCTTGCATGATTACTACAATTCTGTACTTAATGTATTTAGTTTAACTCAACACCAAAAATTTTGACAACCACACAAAGGTTTTTTTTTTTTTTTTTACAGTTTGGTCGCATTATTTTAGAGATACACTAAAACAGTTTTTATAATGTATTAAAATCCATAAAGTGTAGAAAATTCATTTTCTAAACCAAATTAGTTAACTAAATATTGCACCATTTTTGTCTCTTTACACTAAATTAATATTTATTTAAAGATAAAAAGAATATGCATTTACCTTAATAATTTGTTCCCCAATGCTACGTAAAAAAACGCATATTTATTTAAACGTGAAAAATATGTATTAACGTAAAGATTCGTTCGATAATATTACGCTAATTGAATTCAATTAGTAGTTATAAGTTTTACTTCCATTAGATGCTATAAGTCTCAATTTCATGACTATATTTTGATGTTCAGTATAAGAAAATTGACAGAGTAGACTGAATTAATTATTTCAAATGCTACGTCAGCATGTCATTTAACTTTATTACATTTTCATAGCTTATTTTCTCTTGAGGAATTGATGCGAAATGAAAATAGGAGAAAAAAATCAGCGAAAGAAGAATAAATTGCAAAAAGATATATTCGTGAAGAAATTGCTTCGAAGGCATTTGTTTTAACGAGTCAGGAAAAAAAAATTCTGCGTAAAAATAAAAAAGAGATTCATCGATTTCGTATTCTATCACTTACGTCCTCTTGTTGTATGTTGAGATTTTTCTTTCTAAATCTGTAAGAAAAGAGTGACGATCATTGATTATTGAAAATTAAACTTATTTTTAGCTTTAATAAAACAGCTTTCGGAGAGTTATAGTGTTTCATTCTCGCATTGCTCATTATTATGTTAAAAAAGATGAGAACAAAATCAATATTCACGTATTAGTAGTTTATGAAAAAATTGTTAAGTAAAAAAAAAATTCTAAAGTAAAAAGCTACGTTAAGTGAATAATTGCAAACGTAAAAAAGTTATATTTAGATTAGATGCAGTAATACCATTTGCAATAATAATAACAAATCCTTAAATATATATTATATTATTAAGTGTGACGTAAATTTATTTATTATTTAATTTTCGATTTGGCTGCTTTTCTTTTGCTGAATGGAATGCCCGTGAAAATGAGTTGGAACAAATGGGTTGAAAATCTAAATTTTTTGCACTCTTAAATCATAAAATGTAGAAAACTTTAAATGTGTTTCTTTATATTATTTATTTATCAAGTTACCGGAAATTTGACATATGTTTAATGTATAGTATGTATATGTATAGTATATTATGTCTAGTATAGCTTTAAGTATAGTATATTTATGAGATTTAAAAAATGATATATTATTTTATTTCTAAACTAGTATTACAAATACTCCCAAAATGCAAAAAAAAAAGTTCCAAACGAGCTTTTACGTTGTTTTAGACTTGCTTATTTGTTTATTTTTGTTTCATATAGAAAAAAAATTGCTAATTTCCCATAGCTCACAAATTTAATAACTGCATAATTTGACGTTTTTATTTCTAACAAGCATTTGAGAAAAGACATATTTTTCTTATCCCTTTGTAAGAGTAAATAAATTTGTATTGTAGTCAAAAGATAACACTAAATTTTTAAACTACGTAAATGGATAAAAACAAAATGAGATTAATTTCATAAAAATTATATCTCTGCGACATTTTTATAAAATGATATTTACATTAAAATGTTAACATAAGCATTGTTTCAATTTTTTATCTAAGAAAATTGCTTCTGCAAACAATTAATTATTTTCATGAATAACATTTTTAAAATTATGCTAATCATAAAAGCTAATAATCAAAAAGTTATAAATCATAGTAAATAACATTTCTAATGTGCCTATTTCAAAAAATTTAATTTTTTAAAAAAATATTATATTTTTTATTATTTTTTATTGTTTAATCTTTATTATTTAATTGTACAAATAAATAAATATATGCAACAAAAAGATGAGGTGATTCAAATTTTTCAAAACAAAAATAAATTAATAAATAAAAAATAGAATAGCCATTGTGTTCTGCTTCAAAGGTGTTCTAATAAACTTCCTTTTAAATTTGAAAGGTTTTCAGTACATTTTTTACGAGCAAATCAACGCTATTTTTCTGTTCAATTTTTAGTTGGTCCTACCAGTATATATATATATATATATATATATATCTATATATATATATATATATATATATATATATATATATATATATATATATATATATATATATATATATATATATATATATATATATATATATATATATATATATATATATATATATATATATATATGTATATATATATATATATATATATATATATATATATATATATATATATATGTATATATATATATATATATATATATATATATATATATATGTATATATATATATATATATATATATATATATAGATAGATAGATAGATAGATAGATAGATAGATAGATAGATAGACAGATAGATAGATATACCTTGATTTAAATTATTACGTTTCTTAAAAAAATATAAAAAAATACATTTTCCTTTATTTTCAGAAGCCAAACCATCCCAAAATATATTCAAACTTTAATAAATTTGTAATGATTTTTGAGATTAGGTTCGATGTGTGGCAGAAAAACTAACATATTATCCAAGTCTTATCTTTTTAATTATAGTAAATTAAAAAAATGTGAATATCCAAAAAAAGATATACCACACAAGTTTTCCTCAATTTCTAGTAATTGCATTAAAAACTCAATTTTTTTATGTATTTTCTCTGCCACAAATGAAAAGTGACATTTCAAAAAAAAATTATGAATTCTCAAATAAAGCATTAATTTTAAAAGTTAAGGTAGCATATTTTCTATCCTGGTGTTTCACATCTAATTAGATTCGAATGAAAATCTTCATTTTTTTTTAATCCTGTCATTTTAAATGATTTTTAGATTCGCCTTTTCTTATTTAGTTTGAATTCTCAATTTACCACTCACTTTAATTTGCGCTTTTTTATTAAATAATAAAAAATCGTGTTAAAGCTTTTTAAAGCTTAAAAAATAGTAATTTGAATCCTTGGAAAAATTTTAATGGCGTTGGGACTTCCTCATGCGATGTGACAAATAAAATAACAGCTCGGATTTATTACTTTTCGGAAGAAAAAAATTATTGGATTTATTGCAAGGTAATTAAATTTTTCTTGGATATATTTCCGTTATTTAGATTTGAAATTTAACAAATCGTACCTTAACGCATAAAAAGGTTTGGCATTTAATATAACTTACTGGTAATGAAATGAAAATGCATGATATGTGTACATCTTATTATTAAGCTTGTTATTAAACTGAAGCATGTATGGCCCACCCTCATAAAAAATGTTTGGCAACTTAACTTATCAAAAAATTATATCTCGAGAAATATAATAATCAGGTAGAGTACCAATTTGACAATAAAATCTAATCACAGTTTTATTTATACGATGCCCAAAACCATAAAATAATAATACATTAATAAGAAACATAGAAAGTAATATTGATTATTGTATCGATTGCTTAAACGTTTATGATTAACAATAGATATCATTTCTATCTGTGTGGTTTATTGATTTGAAAAAAAATAGAATTATCGTACGGTAAGCAAAACTGCAAGGCAGAAACCTGAATTTGAACTAACGGTTTTAATCTGTGCATGATAAAACAGAGAAAACCATTTTGTCAACAAAACAGCTTTAAACCGTCAAATTTACAGAGAATATCTGTAAAATTAACGGGAATTTTTTACGGTGCGAGCGAATAACGGATAAAAATAGTAAAAATCCGTATTTTTTTTCTAACAGTTTTTTTCTGTGAAAAATGTGTTTTTCTTTCTGGAATTTACAGTTATTTTTATAGTGTATATGGACACTCAATTTGATATTAACTTGAAATAAAGTGTTCCTTCACTGTTTTTGGTTGTTCAATAGAAAATTCGAAAAGCAATTATGTGACAGTTTTTACAGTGTAGGTAATTAACGCTATGCATACCTAATAGTTGTCATACCAATTTCTTGTATAATCTTTAAAAAGCGCATATGTAATAAACGATAATAAAGAGACAATTTTTTAGCTACCGTGGTTGGGATTATGAGGCAGACATCCGTGTAATTACAGTTATCATCAAGAACTCGGTTCAAAATTATAGACACTGGAAAATAAAAACACAGAAGGACTCTTCGCTCGCTCTCTCAACGCGCCTGTCTGACATAAAAAACAGAACAATATATTTTCTGAATAATTTCATTGGGAAAAAGCCAACAAGCTAAGGTATAGATTACTTTTCAAATTTTAAAGAAAAAGTGTTGTAAAATTGTATCCTTAAAGTAAAAAATAATTTTACTTGAAAGGATAATTTTTTTAAAAAAAGGGCTGAACAAAAGTTATAAATAAAATTTGTTAACTTCCTATTAATTCATCACTTATGTTTCTTTATTGTTATTATTAATATTATTACTATGTTTTTAATTATTTATTTATTTAATGTGATCAGTTATGCAAATTAAAGGAAACTTTGATTGAGTATAAAAACATTTTTTCTTCATATTGTTTAGATATCGTCAAAGCTTTGAATGGTTCTTCTGCATGCTGTTATTCTTCTATGGAAACAAAAGTTCATCCTTACGTAATGTATGTATGTTTTGAGTTGTTTAAGAAGGATATTTTGGTTTTTAAATGTCCTTTAACTGTATTAAATAATCTTTTAATATTTATTTTCTTTCCGATTCTATTTTGTAAACCTCATTTGCATTCGTCTTTCTACTTTTTTTGATATGTGTATGTTTCAAGTACAAACTATTTTTATATCAAGAATTAGACTGTGTATGCTTCCTCAATTAACTTCCTAACTAACTTAAAGTTAGTTAAGTTGTATCTTAAAAATAACTTTTCTGACTCTTACGTGTATTATACCGTATGGTTAGTATAAACTTTAGTGTCCAAGGAGTGTAAGAGGAAATAAAATACTGCCCTCGATGTTTTATTTCACTAAAAATTATCTCTAAAGTTTCCCTTCAACACTTTCGGTGTAATATTCTTCCATCATTCTTGATGCAAAGATTTGATAAAATAAGGCTTATGACAGTGTATAGTTAGTATAGTTACCACCATTCTTGATGTTAGGATTTGATAAAATAATAAAGTTTATAACAGTGTATAGTTATTATAGTTACCACCATTCCTGATGTAAAGATTTGATAAAATAAAGTTTATAACAGTGTATAGTTATTATAGTTACCACCATTCCTGATGTTAATATTTGATAAAATACTAAAGTTTATAACAGTGTATAGTAATAACAGTATAAAGTTTATAACAGTATAATGTTCAAAAATATGCTTTATTTATGAAATTTTAAAACATTTGGTGAGACTAAATTTTTATGGATCACCTTTTTAAACACTAACAAAAGTCCTATTCTTCGCAAACATACACTATATAAATATTTAACGTACACTTGCCACCATTTTTGATATTAAAGTGAACTAAATGCATTTTTTAGGGCAGAACTATAATTAACGCTTGAAAAATTATCTAAAATTGCAAAATAACAATTGTTTCGAGTATAATACTAAAAATATGCTTTTTATGACCGAATTGTTTTTTTCTACGAAGTAATAAATTGAATCTAATGCGCATGAAAATATGTGTTGTCAATAAATAAACAAACAAAAAATTTATAAACAAATAAATAACTAAAACATTGAAAACTAAAACTATGAAAAAGAAACTACATGTTATGTGACTGCATGCACTACAAAAGTTTTTAGCTTGCTTCAACACCAAAAATTGTAGCAACTATGCACCAAATTTTTTTCACTGTGAAAAAAGTTTGGTGTATATTTACCACAATTTTTGGTATTAAGGTAAACTAAATATATTTTAAATTACATGACTGTAGATATCGTACAAAAATTTAAATAACATTTTTAAATTTACAATTAATTAAAAGAATTAGCGTAAATATATTTCTAAAAATTTGCTTGCTTTTTAAACGAAATGTTTTACAATTGAGTCATTAAATTAGTTCTACACACAAGAAAAGAATAAATAAATAAACAAAACTATAACAGTGAAAAATTAAATTAAAAAATTTGACTACATGCACTGTAAAACATTTTATTTATCTTAACACCATAAATAGTGGCAACCATACACCAAAATGTTTACAGTGTTTTCAGTAATGTGGATGCATTACTCTAAATATTTGTACTTCGAGCTTATTTTTTAAAAAGTAACATGCTATACATGATTCAGTTTAAAGGCTTTATATTGTAATATTTTTTAAAAAAACTATTTACTTTTACGAGATCTTTGCTATAAATTCTTTGGAAATGTAGTTGGAATTCAATTTATTTAACTACATCAGGAATGCTCGAAATTAAATGAAGAATTCCGATTCTACAATTTAATTTTAGAATTTCGGATTTTACTTTTCTATCGTTATTACTTCTTAAATGCATTGTCTTTTTCTCTTTAATTTATACTAATATAATAAGTTTGCATGGGCAAACAATTAAATAAATTGCATTTTAAATATTAAAATATCGATTGATATTGCAGTGTTTATACAATTTTTTATACGATTTTAAGCTTTTTTTTATTTAAGAAATACAAAACAACGAACTGCTGATTTTTGTGCTTGTATTTTAAAACTAATTGTAAATGTATACTTAAAATGTATTTCTCATCTGATAGATATTTTTATAAATTTTATTTTATTCAAAAGTAAAAATTTAATTAAAAGAAAACGATGCAAAATATGAAGTTCCCTATAAAACTAATAAATAAAAACGAGAATAAATACTAACAACTGAATTTATAAATTTATGACTTAAACTTAGTTATAATATGAAAAAGATTTTGTAAATTTGTCCTTATTCAAGTATAAAAAAAAATACAAGCTTGTATAGAACACGCATTTAAAAAAAATGAAAGCTAATTAAAAAATTCTATTAGTATTAATTAAACTCTTTTAATATATTACTCAAAGTAAATAAAAAAGCATTTAAATTGTTATAACACATTTTAATAATTTCATAAATCACAGTCTGAAAAATAGAGCGTTTCAATGAGAAAGTTTTAACTCAAACAAAAATATAGAATTTATAAATTTCATAGCTATAATTAATGCAATCGATATCGCAGTATTTTAAGCGAACAAATTTTATTCAAACATTTTGTTTTCTTCCTTAAGAGTTTTCAAACACACTCACTGCTGTTAAGTATAAAATGAGAAAAAAATATTAACGATAACAACCTAAAATAGTTTTACTTGTATAATTACAATACGAAACACCTGCTTTTGACAACGAAATAGAAGAAACTTATTCTGTTTTGTTAACTCGAAACTTGTTCGTAAAATGAAAATAAAAAAAAAGAACATAAGTATAATTGCACTACATTTGACTTAACAACATTAGTATTTGAAGCGTACTGAAAAAAATATTTTGAATGAAATAGTTATTTTTAAAAAATGCATTATGACTCGGCTTAAATTTAAAAAGTTTACTTAAATTCTTACATTTGCTGTATTATGTTGATTTACTGTTTACAGTTTTGTTCTAAACGTAGAAAACACGAACTGAATTTTTAACTTTCACATTCAAACTTGATATGTTTATCCTTTTTTTAATTTCATTTTTACAGACCGAATATTTAGAAAGTTTTCTTGTTTATAAACAAGGCAAGAATATTCCAAAACTAAACTATTTTAAATTGTTTACATTTACAAAGATGGCGCTTTCTCTGTTAACTTACATAACAACTTTCTTTATAAATAGCAACTGCGTACAGGGAAAACGTTTTCTCAAGAATTCGCTTAACTAATTTAACATCGTGCGAAACAAATAATGTTTAAAACTACGCATTTTTTGAAGAACTATGAAGCTTTTTAATTTTACGTAGTCAAATTTTTATTAATAAATTTTAATAATAATATTTTATAACTAAATAATTTTTAGTTATAAAATAATGATATTGTTTATAAAATAATTATAATGAAGGTAATAGATAACAAGATAAAAAAACCATTAGAACAAAAACATTTTTTTAAAAATAATAAAACAAATAGTATGTCAATTTCTGAACGAAGAATCCCAGCAATAACAGCACAATATCCCCTCCATTATTTTAGAACATGAGGAGTTTCCAGTGTCCTGCACTCCCCAATTTGTGACCCTGGCTTTGTGAGGGAAGTCTTTGCTTCCCTTTCATTAGCCGTATAGTTGATAGTGCTATATATATGAATGTTCATTTGAGCCAATATTGAATTAATATAACAGTTGAGTTTCCAGGAAATAATGTACAAATCGTTGAATGTAAATTTAGATTTTATTAAGTATAATTTGAATCAGATAGTGGCCACATTTTCAACTAAAAAATAAGAAATCCCTTAAAGGGATGAAATAATAATACTCTCTATTGAGAGATCATAAAGCCAGAACAACATTTCTGACCGTTAGAAAATTGAGACTGGGAGTCCCCCAAAAGGGGTCCCAGCCTCACCAATTTAGAAATTAAAAGTGAATATATTTATTCTCAACGGACAGAGAAAGAGTATGGGTAGGAGATCCAAAATTTGGCGATTTATCATAATATATCATAGCCAAAAACAAAGCCAACTAGCATATCCACATGGGTTTAAAAGAACACCTTGGCGATCACGAGTCGCCAACAAATTTATGTGAATTCTTATAACCATGCAACCGAAACATTTTAGCCGTTGGAAAATTAGAATAAAAAGTTATAAATAGATTTTTGTTTTCGATTAGAGGCGACAGTGAATTAATATGTCTGCATAATAATGAAATAAAAAGAAAGTATCCGTTACATTGATCTGGAAGAGAAGAAATAAATATTTTATGTTCGTTTAAAAAGATTAAGTTTTTGATTTATTTTAAAAGCAATTCCATTAATAAAAATAAGGTTAAGTAATGAAGGATATTTTAAAAAGATAGGAAATAAATATGTAATGCCAAATTCTGGCATCACAGGCTTATTAGAACATGATACTCTCATTCGCTCATAAATGGCAGCACAATAAAGCTGTTTGACACAAAAAAGTCTAACATTTCTCATATCTTAGTATAGGTGAAACAATCAGATAAACCAATTAAACCACATTCATTTGATAAAAC
The DNA here is from genome assembly GCF_982258835.1 of Parasteatoda tepidariorum. Lineage (NCBI taxonomy): Eukaryota > Metazoa > Arthropoda > Arachnida > Araneae > Theridiidae > Parasteatoda > Parasteatoda tepidariorum. Next base: position 30,406,497 of record NC_141766.1, read on the forward strand.
ACAACTCAACCACTACCTAACTCCAATGTTCATTACGAAACGAAAACCCTGATTCCAATGTCCTGTTAAATTTCATGTTTTCGATTTTTAAACAATACTAGTTGTAAATGGTTACATAACCGTATAGTTTTACATTCAAGGTTTTTTAACCATTCTAGTTTTCAAACGGTTTCAAAACCATAAAGGTAAAAAATATTTCATGGAGACTAAGCACATTTCTAAATTAATGTATAACTGACAATATTGACATGCATGATTCATGAAGATTCAGATGACTAAAACTTTTCAATGTTCGAATTCCAATTCTGTTAATTCGAAACTTTTTCTTATTCTAATCTCATGTTACACTGATTTAAGAATATTATAATAGTTAGGTCCGGAGTTAGAGTAATATTGCAGTAGTACGAAATATAAACGAGCATTTAAAAAAATGCAAATTGTGTTGGCGACTAACTTGCAAAGCTCGCCAATTTCGTTGATTTGGTTGTCAGAAAATTACTAAATTACAATAAAAAAGCTATTATTGGGCCTATTAGAAGAGAATTTTTGGCAATAATTATTATAAAACATAAAAGTGAGAAAATTCCGAAAAATAAAAGTGTTGGTTCAAATACACTAGAGCTGCCCATCCATAACAAGGAAGACTAGAGGCTAGCGGTGTACAATGACAATTCCAGCCATGGGTTAATATGAAATTTTCAATCCTTATGATGAGCCCTACCTCCCCTCTTAAGTTGCAACAGCTGAACTAAATCACTCTCTATATCCTTCTTTTCTTCCTCAATGACTCGACAGCTCTATGTGAGCCTTTACCTTACTTAGAATTATATTCCAAGCTGTAATATATTTAGCCTTGGTTTCCATATTGTCATTTTAAAGAATCTCAATTCTCTTTCCAGAGAATCTACCTATCTGTGCCTCGAACAATATCCTTTTTGAGTACCTAAAGGTGGCTAAGAAAACTTTTCTGTGATTCTAGTACCTGGCATTCTTATAATGCAACCAGCCAATAAGTTAATCAATAAGTTCTGTATATCAATTAGTAAAAAAACTAGAGTCGCGGTGACAGAAGGACTGTTTGCCTTACAATGTGATGTCCCAGGTTCGAATCCCAACAATGGCTAGTTGATACGAACTCTGCTCACGGTCTGCACCGATTAGAGTGCTGCCGTGAAATATTCTCAGTGATAGACGGTTCATGGACTAGAATTCCTTTGCCATTGAGCTAACTGTGAAAGTTTCATCGTTTTTCTCTCCGTGTAAGGCAAATGTTGCATTGAAAAGACCTCCACAAAGGATTGTTAGTCCTAATTCCTAATCCGGGAGTTCCCTTGCCTTTTGTGTTGGGTTCAAAATTACAAGGTTAGGAAGTTGAACATTATAACCGCCAGCCTAAAAATGGGTCAGCTGCTCAACACTGGTTATAAAATAAAATAAAATTTTAAAAACCTATGCATTCTTTGATAATTTAGTTGAAAATCTATTTATATAAATATACAGAGTTAATTAGTTGAGCCACGATGGCTCAGGGGACAGAGCCTTCCAATGCGGCGAACCGGGCTCGAATCTTAGTCGAGACGAATTCCGCATCCGGCTTGCACTGATTTGAAATATCCTCAGTGGTAGATAGACCATGGGTTAGAGTCTAATTGCCGTCATGCTAACCATGGGAGGTTCTAGTGGTCTTCCTCTCCATGTAACGCAAATGCGGGTTAACTCAATCAGAAAGTCCTCCACGAAGACAAATTTCTCCCAATACTTGACCCAGGAGTTCCCTTGTCTTCTGGATCGGGTTCAAAATTGCAAGGCTACGGAGTTGAGCACTAGCAGTCATAAACCCATAAAATTGGGTCAGCTGTTCAACGACGGTTATAAAATAAAATAAAATCTACCAAGTTAGATCACTATGTATAGTTTTTAATTCAATAAAAATCCTATCAATCTCTCAATTACTATCTTCTCAATCAAGTACCCCGTTGCTAATATAAGGAGTGGAAATATCACATTTCTAAAAGAATATCATACATCCTTTTAAGGAAGTAGAAGTGACAATATTGACACGGCTGATTAATGAAGATTCGGAAGACTGAGAATGGGACTTCTTTCTTTAAGGACTTTTCGTTCTTCTGACGAATTCACGAGAATAGGAAAAAGAAATAAATTCCGTCGTAGGGAGAAAGGAAACGCTTTCCTGACGGAAATTTCCGTGAACCCGTTGCACAAGCCAAGAGACCAGTCAAGATGTTATGCAAAAGAAAGAAAGAAAAGCAGGGCTAAAGAAATAGCGGAAATGTTCGCAAAAAGAAACCGTCGACAAACCCTCGACAGTTCGATAAATAATTGCTTTTAGATTGCACAGCTATGGATAAGAAAAAGAAATGAAACAGGAGAATAGACAGAAATCTTGAAACTTGCGCCTAGTTTGACGCCAGATTTCTTTTTCTTTGGTTTGGCTGAAATTTTTAACTAGAAAAATGAAGGAACATCATCAAATAAGCGCCACTGTCTACCAAGGGACTTTTTTTTTAAAAGAAAGTGAAAAGATGTGTAATTAATTACTTATTTCACGTGTCTTAACATTTAAGAAAAAAATAGATGCAACGTTGAAATTTACGCGTGTCTTATTAAATATGTATGCTACATGTTACAATCTATATATATTTTTTTTAAATTGATTGCGTATGAGTGCATTGGTATTAAAAATTTATTAAGGTATATGTGTAATATTTATTTATTGATTTATTGGTTTAGTATAACTTTATAACCTGCAATATTTATAGAAATACAAACTCTCTCTCTCTCTCTCTCTCTCTCTCTCTATATATATATATATATATATATATATATATATATATATATATATATATATATATATATATCTTTCAGTGTAATTCAAAATGCGAGAGTCTATACTGATGTTCAATGTCGGCTGTAACTAACCATGTTCTTCTATGTTATTCATTTAACTTTTATTAGATTCTGCTTTACATTATATCTTTTGTATGATACTTTTCTATTACTCTTAATCAATATTCTATATTCTATAATTGTTTATTAATATTCTATATTTGTCATGATCAATTTATTGTCCTTCAACTATATTCTATTTTCCTATTTCCTATTTTCTTATAAACCTAATTTTGAGAATGATTCGGTTTTGAGAAGTTCGTAGATATAGAGACAATAATTTTGATTTTTCTTTTTCATCAAATTCATATAACCTACATATTTGATATAATATTATAGTTCCTTACTGCGTTTCTCGCAAATTAAACGCGCAGATACGGCTATATAAGCGCTATTTTTTTTTGTTTTATTTTTAACAAACTGAGATAATTACTGTATTTACTTGGATTAAAACTATTATTATTATTAGCACATTGAGATAATTACTACCTTTACAAGCAACTATCAAAATGTTGCATAAACGTTCTGAGATATATCAATGATTGACCGCCATTTGACAACCATAACATTAATACCAAATTACAAATTTCAGAAAAGCATTGCATAGTTCGATAACATTACGATATAACTTTTCTGGAATGTTGCTTCTATTCTTTTTTCCCTCATTACAAAAACACATTTAAGACTAACACTTTTCTATTTTTACCATTGCGCTTATGGAATTTTCATACATGTTTCCCCTTTGTAATAAATAAATAAAAAATAAAATGATTTTGTTGAGTCTTCTGATGATATTATCTCCTGCACAAGTTATGAAAAAAGAAATATTTCATAAAAACACTTGAAATATATTTACTCTTTCATTAAATTTAAATTACTGGTGTAATACAGGATCAATCAATTTAATTAACTTCGAGCCCGAAAAATAAAGGTATTTTGTTCAAATTACATTCTGTTATTCACAGATTAGAAATTTGCAATTCCATGAAAAATTAAAAGGGCGAAAATAAGTATAGTTAAAACTGCCACAATGTGGTAAAATTTACCGTGCTTTTGGCTCTATGAAAACACAAAGAATTTTAATAATTTAATGATGATATTTTTTTCTAATGTGCTTTGATATTATTTTGCTAAATTTAACAGTAAAGTATGGTTTTATAATATTGATAAAATTCATTATTGTGGTAAAATTTATTAATTATATCATGATACTTTCTTGAGAGTAATCATAAAAGTCATTTATTCGATTAAATTTTGGTTTCAGTTTTGTATTTTTTAACTAAATGTGTGATGATAAGAATTATAATTTTGAAAACCAGAATTTCTAGTAAACTGTTACGATATAGATGGAAAATTTTTCAATGAATGGTTTAAATACTGTATATTTTGGTTTTGTAAACCAAAATTATGTTTTTTTTATTATTATATATGTCATTACTCTGCAGTACCTTAATTTTACCGAAAACTTTTTTTGTCCACGTTGACATCTATTAAACAAATGTTAAACAGTACCAAAGAAGCGAAATATTAAGTTAAGTTATGTAATTTACTTTGTATTTACCTTAAGTTATGTAATTTACTTATGTTACCATTTAAAATGTTTCTTTTTGCAAACAATGCACTCCTAAATATCATAATACACTAGATTTAAACCCTGAAATCTGATTGAAAAAAATAAACTGTAATCTAAAGAAAAACATATCACTATCTTCAGATTTATTCTAAGCTATTTCTATATTTCATTTTGAAACTTTTTATAGTTTTAAATTTTATGACCATTGTTGAACAGCAGACCAAATTTTGGGCTTGCGACAACTAATGTTCAACTCCGTAGTCTTGTAAGTTTGAACCCAATCCAGATGACGAGGGAACGCTAGGGTCAAGTAGCAGTTGAAATTTGCCTTCGTGGTGGACTTTTTGATGGAACTAACCAGCATTTGCGTTAAATTGAGAGGGAAACCACGAAAACCTCCCACGGTTAGCCCGATGGCAAGGGTACTCTAATCCATGATCTGTCTACCACTGTGGTTATTTTACGTCAGCACAGTGGTCGGAGCAAGCTGGATACGGAATTCTTATCGACCAGCCATCGCTGGGATTTGAACCCGGTTCAACTGATGGGAAAGCGAACGCTCTATCTCCTAAGCCACCACTGCTCTTTTATAACTTTTAGCGAAAAAGAAAATAAATAAAAACTTGCCTGTTAACTATTTTATTTTTATTTTCTATTTCCGAAAAACATTTAGATATTTCATTGCCTTACATTTATTTAAATACCATCAAATAACAAAACGAAATTAAGGTAAACTTACTAACTCTAACTATTACTGAATAGCAAATCCACAGTAACCGAATTCCATAGACTGCGATAAACATTTCTAAACGAGATAGAAATGTTTACGCGGCAAACAGAATTAACGGGAAGTTTAAACATTGTTTAATCATTCTCATTTTAAATTTAATTAGTACTGCATAAAAATAATTAAATCAAGTGCATAGTTTAGTTTAAAGACTCGAGCTACGAAACCAACGTGCTTTAATGTATACTTTAATGTTGCACGGGAGTAATGCATTAGAAATAATCTCTTAAAAGAGTAAAACTCATTTTCAAAAATATTTCAAACCCAAGCATTAAACAAGCTTTTGAAACTTTCTTAATTGTTAATAATTTTTAAATGAATTATCTTGAGAGTGATTTGTTGGAGTTTTATTATAAACAGTGGATAATGATTGAAAATTTCTAAGCGAATAGAGTAATTTATTATTAGGTAATGATACAAGTTACCAGAAAATTAGAAAAATGACTATTTGCAACTTATTAAATTTGTTGAAAATGTATGCAATTTTAAAAATATAACTATTAAAATGAAACATTTTATTTAAGTGTATAATTAATTATATATTTTTAAAAGTATTATATGTTATTAAAATTGAAAATATATAATAATATTCCTATAGGTAGAAAATTGAACTTTCATTTATAATTTTTTAATGTTTTTCCTGCTTGTGACGCGATTGAAATTTGTAAATTGAAATTTGTGAAAATAAAAATAACAATATTTATTACTAAAACTAATGCAAAAGCTAAACGTTAAAGGATTTTTTCAATTAAATTATAGCTTTAGCTAATTAAGTTATAGCTTTTAGCGATTTATTATTAGGTAATGGTACAAGTAACCAGAAAATTAGAAAAATGACTATTTGTACTTTATTAAATGTGTTAAAAATGCAATACAATTTTAAAAGTAGCTATGAAAATGAAGCATTATTGTATTTAAGTACGTAATTAATTATATATTTTTAAAATTATTGTTATATATTATTAAAAGTGAAAATATTATAAATAATATTCCTATAGGAAGAAAATTAGATTTTAACTTATAGTTTCTGTTGTTTTACCAGTTTATGAAACAATTGTAATTAGCATATTTATTAAAGATCTCAAAGTAAGCAAAAATAATCAAAAATATTGTAAAAGTATTAAAATCAAAATAATTTTTAAAGCTGAAACAAAGACTGAAATCGTAGAGAAAAATTCTAGGAATTAAATTACAGCTTTAGTTATTGTTCTCTAAGTTCCGTCTGAAGCAAAGATATATCAACCCGTTAAAAAAATTAAAAATCACAAAAAACTAATAAAACTTAAAAATCAAAAAATCAGTATTTTTTTTAAATAAAGTTAAAGTTTCCATTGCTCTGATTGCTTTGTATAGTTTTGCTAAGTTACAATAAAATATCTTTTAGACACTTCACAAATTGAAAATTAAAATATTTTTAAACTATTATAAAAAGAGTATACATACATATAAACACGAGATATCTATTTATATATAAATGAATTTTTCAAAAATTTTTCATGCTTAGTTTTTTTTTAAAAATAAAGACAATACAACAAAAAATTCACATCAGAAAAAAAAGCATTTTATATAAATATTTATAAAGTATTGCAACGTCGTTTCAAAACAAATAATTTAAAACTTGCAAAATTAGTTATAAAAAGCATTCAATAAAATAATTTAATCCATGTACCAATTTCGCTAAAACTACTTCAGTGTAAAAGTCCTATTTATAAACTGACTTTTTTATTCTTTTACTTAATAGCCTGTTGTTGTAATCAGCAGAATATACATAAAATAAAAACAAACAGAAAACAATTGAAAGACGCTTAAAACACACAGCGATGTTTCTTTTTACAGCAGTAAATGGAAAAATAAATGCATAAAAAAAGTAGTATGAATAGGCAGCCTTTATTCCACTAAGTTTAGAGAATTTTCAAACTCCATTTCAATTTTATGACGAAAAGAGCTTTATTGTTTATGAAATCAGACAATAAAATTCAATATCTCTAGCACTGCGCTTCTAAAAGGAATATTTTCAAACAAAAACAAATTCTTTAGCTGCATAAATAGGATCAGATATGAATAAAAATTCTCCTTTTGTTTTCGAATAAAAGCGAAAATACGTAATCATTATTGATTTTTGCTTTAAAAAAATTCAAGAATTGGCGACATTGCGACTGCATTTTAAGCCAAGGTACCCAATAAGAGATTAGAGTACCACTATCTCTATTTGCTGAGCAGAACATATCGCTCTTTCATGGACTCAATTGTATTCATTGTAGTTTAAGGAATAACAAGAATAATTCTGTTCAGAACTTCAGACGTGTGTTCCAATAATGACTATATATAATTGCTTGAACTAATTTTTATGCTACATTACAATTTTATGACGAAAAGCATCATTATTTATGAAATCAAACAATTATATTCAATATCTCCAGTACTACGTTGCTTAAAAAATAATCTAAGACAAAAATAATTTTTACTGCAGAAATAAGAATTGATATAAATAAAAATTTCTCTTTTTATCAAGCGAAGGTACAAAATAAGAGATTAGAGTACCACTATCTCTATTTGCTGAGCAAAACGTATCGCTCTTTCATGGAGTCAATTGTATTCATTGTAGTTTAAGGAATAACAAGAATAATTCTGTTCAGAACTTCAGACGTGTGCTCCAATAAGGACTATATATAATTGCTTGGAGTAATTTTTATACTACATTGCAATTTTATGACGAAAAGCATCATTATTTATGGAATCAAATTATTATATTCAATGTCTCCAGTACTACGTTGCTAAAAAAATAATCTAAAACAAAAACTATTTTTACTGCAGAAATAAGAATTGATATGAATAAAAATTTCTCTTTTTATTAAGCCAAGGTACCCAATAAGAGATTGGAGAACCACTATCTATATTTGATTTGCATTAGATAGTAGTATATAGTCGTATAGTCGCATAGTAGTTTAAGAAATAACAGGAATACTTCACAGTTGAGAACTTCTGACATATGTTCCAATCATGATTTGAAATAGTTGCTTGAACTAGATCAGATCTTTAAGTGATTAATAAATGTAATAACCTTCTTTATTGATGGCTATTCTGTCTTCACGTGTGACACATGCAAATAATTAATATTTTTTGCCAAAAACTGTAAGGAATTGTTGCAACTAAATTTTAAGATTCGAACAAAAGGAAACCAAATAGAGTTTGGAATACCAATGAGTTAGGTGGAGAAAAAATGCATCTCTTTCTTATTATAAACTAAATCCTTAGTAATCAAGATTAAATCAAAAATCCTACAGTTGCAACTTATGACGTAAGTTTTATATCTTTTATAGAAAAAAGTTAGAACAAATAAAATAGTTATTTTAATAGTTAGTCTTACATGCATTTTTTTTTCCCTTTAACGTTATTTTTCAATAAAAATGTTCCAACAGAAATATAAAAATTGGCTCATTAAAGCAATTATTCCCGAACAAATTAAACAACAATAGGTTCCTTGATTAAAAACTTAATTTTCTTCAAAAGTATATAAATAGGAAATAACAGTCGCCATATTTCAAGCGCTGGAAAAAAAAACGCCCATTTTCAAGACTTGCCACGCGAACGAGAGAAGAAACAAAAGGGATTTAAAGAATAAAACAAAAAGTTGCAAACGAAAAACGAAAAAATAAAGGTGAGAATCAAAACTAGAAGAACCACAGAAGCCCAAAGAGTAAAAAGAGAAAAACAGAACGAGAAAAACCACAGTAGCCGAGAGGATCAAAACAGGATTTGAAAATAATCGCCTGTTTTTTAGCGCTTGAAACATGTTGACTGTTATTTCCTATTGTTTATAATTTGGAAGCGAATGAGTTTTTAAATCAAGTAATATATTATCGATTCAGTTTTTTGGAATTATTCATTTAAAATACTTTTTTCAAATTTAAAGAATTCTTTGTTGTTACTTTTTTAAAACAAATCCACCATTATGTCTCGCACGTATCACATCTAAATACTTATTATTTTCAAAAGCAAAAATCGAAAACTGGCGACGTTTTAACTACATTTACCGCCAAGAGCAGCGCAGTTCCCAACAAAAGACTGGAGTTCCACTATCTCTATTTGTTGAGCAAAACTTATCTCTTTCTTGATGTCAAACTATACGCTTAGTAGTCTAGGGAATATCGAGAATACTTCAGTTGACAACTTATGACGTAGGTTCCAATTATGACTTGATATAATCGCTCGAACTAGATCAGATCTTCTTGCGTCTAGTCAATGGAATGACTTTTCCCCTACTGTCCCTCTCTTAAGTCCAAGAAGGGCGCAAATCACTTTCGTCAAAAGGTTCGGGGAAGTAGTCGGGAACCTTCTGTGTATAGAAACAGGGAATAGATAAGTGAATAAGTAGGTATTTTGATGGCAAGAGTTGGGATGCATTTTCTATGCCTTTGCATTCTATTGGCTATGCCTCTTAAAATCACCTCATACGTTGAATTGATATCTGCAGTACAGAGATGCAAGATCTATACGTCAAAATGTCAAGTTAACGATAATAAATAAATTCTTGATAAAGGTTTTAAGAACAAAGGTAATTTTGGATGAAATATTTATTATAGATATATCTTTTGATTGCGACTTAGAGATTATCAAACTGTTGTGGATTATAACTGAAAAATATATTGAAACATACAATGTAAATTGTCTTAAGACATACGTGCAAAATTATGGTGTCTGGTATCAAATTATGGTGAAAAGTACTGGCACTTCGGGTGCATCATCCGTAAAACCCATGTTACTGTAAAATCTATTTCTGTGGTAAAATATTATACCGGTATTTTTAAAGTAATATTTATTTAATTAGAGTGATTTTACTGTAATTATTACTGCGAAAATTACGGTGTATCAGATATTCCGTAACATGCTTAAGTAAAAAGGATTTTTTATGGGATGGATTCAACAGGTTTTCAAAATAATGGATCTATTTTTTTTCAACTCTAAGAAATACAAACTGGAATAAATATTGATTTAATCTATCTTTCTAGCAATTCTTAAAAAAGAAATAGAGCTTGTTTTTGTTGTCGTAAGCCATTAAGAAACTGGAGGTGCTATTGTTCTTGATTTCCAGTGGCGCCATCTGTGCCCAAAAATTCGACTTCTGAAACACCCATACGTCACACCCGTTCATAGGGCAGACTCATTCATGCATCCATTCATTCCTTCTCGGATCATAATTTTGACCTGAACCAGAGAACGAACAACCTCCAATCTAGTATCCCTGAGAGGTATAATTAGGGGTTGTCTTCGGCCGGATGGATTCGGACACCCGTTTTCACGAACGTGAGTCCAACACCCTACCACCCAGGCAATCATTAACCTATCATTTTAATCTTAAAGTTAAAATTTAAAATTATTTAGTATTAAGTTAAAAATTCTAGTGCCAAAACTAGTAAAAATCTTTATTTTTTTTATTTTATTTTATTTTTTTTTTTGCTTATTTATTAATAATAAATCAAGCGCAAATAACACAAATAAAATTATTATTAATATTAATTTTTATGTCTATAGGACGTATTGTTGTAATGACTGTAATACTATGATTACTGTAAAATATTAATCAGTTAGAAATCGTAAAATTAAGTGAGTAATGTTTATTAGCTTCCCAAAAAATAATAAACATTTTGTAGCTTATTTTTCAGTAATTTTCAACATTATCAAGTTAAAATATCAGTAATAAAGGTAATAGCATTAATAAAATATCAATTTTTCATTTATTTATAAGAACATAAGCATTTTCACATTTTTATATCATTAATAATAGTCTAAAAAACCTTAACATAGATCCTTTTAGCATAATTTTTAAAAAAAATGTTCTGATTTATATGCCAAGGTAAGAGGAATGTCCAAAATATTCCTTAAAATGTTTTAATGTTTTTCAAACAGCAGTTTTTGTATATAAATACAATAATATACACACTGAGAAAAAGTATAATCAGAATTACTAGAATAAGGCAAAATTTACCGTTTTTCTGGCTTTACACTGCATAAAATTCTATAACAAATTACGGTAAAAAGTACCGGCACTCAGAAGCCAGTACCTTTTACCGTAAAATCCATTTTAACTAGAACATGTTACGAAACAAAAAATCTGATATGCCCTAATTTTTATTGTAATAATTACCGTAAAATCGCTAAATCACTCTAATTAAATAAACATAATTATGAAATTTGGCGGTATAATATTTTAGCGTATAAATGGATTTTGCGGATGATGCACACAAAGTGTCAGTACTTTATACCGTAATTCGATCCGGAATTTTTTTCAGGTATGGAAACACTAAAAAGCTCAGTAAATTTCACAGAAGCTTACTAAATTTTACCGAATTTACTAAATTTTGCTAAATTTTCTAAATTTTACTAAATATACGAAATTGTACTAAATTTTTAAAATAAGAACTAAAATTTTGAAAACTGGAAGTTCTGGTAAACCATTACCATATAATCGAGAAAATAGCGAAAAGAATGGTTTAAACACCGAATAATTTGGTTATAATATTACAATTATTGGTTTTTTACCATACAGTACTACAATCTTACCAGATTTTATTTCTCCATGTAATTGATATAAAGTTATGATTAAAACTAGCTTATTACAAATTCTCTATAAAGTTAAACATTTGGAAAATATATAATTAGATTCCTTATAACTTAGAATACCATTATCTATACATCCGACTAGATCTAAGAGGTTAATTTTATTACAGATAAACGAGATTTCTAATTATGATCTTTATTTTCTTAAATATTACCTAACATCGTTATTTGTGTTACAAAATTGGGTCTCGACTATTTGATATATAATTCTGAGCCCAGAGATTCTAAATCTTAATTGTAGGGAACCAAAATGCCAAGATTAATTGTAACTAATGTTAACGGTTTGAATTCTCAAAGCGCTAATGAATGATAATCATAATTGGGAGATTTCTCTTTGATCTGCGCTGCTTGCATATTTTTATTTCATAAATAAACATATGTTTCAGAGAGATGTTATTTATTCGAAATAGAGTTAAGATAATTACTTTAGTTTTATCATGCTATACTTTGCTGACATTATGGGGTTGTATTTGTAGATTTTTAGTATGAAAATGTATTTTTTATATTTTTACATACAGAATTAAAGTATACTATTAAAAAATAACAAAACTTAGAGCCCAGAAGACAACGTCATAAATAGGTGGTTTTATGATATTTTATCGTTTGCGTTCGAGGAGTTCGGTAACAATCACTCTTAGCGTATACTTTTAGAAAATAAACACATTAAAAATTGCAAAATAATGCTGAAGTGATTAAAAAACAGAAATATTATCAAAATATATGAAATCATTATTGAGGACAGCAAAATTAAATTCATTGAAAAGCAGTTTGATTGTTAGAAAAATGCTCCTAATAACTTCCTTTCACCTTCCCTCAGTTACCTCTTGCAATCAAACGTGTTTCGCTGTTTTTTTTCCAGTCTTCCTTAATATTTTATTTTATCACCACCTTTGATCTGCAGACCCATTTTCTGAGTTAACGGCTACCGATATTCAGCTCTGTAGCCTCGTAATTTTGAACCCAATCCGAAAGACTAGGAAACTCCTGTATCAAATATTGGTAGACATTTGCCTACGTGGAGGACATTCCGGTGTAACTAACCCCTATTTGCGTTACATGGGGAGGAAAACCATGAAAACCTCTCCATGATAGCTTCAAGGGGACTCTAACCCTTGATCAGTCTACCACTGAGAATAGTTTTTGTCAGGACTCTGATCGGTGCGAGCCGAGTGCGGAATTCGTATCAACCAGCCATCGCTAAGATTCGAACCCGGGACACCTCAAGGGGGGGGGGGGATAGTTATTATGATTTTGTTTTTTCCTTCACTAAAACTTCACTGATTAACGGTTTGAATTCTCAAAGCGCAAATGAATGATAATCATAATTGGTAGCTTTATCTTTGATCTGCGCTGTTTGCTTATTTTTATTTTCCAAATAAAGATATTTTTCATAGAGACGTTGCTTATTCGAGATAGAATTAGATAATTACTTTAGTATTATCATAATATACTTTGCCAACATTATGGATTTGTATATGTAGATTTTTAGAATTCAAAAGACATTATACTTTACATTTCTACACTTTTTCTAAAAATATACTTCACAGTTAAAAAAATTTCAGTAAAAATTGTTAAAAAGAAATTAATTTGTTATTTTACCATATTAAAAACAAAATACTCAAATAACTATAAAGAAGACGATATTTAAACTGTTAAGTGTGAGAAAAAACGTTTATTGATTGTTTTTATATAGTTACAGTTTAACAGGACTCTATCAGAACCAACTAGGCCTATCTTATGTTGCCATTTCGTTCCGTAAAGCAAGGTACGCACTGTAGCTGAGAGGGTTAATTGGTCAATTTCATGACCGGCTGACCAGAGGTTCATACCCCTTTCTTGATACCACAATATTTCTTCCATTCCTTCAACACATGAAAAATTTCCCGTGTCGTGCACTCTCCAATCGGTGACCCTGGACTATTAGAATACAAAACTATCATTCACGCATACATGGCGCAGCATCCACAGAACTCCAGTGTCCGTTTAAGTTTTATCTTTATGGTTTAGAAACTATATTAGTTGTAAATAGTTACAGAACCATATAGTTTTGTATTCACGGTTTTTTAACTGAAGCAGTTGCTAAAAACCGTAACGGTAAAAAAATGTTCCTAACCTTAAACTTGATGGTTAATCGGATGGATAGACTGCTGCCGGTAATTTTACCATAATTTCGGAATGAAAATTACAACAGTGTGTTAAAAAATAACATAACTTACGACCCAGAGGACAATGTAATAAATGACAGTCATTTCATGATTTTTCATACAATATGTTCAGGGAGTTCCGTAACTACCGCCCTTAGTTCATACTTTTAGAATTTAAAAAAACACAAATAATGTTGAAGCGATTAAAAAACAGAAACATTATTAAAATCAATCAAATCACTATTAAAAGAGGCATGATTAAATGCATTGAAAAAAAAAATTTGATAACCAGAAAAACTTAAAGATGTATCTAATAATTACATTTCACCTCCTCTTATTTTCCTTCGGCAATCAAACATGTTTTGTTTTTAACCAGTCTTCCTTAATAGCGATTAGTTAGATTTTGTTTTTTCTTCGCTGAAATATTAATTTGAAATTTCGAACTATATATTTTAAAGGAAGCAAGTGTATAAGCAAAACATGATCTTGATTGGAACCGTATGGCAATAGAAAAAGAGGATGACCTAAAAATACTTGGCGCAGGATGATTATACGTGAATTGAAAAAATAGGAAAGACATGGAGAGAGGTAAAATATCTGGTCGCAAATAGAGTAAGATGGAGAACTATGATAGAAGCACTATGTGTTGTATGTGTGCATGCATTCCTATGTAAAAGGAATGTGTGTATGTATATATTTTCACTGCATTTTTTATAAATGTTTTTAGAGTTATTTCTAAGGGTGGTGATTAGAGCTCACACAGTATAATTATGAGCTATGACAAAGCGATTGCTGTTAGTCTAACCGAGGTGCGTTAAAGGTTAAACTTTAAAATATATTACAGACTAAATGCAAATAATACAAAGTTAATTTTGATTAGTAAAAAAGCTATGCCTGCTAAATATCTGATATTTATTCACCTTACTTTAAATTTGAAATAAACTGCTTTGAAATAACTAAAAAATCATTTCCGAGATTATAGAATTAAACATTTAAATTCAGAAACAATAAATAGCTTTATATATTTAAACCAAAAACGAAATAACTGAAATTAAACTAGACACTAGACTTTCACAAACAAAACCAATAACATTTATTTGAAGGCTTTAAACCAACCTCGATATTTACTACAGTATAACACAAGTTTAAATTAACATTAGAGCCGTGTTATTTAGTTGGAAGTGTTATAGTTTTAAAAGCTTTTCTCTGTTCGTTCGTAAACTTAGACAACAGTTTACGCAAATGCCTTCAGCTTCTAAGGTAACCGTCATGCTAAATATTTGAATTATATTGTCTCAGTCGAAATTAAAGTGCACTTTACGAACGACTAAAAAAACCTTCGAGATGTTAATATTTTCTTTTCTTAAATCTAATTAAAAGAAAAGTAACTTGAGTCAAACTAGATCGTCTTTTTTTTCCTTTAATATGGATATAATTTGATTATGTGGCCTGTGTTTATCTTGGCTTTTGTGGTTCAGAAACCATTTTTGGTTTTTAGTTGAGCATAGCTGGCTCAGTTTTGATTATAGCCTCTCACTTCGAAATACATTACTCTTTTATCTATATCTTAGCAATTACTATATTTTGCGTTTTTTTTTTTTTTTAAAGAAATATTTATGGAATAAAAGGGAACTATTTACTGTTTTTTTTAGTGGGTGATTAATTTTTTTCTTTAATGTTGCAGTAAAAGTAATGAAGCTTTTCTTTAGTCTTTAAACCAAAGCATTAATTTACTTGTAAAAGCTAATAAATCTTTTCATGAAAGAAAATGGTGCTAAAAAATGGTCGTTTCAAAGAAGACTAAAATTTTTATATTTTCTTTTCACTTAACGTTATATTTTTTATAAAAATATATAAACTGGAGTTGATTAAATGGTTCATTATTTATAAACAGCCATTTGTGAACAAAACTACTTAGTCAAAAGAAAATTATACAAGAACCTATTTTTTTAGTCTTTTCAACACTTCTTTCTCGCTCGTAAATAAATTAAAAATTTTAACAAAAATATTTGTAAATTTAAGCTTTCACTTTACAATTATAGCTTCATTACGGCAAGTGTTTAGTGCTCCAGTGAACATTCTGAATAACTTTTGATATAATGGTCGGATTTTCGTGTACTAAGACTTTATTGTTCGTGGGTCTAATCTTAAATATGCTAGTTAATCAAACAAGATGATATTTTAAGTTGCGGAATCAACACAAAAACGTTCTTTCTCGGAATAAATATACGTTTTCTACAACGGATTAGTATTTTTGACCCTCAAAATATGGAGGGTAGATATAATCTAGAAATTATAATCCGAATTGTTTAAGCAGGAGTGCAGTCAAATGTTATGACCCCTTAGTCAAATGATATGGCCCTTTTTTGGATATTTCACCATAACTCGAAACCTTTTTAAACGAATTAAAACAATTTTGCACACAATTCTAAGGTTAGTTTATCCAAAGATACTTCCTTGCGAACCATGATATTTATTAATTATTTAATAATAAACGAAAAACATCTTGGATTGTAAGTTATACAAATTTTTAAAATATTATAATTTTAAATTATAAAATGAAAAATTTGAGCGAAATCGGTTGAATAGTATTCGTAACATTTGATAACAAAAAATATTAATAGAGTTCGTAAACAAAAACTAACTGTAACTGTAGAAACGGAAAACTGTAAACAAAAATTTACGGCTTTCAATCTAACGCCAAAATTGGCGAAAATAACTTATGAGAGGAACAAGTAACTCAATTATCGGAGTTTAGAAGTGTATGTGAATGCTCTATTTGATATTAATTTAAAATAACATACAATTTTTGGAGTTTTTCAACCCCGAATTCGGATAAGTATTTCACCACTATTTTTACAATATATGTTGGAAACAGAAAACAACGTTTTAGAAAAATAAGAGAGAATTATTTAAACTAAGCGCAATGTATTAAATTATTAAATTAAGCGCAATGTATAAGTTTCTGTCATTTTTAACACTGATATAAGATCATTTCTACTATCAACTCATCTAACCTTAGGTTATTTAGTTGGAGCTTAATCTAATTATTAGCAATTTTCAAAATTACAAGGAATAGTTTACTAGTTAACTAAATCAGGACTAGATTATGAGAATGATTAATTAATTCGACGGAACTCTGAATATGATAAAGTAGTTTACAGCTAGAACTTTATGAAATGATGAACAATGATAAAATATCTAAGATTAGATATTTAAACCATTAATCATTAATTAAAGGAAATTTATTCACTTATAGAGTATATTTAATACTTCCAAAAAAATACTTCTTAATCTAAATTGATATATTTATTATTAAGTAATATATTTTTCTCGTATAAACCACAAACGCAATAAATTAAGATGATTATTTATTTATATATATATATATATATATATATATATATATATATATATATATATATATATATATATATATATATATATATATATATATATATATATATATATATATATATATATATATATGTGTGTGTGTGTGTGTGTGATGCCACAATTGGCATACACATATTTATTTTCTATCCTTTTAAATATCTCTTATTACTTAAGCTGATTTCTGTTAATAGAAGAATTACATTTTAAATAAATCACAAACTTAATCTTTTTAAACGAACATGAAATATTTATTTCTTCTCTTCCAGATCAATGTAACGGATACTTTCTTTTTATTTCATTACTAATGCAGACTTATATATTCACTGTCGCCTTTTAATCGAAAACAAAAATCTATTTATAACTTTTTATTCTAATTTTCCAACGGCTAAATGTTTCGGTTGCATGGTTGTAATAATTCACATAAATTTGTTGGCGACTCGTGATCGCCAAGGTATTATTTTAAACCCAATATTGATATGCTGGTTGGCTTTGTTTTGGCTATGTTATAATTTAATAAATCGCCAATTTTGGATCTCCTACCCATGCTCCTCCTGTGTCCGATCGGAACAAATTACATGTACTTTTTAATTTGGCTTTTAATTAGGCAGGTCGTGGGGATTGTCTCCCATGGCCTGACCTATTTTAATATTACTATGCAAAACTGATTCAACTGAAATTTATGGATAATATTTAGTTTTGTATCTCGAGCTCTACAAATACTATACATAAAATAAAAGCCTTTTTATTAATTCTGATCCGGCTCAACTATTATTTTCATCTTCTTCTGTTTTCAACATCAATCTTCAACTGGCCCACTATACAAATACAAACTCCAACCCCACCTGAATATCCATCACCAATATAAATGGGCACCCAGAATCCCTTCTCCATAATATGGCACCCCTGAATCTTCAATCTATCTTCATAATATATATATATATATATATATATATATATATATATATATATATATATATATATATATATATATGTACAACAAGTTAACAACGAAAACTAAATGGTTATCATGCGCATGCAGCAATTAAATGGCTTATTATTTACATCTCCACGTTTGTTTCATGAACTTTTATTTACCTTTAAGTACCGTAAGTGGCTCGAAAGAAAGATCAAATCATTAAGAAATTATAATTTATTGAATAATAAACAATATCAAATAGATATAAAATGTTTCTAAAAAAAGAAAGAAAAGAATATTAGATTAAAAGGCAAACATGAAAATAAGTTTGTTAAATTTGTCAATAACTATTTACCGCATGATCCATATACACTGAAGAGCCATTACATTATGACCACCCTGCTAATAACATGTAGGACCACCTTTAGCCCTCAAAACTGCTAGCACCCGCCGTGGCATTGATTCCCCAAGGTGCTGATAGGTAGTCTGAGGTATCTGGTACCAAGCGCTCACCAACTGGTCCTGCAATTCCCTCACATTGCGAGAGGATAGCGTGGCAGCACGAATTCGGTTCTCCAAGTAGGACCACAGATGCTCTATTGGATTAAGGTCAGGTGAATTTGGAGGGCAAGACATGACTTGAAAGTCACTGGAATGTTTCTCGACGATTTGACCCTTATGACATGGTGCATTATCCTGTTGGTAAACACCATCCCCCGTAGGAAAACTGTTGCCATGAACCTGGACTGCAACTATGTTCAAGTAGCTTACGGACATCAGGGATTGTTCTATGAGGATTATGGGTCCTAATATGCCCCAAGAAAACATTGTTCCTGGGCGAGAAACCATGAAAACCAGGGGGAGCCCATTGTTATAGATGGAGGGTGGTCATAATGTAATGGCTCTTCGGTGTATATAGATAAAATAGTAATTGGAGAAAAGCATGAAAAGTAAATAATGTAAATGAATAAATAATTAATTAATGTTGATATATTGATGTATGTTGATAAAAAATATATTGATAAAATAATCACCAAAAATATCAAAAATGTGTCATTTACTAAATCAAATTCCTGCAATTTTTACATCATATGAAAATAACAAAACACAAGGATTAATAAAATTTTAATGTGTCATTTAAATACTGATTATATTGAAGTTTCATGAAAAGCAATTGAGAATAAAAAAACTCCATTATAACTCTTTTAAATTAATAAAACCACTCATGAATAATGTTACTACGTCAGTTGGCTTTTTATATGAAAACCCTGCATATTAAATTAAAAAACAATAAGAAAAAAAATATAAGAAAAAAAGAATTAGAAATAAATAAATTTATAAATTCTATTATTTTAGTAAAAGAATTATCCATGCTCCCACAGTTTGATTAAAAAATATGAAAAATATATTTTACTCAAATCAAATTCTTACCTTTAACTTTTTACGTCATTTAAATATAACAATGAATACTACAAAAAAACGAATGTATTTATAAACAAATGTATTCATATTTAAATTTTTCATTTAAATACTTATTATATTGAAGTTTCCTGAGAAGCAATTAATAATAAAATCTTCAATAAAACTCTTTTACGTGAGTAAAACCCTACATGAATAATAATTGTTATTACTGCAGTTGTTTTTTATTTTGAAAACCAGACTAATTAAATTTTTAAAAAACATGAGAAAATAGAATTGAAAATCATTAAATTAATAAATTCCTTTAATTTAGTAAAGTTCATCATGCTCTTACAGTTTGATAAAAAAAAATATCAAAAATATATTATTCACCGAATCAAATTCTTACATTAAAATTTGTACATCATTTGAATATGACAAAGAGTACTACAAAACAAAACTAATATATGTATTAAAATTAAAAATTTTCATTTAAATAAGGATTGTATTCAAGTTTCATGTAAAGCAATTAAGAATAAAATCTTCGCTAAAACTATTTTAAGTTAATGACTTAAAAGACCGCGCATGAATAATAATTGTTACTACGGCAGTTGCTTTTTAATATGAAAACCTGGCATATTAAATTAAGAAATAATTGGAAAGAAATATAAGAAAAAAATAATTGGTGATAAATAAAAGTTAAAAGGCAAAAAAATAATCTTACATTTTTATAAAAATGCATAAAAAATACAAAAATATTTTATTTACCTAATCAAATTCTTACGATTAAATTCTTGCATCATTTAAATATTTAAAACGTCATCATTTTAAACAAAGAATGCTGCAAAACAAAACGAATGGATAATTAAAATTTAAATTTTTCATTTATATACTGATTATATCGAAGTTTCGAAAAAAGCAATTAAGAATAAAATCTTCGTTAAAACTTGTTTAAATTATCCCGATGAAAATAGGCTTAAAAAAACACCAGTGATCTACGCTTAAATGAAATGCTGATTAAAAATTTAATTTTATTCCTTGACATGACAAAGACAAATTGAAAAATATTGTCCTTTAAAAAGAAGTAACAAAAAGATTTAATATTCTAAAAATATCTCGGCTTTCATTTATAAAATCCTAGACAGGTCACTTAAATTTTCTCAATTAATTTTTTAAGATTTCAATTTCTTAATTAACAAACAGTTTGAATTATTTTCAAACCTGAAGAGTTGGATAAACGAGGTGAACGGATATTGTTTTTCTTATTAAAACTGTGCGCTTTTCATCGCATCGTGTTTCCAATTGACTGAATAATAACGAATATTTAAAAACGCTAAACTGAGTAATATGAGAAAACTGAAAGTTCTAATTAAACGATATTATAAAAAAGAAAAAAGTTAGAAGAGCAAGTTAGACAAAAGAACACGAAAATTTTGCGTTTTCTAATTAGTTTAATTGAAGTACAGGAGGAAATTATATTATTTTTTATCCACCTTAGACTATCTAATATCCCTTGTTAGATAGGGATTAAATATGAAAATCGCAGGCATTAAATAAATTCTCGTCTGATATTAAGGCAAGGTGAAATCTCATTTAAAAGTTACCCTATTAATTACGTAGAATTTATTATAGAAAAGTTTCAGTAAAAAACCATAATCATTGTTTTCGAAAAGGTTTTTTTTAATCATTATAAGAACCGTTCTGGGTGAGAATCCATACTTTAATTTCGTTTAACAAAAAAATTCTATCAGTGCAGTTTTTAATTGGCAAACACCGAATATGAAAAAAAAATAATCCGACAAGAGTTATGAAATAAGTGCAAAAAATTGTTGATATTGATATATAAAAACTCTATAATTGGATGAAACAATTTTAAATCCATAACCTGTTCTGAGATACTAATTGCCACTAAATTATAAAATAGAGTAATTCCCTAGTAAGCAAATTAGAGTACCTTTTTAAAGCATTTATAACTCGCTTTATTTCTTTTTTTAATAAAAGAATATATATATGGTATTTATTGTACACTTGCTTTATAGGAAAAAGAGAAAGAGCAAGTGATGTTGTTTCTAATTAAACTTACAAACGAAATAAACATTTTTTTCTCAAATTCAGATTGGTTATTATCGATAAAAGCTACAAATATGTTCCCTCAACCGTGAAAAGATAATATAGAAAAATAAATACACATTAGGAAAGACTTTTGATCCCTTAATTCTGAATTTTGTGATGAAAAAGCTGTTTTTTTTTCTTTTAATTTATATATATATATATATATATATATATATATATATATATATTCAGTCCAGTGTTAATAGCAATGAAAAGTAAATTTACCTAAATAAATAGGTTTTATGCTTTGATCTAAGATATCATGATAAAATTATTGAATTTTACCAAATTTGCCAAATTTTGTCTCATATTATAAAACCACATTCTCTTGTTAATTTTACCTAAATCATTATCAAAGCTGTTTTATAAAAGTTACCGAGCTTTATGATGTTCCCATTAGAGGCAGAAACACGGTAAATTTTACCATAGTCTGGTAGTTTTGATCATACCTTCTCAGTGCAAGAAAACGAAAGAAACAAGTTTTTCGAAAATTTAGATTAGCCTTTTTCCTCAATAAGCTACAAATATGTGCCCCAACTTTGAAAAGATAATATAGAATAATAAATACAGATTAGCAAAGTGTTTTAGTCCCTTTATTCTGAATAATTTGCGATGAAAAAGCTGTTATTTTTGTAGAAGAGAAAGACCATAAATCGAATTACTTAGCAGTACACGATCAATACTGAAAATTCAAAAGAATGAGCAGGTCGAATTCTGTCTCAATTTTCAAAAGCAGAATATTCAGTGTAGGGTTTACAATAGTCGATGGGCTTTCAGCGTGAGCACCTGTAGCCTAAATTGAGAGAACCCATCGTCATTATTTATGTGAGTCGTTTAGGCGATGAAAACGTTGCGTGATAATATCCATTATGCAAGGATGAAAAAAGCTTTTTTTAAGGTATATTTTACAGTAAATCATGATGTTAAGTTGACGACTCTCCTCTCTAGAATAAATTTTGTTGAGATTTTTATATAATTTAAAGAAACAATTTTGCTGAAATTAATTAAAATCGTGCATTATACCAGAATTTAATTCATGAAAAGAACGCATTGAAAATATTGATTTTTATTTTAAAAATTTGTAAAAAAAACTCAATTTGCCTAATTTTTAATAAATTTGTTCAAATTTAATAATCAAAACAAACATTGGATTATTGGAGTTTTCGATAAATACCGGTCATAAACTGGTTTCCTGCACAGAGAAAAATATTCTAGTAATATCACTGTACTGTATAAAAATAAAATTTCAGGTTTAAAAAAAAAATCGGGGGTAATAAAACCAAAATGTGCAGTGCTTAAACCATTCATTTAGCAATTTTTCTGCTTATATTTAACGATTTACAAGAAGTTCTAGTTTTCAAATGTATAGTTTTTATTACGACACGTATAATAAAAATACGTAACTGAAAAGCCAATTTAACCGAATAAATGATTTTATGCTATTCTCTGAGGTATCGTGATGAAATTTCCAAATTTTTTACTTATATACTTTTACTTATATAAGTTTGGAAATCTGTTTTAACATCTTTCTGATAAAAATGTAAAGTTTAATTGTTATCCCTTATTCATGTTTAACATTATTTAGAGAAGATTTTTAAATATACAGGTTTTATCGGTTAAATTTCCAGTAAAAAATCGTTTCTTTGATGTTTCTAACAAAATTATTTGAAAATGACCATTATTTTCATTATCTGAAACAAAATTTAAAAAATTACTTTTTCAATATTTCAGATGGTTATTACAGTGGAAAATTTTCATTCAAATTTTTAACTATTATTTGCGGTAAGTTTTGAATTATTCAACTTTAATTTATAGCATAATAGATGAATAAATGTACTATGGAAAAATAACAAAAGGCATGTGCTGCCAATAAGTTTTGTAATTTAGTAAAATTTAATTAAATGAAATAAAAAAAGTTAAAGTTTCTTGAGATTTAGCATGATAAGTTTTGAATAACATGATGGGACCTAGAGCCATGTTAAAAGATTGATATTTTCTATTTCTTAACGAAGCGTCTTTGTTTTCCTAAATAAATATAAAATAATAATCTCCTTAACATGGTGAACATAATTTCTTGTAAGTATTAAAGTATCTAATGTATTAAAACTTATTTTATGTTTATTAAATTGTGATTGCTTCGTTTTCCATAAATGTAAATCTTTTTAATTTTATTGATACAATAATTTAAAATTAGGTAAGTAATATAGCAATAATTAGTTTTATAGAGAATTAATTTTTATATAAAGTTGATGATTGATTAGTTTCTAAGTTGATATTCCAGTAAACATTTTTTTTTAATTATTTCTGAATTTTAATTGGTATAATAAAATAAATTTGACGAAATAATCTAGGCTAATTTCATATTTAAAATTTTTCAGTGTTATTAGTTAAATTATTGTTTACATGTAAGTCACAGTTATTATTTTCTGTATCTCTATTATTTTTTTATACTTAAATAATTAAACTTTTACTAGGAGTAAAATGCTACTTAAAATAATATGCTATCATATTTGTTGGTATACAATGCTATTTAATTTTTTATTTATTTATTATTTAGAATTGTAACAATTTAATAATTGAATTCATGTTAAAATATTTGTTTTATAAAACGAAAATTTCTTATGTAAATCCCCATAGTTTGAATTAGTTTCATTATAATAAACGAATATGAATAAAAATATTGTAAAAATTACCAAGTAATAAATTAAATAAATGATTCTAAAGAAAAATAAATTTTATTATGAGAATACCAATTTTTCCCAATTTAAGCTATAGAGCTAAAATTATGTACTGAAAATTTTAAGTTGCATTTATATTTTACAATGCATATAACATATATTTTATTTATAACCTTTGGCGGAATATAAAATTTAAGGAAAAGATTTTTCCAAATTCTTATGCCTCTCTGAAAAATAATGTGAAATAAGAAATATTCAAACCCAATTATCTATTATTTACTGTCTACCGCTTCTTCTGAAATACCAGACATAAGTTTCCGTTCGACAAACTTACATTAGTCTTATTGCTCCCAAGATTTTCAATTGCAAAAATAGAATAAATATGACGTTTGACTCAAATCTTTCAAGGTTGTTATAAATTCAAATAGAATTTTAATAGAAAGGAAAGAGACCATAACAACGAAATAAAACTTTTTTGTTGTTATTTTTTCCTGCAATTTCGTGAACCTATCCCACCCCTCTTCTTTGCCTTATTTCGGAAGTCACGTGGTTAAATACAGGTTTCCCTTCTAATTTGAGGGCTGCACGACCCCAAGTACTTAGAGCGGTGGGGGTGCTGCAAAATTGCGTTATTCGAGTGCTTTTCTTCAAGGTTTACTGTTACTCTTGCAAGACTACCTGATATTTTAGATTAGATTGCATTGCTCTTGAAAAAGTTCCTTCCCTAATGGCCCTAACTTTTCACTAGAAATGTATCTCGCTCAGATTTAGGAATGCGTTTATAGAGACGACGACAGTTTCTCTCTTCAATACATGTTGAATCTTCCATTCATGGTCGGAAAAAAATTAAAAGAAAACAGAAATATTGCATAGAGATCAGTGTAGAGACATTCAAAGAACATATTCAACTTGAAAATAAAAAGCAGAATAAAATTCTGAAAGAAAAATATAAGAGAATATTTGAAGAAGAATTTGAATATTTAAACTAAAACGACATATTTAGCGGCGTAGTTTTAAGATAAACGTTTTCATAAAGGCAGACGATTTAAAAGAAAAATATCGTATAAAAAATATTTTTAGAAAATATGTTTAGAGCAAACGGTATAAAATAATAAAAATTAAAAGCAGACGAAACTAAATGTTAACCAGGTGAAATATATTTAATTTAATTAAATAGATATCTTACGCAGATTTATGAATACATTTGAAGGAAATGAAATTGTTGAATATTACTGATATTTTAGATACCTGCTATTTTTTACATGATATTTTAGATTAGATTGCAATACTCTTGAGAAAGTTCACATAGAGATCCGTGTAAAGACTTTCAAAGAACATATTCAACTTGAAAATAAAAAGCAGAATAAAATTCTGAAAGAAAAATATAGGAAGATTATTTGAAAAGAATTTGAATATTTAAACTAAAACGGCATACTTAGCGGCGTAGTTTTAAGATAAACGTTTACATAAAGGCAGACGATTTAAAAGAAAAATATCGTGTAAAAAATATTTTTAGAAAATATGTTTAGAGCAAACGGTATAAAATAATAAAAATTAAAAGCAGACGAAACTAAATGCTTAAACCAGGTGAAATATATTTAATTTAATTAAATAGATATCTTACGCAGATTTATAAATACATTTGAAGGAAATGAAATTGTTGAATATTACTGATATTTTAGATACCTGCTATTTTTTACATGATATTTTAGATTAGATTGCAATACTCTTGAGAAAGTTCACATAGAGATCCGTGTAGAGACTTTCAAAGAACATATTCAACTTGAAAATAAAAAGCAGAATAAAATTTTGAAAGAAAAATATAAGAGAGTATTTGAAGAAGAATTTGAATATTTAAACTAAAACGACATATTTAGCAGGCGTAGTTTTAAGATAAACGTTTTTATAAAGGCAGACGATTTAAAAGAAAAATATCATGAAAAAAATAATTTTAGAAAATATGTTTAGAGCAAACGGTATAAAAAAATGAAAATATAAAGTAGGCCAGACTAAATGTTTAAACCAGATGAAAGATATTTAATTAAATTAAAATGATATCTTGCGCAGATTTATGAATACATTTGTAGGAAATGAAATTGTTGAATATGACTGATATTTCAGATACCAGTTATTTTTTACATGGTATTTTAGATTAGATTGCAATGCTCTTGAGAAAGTTTCTTCCCAAATGACACTAACTTTTCACTAGAAATGTATCTCTCTCAGATTTAGGAATGCGTTTTTAGAGACGACGACAGTTTCTCTCTTGAATACATGTTGAATCTTCCATTCATGGTCTAAAAAGAATTAAAAGAAAACATAAATATTGCATGGAGATCCGTGTAGAGACTTTTAAAGAACATATTCAACTTGAAAATAAAAAGCAGAATAAAAATCTGAAAGAAAAATATACAAAAATATTTGAAGAAGAATTTGAATATTTAAACTAAAACGACATCTTTAGCAGACATAGTTTTAAGATAAAAGTTTTAATAAAGGCAGACGGTTTAAAAGAAAAATATCGTGCGAAAAATATTTAAAAAAATATTTTTAGAGCAGACGGTATTAAAAAAAAATTTTAATTAGACGAAACTAAATATTTAAACCAGATGAAAAATTTTTAATTGAATTAAATTGGCATCCTGCGCAGATTTATGAATACATTTAGAAAAAATAAAATTGTTGAATATTACTGATATTTTAGATACCTGATATATTTTGCCTGATATTTTAGATTAGTTTGAAATGTTCTTGAAAAAGTTTCTTCCCTCAAGTTTTTATCAAAGCAGACGATTTAAAAGAAAAATATCATCCAAAAAATTTTGGAAAATATACTTAGAGCTGATATTATAAAAATATAAAAATTAAGAGCAGACGAAAATAAATTTTGGTGAAGGATATTTAATTAACTTAAATTGATATCTTACTCAGATATATGAATGCATTTATAGGAAAGGAAATAGTTTAATATTACTTTCATGATCTACAAAGAACTAAAGGAAAGAAAAATAATATATAGTGATTCAATTTGTAAGTTTCGAAGAGCATATTCAATTTAAAAATAAAAAAGAGAAAGATTCAGAGCGAAAATTAAGAGAACATTAGGCGAAGAATTTTAATACTAAAACTAAAAAAGAATAAAATTAGCTGACGTGATTTTAAAAACATGCTCATATAATGCAAAAGAATTTAGAGAAAAAACTACGAACTGCAAAAGAAATCTAAAATTAAAAAAAAGATGTGTGAATGTGAATTTAAAAAAAAAATATTTGGCGGAACATGATTATAAAAGAAAAGAATCCTATAAAAGATGAAACGAAATTTTTTAACCACGTGAAAACATATAAAACTAATCAAAATAATGCAATACTACATGAATATCAAAAGCAGGAATAAATTTAGGAAAAAAATTTGCGAGAAAAATAAATGCATTTGAATATAAAAGCTAACGTGTCAAAATTAGCAAGTGCAATTTTAAGAAAAAAGTTTATAAAAAAAAAGATGATTCTAAGGAGAAAAAAAAACACTGAAAATTTTTTCAATATTAATGTTTTCAGGAGGCTATTTGAGAAAATTAAGATTAAAATCAGACGCAACTAAATGTTAAAACCAAATATAGAGATGTTAAATTGTTTAGAAAGTACAAGTGCTTATAAGACATATTATAATTGGTAACAATCCAAGCATAAATATAACGAAATTATATATATATATATATATATATATATATATATATATATATATATATATATATATATATATATATATATATATATATATATATATATATATATATATATATATATATATATATATATATATATATATATATATATATATATATATATATATATATATTATATATATATATATATATATATATATATATATATATATATATATATATATATATATATATATATATATATATATATATATATATATATATATATATATATATATATATATATATTATATATATATATATATATATATATATATATATTATATATATATATATATATATATATATATATATATATATATATATATATATATATATATATATATATATATATATATATATATATATATATATATATATATATATATAATATATAAATATATATATATATATATATATAATATATAAATATATATATATATATATATATATACATGTATATTATATTATTGTTCCATATTCTTAAACATTAAAAACAGACAACAAATTACAAAAAAAATTTTAAAACCAGATTAAAGGGTATAAAATCAATTTAA
The DNA here is from genome assembly GCF_982258835.1 of Parasteatoda tepidariorum. NCBI lineage: Eukaryota > Metazoa > Arthropoda > Arachnida > Araneae > Theridiidae > Parasteatoda > Parasteatoda tepidariorum. The sequence goes on from NC_141766.1 coordinate 30,435,307, forward strand.
ATAGTACGAGGTAGTTTTAAAAACATATAAAGTATGAATATTAAAAATAGACAAAATTTATAATTTGTCTAATTTGAGATCAGTTAGACTTATTTTCAAAAAATACCTTGATGTAAATGGTAAAAAAAGAACAAACAAATTATCAATGTAAAAAAAATTTGAATTATTTTTTTTTTCGTTTTAGCTATTTTAAATATCGAAATTTATTAAATTATTATCAAATAAATATTAATTTTTAAATATCTGAATTTTAATTTTTTGTAACTTTATTCAAAAAATACTATTGCAAATTTTTAAAAAAAGATTTATTGATGCCAATTAATTTTAATTTATTCTCCATTTATTATTTTTAAAAACAATTTTAAAATATCTTTCTAGCACCAGTTTAAATTTTGACAAATATTTGCACTGAAACATGTTAGAAAAATCATTGTTAATCATTTGACATAATATATATTTTGCTCATCGACTCAATTGGCATAACATTTATTATGTTCTTCGGCTTAGTTGGTATTACATATGTCATGTTCTTCCACTCATTTTGCATATCACTTAACTTTCTTCCATTCACCTAATATATCACTTAACATACTCTTTTACTCAATTGAAATATCATTTAACATGTTCTTCCTCTCATTTTGCATATCACTTAACTTTCTTCCATTCACTTAATATATCACTTAACATGCTCTTTTACTCAATTGAAATATCATTTGACATGTTCTTCCTCTCATTTTGCATATCACTTATCTTTCTTCCATTCACTTAATATATCACTTAACTCTTTTACTCAATTGAAATATCACTTAACATGCTCTTCCTCTCATTTGACATATCACCTAACATGATCTAATTTAACTCAAAATTCAATGCAGAAGCAAGTAATAAGCATTCGTTTATGTAACTAGTTCCTTATAAACTATTTCTTAATAAAATATAAATACTTAAAGTTAAATTTTCAAATTTTCAACTTGCATATTCCCCACTTATGTTACAAATATCTCGTAACATTACTTTTGCGCAATTATTGGTTTGATATATAGTGAACATTAATAGATTTAAATCGTCAATAATAGTCAATTTATTAACTATTTCTCAAGACTTACTAAAATTCACCCCCCCAAAAACTAGATATATAAAGGCTAAAAATAACTTACTCAGATAAACCTGCCGCTTTTATCTGAAATTGTTATCTATAATCGATAAAGCATTTGACTCGCTTAAAAGGCTTTTCCGTAACTTTTGCACGTTTTCTGAAACTTGGGTAAGTCTAGGCTCTAATATTTCCAAAAGTTTATTTAGCTTACATCAACCATTTTTGCAACCATGATAAAATTTCGTGTTCGGAAAATTGAGGAATTTTAAGCAGGTTAATTCTGTTTTTAGAATCGAATATCTAAGTTAAGGTATTCAAAGTTAAAGTTCTGTTTGTTCAATACACCTGGATTATCTTTATTTTATTAGTTATTTAACTATACAATAAATGCATTATGCTGCCATCCTGTACAACAAGGAAATATCTTCAATTTTCTTCAGATTATCATTTTTTTCATATTGTTAATACTATATCATATACTGTATCATGTTAAATATAAGAAATCTAATATAACTATTATGCGTTTTTAGAGTCAAATACTATTAAAATAGCAAATTATTTGGGTTCTAATAAATAGGAAACTAAAAATGGTAGAAGGAGGAGATTGGATAATGGGGTTCCTGTGAGGGAATTGTTTTTATACTGGGTGTTCCATAAATACCTCCCTTAATTCACATTTTTATATAATTTATCAAAATTTTAATTACGTTTTTGTTTTCTCCTCAATTAAATATTAATTTGCGATGCTTAATTTTGATACTTATTAGCTCTAATTTTAATATGATTTTAAAAGAACATATTAAGGGTGGTCTTCACGAAATACTGAGTATTTAATTACAAAACGCTTACTAAATATCATTTTGAGAGCATGCAGCAGTTTTGTATTGAATGCTTTTCTTCGCTTGAAAGGTTATATAAGCAAATTGGAATGTATAATTTTTCATGATTTAAGAAATTCATTTATTTTTTACCTACTCTAGCCCTTGAACAAGTTTGAAATTGCTTATTAATTGTATGGCTACTTATAAAAGAAAGCTGGATAAAGTAAAAATGGAACTAGTTATAAGAACGCAGTTTCAACCAAATTAGCTAGAAAAAAGCATTTTTAAATTTAATGTTAAAGCTTAGTAAATATTGATTTATTCTTAGTGATTAGTCTTTTTCATTTGAAGCCAGCTTTTAATGTTTATTTAAATTAAAAAAGTTGAATTTGGCTCTTATTTATAACTTTTAATGATTTTGTTTGCTTTTTTTCAATATACGATCGTTTTACAAAGCTATTTTAAGACGATTTTTAGACGAAACTCAATTCCAAGAAACCAAATAATTCGCAAAAAAAAATCCTACGCAACCTTTTTTAAAATTTAAGAAATCAATAAAATTTAAATCATATTGAAAACGTCAAAATATCAAAATCTAAAAATTTATGTGAGTTCAAGAAAAATTACTCCTGAAATTTCAATTACTTAAATATTTACTGAACGCAACAGTTTTTTTTATTGTAAATGACTACTCTCTAACTACTGAAATGCTATACTATTTATTAAATAGAAGCAATAGAACAGTGATTAAAGCCCCAAATTGTCGTTGCATAGGCTTGAGGCTTTCGCCTCAATAGTTGCTTGTAGTCTAGATGTTAGTATCCTTGTAGTCTGGATTTAGATAGATGGGTACCACACGGTAAAAAATTTTACATCAAACAACGGTAAAAATTGTGGGTAAAAGATTACCCCCATTCAAATTTTGTAGCCTTATTACCAATGACCCACTTGGCAAACAGCTAACTGTTGCTGGAGTGCTTTATTTTAATGCTACATGCATGCTACCGTTAAAAAATATACATAATTACCACCATTACTGTGCTACCATTAAAAATATACATAATTACCACCATTACTGTGCTACCATTAAAAATATACGTAATTACCACCATTACTGTGCTACCATAAAAACATATACAAAAATAATACACGATGAAATTAATACATAATAAAATTATAAAGCATTTTTCCTCAAAAAAAGTATCTAAACATCAATGTGTTAAATGTTGTTAATTAGTCTATTTTAGAACTAAATGTTTTCCAAAGTATGGAGGATGAGTTTTTGGGAGTTAAGGTGTCAGAATACAGTTTAGGATGTCCTCTGGTGTTGAACCGAGTTTAGAAAGTGCAGCTAGAATGGCTTGACAATTGAAAAATTGTTCTGGTGTTAATTGTGTTTGGTGGCAATGTCAACGTGTGAGGTAGTATCTGATGGTCTTGTCTGGAGATATCGTCATGTCCTTGAACGTGTCATATATGGAGTCTTGCTATTACAGATGTAAGGTTTCTAGCAAAGATCTGAAATTGGGGGGGGGGGGGTAAAGTTCGCGCTTAAAAAAACGCATTTACGTCTTCAAGAGAGACGATAAGGGTCAGATTCAAGTCTGGGGTTTCTTTAGCAAAGACGTCTGAGCAAATAGAGTAAATGACTAAATTTAATACATTCGACAAAATATGCTATGGAATGCTTTGTAGTGGATTTGGAATGAATAAATTTAGTTCATTTATAAATTTTAGTTGAGAAGAATCAGATCTCAAGCATCAAATTCTGAAACGTATAATGGTCATCTTATTTCACTGCTAGTTAGTATGTAGACACTAATTGCAATTCTGTGAGGTGATAAGAAACGTACAAATATTTTCCATACAATCGAAAATATTTTTTATGTGATTTTTAATAATATTTTCCAATAGTTGATATAAACCAAACAAATAAATTGAAATAAATATCAACAAAGAATCATTACTCGATTTATAACCATTAAAAAGACATTTCCGGTAATTATAGACAAGCTTCAAAAATTTGTTTTACGCAATAAAAAAAATAGAAGCATATCATGATTCGAAATATTTAACTCAAATAGAATTTTTTTTATTTAATCTTAAAATAATTGAAAATTATTTATTATTAGTACTTTTCTATTATTATTATCTTCTTTTAGCTAAATATATATAAGAAAAACTCATTATTGACGTTATCAGTTTTTTTAATAAAATTATAAAATTGCATTTATCTTTTTTTCTTTTTTGAGATAATCAAATTTAACTCTGATTTATATCAATTAATTAAAAAATCCGAGCTGTTTTAAATGTGGCGCAATGTGCAGGATTTTAACACAAAAAATTTATTGGAATATTTAAAATTACCATTTTAAACCTTCTTTTTACAAAATTTATAGCCTATAAACATTTTCGGTCAATAATTAAAACATTCATGCAGCAATTCAAAGGTCATATTCTATTCATTATTCAATTTAGCTTATAAGAATTCTTTTAACAACCGATTTTGTTTAAGTCAAAATACTAATTAAACTTTTTATTTGCAGTTGCAGATCAATTATTTTGCAGCTAATTAAAGTATTAATTAAAATGTTAAACAAAACACCTTAGCTTATATCCATTGTTATATTAAATATATTTTTTTCAAACAAAACTTTTTATCAAAAGCCAACAAAAAATATTGTTTGTTCACCAATTTAATTAATAAAAACTAAAAAATGCTTCTTACCTTTCAGCTGCAAAACTATAAAGCGATGAATTTTTATATAAATTTATGAAAATAATTCTTCAGATCAGTAATTTCATTATATGTGTATTAATTATCAAAACACACTTAAAAAATGTGCCAAGTATTTAAAAAATACTTGCAGCGTTGGGAAAAGTATTTAAAACGGGAAAAATGGAAAATGCAAAAAATATGTTTCCTTATTATTTTTTGGTATTTTTTTTAACTTTATTGGTAGGAAGGTAGCAATAACTTTGAAAGGAATTCCCTTAATTAACAAGTTGTTAATAAAAACAATTAAAAAGGAAAAACTGCATAAAAGAACTAATTAAAAATTATCGATTCCTAAATATTACGAGAGAACTGAAAGACTTATTACTATATTTTTATTCCTAAAATATTTGTATTAATATTTTTTTCAGTTTTTTTAAACGTAAATAAATAATTATTTTAAAAAAAAAAACTAATTCATGTGGGAAGTTTAAAGCATAATAGCGATATCGTACAATAACAAGAAGCTTCAATATCTAAAAAATTCACGAAGAACAGCTTAATTATTTCGTATCAAAAAGTTTTAATTAATTGTACTTCAGGGAGTATGCTTAAGATCAAACATCAGCAATAAAAAAGAATTTTATCATATTCCTGGCCTACCTTAAAATGTAGATCCCCACCTATTTTTTCTTTATATTAATTTATTTAAAACGGAATTATTTTATAAAATTAATTAATAAATAATAATAAGTTAATAAAATTATTATTGCTCTTAAGAAAACTATACATTTAAATGAAAAGCAGTTAAAAAATATTCATTTTATAAATCAATCAATTTATTTTATTAAATCTTTTTAACTAAGAACTTAAATAAAAAATTCTGTAATAAAAAAAATGAATCTAGTATATCCAAAAATTAATATCCTGCAAAAATAGTTTTTAATAAGTATACAAGATTGTTTTATTTATTTTAATAATAAACAAAAATTTTTGTTTGTAACTGAAGTGTCACCTTTTATTTTCATTTCTTAAAACCTTGGACTTGAGTTTTCTGTATTGATATTGTTATCGTCTTATTCCAGTAACACATTAGTCTATCTTATGATATAGTATTAAAAGCAATTTCATGCAGTTTGGCTCAAATTGGCTGAGCCATTATATTGGTACATTGAAACAAATATGATACATATAAATATCATACATATATCAATATCATACAAATAAATATCATACATATTTGAAAGATTTTTTCCTATTCCGCTGAAAATTGAGCATAGTATTGAGTAATCAAGATTACGATGGCTCAGTTTGCATGACAATATGATTCAAGTTGATATCATAGGAAGATTGCAGCAATCTTGAACGATATCTGGATTTATTGGGCTCCAAATTTTCCAGCAACATCTCAAAAGTAATTTTCTTCACTTTGGTTTAACATTTAATTACATTTTTTGTACATTGAACCGTAGTACAGTAAATATTTGCAGGATTTGCTTACTCCGCTCAAAATAGAGCATAGTATTGAGTAATCAATATTACGATGGTTCAAATAGCATGGCAATATTATTCATATTGATATCGTAGTAAGATTGTAGAAATCTTGAACGATATCCGGATTTATGGAGTTCTAAAGTTTCAAACAATGTCTAAAAAGTAATTTTCCACCCTTAAGTTTAACATTTAATTACATTTTTTGTACATTGAACCGTAGTACAGTAAATATTTTCAGGATTTGCTTACTCCGCTCAAAATAAAGCATAGTATTGAGTAATCAAGATTATGATGGTTCAAATAGCATGATAATATTATTCATATTGATATCGTAGTAAGATTGTGGCAATCTTGAACGATATCCGGATTTATAGAGTTCTAAAGTTTCCAACAACGTCTCAAAAGTAATTTCCCGATATTTAGTTTAACATTTAATTGTAATTTTTATACATTGAACAGTAGTAAAGTAAAAATTTGCAGGATTTGCTTATTCAGCTCAAGTTGAGCCATAGTATTGAGTAATCAAGATTACAATGGTTAAATTAGCATGATAATATTATTCATATTGATATCGTAGTAAGATTGTAGCAATCTTAAACAATATCTAGATTTATAGAGTTCCAAAGTTTCCAACAATGACTCAAAAGTAATTCCCCACCCTTAAGTTTAACATTTAATTACATTTTTTGTACATTGAACCGTAGTACAGTAAATATTTGCAGGATTTGCTTACTCCGCTCAAAATAAAGCATAGTATTGAGTAATCAAGATTACGATGGTTCAAATAGCCAAGATAATATTATTCATATAGATATCGTAGTAAGATTGCAGAGATCTTGAACGCTATCTGGATTTATAGAGTTCCAAAATTTCCAACAACGTCTCAAAGGTAACTTCCTGCACTATAGTTTAACAGAAAAATATAATTTTGATGCATAGAACCGTAATATAGTCAACATTTGTAAGATTTTTTTTACTCTGCTCAAGATGAACAATAGTATTAAAATGCTTCAGTTTGCGTGATAACAGAAATCAGCCAAGTTGTAGCAAACAGGTTCGATATCTTGATTTATCGAGCTGTGAAATTTTTAACAATGTCTCCAAGATGTAAGCATACAACATATAATATTATCAACTTTTTAACGTTGAAAATATCAAAAATTGCTATAAATTAATAATAAAAAGTGGAATAAAAATATTAAAATCCCTTATGACCTACATTACAGTCATACTATAGACGATAAAAAAAAAAGTTACTCAGATTGAGATAACAGTTCCTTATTCTTCCATAGAAATTTTAACTACTTCTCCTCCATTCTTCCAACTAAACAGTCTTTAAGAATGTCTGACTAACTTGAATAGCCTCTTATCACCCAACTTGCCTCTAATTCACCTTATTTTCATCTCTTCAAACCTTGGACTCGTATTTCCCATGCTGACATTGTTGTCATCCTATTCTAGAAGCACATCGGTCTATCATATATGATCCTATTGAAATTCATTTCCTGCGCAAGGAGGGGGACCACGAAAGCTCTTTTCAACTTTGAAAAGTGATATTATTCACACTAGTTTACAAATATAGAGGGAATATTTAAAGCAAGGGAGGAGAATTCCCTCTTTTGAGTTATGGAGGAGTGCTTTTGACGTACCCAAGAAAGCGGGAATCTATTCGAGCACATGCAAAATGTTCCATACCGGTTTCATGGGCGACTGATTCAATTTCTGAGTAGAAGCTTAAACTATCTTTCTCGATGATTTCCTTGAAAATAATCATTTTTGAGATGTTTCTATTATTTTCCCTTTCAAAGGGTTGTGGAAATGTTTGAAACATTTGTTCATATGTTTTTCTTTGCGGGAAGGGTTTGCTTGCGGTTTAAGCATATTTATTTAAGATGAAAAATTCGTTTTTAATAATAAGATGCAACGACTGTGGGAGGTCTGAGAAGGAGCAGATTTGCGGGATTTTTCATTACGGCAGTGCTAAGTAATACATAATTTATGCTAATTTTTCAACTAAATGCTTCATTTTCTTAGTCTCCTGATGCCTTTCTATGGGTAAACTCCTTGTTTATACACTGTAAAAAATTCCTGATCTAATTACTTTAAAAAATACAGGCATTCAGAGTTTCCGTACTTTTTTCCGCAAAATCCATTTTTACATGTTACGGAAAGAAAATGTGATATACCGTAATTTTTACAATAATAATTACCGTAAAATTACTGTATCACTCTAATTAAATATATATTACTGTAAAAATTACTGTATAATATTTTACTGACGATGAACCCAAAGTGTCTGTGCTTTATAAACTAATTTAATTCGGAATTTTTCGTAGTATAATGCTGTTTTTTTCGACTAAATGGTTCTTTTATTGCGCTTCTTGACGCTTCTTCCTTTTCTTTTTCGTAAATTATTTGCTTATGTGTATAATTTTATTACAGGTCTTTCTTTACAAAACAAAATATTTCTGATTAATCATTTAAATTAAATAAAACATTATTTAGGAACTAAAATTTCCATTTCTCTGCAAATTCACTGTGGATATTGCTGGATTCATCAGTACGGCAGTGCTGAGTAGCGCTTAATTTGTGCTAATTTTTCGACTAAATGCTTAATTATTTGCACCCATTGATGCCTTTCTTTGGATAAATTCTTTGTTTATACACTGTACGAGATTTCGGATCAAATTACGGTAAAAACGACAAGCTTTCAGAGTTCCCGATCTTTTTATCGTAAAATCCATTTTTACCGGAACATGTTATGAAAAAAAATATTAGGTATACCGTAATTTTTACAGTAATAATTACTGTAAAATCACTGTATCACTCTAATTAAATAAATATTAATGTAAAAATTACGGTATAATATGTTACAGTAAAAATGGTTTTTACTGACGATGAACCCAAAGTATCTGTACTTTATACCGTAATTTGATCCGGAATTTTTGCAGTGTGATGCTATTTTTCTACTATATGCCTCAGTTTCTGTGCCTCTTGATACCTTTTCCTTTTCTTTTTTGTAAATTATTTGCTTATATATGTAATTTTATTACAAGTCCTTCTTTACAAAAAATATTCATGATTAATCATTTAAATTCAGTAAAACATTTTTACGGAACTAAAATTTCAATTTTAATAATTTTATTGACATTATTGACTCTGCACTGAAGAAAAAAGGATAGTCAAAACTACCAGAATATGGTAAAATTTACCGTGTTTCCAGCTCTATGGAAACAGTTAAAGACTAGAAAATTTTTTATCGAATCGTTTTGGTTATGATTTTGTTAAAATTAGCAATAAAATATTTTTTTGTAAGTGATGAATTTTGGTAAATGTGGTAAAAATTTGGTAATTTTAACATGATACTTCAGCACATGGAATATAAACCATTTATTCGGTTGAATTTACTCTTAAGTTTTGTATTTTTTGCTAAATAAGTGGTAATAAGAAACATAATTTTGAAAACTAGATTTTTTGGTTAACCGCTACCATTTGAAAGGAAAAATTTATAAATAAATGGTTTGAATATAGTATATTTTGGTTTTATTTACCAGAATTATAGTCCATTTTACCCGGAATGTCATTACCATGCAGTATGGTAATTTTACCAAAATTCTTTTCTCCGTGTTAGTAAAACAATGAAACAAATTACATTTTTTGCTTCGTTTCTTTCTTTCCAATTCCTTGTATCAATGTTACAAACTCTCGACTGAAAACTATGTTACTTCAAAAATAATCATGTTTTTTATGTTCATTTTACAGAACCGCGTAGATGTATAAAGTGTATTTTGAAATGCTTTTTCCAGGAAGAAAAATTGTTTTAAGACTTTAAAATATTTATTTGCGATGCAAAACTTATTTTTACTCGAAATTTCGAAAGATTGTTTTGAAATGCTTCATACGTATGCAAATCTTTATTTGAACAGAACTCGATTTTTTCCTTTGAAACGTTCTTACTTCTTCAGTCAGATTATTAACTTTTTTTCATTTGGTAAAAAAAAAATTAAAAAATATATATATTTGGAGTCTTCTTAGTTTCTGGAATAACATACTAGCAATACTGCATAGCATAAAAAAATAACAAAATTATTATAAAATTTTAGAGTGTTAAGTTTTTCGCAAAAAAACTAACTTTAATAATAACAATTACCATTATAGTCACAATAGTAATAATAGTAGCAGTAATACATATAAACTAATTAGAAATAGTTTCAGTAATAGATTAAAACTAATATTATTATTAATAATAATCATGAAAAAAGAACCAGCGTTTAAAATATAAGAGCATGCTTAACCTTAATACCATGCAAATTTATTGCTAAATTATACGATGCCTCCTTAAACCAGATTTTTTCTGGCAACTTACACTAATTTAAATCTTACACTGTAAGAATTTTTCAAGCTCGTAGAACGAAATTATCATATAAATTTGATGAAAATATACTACTGTGCAAATTTGAACCATATTATTCTGCATATCAAACCATCTAAAACTTGATTAAACAATACGTTATTTCAATTTGAAGGGAAGCAAGGCTCAGTTTAAAAGAAGATTTATGATTGCACCAAATTTGCAAGATATTATAGAGCAAGGTACTATCATTATTGTTCAAAGTTGTGTGAATTCTTATAGTCTATATTTCCCACATAATTCTTCAAAATACGGTACAAATTTGATGAAACCACAATCACATTCACGCATCACAAAACAGAGGACAAAACAGAGACAAACATCCATGAATCGAGCGGGATTCGGACCCACAACCGTTGGCTAAGCAGTCAGGCACGCTTGTCCGCCTTGCCGAAGATGTAGTAAAGCTTTTTTCCAAAATGATTGGACAAATCTGTACATTAGATTTTTTTAATAGATTTTTTTTACGTATTAATCGCGATAAAACTCATTCCTTACAGCTTATTGTAAGTTTTTCTTGGTTAACTGTAGAAAATTTGTTATAATCAATATATTAAATTCGCATAGATAATATTAGATGGCCATTTCACCTCTAGATTAAGGGTTGATGGCACACTAGTCAGTTTAATTTCAAGAAAAAAATTTCACATTTTGTTCTCAAATTTCCATTACTTTTTGCTCAAAATATGTCGAGTACAAGCATAAGAATTCAAAATATGCATCAGCATTTCGTGCCAGTAGTTTTATTTCGATTTGAAAAAAACCAAGTCCATCTATCCTAGAATTACCCTAATGTTTACAATTTATAAACTCGAGAGTTGGTGGCTCAGGGGATAGACGTAAACTGGTAAACTCAATGAGGTAAACTGGGTTCAAATCTCAGCTATGGCTGGTCGTTACGAATTCCGCACCCAGCTCACACCGACAACAGTGCTGTCGTAAAAATATCCTCGTGGTAGATGGATCCTGGGTGAAAGTCCCCTTGCCATCAGGCTAACTACGGGAGGTTTTCTTGGTTTTCCTCTCCATGTAACGCAAATGCGGGTTAGTTCCATCAAAAAGTCCTCCACGAAGGCAAATTTCTCCCAATGCTTGATCCAGAAGTTCCTTTGTCTTCTGGATTGGGTCCAAAATTACGAAGCTACAGAGTTGAACATAGATAGTCGCCAACCCAAAATTGTGTCAGCTGTTCACAACGACGGTTATAAAATAAAATAAAATAAAATTTATAAACTATCAATTAACTATGAATATAACCAGACATAACTTTCAAACAAAAATGCGAAGAAAAAAAATTCAAAAGACTAATTTATCTGATTATAATATTTATAACTTCATGAAAATATACGAATTAATAACTACATAAAAAGTTTGACGCAATATGTAATGTTTACAGTTTATAAACTATCAATTTCAACAGTTGATTTCAACAGTTTTTCAGCATTAGTTGAAAATCAGACGAATTTTGGAAAAACGTCATAGAGAACTCGAAACATTTTGAAGCCAAGACTGAAGTAGATTTCGCTTTATTAAAAATCAATATTAAAAGGACTATATCTTCATAAAGACTTCTACTTCAGTGGGGAACATAGCTTCATAATGACATACTCCCCACAAAGTCGAAAAAAAAACTCCCACCTTTAAATGTCTCTATATATTAAGTATTAAACATTTCTATCATAAAAAGATGACGTCTTTAAGTGGTGATATTTCCCCCTTTTTGGAAACAAATGTTGGAAGTCAAATCATCTTAGAAATTCCTTAGAGTATTTTTTACTCATATATATTGACTCACATATTCGAATATTTCGAATGTTCTAAAAACACCCAATCAAAAAAGGTGATTTGTGAACATATTAACAAAATGATGAAAATATTAAAGGGAAGAGAAAATGGAAAAATTCATATTTTCTTCTTAAAAAAAAGGAGGAAAAAAGAAGAAATTTTCGATTGCGGAAAATAAACATATTTTATTCATAAGCACGTAAATTTACTCGAATAATTTTAGGACTCCAAGAGAAAAAATCTTATTAGTTTGTATGTCAATAAACTCGTATATTTGAATACCATTAAAAGGTTCCGCCAAAATATGCGAATTTTTTAAGGAATGTTTTTTTTATGAAATGATGTTTATGATTATATTTTAAGGATTTCAACAACTCCCTTCATACGTTGTAATCAAAATACAAGTCATGTCTGAATTTTTTTTTATAGTAGAACTGAGATGGAACTTTTTCATATACAAATTAAAGGTTTGAAATATTTTTTATAAACTGTTTTGATTCCCGTATAATAACATACATTCATTGCATAACTAAAAAATATAAAACTTATTTCTTTAGATTATTGTGGGAGTTATTTAAATCTTTACCGTTGCATGAAAAATAGTCCTTAAAATTGTTGATAGACTAATTTTCAAAGCATGTTATCTTCAAAATTGTTCCTTCAATGTATCCTCCAATTTTTGTAGAAAATTACATATAACAACAAGCTAACTGAATTAATAGCAATTTATATCAATAGTGATTAAATTAGCTGAAATTGTAATCGAATTATTTTTTTCCGTTAATTTTCCGTTAATCAATGCTGCCTCTAGATTAATTTTTTCTCTTTTTTTTTTTTACTTGAAAATAAAGAAAGCAATCGATTTGATGAAAATCTAGATGAAAGATAAATTGTTATAATTAAATAAAATAATAATTGTTATCATATTTAATTATTGTTTAATATTAAGATAAAGTTAAAAGCAAAATAAATGACTCATTTTTTAAGGAATATTCTTGTCCCAAAAGCTGTGTTTTAGGGAATCTAGTGAAAATGTTTAATATATATATATATATATATATATATATATATATATATATATATATATATATATATATATATATATATATATATATATATATATATATATATATATATATATATATATATATATATATATATATATATATATATATATATATATATATATATATAAAGATGAAAAAAATTACGGTAAAATTACCGTTCTGTATAATAATACAATTTCAGAATAAAAATAAATGAACATAAAAATAAGAAACAGGCTAATTAAACCAAAATATACGGTATTCAGACCATTCATTCGGTAATTTTTTCCGTTTATATGGTAACAGTTTACAGAAACTTATGGTTTGAAAAATTAACGCTCTTATTATCACACATTTCATAAAAAATACAAAACTGAAAAGTATATTTAACAGAATAAATGGTTTTTATGCCATGCTCAAAGGCATCATAATAAAATTAACAAATTCTACAGCATTTACCAATACAATTACAATTCTGCGCACTATAAAACCATTTGTTGCTGTGAATTTTACCAAAATTATTACCAAAGCTCTTTGGTAAAAATTACCAAGCTTCTTGGTGCTCCCACACGGCCAGAAACTCAGTGAATTATACCATATTCGGGTAGATTTTACCATATTTTTTCTCGATGTTATGGTATTATTATTTATTTTTCATTGAGATATATTATCATAATATCTAACTTTTAGTGAAATCTAATTTCTATAAAATTTCAGTTAAACCTAATATTTTATAAAGTTAAAATTAGTTTACAACGCTTAACAGAACTGATGACTATCTCAAAAAATAAACGACTTCTCTCAATTTATTGCATAAAATCCTATTCATTTAAAATTACAAAGTTGCACTCAAAACAGAAAATGTAATAAATTATTTTAACGTCATAAAATAATTTTTTAAACTTTATAACGCGTGTCTCATAATGTATGCATTGGAAATGTGTTTCTCAAATATCGATCTATCTCTAGTCTCATATGACATTCGATGTATATGTTTTAAACATCCAATTTAAACAGCTCATAAATTGTTTTGAATATATTTGATAAACCCCAAAGTTTATCGGTCATTTATAGGCATTTTATATATAATTAATTCATCGTAGCATGTATCGTTTTAATACTAAGTTTTTGAAAAAGTTGCAGATTATTGAACAATCAGAAGGCACAACAATAGTGTAACTACACTGTAAATTTTACAGTGTAGTTACACTATCGGGAGTAGTCACACCACGTAAACAGTAAAAAAATCCAGTATTAAGTAACGGCACTTTGGTTTGCTTTGAATAAGGGTTAATTATATGTTAAAAAAAAAAAACAATTTTAATTCAAAAAATGGTTCAAATTTTAAAAAAAAATTATTAACATTTTCAAATTTATTAGAAATTTTATTTTTTAAACTATTTTTTTTAAATTACAAATTAAATAAAGTATTTTTTTAAACCAATCAAGATCTTAAATACATACCAAAAATATGTAATGAAATAAATTCATTTTTAAACCATTTTTTTATTGTACGATACATATTTATGTTAAAGAGAAATAACAATGTAATTTTATGGTGACTTATTTAAAGATTTTAAAAAAAGAATTCAAAACATTAATTGAGAAGAGTTGAAATAAATGTTTAAGAATTAAGAAAACGAAAAAAATTTTCGGGATTAAAAACACAACAAAATTAAGCTTCTAGTTCAACATAATTTGCATATTTCGGTGAATTTCTACCAGCAAGGGTATGTTTTTAACTACCAGAATATGTTCAAATTTACAGTGTTTGTGGTTCTATGAGAACACCAAAAAGCTCGGTAATTTTTATCGAAACCGTTTACTAATGGTTTTGGTAAACTATATAGTTTTATAATAATATAAAAATTTTATATTATTTGGTAAATATTTTATAATATTTTATAATATTTACATTTTATAATTCTATAATATTTTATAATTTTATAATATTTTATAATTTTATAATATTTTATAATATTTTATAATTTCATAATATTTTATAATATTTGGTAAATCTGGTAAAATTTGGTAATTTTGCCATGATACCTTAGGGTATGGCATAAAAACCATTTATTTGGTTAAATTTAATCTCCAGCTTTGTATTTTTTATTGAATGTGTGGTAATACGAACTATTAAGGTAAATTATTTAAATACCGTATATTTTGGTTTTTATTACCAGAGTCATGTTGTTGTTATTTTACCAGAAATGTCATTGCTATACAGCATGGTAATTTTACCAGAAATTTTTTCTCTGAGCAGAATTTCAAACCAGAAAAAAAAAGATTTGAAATAACCTAATTTTTTTCATTATCATTTATTACAATAAATTACGAGGATACATTACGTGATATCGATGAATCTATCTTACAATGCTTTATAGCTGATCGATATAGCACTACACATATTTCACATTCAAGTCAAGGTTAATCTCGCCTTATTTTAGCAAATAGATTAATTCTATCTAATAATTACAATTTTATTATTTGTTAGAAGTACAAAGACAGTTAAGATTAATGATAATGATTCAAACATATAGCACCTCGCTGTTCATTCTTACTCATTAGTTAGTTTACGGTCCTAGTACTGTGACCACATGTTCTATTCGCAGCCGTGACTCACAGTTCTGCACGAATTATTCTGACGTTCCGCTGTAGTAGCAGTTGTTACAAATTAATAACAAAAAGAGGAAATCAACGAGCAAGCAAGTTTTCAGATGAAAAGCATTTGACAGATCATTGTGTTTAACAATATTGTACTCAAAAACAATTTAAAGTTTACATTTTAAACTCCCTTTAAAGTTTTAAATTTGAAAACTTTTAGGTGTTAATTACAGTTTTTAATTAATTAATTAAATCAAGGTTGTTCAACTAAAAATTATTTAGCTTATTATAAATAGTTAGTCAAAGAAAGGTTGAACAAATTCACTTCTAATCAAAACACTGAATTGAAATGCAATTTAAAAAGTAATTAATATTTTAAAAATTAAAATGCCGTTGGAGTTTTGAATTTGTAACTTTTAGATATTATTCAGGTCTTATAATTAATTAATTAAATTCTTGTTCATTATAATTACCTTGTTCAGATCCATTGTGTTTAACAATATTGTATTCAAAATCAATTTAAAGTTTAAATTCTGATTATTCTATGAATTCATGTTCATTAATTAAATCAAGATAGCCCAACTAAAATTCACCTCCTGTTTATTTAGTTTATAAGTTTCTTTGAAATTTCTTGTCCTAAAGTGGTGGAATAAATTCTGTTCTTATCGAAACACAAATTGTATTGTAATTTAAAAAGAAATTTATATTTTAAATTTTTAACCCTCGTAAAATTTTGAAATTTGACCACATTTAGGCCTTAATTCTCATATTATATTATCTGATTATTCATGAAAATTCATTACTAGGAACTAAATCCCAACTAAAATTTAGCACATATAAATATTTAATGGATACATCATGTTTCACTTTTGTATTATAAAGCAATTTATATTTTGAATTTTAAACAACACTAAAATTTTTAAATTTGAGAACTTTTAGATGTTAATTATAATGCTTTAGTAATCAATAAAATTGTATCTTGTTAACTAAATCAAATCTTCCAACCAAACTAACCAAACCAGCCTCCTTTAAAGGTATATTTGATGAAATTAAAATAAAAAGGAAAAACGCCGAAACATCCCATTGTTAGCTCGATTTCAGGGGATTCTGCTTCTGAGGATATTTTACGTCAGCACTGGGATCAGTGTGAGTCAGAAGCGGAATTCGAATAGTCGAGCCATCGCTAGGATTTGAACCTGATTTACCACATTAGGAAGCAACTGCTCTATTTCCTAAGTTTCATTGACCCTGTACTTCATGATATATTTTATAAGCGAATTTTCAATTGACCACTAACAATATTCAACTCCGTATCCTTATAACTTTGAACCCAATCCAGAAGACAAGGGAACTCCTGGATTAAGTATTGGGAGAAATTAGCCTTCGTGGAAGACATTTTGA
Organism: Parasteatoda tepidariorum; assembly: GCF_982258835.1. NCBI lineage: Eukaryota > Metazoa > Arthropoda > Arachnida > Araneae > Theridiidae > Parasteatoda > Parasteatoda tepidariorum. Next base: position 30,452,681 of record NC_141766.1, read on the forward strand.
TAGGAATAACCCGCAATTGCGTTACAAGGAGAGGAAAACCACGAAACCCTCCCATGGTTAGCCTGATGGCAAGGGGACTCTAACTTTTGATCCGTCTAACACTGAGGGTATTTTCCGTCAGCACTGTGGTTGGTGTGAGCAGGGTGCGGAATTCGTATCAATCAGCCATTGCCTTGATTCGAACCCAGTCCCCTGAGCCGTACTTAATGTTTATAAATATCTTAAGAGCTGCGTAGTTCGTTGGATACACATTTACCTCCCAATGTCAGGTTTGAATTCCAGCGGTGGCTGGTTGATGCTAAATCTGCTCCCGGCTCGTACTGACCACAGTGTTGACGTAATATATCCTAAGTGGTAGACGGATCATGGGTTAGAAACGTCTTGCCGTCGGACTAACCATGGGAGGTTGCCGTCGTTTTCCTATCTATGTAGAGCAAATGCGGGCTAGTTGCATCAAAACGTTTTCTGCAAAGACGAGTTTGCCCCAATGCTTGATCCAGAAGTTCCCTTGTCTTCTGGGTTGTGTTCAAAGTACGCTACGGAGTGAAACATTGGTAGTCGTAAACTCAAAAATTTAATCAACCGGTAATAAGAGATAAAATACATAATATACATAATGTTTGAGATATCTTTTTCGTAACGTAAAGAAAAACTCGTTTTGTAATGAGTATATTATAAGATTATTATTAAAGCGCTGAATTTTGTAAAAAGGAAACTGAGAACTAACAAAATTTCACTAGTTTTATTTATAATAAAACATTCTTGATTTCCAGCAATCTCATTTATTATGACTTAAGAATTAAAATTCCTACGAAAAAGAAAAATTGGTATAATCCAATATTTGATCCAGGTGTTCTCTTGTCTTCTAGGTTGGGCTCATATTTACAAGGCTACGGAGTTCAACATTGATGGTCGTAAACTCAGAGTTCGGTCAACTGTTCAACGCTGGTTATAAAATAAAATCTAAACATCTAACTGAAGCACGTTTAACGAGGAAACTGTTTTTAGGTATTTATCAATTTAAGTATTAAAAGAAAACTGGTCTTTTTTTTTAACTCGTAAGGAATTTATTACCAATTAAGATTCATAGCACACGTTTCAAAAAATTAATAAATTATATTCCTCTTTTTAATACATAAATGCTAATATCGACATACCTTCTACATCGAGATTAAAATTTAATGGTAAAGATATCAATAAAATGATATGGTTCTTTCCGACTGGAACATTTTTCAAGCCTCAGTGGATGCCGATCTGTGTCAATTAAAGAGTGCCTCTTTGTAACACAGGTTCACTGATTCTTTGATTTTTGCGATAAATTTTAATTTTCATAAATAATTTCGTGGGTTTTGCCCTTTCATCTCTTTAATGAAGATTCTTAATAAAGCGGAAAATATGATAGTTTGTTTCAGATTTAAAGAATTAAAAAAAGGCAATAAAATATAAATTAAAATAATATTAACAGTTTTATCCATTTTATGCCTATTAAATAAAGTATATCAGTTAAATTCCTGATTTACGAACAAGTTATTTAAAGCTTATTAAATTTAGTGATAAGTACCATGCATATTACATAGTTATAATGTACAGTGTAGAGAAGGAAAAAGAAACGAATCATTCTGTGTAACTTTTGACCTAATAATCAGATTTTCACATACTAAGACTTAATTAGTCACATCGAATCAATCGAATTTGAAGTATCTGACTTTTTTGAATAATTTCCACTTTCTCAGGAACGATTCGACCGATTTCACTCAAATTTTGTATTTTGCCATGCGAAATTAAATACTATAATGCACCACAGTATTTACAGTATGAAGTTATAGTTAATTTGAAAGGTAATACAGTTCAACGAAATCCAATACAGCATAGACCTGATATGATATGCTCTCACATAAAATAATTTTCGAATAAATTGTAAAATTATAAACTTAAAACCTTTTATATAAAGAATTTAAAAACTAACAATAGAATTAAATGCTTTTACTAATTCTATATTGTAAAAATATACTTTACAAAAAAAACGCTTTTTTTACTCGCGTTCTATTTAATGAATTAAATAATTATATATTTGTTAAAGTTAACGAAAACAAGATGCACTCGTTAATTCCATTTTCAATATGTTTTTGACAGTTAAAATTAAAGCAATATAATTATATTTTAAAACTTATTCAAGATAATTTAAGAATACTCTCTTAGAAGTATTTTATTGCTGTCTTAGCTACAAAAATAATAAGAGCGCTAATTAATTAAATTAAATCGTAAATTTAATTAAGTATGACGACAAAATAAAATTGAATTACTTGTTCGTGAAGTGCATTTGCTGTTTTAGGTAGTCTAATCAAATATTCCGACGTAATGTCGTAAAACAGCAGCCATTTTCAACAATGTAACTTTTGAATTTTAAATTAGTTTACATTTGCTAACTTATATTTTTTCTTAAGTAAGTAGATATTATACTTTAACTAAATAACAGCGCAAATTAAAGAAAATTATTAAAAATTAAAATATGTCTTACGAATGCAATGTTAGAAATTTCTCGAAAAAAAATAATTAAATAACAATTTATTTAATTGTTATTTTACCGTATTCAAACAAAACAGTCAACTAACCATAAATTAGATGGCATTCAACCTATTAACTGTGAGAAAAACAGTTCATTAACTGCTTTCTCCTAATACTGTTAAGCCAACCAGAATTTTATCTCACCAATAAGTCCAACCCAATAAAGTCACTTAGTACCTCGCAAACTGAGTACATATTGTAGCCGAGAGGCCTAATCTGTCGATGTCATAACTGAGAAACGGAGTTTCGGGTCCCGCCGTGACTTTCAACTCATGAAGACTTTCCAGTGATCTGAACTCTTTAGTTTGTGATCCTGGACTATTGGAATACGATACTCTTATTCACGCATAGATGGCAGCACCAAAAAGCTGCTTAACACAAAAAAATTCCCAACTCTTACGATGGGTGATCAACCAGATAAACTAACAAAACTACATTCCAAGGTTCATTTGATAAAACACAACTTATCTCCAATACCCAATACTTAACGAAAAGCCTAGATCCGATGTCTACTTAAATTTCTTTTTTTTATGGTTTAGAAACAATGCTAGTTTTAAATGATTAAAAACCGTATACTTTTGTATTCATGGTTTTTTAACCATACTATTCGTAAATGATTTCAAAACCGTAAAGGTGAAAATCATAAACTTTACAGTTAATTGGACGGACAGACTGGTGTCAGTTATTTTATCGGAATTTCAGAATGAAAGTTTTATCAGTGTACATTTTTATGTGAAATTTCAGACTTACCAAATTATTTTTTTAAAAAAATTATAATACAAATTATGTAAAAATTCCATTCTAACCAGTTAACAAATTATAAACGAAATGAGATCTTTATTATACATTGTTTTTTGTAACATTTGCGCAATAACATTAGATTTCTACAGAAAATTTTTAAATTTAAATGCATGAATAATTTTTGAAAGAAAATATTTATATGAGCTTCATGAAAGCAGAAATAATCTCAAGAAAATATCTAACATATTAATTTTTTGTAACATCTGTTGAGTTACAAAATAATAATGAGTCATTTTTTTCTTTAATCCACTATAATATGATTTATTTAATTTTCTGAAAAGTCACATAAACATTAAGAAAATATATTATGAAGCAATTACACGTCAAAAGGAGGTAATGTTAAGCAATTTATAAATATATTAAGAAAAATTACGAATTTATAAATAATATTCCTGCCAGGATTTATTTCTACAAAATATTTTTAACACATCTATTACATAATTTCAGGCTTCACGTGCTGTTCAAAATTGTCCGCGAAATTTCCAAAAATTTAAAATGTGTATTGCCATCTATTTGGTAGAAAGAAAACTATTATGCTAGAGAGTAAAAACTGAATAAAGTTACGTAAACATTTTAATGTATATTGCTCTACTAAACAAATTTAGCTCTAGATACGATTAAATTATTCTCAAATTTAGCAAAATCTCTAGACTCGATTATGAATTTATTTCTTTATTTATTATTTAATGTGTATAAATTCTTTACGTGGTACAAATGAAGCGACGCGATTCTTATTCAAGCTCATATCACGTAGAAAAAAGTTATTCAGTAAAACAAAAGTTATTCAGGGTATTTGTTTTTTTTTGTTTTATGTACTGTATATATTAGAACGATACACTAACTTACTTTTATAACAAACACATATAAATTTAGAATGTCTCAAGCATTTTCAACTCTTGTTACTTTTATTACTTCTTCGTTTGCAAAAAGACTGCTAAAAATTTAGTAATGCCTTCTAAGTGTAAATGAAAATTCTTGTTCTCGAAATTAGCAGGGCATTGGATTTTACTCTGAGTTATTTTGAATTCATATAAATGAACTTCTTTATCTGTTTCTTGGTAACTTGAAAATAAGTCATTGTTCAATGACGAGAAAAGTATGGTCAAATCTACCAGAATAAAGAGAAATTTACCATGTTTCTTATTCTGTAGAAACATCAAAAAAGTTTGATAAATTTTATCGAAGCGCTTTGGAAATGATTTTGGTAAAATCAACAATAAAATATAGTTTAATAATATGGTGTAAAATTTGGTAAATGTTTTAAAATTTGGTAATTTTGTCGTGAAACCTTAGAGTATGGCATAAAAATTATTCATTTGCTTAAATGTCATTTGACGTATTGAAATTTTATTGAAGGCATAGTAATGAGAACTGTAATTTTAAAAGTAAGAATTTCTTGTAAATCGTAGCAATATGAACGGAAAAATTACAAAATTCAGATATCGTATATTTTGATTTTATTAACTAGTATCATATTTTTTTTACCAGAAATTTCATTACAGTACGGTAATTTCACCAGAAAATTTTTTCCATGTTACAAATTTCAAACCATATTTTTTGAAATTTCCCTTTATTAATTAAAAACAATTTTTATTATTTCTTTACTTGGATGGAACGAATTTAAAATTCTAAGTAAATGTAATTTAGGACTATGTAAACTTCGAAAACTAAAAATAGAGCTAGAATCTATTTAAAATAATCTCGGCTTAAATTTGGATCGTTTAAACAATAGCTTTTTAACTTGTATTTCAAGCTCTACAAAGTTATTCATTTTATAAACTTCATAGCATTCTTTCTCCGAATTTTACGTTTCTTATAATAAAACTCACATTGATGATAACAAAATTAGATTAACAATTTCGAACCATAACTCTCAAAATTTCCGTTTATTTAATAAAAACAATTTTTATGTTTTTTTCCCCAACGGAAAGTATTCCAAGATATAAGTAAATACAATTTAAAAGCTGATTTGATACCCGTAGAGAAACGTTTTGAAGGGAAAAAAAATCATTTTCTTCACGGAAACATCCTATTTTTTTTTTCTCTCGGAATTTAAAATTCACCAGCGGAAGGAATTCTCTTGTTAGTTATTCTGCCTTGATAAAATTCTGCCTTACGAGAAAGTCAGGATCAGTTCCCAGTCCTGTAATTGAAGCTCTCTCACAGCTCTGGAATGTCATAAGAGTTCGTTTTTATGAATTTCTAGTTTATTTTTTTCCCGCTTATGCTGAGGCTTAGAAATAATTTACTATAGAAAGTAATCGACCGGGATTTCTTTGCGATCTATGTTTATAGTAAAGCCTCGTTTTCTTGCCAAACTTCTATCAGATTCCTTAAGTAAAAATCAATATAATAAAATATAAATTAAATTCAAAATACACCTTCTTTTAAAGCTGTTTTTCGAAAGCTCCGTCGCAATATGAAATTATGCTTTTTGGCGAATGATATGCTATTTTTATAACTGCTGTGAATTTGCAACTGTTACTCGTGACTGTTTGTTCAAGTTCAGCCTGTCTAAACTCAGCGCTGTTTACCGTTTGAAAGTGGCGCAAAACGTCAAGATGGAAAAAAGTCATAGCTTTATGAAAATAAAAAGCGTTTGTAGTCTAATTTTTTAATATTAAAAAACTTACTCAGATTCTGCATTACCTGAGCACTTAAAAATTTACAAAAATTGAGAACAAGGCAGTAATTTTGATAATTTTCATCTGGGTGGGAAAATGTCGCCAAATTGGTGATTTTTAAAAAAAGTTTAATAACTTTTATATTTAAGCTATTTGTCTGTTCTAAATCCCCTATAATTCTTCAAGGCAAGATTATATTTATAGCTTAAATTCATCACATTGCTTCAAGTTTAAGGCACTTTAAACAATGCCTTTTTTTATTTTCCTTGGTAACAGAGCTTCGAAAAGCAGCGTTAAGAAGTTTAAGCCTAATTTTTAAGAGATTTTTTATTCTATTCTTTGTGCATTGTTTTTTTTTATCACCGTCATTGAACAGCCGATCCAAGCCTTGTAGTTTTAAACCCGGTCCAGAAGACAAAGGAACTCCTGGATCAAGCGTTGGGTGAAATTTGCTTTCTTGGACTTTTTTGCCGGTAGTAACCCACTTTTGCGTTACATTGAACAGCAACAACAATAATTCTGATAATAAAACCAAAGTATACGTTATTTAAACCATTCATTTGGTATTTTTTCAGCCTATATGGTAACGGTTTATGCGAAATTTTGGTTTCTAAGTTATAGTTCTTATTACCACACATTCGAAAAAATACAAAATTGAAAAATAAATCGTAAATTCAACCAAATAATAGGTTTTTATGCCATGTTCTGTTATATATTGATAAAATTACCAAATTTCAACACATTTTCCAAATTTTATTACAAATTATAAAACTATATTTTATTGTTAATTTTACTAAAATCATTACTAACGTGCTTTCGCAGAAATTACCGAGCTTTTGGTGCTCCCACAGAGCCGGAAACATGGTTAATTTTACCATATCCTGGTAGTCTGGGCAATATTTTTTTCACTACGTCATATCTTGTTTATTTCCTTTTGTTTTCACTAAAAAAAAATCAAGTTGAAAATGCATTATGCTTCATTTTCCAATGAATTGTAAATTAATATGAATATATTCAAATGAATTATGCAATATTTTACATTATTTATATCGAGCCGACCGGCCTATGTAGGGGGCAGGGAACTATCTGGGTTCGAATCCCGGGAAGGCATGGATGTTTATTTCTTCTCTGTACCATCTGTCCTCACTGTGAGAGCGACATTGGCCCACCAAATATGGTGACCCTGAAAGAGAGGCCAACAAAATCGCCCTGTATATGCCTAAATTGGTGAATGTGAACACAGGTGGGCATTGGAAGGAAAAGAAAAAAAGAAAAGAGACATTATTTATATCGTGTATTAGTTCCCATTATATTACTCTCTTACTATTTATATTTCAAAAAAAATGTATAATTTATGTTATTAAAAATTAAGTTTAAATTGACACATTCATAAATAATTCGCAATTTCTTACTATTACATACCGAACTAATTTTGTCTTGTATTTTTTTCTTTCACAACAAAACAAACTAACCAGTTACTTTTGTCTCAATTTTAAAAAAAATTTTTAATTATATCCAATTTTGTTCACTTATTTAGCTGACCTTTACTGCTTGTTCAAAGAAATCTGTAGAATTTTAAAATCAGGCGATCTTTGGAATACAGAATTTGAATCGAGATTTGGCGACAAACAGCACCATCAAAAGTAAGTAGATCACAGGGACTATTTTGTTTTTCAAATTAGATTATAAAGCCCGAAAAAATACTCTTCAAATGGCGCTCATTCCATAAAGAAAATTCTGTGCGTTTTTTTATTTGATTTCCAGAGAAAATATTTCAAGAAATAAGTAAACACAATTTAGAAGTTTTATGTGATGTTCTTAAATAAATATAAGAAGAGAAAAATAAACATTTCCTTAGCTGAACGTTCACATTTTTTCAACTGAGATTTAAAATTCATCTGCGAAGGAAATTAGCCTCTCACTTATTTTACTTGAACTCTTTTTTTTATCTGTAAGTCAAGGTTTAAGAATATTATTGGTAAAATACTTAAAGTGAATTTCGAAATTTTTGAAAAAAAAGTTACTATAATGTTTTTTTAAACGATTTAGTAAAAGAAAAACTTTACTTCTCTATGCCTTATTAGTATGTAAACACGGAGGAAAAAATTCTGGTAAAATTACCATACTGTGGGGTAATATCATTTCTGGTTTAAGAAAAAAAATAATTCTGGTTAGTAAAAACAAAATATACGGTACTTAAATCAGTCGTTTGGTAATTTTTCCGTTCATATGCTTATGATCAGCTGGAAATTCTGGTTTTTAAAATTATAATTCGTATTACCTCACATTTATTAAAAAATACAAAAGTGAAAAGTAAATTTAAACAAATAAATGGTTTTTACGCCATGCTCTAATACATCATGATAGAGTTACCAAACTTTACCGTATTTTATCACATACTATAAAACCATATTTTATTGTCAATTTTATCAAAATCATTACCAGAGCTCTTCGGTAAGAAGCACGGTAGAAGAGCGAAAAACACGGTAAATTTTACCATATTCTGAGCAGTTTTGAACATATATGTGTGTATATATATATATATACTGGAAGATCTCTAAAACCTTTATCTTTTGGTAATGAAAAGAAACAATAAAAAATAATAGGCACACTATTTTTACACCTCCAGAATTGTTTGAAAATGTATAAAATATCAGATAATAATCGTGAACATCGAAAATTTTGATGCTCATATAAGTATAAAAAATGAATTAAAATTTTTGAACTAATTTTTCTAGGTTTTTATGCATTTCATTAAAAATCATAACAACGACAAAAGTATCATTTATTTAATGAACATATAAACTTATTGAACCTATTTTTCTTTTATTGAGCAATTTTTTCTTTTTAATAATTTCATCCATACTTACCCTTTATTTTTCATCAAATATTATTAGTATCATAAATGAATTTAAAAATTTTTAATATTAAGTTAAATTGTCATAAAATGCATAAAAAGGCTTATTTTATTAATTATTTTCAGTCAAAAAATATCAGCAATTAGTAAAACATAGGGAAAAAACTAAGTTCCGATATGTTAAATTCAATTAATTAATCCTGAGGTTACGGTTTGACAGGGTCTGGACAACCTAGAGAATAGATCGAAAACTTTTTTTCAGATGCAACGCAATGCGATGCACACAACACAGAAAATAAATTAGGCAATGACAAACGTGTGATCAAAATTTTGATTGATTTTAACATTTACTTTTTAGATCTGCTTCTGATTACGGTCTTGACATCGTAGCTGTAACCTCGCCGAATGACAGTTTGTGATTATAAACCTAGAAAAATTAGTTCAAAAATTTTAATTTTTTGTTTATACTTATAAAGGCTTCAAAAGTTTCGATGTTCGCAATTATTTTCTGATATTTTATACATTTTCAAGCAATTCTGGAGGTATAAAAATAGTGTTCCAATTATTTTTTATTATTTTTTTGTATTAACAAAAGTTAAAAGTTTTAGAGATCTGCCCATATATATCTATCATAACTTGCATTTATGCACTATAAATTTAATCGAAAATAAGATGACAATTAAAATAAATACCTAATTCAAGAAATTTATCTGCTGCGAATTACAGTCTTTAAGAACATCAGAATTGCATCGTATTATCAACTGAAGTTATTGGGAGAAGAACGGTTTATGTCCGTTTTAACAAAAGCTAGGATAGAATCGTCGTCTGTTTACTAAGGATTACGAAGTTTTGACAAATGAATAATGTTGAAAATCGGGTCTAATTTAGAGTAATCATAGAGTGAAAATGGGCCGTTCTGTAGAAAAACAGTTCCCGTCTGCCTTGAAATTCGTTTTTTTTTTTTTTCCTTTCTCAGAATCAGCTTCTATGGACATAAACCGTTCGTCTCCCCCTTTTTCTTCAAAGAATTTTTTTTTATTATTATATATCTAAGCAAATTCTTTAAATCTTGAAAAAATTTGATCAGCTTCAACGCTTGTCATTAGAGTTTATTTGAAATAGCAAGATTCCATGCAGAATTCATGCCAAAAAGAAAAATTAATTCTCAAGTAAAATGCACCTAAATTGAAATATATCAGTCACTCATCAAAAATATTTTAAATAGATCAAAAAATCTGAAAAATAAGAAAAAAAGTGACAAATAAAAACATTAAATAATGCCCTACAAAAGAAAAAAAATGAACTTCAAATGTTTTTTTTTTAATATTCTTCTAGTTAAAATAATGCCGACTGCCTAAAAACAAATTCTTTAATCTTGAAAAACTCTGATCAGCATAAACGCTTGTTTATTAAAAGTTTATTTGAAATAACAAGATTCAATGCAGAATTTATGCTAAAAGAAAAATTAATTCTCAAGAAAAATGCACCTAAAATTAAATATATTACTAATTTGTAAAAAAATATTTAAAAGAATGCAGCAAATCTAAAAAGTAAAAAAAAATGACAAACAAAAGCACTAAATACTGCCATATAAAAGGGGAAAAAATGAACTTCAAATGTTTTTTTTTAATATTCGTCTAGTTAAAGTAATGCCTACTGTTTAAAAGCAAATTCTTTAAATCCTGAAAAACTTTGATCAGCGTCAACGCTTGTAATTAGAGTTTATTTGAAATAACAAGATTCAATGCAGAATTTATGCTGGAAGAAAAATTATTCACAAGCAAAATGCACCTAAAATTAAATATATCACTAATTCGTAAAAAAATATTTGAAAGAATGGAAAAGATCTAAAAAGTAAAAAAAATAACAAATAAAAACACTAAATATTGCCCTATAAAAAAATGAACTTCAAATGTTTTTTTTAATATTCGTCTAGTTGAAGTAATGCCTACTGCTTAAAAGCAAATTCCTTAAATCCTGAGAAACTTTAATCAGCGTCAACGCTTGTAATTATTGTTTATTTGAAATAACAAGATTCAATGCAGAATTTATGCTGAAAGAAAAATTAATTCTCAAGCAAAATGTACCAAAAATGAAATATATCATTTATTCATAAAAAAATATTTTGAAAAAAGGAAAAAATCTGACAAATTAAAACACTAAATAATGCCTGATAAAATATTTTAAAAAAAATCAGCAAAAAATGCAAAAAAAAATCTTTTATTATCAGCATTCTAGCTCTGTTAGTTGGCATTGTTTTTCACAGTGAATAAATAAATAAAATTTGCAATATTTGGTTTAAGGGTCCATTGCAATTTTAAGATTACTTTTGATAATTAAATAATTATCAAATTATAACGAAATAATTATTATTTTGATATTTAAATAATTATTCGCAAATTTTCGATAGCATATTAAAAAATAAATGTGCTTCTTATATGCTACGAAATATATATATTGATTTAATCATCATTTAAAGTGCAACAATAACCAAATAAAAAAAAAGGAGAGTTTTTCCAAATGCTAATTTGGCATATTAAATTGCAAGTTTAAATGAGCAACATACGAGTAATTATATTAATTATAAAGCAAAATTTTCAAGCACTGATTTCGAAGTTTCAATTAAATATTTTCAAAGTCAAATCGAGCAAGGTTTAATAAAAGTAATTTATCTCATTGTAAAATTCCTTCGCCTTGAAATTGATATAAATATTTATGAGAAAGTCTCCAAATTAGCTTTCCTCTTAAAGAAATAAATTACATTTTATTTTTTAGCAGTAACTAAATTTTGTTTTCAAAAAAATGTATGTACTTTTAGAAAATGAAATTATTGACATTTGAAATTTCTTTATTTCCTTAATTATATTGCTGCATATTTTCTTTGTTGTGAACAAATCATTGTTCATCAATCATTGTTATCAGAAAGATGCTTATTAATTAAATAAGCAGAGGAGTGAATAACTTCTTAGAGCTTAAAAAAATTTATATGCCATCATTAAAATTATCAGAATTTAAGCCACATTTTTTAAAATTAATTCTGATATTTTTTTTAATTCTTTAAGTTCACATAGTTTACGTTTGAATTATACTTCTTTAGAATACTTTCCACTGAAGTAAAAATTAGCAAATTTTATAAATTAATATTTTTATTAATGGGAGTTTAAATTAAAAGACAAAATAAAACAATTAGAATTTGCACTTCAAAAAATTCCGTAAAAAATTACGGTAAAAAGTACTGGCACTCTAAATGCAGCATCCTCAAAATCCATTTTACCATTAAATCTATTTTTATCGTTAACTTTTATGCCATAATTTTTTATCAATATTTGTTTTATTACAGTGATTCAGTGATTTTACTATAAATATTACTATAAAAATTAAGAATTACGGCACATCAGATTTTTTGTATCGTAAAATTTTTCTTTAAAAACTACAGGCACCCTGAGTGTTGATGCCTAATATCGCAATTTAATTCGTAATTTTTCGCAATGTAAAGTTTTCCCGCGAACTGATTAGTCTATAACATGTCAAAGCTAAGCAAATTCTTTCATTTATTAACCTTAGCTGATTATTTTCAATAACACCGATTTAGGCATACATAGATCATCAAGTATGCAAAATATACAGCAGCAGATAATTATATATATATATATATATATATATATATATATATATATATATATATATATATATATATATATATATATATATATATATATATATATATATATATATATATATATATATATATATATATATATATATATATATATATATATATATATATATATATATATATATATATATATATATATACTATATATATATGAAAGTTCAAAATGTAGATAAAACAAGGAAAAATTACAGAACAATGAAAAAAAAGGGAAAAAACGAAGAATAATAATAAAAATAACAAGAAACCGGAAAAAAAATCCGAAAAAAAGGACAAAAAATTTTTAAAAAATCTGAAAAATAAAAGATATAATCTTTTCATCAGCTCACACGATTATACTCGCAAAAAAGAGTGCTTTCTAATATTGTACCAATATAGCCAAAGCCAAATATATCAATACAATAGTGAGATGAGCACTCAAAAAATTTTACGAAAAAATTACAACAAATAAATTAGAAGTTGTTTTTCTTAATTTTCTTTGTGTTTTTTGCAACTGTATATTTTTTCCCTTAATAAATTTCTTTGTAAGATTGCACATTATGTTGTTTTTAACTTTGATTTTATTTTTATAGCTATGTAGTTTAATTTCAACTTTTTTTAAAAAAAGTTTACAAAAAAACTTTATTCTAAATAGACCGTCACGCTAGAAATATTTTTGCAATCTTTTGCAAAAAGCTTTTAACTTCTGCTTTATAGTTACTAATGTAAATATTGAAAATAAAGCCGCAATTTTCGCATCAAAGCAGTTACACAGTATACTTTTGTTTATTGCATATTTAACGAACTTAAATTCATATGTATTTTTTAAGGTGACGTATACCGCCTTTTAATAATTAATTAAGAAGCTATGATAAAAAGTTTGTTTATATAAAATAATACTGAGGATTAAGATTCGAAATTTCAAGAGATTCTCTTTGATGTTAGTGAATATTTAAAAATATAGTCTTGCTTTTACAATAACAAAAAAGAAGACATTCAAATTGCTCCTTTGATCTGAAAATACATGTTTAAAAAAATAGGAATATTAAATTAAATTATTTTAACTAGTTTTCTTTTATACAGAATGCTAAATTATTAAAGGGTGAAAATATCAAAATTATAGTTTCGGTACATTTTTTTGGTAACTGTAAGATTATTTCAGAAGGAACAAGAAGAGCATTTAATTTAAATATACAGAACGCAAAATAAAAAAGGACTATCCTAAATAACTTTTCATCTAATGATAATGAAAAATTGAATTTTTAAGAAATTTTACTTTTAATGATCGAAAATTATTACTAGTCAAACAAATTTTGAAATGTAGAGTATACAATTTTTTACATCTATTTAAAGAATACAGTTTTACATAACAAAATACAAAATTTGAGCAAAATCGGTCGAATAGTTCTTCAGAAAATATTTTAAAAAAGTCGTATTTTTAAAATTTGATTTCTCAGGAACTATTGGAACGATTGAGTAAAAATTTCGTATTTTTCTATGGGAACGAATGGTAATGGTTTTTGGTAAACAAATATTGTAGACTGTAAAATGAATTAAAAAAAAAATATATGTAAACATGGAGAGCATTTAATATAAACGTACTGTACGTGAAATAAAAAAAGACCACCCGAAATAACTTTTGATCTAATAATAATGAGAAATTGAATTTCAAAAAAGTCGTAGTTTTTAACGATCGAATAATATTAATAGTCAAAAAAATTTCGAAATGAAAGGCATACAATTTTTATATAGATTTGAAGAATGCAATTTTACTTAACATAAAAACAAAATATGATTGATATTGTTCGAATTGTTCTCAGGAACTATTCGAACGATTGAACTCAAACTTCTCATTTTCTTCTCATTTTCTCAATTTTTAACTCATTATCATGCAACTGTATCTAGATTTAATTAACTTATACAGGGCCGTGATTAGGGGTGGCTAAACTGGCCAACTGCCAGCACCGCTAAAATTTAAAATTTAAGGCCACCAAAAATAGTTTTTTTTTTTTTAAATTTTTCTTCACATCTGCTAAATGTACAGTGCTGACGTAAAATATCTTCATTGGTAGACGGATCATGGGTTAGAATCCCATTGCCGTCAAGCTAACCGTGAGAGGTTTTCATAATTTTTCTCTCTATGTAAAGCAGATAATGGTTAATTCCATCAAAAAGTTCTTCCCGTAGGCAAATTTCTCCCAATACGTGATCCAGGAGATTCCTTGTCTTCTGGATTGATTCAAAATTACAAGACTACGGAGTTGAACATTAGTAGTCGTAAACCCAAAAATTGGGAAGGCTGTTAAACCACGGTTATAAATAAAGTAAATCTTGGATATATTTTTACTATTCCTTGGATATATAATTCATACGAGTTATTATAATTTATTTTCCTGAATGTGAATTTCATTCCAGTTAATGTTCGTTTATATCAGGAGCATGATGTTTAAAATAACTTGGAACTTTTCGCCAACTTTAAACTTTTATGTCACAGAAATTAATTGTATTAAAAATTTCAACTATTACCGTTTTGTGAGTATAAGAGGAGGGAAATCTCTAAGAACTGTGAAGAATGTCCAGAGAAATAATATGATTTAAAAATATTTAATTAAAAAAATCATTGATTTGAATCACGTGAATTTTTTTAAATCGCAGATTTATCTAAAAATATTTTATATACCGTTCTCCATTAACTAATATATTATACTTAAGGCTGTGATAATGAACCATTGATGTCAAATCTCATTGATAATATATGATTCATAGAATCAAGAAATAAGTTAATAAATTAAGAAACAAAATATCTCTTTTTTAAGAGCTTAAATTTAGATAATGCTACTTTAAATTATAGTTTTTTATTGTTCATTTCATTTCACTTTTTTTTAATGTACTCATTGTGGTATGAAAAATAATTTGCTGCTTTATTGTCAGTAAATATATTTTAATTATACCCATTTAATTTCATACACATTTAATTTCATACACATTTAATTGCAATACTAGTAATTTTAAAACTTATTTAATATCTACTTGTAAATAAGGAATAAAGACTTGTTCTTCCAAGAATAATTTATTTTTAAAAATGTTTTCTGATCTAAATTAATTTACTATTCATTTGACAAGTTGGTTTTCTATCTTTGCAATTTATTAATGTTTTGAGTCTGATAAAAAAAATAATAAGGGAGTTTATTAATTCATTTATTAGTTTGCAATATTTAAATAATAATATTAATCTTTTTATTATTAGCTGTATTAAGAATTTTAGAAACAGTATTATTGCTAAATAGTATCAAGTATTATTTATACATTTTGTCAGATCGTTAAACGTGAAACAATTTATTAAAATCTGAATCTGATTGAAATAAATCTGATAAAAATTCTAAAAAATCCTAGTTTTATTATATACTTTGTCAACCAGAACATGATTTTTATTAACTATGATGTAGTTATTGTCGTCGTCCATTAAGGCAGAGGGGGTACTATTGTTCTTGTTTTTCCAGTTGCACCATCTGTGTTCAAGAATTCGACTTCTGACACACCCATACGTCACACCCGTTCATAGGGCGGACCCATTCATACATCCATTCATTCGTCCACTGATGATCGTAATTTTTACCTGAACCACCAGACAACGATTAATCTCAAATTCAATACCCCCAGAGGTATTGATTTGTTACGGGAACATGGAGGACTTTGTGACTCAACAGATTTAACGTGCACCAGTCACCATTTACTACACGGTGAGTCTTTTTCCGACTGGATTCAAAGTCCCGTTCACCCATACGTGAGTCCAGCAACTTGCCAATCAGGCTATCCTGGCCTTTAACCATGATAAAATGCCTTAATGTTTCGCCTTGGACCGCGGAAACCCTAAGCACGTGTATGTAGTAGACAACTAAGTTTCCAGCTTTTTTCATTTAAATGTTATAGGAGAGCGGGAAAATTTCGTTTTCTCTTCATTTTCATTTATACTTTTTTCCTAGCCGTTGGAAGCTAATTTTCGTGCATTAGTTAGTGTAATTGCACTTTATCGAACTCGATTGGATAACCTGAACAAAAGTAATTGGTCCTTAAGATCCAAATTTCCATTTTTAAACTTGGCACGCCAATCACGAGCGGTTCTCTCAACCATGACATCCTCTCCATTCAGAGCATAAATGTCACGAGCAGCTAATGCGACATTGATTAAAAATAAAAAAAATAATAAGGCTCAAAAGTTCTCGATTGCTGACTCTATTGTTAGCTTGAATTTCCATTTTAATGATCTGAACACAAATCAACTAAAATAGAAAAATAAATCATGCATTTCGGTAGAGCAAATCATCCGCTTTCAAATTATCTAAAACGTTTTGCAAAAAACCATTTATTATTAAAATTTAAAAATAAATAAATAAATAAAACGGCAGGAGCTTAGTTGCAAACACACATAAAAGTAGTGGGGATCAAAATCTTTTTAACTTAAAATTATAAAGATAAAAAAATGATTAGAAAAGGATAAAATTTACACTTACTTTGTTAAACTAAAATATTTCGGAATATCTTCAAAAGTTGGCAGATATATTTTGGCAGCTAATTATAATATAATATTTTTTAAATGATTATTCTAACTTTCACATTGAATTTTCATATTTTCAATTTTGTTCTGAAACTATGTTATCTTAAAAAATTTATCTTTACAACTTTCGTTTTATATTTAAAAAAATGCTCGTATACCTAATGGAAATGGTGTATGGGCGTGGCAATTATTAGAAAAGATAACCAAATACCCGCTGTCGAGTAGTTATGAATAAAAATATGGCTTCCAGTCTAAATAAAATTTTTGACTTGTCGAACGAATTTTAAAATTTTATTTTATTTTTAAAACATAACTCTGAAATCATCCGTTACTGAATTCAAAAATGTTCGTACACTGTAAAAAATTCCAGATCAAATTGAGGTAAAAAGTACCGATGCCGGTACTTTTTCACAGCAAAATCCATTTTTACAGAAACATGCTACGGAACAAAAAATTTCATATGCCGAAATATTAACATTAATAATTTTCGTAAAATCAAAGAATCTCTCTAATTAAATAAATATTACGGCATAATATATTACGGTAAAATGGATTTTACGAATGATACACCCAAAGTGCCAGTACTTTTCACCCCAATTTAATCTGGATTTTTTTCAGCGTAACGGTGTCTAAAAATGCGATTGATATATGTTTGGTTATTTTACTTCAGTTTCATAAAGTAACCAATGTATGTATGTTGTCGTAGGCCATTAAGACAAGGAGTGCGATTGTTCTTGTTTTCCAGTGGCGCCTTCTATGGCCAAGAATTTGACTTCTGCCACACGTATACGTCACCCCCGTTTATAAGACATATCCATTCATACATCCATTCATTCATCATTCATCCATAGGTCATAAGTTTGACCTGAGCCAGAGAACGATCAATCTCCAATTTAGTGCCCCAGAGGCACAAATTGTTATGGGAGCATGGGGGACTTTGTGACCCGACAAGTTTAAAGTGCACCAGTCGCCATTTACTACACAGGGAATCTTCAGCCATCTGGATTCGAGCTTCTATTCTCACGAACGTGAGTCCAGCGCCCTACCTACTAGGCTATCCCGACCCGTGTAAATGATTCAAAAGTTTATATAAAAATCCACCTTGTTCCAGTTCTCTCGTGCTGAAGTTTTTAAAATGTTGGCAAAATTAGACATAATGAGAGCTTTCATTATTAATTGTCTACTGGTCTATAAAAATTTTGAAAAAAGCGTAATAATTGGCAGTTTTGATTAAGGTTTTATTAGTCTTGGGGAAACAGTTTTTATTCATGTAGAACAGTGTTTTCCAAACTTATAACTTTTGTGTACCCTTTCTAAATTTTTCGTAACGCTGTGCACCACTAATAAAAAAATGAATGTATTTTTTTTTAAAAATATTTTTATTTTTATTTTTTTGGTACAAAGTTTTATTATTAAGTCTATTTGCATCAGTGAGAAGGATGATTGTTTTTGCTGTGATAAAAAAATTGCACAAAAGTTTAAAATCACAACTAGCTGTTGACACCTCTAATTATTAACTGTGAACTCAGCAGAAAATAGCCAATATAAAAATTCGTAATCACAAATTTTCATGGCTAGCTTTGTTTTTAAACAAAATTTTCGTTTGTTGTAAGATATTAAGATAGCCCCGGCAATTTTGTCAATTTAGCCAACATTTTAAAATCGTCACCATGAAAGAGCTGGAACAAAGTGGCGTTATATATGAACTTTTAAATCATTTGTATGTAGTGGTGTGGAAAAAACGTTTAAACGAATAAAAAATAATTCAATGAAACATTAACTTAGCTACCACTAGAATAAATTTTTACAAAAAGCGTAGAAAGTTGGCATCCCTGTACGCATTTGAGTATCATATGATACAGGAAAACCATTTTCATATTTTCCCTTTCGAAACGGTTTAAGTTTTGTGAGGAACTTCATGTAATACGAATTGTGAAACAATTTTTTGATTTTTTCATTGAAAAACCTGTAACGTCTTATAATTGTATATTACAGGGAAAAAAAACGGTTTTTCTATTTTTACAGTTCTGAAAAATATGCTGAATTTAAAAAATAGTAATAAATATTCTATATAATGCAAATTTCATGAAAAATTTTACAATTTATTTCTCAATAAAAGGCAAGTATTATTCAAAAAATATCAGTTTTATAAATTATAATATATGAAAGCAATTTTCCTACTCTTCATGTTCCAAAAAGTAAATTTTCTTTTGTAAAGATTTGTTTCTTATATCAAAAACTATTTATATATTGCAATAAATAAAAATTTAATATTTAATTTATTTTGCTTATGTTTATACATTACCAAGAACTGCATATTCGTAAAACAAATATATATATTGCTCATTTTGACACTTCTCGAAACAAATTGCTAAAAAGCGTTATTCCTATAAATTCCATTCGCGGAAAAATAAACCCTACAACTAAAAAAGATACCCCTCTATATTACATTTAAAAGAAAAATGACATTCTAAATGTCATTTTGATCACTTTTTCGTCCACCCCAAAGATAAATTCACCAAGAAAGCTGTTATCAGTAACTGAGAGTGAAAAATACCGAATTGAACTTTACACTTAATTTAAAATTCGAACGGTGATGCGACGACATTCTTAAAAATCATCGCTCCCCGTGTTGCTACCACTTTTTTAAGCTACCAAAGGAGCATTCCCTAATAATTATTTAAGCCGAAAATCCGGATGTTTCCTTCTTTTCCTGACAACTTTAAAATTCCCCCTCAATTTCTCCAGGGAGTTAAGGAAAGAATCCTTACTCCAGGATACTCTAGAATACCGACTACAAGAATTAAAAGAAATAGCAATGAAAGAAACAGATATTATTTCCCTATTCTCTTTACGGCCAGTTGTAAGGAATTTAAATGGAAGGTAATGATTTTTACTTTATTCATCTTCGAGCAAAAGGTAATTGTCAAAAGGGGGCGCTCGCGTCGGGGGCAGAGGGTAGACCAGCGCTAGTAGTAATCGACCGGCGGCATTCCAAGGGCTAAAGCGTCAGTTGCTAGTGTTGGGTTATCCAAGTTCTTGTTAGAAAAGTTTCAGCGCATCAGGCGGAAAAACGATTGCAGGTTTCCCCACTTTTGTTGCTTGTGTGTCGCTTGGAGACGATTTTCACCTGATTTGAACTTGAAATTGATTGAGATGACCAAAGGTAACTTTCACTTATTTTATTTAAAATATGCGTATAAGTTTTGACCCACGTTATATTATTTTGGGGGATTGCAGCGGTTGTATTAAATTTTTAAACGTGGTTTTGTTTGGACTTGGAAAATCACGTTGTGCTTTGACAGAAAAAGTTTTCAGAACCTGATGCTTATTTTCCAGTTTAAACTTTCTTTGATTTTAAAAATTTTTTAATTAGCTTTCGCGAAATTATCTAAAATGTAATTTGTAGGACGAGATTTCAATATTATTGTTCCATTTTTAATGCAGTTTTTAAAGCGATTTAATAAAGCTTTTTTTTATATCTAATTTTCGAGTTATTTATATAAAAAACTGAATAATTACTAATTAAAAAATTTTATTTGAATAAATTATTATATTAATGTTTTATTTAGATAAAATGCAGTGTTATTGTTTTAGTTGAAAAATCACAACACTAAAAAACTTTATTTTTTAAAAATTAAATTTATCAATATTAAAGACTAAATTTATAAAGAATAAACTAAATACTAATGTTACATTTAAATGAAATATTTACATTATTATATTTGAATAGAACGCAATATTACTATTTAATTTAGATAAAATACAACATTATGTTTTACTTTAATTAAATATAACAATAAGGAATTTTCATTTCATTTTTTAATATAGCTTATTTCGTAAATACAAATAACTTACAAAACGCGTGCCGTTTTAAAATAGCTGCAATCATTTCGATTTCAAGTGCATTTCTTTAATTGTCTAATAATACTTTTGAGAATTCTTTAAGAATTTTTTTGCAGAATTATGTTCAATTTTCTTGATTAACTAATTTTGTAATAAAATTTAACCGTTACGATATTATTTTTGGAATCACTGAAATTGTATAGTATTTTTGGCGTGCTTTTGTTTAAACTTTACTCACGCTGTGTATTTTAAGAAATAGTTTATTTGAATAGAATGTAGAACTTACATGAATAGAAATAGTTTTATTTGAATAGAATACAACATTAAAAGAATTTTTATTTCATTTTTAAAAATAGTTCATTTAATAAATATAAATAATTTACAGGACGTACGCCGTTTAAAATATTTCGATTTTAAGTACATTTACTTTTAATGTTTGAAAACAAAACTTTTTGAGAAAAGAGAGTAAAAAATTTTATGCTTAATCATTTTCAGTTTCTATTGGATTTTAATATTTCTTTAATGAGTTTTGATCGTCGTGATGTTATTTTTATAAATTGCAGCGATTGTGTAAAAACTTCAGAGATAGTTTTGTTAGAACTAGAATCACGTAAGAAAATGCGTTCATAACTAAAAGATTATTTTTCAATTGAACTACTCTTCACGACTTTTAAATAATATTTTATCGATTGTTTCATTTAGTTTTATGAAACTTATAGAAAATGTGAACTATACGCGATCTGAATTTAAACTTTCTATTTATAATTCAATGTTTAAAAATTTTTTAACTGCAATTAAGAATACTTCATTTTGCTTTTTTGTTAGGTTTTAAAGCTAGTGAACGTGCTATTTACTTTACGAGCTTAATTTATAAGCCGGAAACATAGAGCAATGTTTCATTTGTAGACAGTATATTGCTTTGTTATTTATCAATTAGTTTCGTTTTCAATAATATTTATTTTTGTGTTAAAAAACAATGTTTTTCAAGAAAACGTGAAAGTTATTTTCTACTCAATTTCTTAACAAGATTTTTCTCTTTCTTCAAAAAATTCCGATTAATTCATTCAAATTGTCAGAAAGAAAAGTCAGCTTTCGTTAATTTTGCTCAAACAAGTTAATTTTTGATGCAGCATGCAATTTTTTGATAAAATGGAAATTTATTTTTCAAATTTTAACATAACTGAAATTTTACGCTAATTTTTAATTATTTTTTTAAAACTAGCTTCATTAAATTTTCTTTATTTAATGAACAACAACGAACGTCACTTTTTGAAACTAGTCTAACTTTTGAAATTAGAAAACCCAATTTTTTTTCTTTTGTTTCCTAAAGTTGCCCAATATCGAATATTTAATAAGCTAAATTTATTTAAATATATAAGGGTGTGTTACTCTGTTGTTCTGGTTACCGGTTTTGAAGAACAATAGCTGATATTTTTGTTCTCCCGCATATATATGAATCTTTCTGAAAGTAAAGAGCATGGGGTAGTGTAATGATAAGCCATGTTTTTGTAGAAAAACGCCAAAAAAAAATATTGTGTATTTTGTTAGCAGATGAAATTTTATTATGTACCTATCTCGAAACAATACTAAAGAAAGGTATGACGCGAAAGTATCATTTTTGAAAAGTGTGGCTTATCACTATATTGCCCGAGCCCTTCAATCATACTATTTCATATCAATTTCCGAATTCAACTTTCATTTTACAATTGTTTTTATCATTGCATTTTATTGTTGTTTTGTCTGAGGTGATTTATATGAAAAACTCTATTAGTATGTATTTGTTCATAATAATTACCATAACATTTTTGATTCGGTAAAATAGCTTTTTAAGCTAAAAACGCAAAACTAGTTTTTTTGCTATATTTTCTAAAAGTACGTTAATTTTAATAAAATGTTTCTATAATTAATTCCGCTACTTCGCTTACTCTTTGAAAAATGATTTTCAGAAATGGAAATAAAATGTAAATTGAAACAAAACAATTATAGACAAATATATCGTATGTTCTGTCGAAGCTTAATCTCACCAACGTATGATCATCATGCATTTGTATATATGCTTAATTAGTTAATTTCTAGCGGTAGTTAAAATCAATTTTAATTAAATTTATATATCGAAGAATGAAATAGAAGAGCATTTAGTATCGCTTTAAATATAAAAATAAACTCTTCCGAAGAATCTAAATAAATTGGCTGCTAGACTGAAAAAAAAGAAAGTATGATTAAAACTACCAGAGTATGGTAAAATTTACCTTGCTTCTGTCTTCTTTGGTAATAATTTTGGTAATACAATGTATTTTTATAATTTGTATGTATTTTTATAATTGTTATAAAATTAGGTAAATGTAGTAAAATTTGATAACTTCATCATGCTACCTTAGAGCATGGTATAAATTTACTTTTCAGTTTTGTATTTTTACTAAATGTGTGGTAATAAGTATAGTATAATTTTAAAAACCAGAATCAGCGTAAATCGTTACCATATGAACGAAAAAACTACCAAATGAATTGTTTAAATGCGGTACATTTAGGCTTTTATTACCAGAATTATTGTTGTTGCAGTTTGTTTTTTTTAACCAGAAATGTCATTACTAGTACGGTAATTTTACCAGAATTTTTTTTCTCCTTGTATAAATGTTGTTAAACAGTTTACAGTGCTAGTGAGTCATCAAAATTTACATCGTGTCTTCATTCAAATAGGGTCTAATGCCTGATATTATGCCAAGTTTTAAAATGTATTAAACAAAAGACAAGGACTAGCTTTCATTTCCTTGTCTCGGAAGTAAAAGAATGTTTACCCGCCAACGTTTCCAGCTTTTATCAGGAGACATTCCTCTAATTCTTAAAGAAGTTACAAAATCCATTCCTCAACTTAAGATTTAAAATGATTCTGCCCACCGTAATATTAATATAATTCAGACACATTTTCAAAAACCTAATAAGCAGGTTAAGTTTTTAAGTGACAGCCAAATTTCAAAAACATTCGCTTACTTATTTTACTGCTACAGTGCAGAGCAAACGCTTATAAACTAGCGCCTCCATACAGTTAATTTATTTTAATTCGTGCTCTAAATTACATCTTTCTCCTAAATGATCCCTTTAGTTAAGTACGTTTAAGTCTTAGTCTTTAGTTAAGTCTCTTTTCGATAGGGAAAATATCGTATTAAAAGCACGCTAGGTGCAAATGAGTAAAGCTTTAATTTTAAGTTATATGATATTTGTTGTTATTAAAGTGCACAAAATTTAAATGATAAATTTATCTATAATTTATGATATTATTTATCTATAATTTATGATATTATTTATGTATAATTTGCTATGATACCACAGTGCTAACGAAAAATATCCTTAGTGGTAAACGGATCACGGGTTAAAATTCACCTTCCCGTCAGGCTAACCGTGAGAGATTATCCTGTTTTTTTTTCTCTACGTGTAACGTGAACCACGTGTAACGTTCCAGCTACGTGTAACGTTCCAGCAAAATGTCCTCCACGAGGGAAAATTTCTCCCAATACTTGATCCTGGAGTTCCCTTGTCTTCTGGTCCGAGTTCAAAATTGCAGGGCTGCGGAGTTTGACATTGATAGTTGTAAACTCAAAATTGGATCGATTGTTCAACAGCAGTTATAAAGTAAAAATAAAATACATAATATTTGAAAACATAATATTTAAGATTCATGTTTCTTAACGAAAAGAAAATCTCATTTATAGTATATTTATAGTATATTATTAGATTATTATTAGAGAGTTGAATTATTTTTTTTAAAAAAATGAG
This sequence comes from Parasteatoda tepidariorum, assembly GCF_982258835.1. Taxonomy (NCBI): domain Eukaryota; kingdom Metazoa; phylum Arthropoda; class Arachnida; order Araneae; family Theridiidae; genus Parasteatoda; species Parasteatoda tepidariorum. The sequence continues at coordinate 30,477,352 of NC_141766.1, forward strand.
AACTAGCAAAATTTCACTAGTTTTATTTATAATGAAACGTTTTTGACTTTCCTGCAATCTCATATATTATTACTTAAGAGTTAATCCAAAAGTCCTGCTTGAATTGCATTTTATAAAATATTAAAGATATTAATTTTATTATTCTTTGAATATATGAACGTGCTTCAGCTTTCCTAAGACGATTATATCCACTGATAGTTTCAGCACTTCACGTGATCTTTTCAAGAAATATTATAACAAGAAAGTTTTATTTTTGAAAGAAAGATTTAACTAAGTATATAATATAGTACATTTTCACTTTTCGTAACTTATCGTGATATTATAACTTTTACGAAAACTTTCATTATTATTATTTTTTTAAAAAGTAAAGATTATTAAGGCTTCGCTAGTTTTATTATTAAGCCAATATTTTTGCGTTGTTTGACTTTTCTGTAAGCTTTGAATATGTTCATTTATGTAGCGAATTAAAAGTTAAACGTTATTCAAAACTGTATTTTGTTTATAATATAATCTCTTGTGATAACAAATACATTTAGTTTGATTATCAATAGGGAAAATCTCAGAGACACATATTGCTAAGGCAACAAAATTGTTAAAATAAAAAAGCTTAAATATGTTTTGTGAAAAATAATTTCAGATAGTTAAATTGATATCTCATATAATATTAATTGATTTTTTTATATCGTTATTAAAAATATAATTTTATTGGAAAAAATAAAATTATTTCAGGTAGATTTCTTGATATATTTAATATAATAGCAATTACATTTTGTAGTTTTATTATTTGAGGAGTATTTATTTGAACGAGTTTTTTTTTAAACAATTGAACGTCTTAAAATAATATAGTGAGCCAGATTTTTAAATTGTTGGTAGGGAGCTTTCTTAAAAAATTTTAAAAAAAGAGTGGTTTAAAAAAACGTTCCCCATGCAGGCGATAAGTTGTTTCTTAAAATTCTGCGATTTTATAGAAGAAATTCCAAAAAATTGTCCAGTACCTATCTGGAAATAATATAAATGACCAGTTTGATGAAATGATTTCTGAGATTCTAATTTTGCATACAATTCAAAGTATAACTAAATAGTTTTATTTTGAACAAAGTAATGGTGAATTAAATAAATCAAACAATTGTAACTCCGCCCACAAATAAACTGCTAAAGAAATACTTTGATTACCAGTTTTATCTTTTTACCCTGATTGATATGGTTTTATGCTGGCACGTATTTGTGACAGTCGGCGCGAAAGGGTTGAAGTTCAACTCCGTAGCCTTGTAATTTTGAACATATCCAGAAGACTAGGAAACTCTTGGATCAAGTTTTGGGAGAAATTTGCTTTTGTGGAGGACTTTTTGATGAAGCTAACTCTCATTTGCGTTACATCATTACATTGCGTTACATCATTAGCCAGAGAACGATCAATCTCCAATTCAGTACCCCCCGGGGTTTGATTTGTTATGGGAGAGGACATTATGACTCGACAGAATTAACGTGCGTCAGTCAACATTTACTACACGGGGAGTCTTCGATCTGCGGGGATCGAACCCACGACCTCTTAAACATGAGCCCAGTGCCCTACCAACCAGGCAATCCCGGCCATTGTTTTTTGGGTTGGGCTCAAAAGTACTAGGCTAAAGAGGTAATACATTGATAGCCGGTATCCCAAATATGCGTTGGCTGTACAGCGCCGATTATAAAATACTTTTAACAAAATATAAAAAATGAAAAAAAAATTTTTTAATTAATGATATGATTTTTTCTATAAAGTATAGTATTAACTTAAAATAACACTTTAATTGGTATATAATATTCGAATAAACTCTGAAGTGTTCCTTTCTGTGTAGATCCTATTACGAGAATAAGTTACCCTTTATCTATTGGCGTATAGTATTCCCCTGTGATAACTGAAACTGCCCTGTAAAGCTGTAATCGGAAGTGATTTGTGAGACAGTGGTTTTGCTGTTTGCGTGCGTCATTTTGCCGCCCTCCCTCGACCCCTGTCATCAACAAATGGTTTCCTGCGCAAATTCAACCATGAATATCTTCTTCTTAATACATTGTTTTTCATTTACCTTGATTACAGGAGGAATTGTTCCAATTCGTTTGTTTTTTGGCTTGAATGTCTGCCTGAAGTCAAATGTTTGCCACTTGGTTGAGAAATTCATTCCATTACTCAGCCGTTCTTATTTTTTTACAAATTAAAAGCTTATATAAGTTATGTTTTTTATTTAATGAAATAATTTAATGAAAAAATACCAGTTGGTATTGATAACAGTACTGTTTTTAATTAACTATTTCATTTTTGACTTTATCGTGAATATTTTAAACTGGAAAGATACTATTTGCAATTTTTTTTTAACTCTGCGTTTATTAAATTAGGCTGTCTTATTTTCTTTACTCATCTAAATTTTATTTATTTTTTTAAGTTATCATTTTAATTTTCACTCATTGGAAGCCTTCGAAACTTTTTTAACCTTTACTCAAACGCCAAGGAAGCTTCTAATGTATGTATCTTAGTGAAGTGCACTTTTTATACCACGAACAACCAGCATTTGTATTTAGATGAGAGGAGGACCAACCATAAAACATAAACATCCATGTCTATTCTTAAATACAGGCATAACTATCTTTGAAGACTGATATTTTGAGACATAAGACATAAACATTCATGTCTATTCTTGAATTCAGGCATAACTATCTTTGAAGACTGACATTTTGAGACCATAAAACATAAACATTCATGTCTATTTTCGAATTTAGGCATAACTATTTTTGAAGACTGACATTCTGAGACCATAAAACATAAACATTCATGTCTATTCTTGAATTCAGGCATAACTATCTTTGAAAACTGACATTTTGAGAGCCACAGACCAGCATTTATGTTACACCAGAAGAAAATCATGAAACATTTTCGACAATAGATAAATAGAAGTAGTGGTGGTACAGGGGATAGAGCGTTCGCCTTCCAATAAGATGAACCGGGTTCGAACGCCAACGATGGCTAGTCGATACACCTACACCCGGCTCGCACCGACCACAGTGCTGAAGTAAAATACCCTCAGTGGTAGACGGAGCGTCCCCTTACCGTCAGGCTAACCGTTGGAGGTTTCGTGGTTTTACGTAAATTCGGGTTATTTCCATCGAAATGTCCTGATTGATGGTAAATTTCGCACAATTACGTATCCAGGAGTTCCCTTGACTTTTAGATTGGGTTCAAAATTACAAGGCTTAACAAATTGAACATTAGTAGTCGTAAATCCTAAAATTGGGTCGACTGTTCAACGACGGTTATAAAATTAAATAAATAAAATATATTTTTAAACTGAATACGGAAAATATTGTCAGCAATGTTGAATATATGAATGTACTTAATATAAATTTCAAATCAAGATATCATTAGGACAGATGCCATAACTGTCATTTTGTCACAATGTCCAGCTCTGGACGTCTGAGCTGTGTCATCTCAAAAATATTATAGTACATTTGTACTGAGTACGTAATAAATAGATTTAAGTTATATTTATTTTGTTTTGCTGTGATTATGGCTTAAATTAAATAACATATATGTATATTTCTCGCTGTTTTTTGTATTGAAAGAGTATTTACTTTATAGTTTCTTTAGATATAATGGAGAAAGTAATTTTAATTTATATTTTTTATGTGACAATCAATCGAAAAAATTTTCTAAAAATGAAAAATAGGGCTCTATTGTATGCGCTACGTTAGCTTTACAGCAATGGTGAGGTAAATTGCTATGAATGTTTATAGTTTTCGTAAACGTGAAATAATAGCAGTAAATAACCACTGCATTTTTTTCATTTATTTATTTTGTTTTGTTTTGAGTGTTTACCTTATTCTAAACCTCTATTTTTCTACTCTCAAACGAAATATGTTTGATTTTCGATTTATTTTCTTCTAGTTTTACAGTTGCAATCATAATATATTTAATTATTAGAAATAAAATTGCTACCTTAAGTTCCACAAATGCTTATTTTAACAATAATCTAAAATCAGTTAGAATAATATTCTTTATTTATATTTATTATTTTATATTTATTATTTAATCTTTATTTTTAGAAATTATTATCTAATATTCACTATTTTGTTCATGTTTTCACCGTCAATATTTGATAATGAATTTCAATTGACTCCAAAAATATCAAGTAACGAAAATATTATAATTTTGTTTGATATAAAGTTAAATTTTATTACCTTAATGAACAATGTAGGATGTATTTTTTACTGCTTTAATAGAAAAGCAGATCAAAAATAACGTATTTTCCTCTTAGGGCATAATGCTTAAATCCTATATTAACTTTATCGAAATATAATACTTTTATAAATATTTAGTTATTAAAAACAAAATCAATGCCTTCACTTCTGTAAATACCCTTATCAAGCAACTTAAATATAAAATGTTAAAGAACGCATAAATTTCTTAGAAAATTTATATACGCGAAAGTTATATTTAACAAATTTATTTTTGATAGTTTTATGAGAATAAATATTTTTAATCACTAGTTGCATTTTCTGATTTTGATTATTTAAATAGTTAACTCGCTTTTAGTATTGTACTTACTTAAAACTGTTCGGAGGTATTAAATATCTTAACAATAATCTTAAAATCGAATTATTTTTTAAAAAAGGTAAAATTATTTGTAAATATTAAACAAAAACAAAAAAAAAATTTCAAATAAAACGATTAAATATTTGATCAAAAAGGTAGCTATTAAAAAATACTTAACACTTTTTATAATTGATTCTATGAACAAAGATTTGTTGTTTGCTAATGAAACAATGATATAGTTGATCAAAAAGATATTTAGTAAAAAAATTATAGTTAATTCTTCATGCATTATAGTTAATTCTTCAATTTTGCTGCGCCTATAAAAAATTTCGGATCAGATTACGATAAAAAAGAATGTCTACACTCAGGGGCCCGGTACTTTTTACCAGAACATGCTACAGAACAAATAATCCGATATACCGTAATTTCTACAGAAATAATTGCTGTAAAATCACTGAATCACTCTAATATAAAATAAATATTACTATAAAAATTACAGTATAGTATTTTACTGTAAGATTGGGTTTTACGGATTATGCACCAAATATACCGGTACTTTATGTCGCAATTTGTTCCGGAATTTTTTAAAGTGTAAATACTAATGCAGTTCTAAAATATTTAATCAAAAGGGAAAATATTTAAAGCTATGCAAACGCTCTGTTTTATTGCTTCTACGAACAAAAATGACTTTGTTCGTAGAAGCAATGTATGAAGCGATAAAATATTTGATGAAAATGTTTACTTTCTCAAAAATCTACAATTCAAATATCTAGATACTTTGTATAACTGATTCTAAAGAGGAAATATTATTATTATTTTGTCGTTTACTATTAAAGGGATAAACTATGTAATCAAAACTTTTGATGTTAAAAGAAAAATTGTTGTATATTTAATTCTGGAAATAACAATTTTGTTTACTAATTAAGCGATAGGATTTTTAATTAAAAAAGTAAATATTTGTAATATGTCTAAGCTTTGTATAACTGATTGTTTGAAGAAAATTGTGGAAACAATCATTTACAAATGAAGGGATAAAATATTTGACCAAAAAGGTAGATATTAAAAAAATATGTAAATGCTTAGTATAATTGATTATACAAAGAAAACTAATGCTATTTCTGTTGTTTACTAATAGAGAAATAAATCGTGGTATGTATTCATAATATCATTAATTACATTCTTTATACAAGATCGCCAAATCGTGATTAGACTGTATATTCTCACGGAAAAAAAATATAAAGCCATTATTTCAATTTTTTTTCATAACGCGAAGATATTTTGTCTCTTTTTTATAATAGAAAAAAGTTCTTTTCTATTATGCAGCATCATATTTCTTGTCCTTTGACCGGCTTTAGTTGCGGACGAGGGTGATAACTGACCTCTACACTTCATTTTCCTTGTCTATGAGGCTTGTTGAATATCATAAGCTCTCCCCTGTAAGAAAAAAAAAAGTTGCGTTTAAAAGACAACAGAAACCGGTTTGTCCCAGTGAAAAATCCAGCATATTTAAGGGGAACTTATGAAACGTTTCAAAGAAAAATAAACCCCACCAAGTTTGGTGAAATTATAAGGCGAAAAACATGACTTTCTTTCAACGAAAAGAAAGAATAAAGTGGTAATTTTCTCAACTTGAATTCACTATTGCACGTGGCGTTAAAATCTTTTCAAAACTTGAAATGTTTGAGTGGCGATTAAAATGGAAAGATCTGCACATTTTGGCGAGATTATATGCAACTTGCAATTATACAACAATAAACCTTTATGAGGAGTTTCTACTGAAGAGGAAAGCTCAGAATGTAGCTTCCCAACCGTGATGCTTTTAAGGGGTCTTTCCTGACCCTGGTAATTAATTACTTCGCTGTCCAAGAAGAAGTAAGTGTTAACATCAGTATTAAGTTCAAGTTTCCATTAAGGCGGGTATAGAACGTCCAAAAGCATCTTAACTACTTCTTGAAAGGACTAGCTGTTCTCTGATATTTAAAGTCTATCCGAACATTTTTGAGAAATACTGAGAATTTAATACCATTTAATCCTTTACCTAAATATTAATAGCACGTTTATTAGCGTTCATTTTTTTTCATGCTATAAATGCTGAATGATTAATAAAAGTATATTTTCAAGGAAAGTTGAAACACTTTCTTTCATTTAATCCTACTTTAATATGGTTAAATATTCAAGGAACTAATTCTTAGTTGAGTTTGAATTATTAGCCTTTTCAATAATCACTATAGATAATTTTCAAAGCGCCTGTACGGAGGAAAAAATTATTTTAAGATTACCGTACTATTTGGTAGTGAAATTTCTAATAAAAAAAAAACATAATTCTAATTAATAAAACTAAAATTTACGGTATTTAAACTATTCCTTTGGTAATTTTTCCGTTCATACTCGTATGGTAACTGTTTTTCGGAAATTCTGGCTTTCTAAAATATATCTCTTATTACCACACATTTAGTAAAAAATATAAAACTGAAGAGTAAATTTAACCGAATAATTGGTTTATGAGTCATGCTCTGAGATAATATGATAAAATTAGCTTATTTTACCACATTTACCAAACTTTATCACTTATTTACTTGTGATTTATAACTGTTGTAAATTTGTAGCAGTTATGCCTAACTGCTTCTGACAGTAATGCTAACTGATGTGCCTATCTTCAGCCTGCGTCCTCTTTATTTTTAATGAAATGGCGCAAAACGTCAATATCTAGAAGAGCCACAGTTTCGTATCGCGTGAAATGAAGATTTTGCGATTAACATGCTATTTTCATAGCTGTGAGTTTACAACAGTTAGTCATGATTGTTAAGTTTAGCATAGATCTTTAGATCCTTCGATGCTCATTCTGAAAATGTCGCAGAACGTCAATATGGAGAAAATCTACAGTTTAGCATCGCATGAAATGAAGTTTTTTGCTCATAACATACTATTTTCATAATAGTGAGTTTACAACAGTTAGTCATGATTGCTAAGTTTAGCACAGATCTTTAGCTCCTTCTATATTCATTCTGAAAACGGCACAAACCGTCAATATGAAGCAAAGACACATTTTTGAGAAAATGAAAAGCGCTTGTGGTATAATTTTTTAATATTTAAAAATGTACTATCCTCAGTGGTAAACAGATCATTGGTTAGTCTTCTTGCCGTCTGGCTAACCGTTGGAAGTTTTCACGGTTTTCCTCTTCATTTAACACAAATGTGTTCTAGTTCCATTAAAAAGTCATTCGTGAAGAGAAATTTCTCCCAATACTTTATCCAGAAGTTCCCGTATCCTCTGGATTGGGTTCAACTCTACGGAGTTGAGCATTGGTAGTCGTAAACTCAAAAATTGGGTCGGCTATTCAACACCGGTTATGAAATAAAATATAATGCTGAATTATCTAGGCTCATAAAATCATGCAGAAAATGAGAATAAGACATTGATATTTTTCATTTAGGTGGAATAATGTCACTAAATTGGCAATTTGTATAAGGATTTAATAACATTTAAAATATTTAAGTTATTTGCCCGTTCTAAACCCCAAATAATTCTTCACGGCGAGATGGTATATATAAGTTTTAAATTACAGCTTTTCTACAAGTGTAAGGCACTTAAACTGTTTTTTTTCCCCTTAGACTTCGAAATGCACCCTTAAACGCGCCTCTAACGATCTGTTAATTTTATCGCGTAATCTGAGCTAGATCCAAAATAAAAAGCCCACATGCGAATTATATTGTAAAATCGTTCACTCCTTTTATTAAGTTTGTTCTAGAAATATCAGTATTTATATAACTCTTCGTTTAACAAGTTATAGTTTATCCGAAACTTCGATGAAGTAAACTTTAATCTCTGTTTCTCATTTTACAAGTTCATAATAACTAATTTCATCTAAGCTGCGAAATTCGCTAATTTCCAGTTGCACCGCTGAGAATTTAAATAGCCACGTTTACCATTACATTTTCATAATTCTATGTATGGTGCAGATTTATAATTCTGTTTAAAAGTGACTTTCAGAATTGTTAAACAAAATTTCAGTTAACTTTTCCAAAAACAATCGTATGTTTATTTTACTTTCAATCTTTGAAATTCATTCATTTTGTTGCAAAATAATTCATAAAGAGTGCCTTAATTTTCTCAAAAGTTGCTATTATTCGATAGCAGTACATTCATAAAGCGTTTCTTGTAATTTTACATAAGCTCCAGCTACCAAGGAGAATTTTTTAGCAATTTAGTTTTTTTAAATTGTTTTTTTTTTAACAGAATATTTGAAATAATATTAAATCATCGTAGTTTATTAATCTACGCTTTAACACCGACCCTTGCAAGAATTCTACGTTTCCATAAATAAAATCAGTTTTGATAACATTATTATAAACTACAAAGAATGGGATAATTAATTTTTTCATGTGCTGTGTCATTTGTTTGATATTTCTTTCTACTATGTACTGCTGAAATCTCATAAAGACACTTCCCTGAAAATGAAAGCGAAGAAAGAGTGCATGTGGATCAGATTTCCGAATTTATTAGTTGACGAGATAAAATCTCCTTATTCTGGAGAACACTGAAAAAAGAGAGCTTACCAGCTTTCAACGTTTTCTTATCAACTTTATTGTTTCAAAAATACTATTGCATTTCTTCTTTATTCATGTAAAGCTTTTTTTCATGTGTCGCTGTTTACTATAAAGTGCCTACGTCACATTTTAGAAAACTTTGTTTTCTTTGTGACAATGCTATGTTTAAAATGTGTTGTCGGAAAAAACCTCCAGATATAGACAGAGTGATTTAAATTTTATTCCAGTTGATCTAACCGCATAGTTTTTCGTGATTTTCATCGTCATATAACGCAAAAGCGGGATAGTAAAGGTTACGTTTTTTTTCTCCAGAAGCCGTGTATTTGATTTTGTTGTTCGCTTGTTTTATCAATAGTTTAATCTGCATTTTTTAAGCAAAATTTTTTTATATTTCAGTATGCTTTTACTCTCATCCAGCACTGCAAAAAATTGTGAATATTTAAACATTAAATGGTGAATATTTTGGCAAATTCGTTTCAATTTTCTCTGGAACAAACATTTTTCCCAAAGAATGCACGAAACTTGTCTCATTAAATTATTTTTTGTTGCAAAAGTAGAAAATGACTTATTTTAATTACGTTTTCATCATTAGGGAATTATTTATTGTACATTAAAAAATTTCTAATTAAAATCCAAGCAAAGTAAATTTATTACTTAAATTAGAATGGATCTTATATTAAATTAAAATATATCTTTTTTTACAAAATTTACAAACTTCTAAATTAAAATTATTATTTAAAAATTATCTTCAGATCTTCAAAAATAATTTTCTCAATATTTAATAAATAAAAAAAAATTTCGATGAAATATATGTGAATGCAAATTTTGTCTACACTGAAGACAGCAGCTTTCAGAAAAAAAATACGTCGCATATTTACAAGCTTTGGATTCAAGCCAAACGCAATTTTTTTCCCGCTTGTTAGCAGCACAAAAGATGATTCATAAGAAGTAAACATTTATTCAAAAATATGACAGAAAAAGTATTAAAAAAAAAAAGACAGTTTTGGCAGTGCCCAAACGGTAGCTAAAAAGCCATATCATCATCTACAATAGCCGACTTTGAAGTGTTCGAATGTTTTATCCAAACCTTCTTACTTTTTCACTAAGTGAACTCAAGTATAATTCACTCTCTATGAAACTTGTTAACGATTTCAATCGTATGTTATCTTTTACAGAAGAAACACTACCACTTTCATCTTAGTCACTTCTAAGGACAATTAAATAAACGAATCTGTTTTTTCAGTTCTCGTTCAGGGACCGGAACAGGGGAATAAGAACAATGACTCCTTTCAAAACCGAGGAGTCTTCTTAATGTAGCTGAGTCGTCAACTGTTTAAATTTATCATTTCTTGCACGAAAAGAGTTTTTTTTCGTTCTCTTTACTGACTCAGACCGCGGGGCTTCATTACTGCACCCCACCTGCCTGTATTAATCTTCCAGACTTAAGAACTGTAACAACACACACGTTTAAACGAATTTAATGAGTTATAAGAGACCTTCCTTTATGTCCCCATAAACTCCGAATACTTGTGAATCTTCCCATCAACGTCTTAAAAGGGAAAGAAAGAAATGTTCCATCTTTTCATTAGAATGGGTTAACATCGAGCTCCCTTTTACCAACCCCCTATCTCCCCTATTTTCATTTCACTGCGAATCTTCGAATCCGAATTCTTGTCGGAAATGGTACTTGCAAAGAATTCATCTCTATTCAGGGATTAATCTGTGATCAGCGTTCTTTTCTTTACCTTGTCAAAAGACTTTTAATTTTGCGCTTATTCACGCATGAAATAATCTAATAGCTATCGTCTGCCCCTAAAAGGTAGATTCGAAGGAATCCGTTTCCGAATATTTTCCTCATTAGGGGGCATCGGAATGAAAGGAAATAAACGAAGTTAACGGGGAGCATGTCACCCCCGATGACAGCTTTAACAAGGCCAATAATGAACAAGGCCCAGAATCGAAAAAGAGTTAATTACTTTTGATTCCTCCCACCTTGCTGCACATAGGGTGGAATACAGCAATTAAAAAGACCTGGAATGTTCAATGCCTCGGATTTAATAAGTACTGTGCTAAGATTTCTGGATTTCCTTTTGACAATCGGAGATTTTTCCTAGTGGCTCAGGTGGAACCGTTTTGCCTGGGCCCGTCTGATTGAGTAGGTTGTTGCAGAGAACAACTTGCAGGGGAGAGGAGAGTTACGTTTGACAAGATGGATGTGTCACTGGGGCGTGTCCGTTACCTACCACCGGGGGCATCAAGTGTAAAAGAAGGAGACGCGAAAAAGTATTTCCTCCCCAGAATCATATTTCAAGTACCTCGCAATTAGTCTGGTGTCCCTTTCCTATTCCAGTTTTTATATACCCGAGCGACTTCACAACAGGGGTGCTTTTTCACTTTTAATTCAGTTGGAAAGGTGCTATTTTCAATGAAATTTCGCATCCTTTTTTCGAATATATGACCGTATAATTGGAAGGGTGTGTTGAATGCGGTACTTTCTTTTTATGTAAAGGTATTTTATTTTTACTAATATGGTCATTTACGTGGACAAAAAAGGAGAAAAATATAAGCAAATCAGTTTTGAAATGTGTCTATCTGAAAAATTTATGTAGTCATTTTCATTTTAAATCTCGTAACTTTTAAGAAGTATAAACGATTGCCAGACAGACATGTTAAACATATGTTAAGGATATAGTTTAAAATTGGCTGAAGTCATACGAAGTCTGACAATTGTAAAGACCTATAACAGGGTTTCCAAAATATATCTAAACCTCAATATTATATGTTGATTTTTAATAATTAATTGGAAGCAAAATTATTATAAAAACATTTAATTTTTGAGACTCACCGCTGTTTCTAAAAAGAATTTAATTAAATTCAAATTTACTGCTACTTTAATATCGTACTTCGTTGAGCCATATTATCGTGCGAGCAAATTAATCCTTTTTAGATTTGACTACACGATTCTACTTAAACAAAGATATGGTTTAACTAAGCATTTTTTATTTAAAAAATGTAGTAAATTCACATGAAAGTACGGTACCATGTTTAAACATCGATAAATTAAGTATTTATTCAATATCTTAAATTATTCAACGTTGTTTCAAAATATTCATTCTTCATACATTGTAACGCCATTTAAATTCCAAATACTCATCTATATTATATCTATATAATAGTGGCGAACACATATAAGAGTTCAAGTAATATTGTGTTTTATTTCTAAATATTCTATTTATTGTCAAACTCTCTGAAAATAAATTTATCTTATCTTAACTATTTCTAAAAATATTCCGTATTAAATGTTAATAATGAGATATGGAAATAAATGTTATTTAAAGTATTAACTTTAAAGTATTATTTTATTATTTTTATAATGTGAATTTTATGCTTCTTTATTCAAATGTTAGTTATTCATATACGTTGAAATGCCATTCAAATTTCAAATAATCTCCTATATAATAAGAGAGAACACAACATATGTGAGTTCGAGTAATATTGTGTTTTGTTTCTAAATATTCTATATTTATTTTGTCAAACTCTCTGAAAACAGATTTATATTGTCCTAATTATTTTTAAAAATATTCCGCATTAAATGTTTAAAATGAAATAAGTAAATAATGTAAATGTTACGCATTTTTTATTCAATTATTAGTTATCCAAATGCGTTGAAAAACGTCATTTATATTTCAAAAAAATTAATTATATAATATCTATAAAATACAGCAGAATACAGTTAATAAAGATGTAAGTAATATTGTTCTTTATTCTACAATATTCTATATGTTGTCAAGCACTCTAAAATAAGTTTATATTGTCTAAACTCTTTTTACAAATATTACATAAACATGTAAAAATAATACATGTAAAAACGCTATTCGGTGTTAATCTTAGTTTTTTACTGTGAATGTTACCCATTCCTTATTTAATCATTACTTTCAGCCAAGTGGAATGTTCTTCTAAAAACGTAAAGAGTGGTGGCTAACCATTGTTGGTTACTTCTAGCTGTATTTCTTGTTTTGGATTTCGCTTCATTATTAAGCAAACGCTAATCTGCGGTTTGTAATGCCTTGGGTTTTTTCGACATGAGTACTCAAAGTTGAACCGAATTTTCTGTGAGTGTATTTTGTATAATTTAAGTGTACTCATTTAAATCAGAATCTATTATTTTAATAAACCAGAGAAGGCAGGGAAAAAGGTACTTTCCTCTCTTTTCAAATATATTCGAAGCTTTTCTTTCAAAGTCTAAAAAAAAAAAATTTTTCCTTTTGATTGTGAAGATTTTTTTTATTTAATTCTTTTTTTTATTGACTGCTTGTTTTTTTTTTTAAAAAGTTCAGTACCACCTACACATTAGTTTAACTATAAAACTTGAAATGCAAGTTTCTATAAAAGGTTTATCAATATCAAGAACACGTGATGTCTGAGCTCTCTGATTGGCCGAGAGAAATATCCCTTAGGAAGTAAAGTGGGTGTTATCAGAACTTCTTATTGGACGATTGGTTAGATTGCGTAATTGTCTATAAATATTCTCGGAGTATTTAAAGAGTTTGCAAGAGACGGACCGGCAGTTTCTTCATTGATTTTACTCGCTCGCGACTAGTCAACTCTGTGATTATTCTTTGTGTGTTAATGGTGCTTACTTATTACACTGGTTTACCGATTATTCAACTTTAATTAAGAGTCCTTGATTTTGATTACCCATATAAAAGGTATGTAAATTAATTCTGTTTTCTAAGATTAGAATAGAAATTTAACCGTAAAATTAATGCGGGTTACGCAAAACTTTGAAATTTCTTTTCAATTTATTTGATTAATGCATTTACTGTTTTGAATTTAGTGATTTTTATCAATTCTTGACTGATATTAACTGAATTATTAGCTAGTAATAGTTTGCAAGATAATAATTGTTTATTAACTAATATATTCTTATAGAATAATAATTTTACAATTTAATGGTAGAAATTTTGAATCGTGTTCAACCCCACTATCCTTCAAATTTGCTGTAATCTTAATATGCTACCAAATTAAACCATATTATGCCTTTTGTGCATCTATAATTTGATTAAACAAGACTAGCTTGAACAAACGCAAGGTTCATTTAACATATTATTAAAATTGTAGCAAACTAAAATAGTATTATAGCTTAAAGAACGATATTATGGTACAATGTTGAATGCATGAACATGTTTAAAATGAATATATTTTTCCAACGTTCCTTTTCATTTGTTTCATTGAAAAAGTATTATATTCATATTATAATATTACGTCTGATATAACAATACTGTATGAGTTAATCAATACTATATTATTATTAATTACAAGATTACATAATAAGTAAAATAACTCACTGTGTGAAGGAAATTGTTCTAATTCTAATGATATTTTTTTGTTGAAAGTCGGAAATTATTTCTGTTTGCGCTCTCATTATTACCACTATTGTGGTAACTCTGAAGGATTTTCAGTTTTCAGACTTAGTTACAACGACTGTTCTATATTTACAAATAATAAAGAGCAGATTGTATTTGCCACAATTTACCATGTGTCTCAACAGACGAATAATTTCGACCAGTTTGTGCAAACAATTTATCATGATCCTACTACTTATTTGACCATTTACCATGATCCTACAACTGTAAGTTTCAATCCTGTCTCGTTGTTGCAAAACAGGAAAAACTGGTTTGTTTTGTTCCCTTCGTAATCATGTTTTAAGGAGTTCTCTTATTGGAGGAGAATATATTCCTAACTATTTAAACATTTCTTATTGGCTGTGCTCTGTCATGCATTGTTTGTTAGTCGCTGCTGTTTTATTTTAATCGTGAACCAATCATTGCTTACTTACGCATTGCATGGATTTACTCCGGAGTTAAATCGTTCGATGATAGATTATAGATTGTTTGATTTGCTAAACATCCTTCCACAGTAAGACATTCAATGACAATTCGTCTTAAAACAATCAAAAGTCCTGAAATTCCAGACATAAGGTAATTGAACTTTAGTATATAGATTATAAAATATTTATAATTTTTACTTGTTTCATGTAATCATGTTTTAAGGATTTCTCCTATCGGATGAGAATAGATTGAAAGTTGAATTATTGAATTCATTGTTCAATGTTTAAAGATTTTTCTACCAAGCATTGTTTGTTAGTCGTGTTTCTTGTTATATCTTAATCGTAAATCAATTATTACTTATGCATTGCATGCATATACTCCAGAGTTAAATCGTTCAATGAAAGATTATGGATTGTTTCATTTGCTGAACATCCTTCTACAATAAGACATTCAAAGTCAATTTGTCTTAAAACAATCAAAGGTCTTCAAATTCCAGACATAAGGTAATTGAATTTTGGTATATGAATTATTAAATTTTAATAATTTGTACTTGTTTCATGTAATCATGTTTTAAGGATTTCTCATATTGGATGAGAATAGATAGAAAGTGTTTAAACATTTCTTACTGAATGTGCTCTACGAAACATTGTTAGTTAGTCGTTTTTGTTATATCTTAATCTTAAATCAATTATTACTTACTTACGCATTGCATGGATTTACTCTAGGGTTACATCGTTTAATGAAAGATTATAGACTTTTTTATTTGATAAGCATCATTCTTCAGTAAGACATTCAATTTGTCTTAAAACATTGAAAAATCCTGAAACTCAAGACATAAGGTAATTGAATTTTAGTATTAGAATTATGAAACTTATAAAGTTTGTACTTGTTTCATGAAATCATGTTTAAAGGATTTCTCTTATTGGATAAGAATATATTAAAAGTATTTTTTTTAAATTTATTGAATGTGTTCTACCTAGCATTATTTTTAGTCGTTGTTGTATTTTAATAGTAAACCAATTGTTACTTACTTATGCATTACATGGATTTACTCTAGAGTAACACCGTTCAATGCAAGATTATAGATTTTTTTTATTTGATAAGCATTATTCTACAGTAAATACCATTGCACAGTTTGATATTCATTGTCAATGCATTGTTTTAAAACAATAAAAAAAATCCTGAAATTCCAGACTTAAGACAATTGAATTTCAGTATTTGAATTACAAAATTCTTGACGTTGTAATTGTTTCATTCTGCGTAGATTATTATATCTAGTATAAACTAATGAGATTGCTTTTCGATATTTTTTCAGCGTAAATTATCATTTATCATTGCTATTTTCAACTGGCAATGTTGTGTCAAATATTTTTAGTTCTTTTTTTTTTTTTCAAATTCCTTGTAAAATTTAACCAATTTTAAAATATTTCTTGTAAATTAAATGATTTATGATTCTTATATTTAGTTTTTTTTTTTTTTTTTTAAATTATTTTTATCGAAGTAAAACATTTCCGTAACAGCCCGGGTGCCGTGCAAGGGAGTTAAGACTCCGCAATTAGCAGACCTGCCGAATTATACGGTTGTAACGTGGTCGATATTGCGCACCTGCAGCCACTAATTTCCAGGCAAGCTTTTATACCCATTGATATGAAGCTGTGTTAACTTCAACCCGGCATTGTTAATGAAGCCCTGGTCCTTTCCAATGACAGCTCAGTGCTTTAATCACTGTACCATGTTTTAGCAAGAAATCGTAAAATGTGGTAACTAGGTGGTGCTACCCTGTGCGTGATTCACTGTGCCGTGTTTTGGCAAGGAATCGTAAAATGTGGATTAGTTTATCTAGTGGCGCCATCTATCGTAAGACATAGGAAGTAGTAGACTTTTTGCGTTAAGCAGCTGTGCTGTGTCGTACTACCCTATGCGAGACTGAGAGTTCCTTATTCAAATAGTACAAGGTCACCATCGCGGTTTCATTTCCAATATAGGTGAGCGTTAAGAGTATTTTAAGGTAAGGATTTTAAAATGAAATATATTTTACCAATAAGTATAAATATTATTAATGAGCTGTGCTTCGGCAGTTTTCGGTTACCTTTTTAAGTAGTTGTTTCTAGAAAAAATTAATTAGATTTTCTTAGTTTTTCCTGTTATTTTCTTTACTCAATAAAGCCTATTAAAAGAAAATAGACTAATTTTTGACATTTTAGCAAGAGCTATTAATTGACCTGATTATATGCATTTTTTAAAGTCAATTGGTTCAGAAAGACTTGAGTGCCAGTTTGAACAAGGTTTTTATGGCAAAAACATAAACGCTTTATTAACTTCATCGCGTGATCGCCAGACAGTAGGGGATTGTAGACGTGAGGTTGACTTTTAAAAGGAATAAAATTTCAAATATCCTTCTTCGCGTTGTTGATGCGAGGATTTTGGTACGCAAATATTAGATAACGGACTTGGTGAAAAAACCTACAGTGTTAGAACTTTCATTCTAAAATTACGGTAAAATAGCCGTCAGCTGTCTGTCCATCGAATGAACGGTAAAGTTTAAAGTTAAGAGCATATCTTTACCTTTTCGGGTTTGAAACCATTTACAACTAGTATGGTAAAAAACTGTGAATAGAAAACTATAAGGTTTTGTAACCATTTAAAACTAGTATGATTTTAAAACCATAAAAATTTAATTTAACTGTAATTGGTCTTAGTTTATACTAAATTTTTCGCTAGATTATGAGCATTAGGTTCAGGTTGTGGTTCAGTTGTGCTTTGTCCAGTGAACCGTGGAGTGTGGTATAATGAGTTTATGTGGTGGTGCCATCTAACGAAAGAGACCGGAAATACTAGATATTTGTGTTAAGCGACTCTGTGGTTATGCCATTTATGTGCGAATGGAAGTTTCGTATTCCAATAGTGCAGGGTCACCAATTGCGGAGTGATGGACACTGGAAATATTGAATACTGGATGAAACATCGCGATGCTAACGTTGGGATTCGAACCCATGTTTAGCCGGTCATAAGATTGAGAGATTAGCTCTCTCAGCAAAAGTATGTACCCAGCTATAAGGAACTAGGTGGCTTCATTTAATTTGTATAAGAATTTGGCAAATCCGATGATGGATATGTGATATATGAATTCGTAATCTTTATCACATGGCGTGGCTTCAAGCTTTCGAAGTACATCTCTCGATTCTTATTGACTGTGGGTATAATTGGCGCAGATAAAAATCTGGTTATAACCTCATCTGGTGAAAAACAGTCAATAAATGATTTTTCTCACGGTTAACAGTTTGAATACTATTTTTATGACTGTTTTGGTTAAATATGGGGGGGGGGGAACGAATAGATTATTGATTTTTCCGAGAAATTTCTAACACTGTATCTAAAGAGCAATGGTCGTTCCTAGTTAGCTGCATCTAGAAAGTTAGTTTCGCTTAAAAATTGGGAAATATATTATTTCGTGAAATATATTTTCAGATCATGAAACTGCAGAAAATTCGAATTCTTTATTCTAAAAGGATAAACAAAAACAAAAATCGAAAACTTTTTAATTCTTAAAAAAGAATATCTGTATTTTATACTGTGAAGTGCGAAGCACGCTAATCTAAGTGATTTGTTTCCTCTTAAAATACTTGTTTTATAAAAAATAATAAAACATTTTCTAGAATTTTAGTTTTTAAAGATTGTTTCAAGTTAATATACAAAGAATAAATTTGTAACAATGTAAATATTGGTAACATGTTTACCCCTATAATGCTTTCGCAATTTCACACTGTAAGTAAGATAGATTGTTTGTATTTAAATAAAAAATATAAAACAGTGAATAGTAACTGCACCAATTACAAATTCCTAACATCCATTCGCGTTGACCCCTTAATTCTTTTTTTCGGCGATCTAATTCTTTCAGAGCAATTGATCGGCAAAGATCGAGAAGGGAATGAGCAAACATGTACAATGCATTATCGATTTGGTAAAGACCTAAGAGGTCGTTTCCCCTCACCCCTTTCTTCCCTCAATTGTTGTTAATTCCAAAGATAACACGGGAATCAAGAAGCAATCATCTCCAAACATCGAATTAGCAGCTCTTAAAAAAAGATGATTGAAGTTAAACAGTCTTAAGTCAAGTACGCATAACAATTGAACCAGCTGCTAACCCCCTCTTGAGAAATGAAATTTAGATTACCACTACGATCTTCGCGCAACAGTTGCCTTCTAGCTTCCAGCTCAAATCGACAAGCAAACGGCAGTTATTTAATTGAGCACTTTATATTAATTTGTTTCCTTACCAATTCGTTTTTATGCAATCACTAGTTCTGAAGATGAATTGCAACTAATTAAAGATTGGTTCGGAACAAGAACAGGTTCCAAAGAGAATGCATGCCGACACGCAAAAGCTTGTGCCGACGTTAGGCTTAGGAGGTGCCTACAATTCTAAATGAATTTGAACATGTAAATGGAAAACCCTTGCTATTTTTTCTTCTTCTTTTTCATAAGTCAGATAATTGCTTTGGCAACATCAAGAAAAATGTCAGTGTATTTAGTAACGAAATTGATAAATAAGTTAAGAAGAAGCTAATTTATCTTACATAGTTGCTAGTTATGAAACTGTTTTCTAAATAAGCTTATTGCGCTTGGTTGTTTGACGATTTGGAATAGAACTATTTGCAAAACAATTTGTTGCTGAACAAAAATATAGCATTAGACATAGTATGACAAACTATCTTCTGGTATTTATTTTCGCGTTTAAATGCTAATGACTTACGATGGAATGTATTACTTAGTAGATATTTGTAATGCGATTACAATTATTTTTCAGCAAAGATGAAAGGTAAATAACTTAGAAGAAAATATGTGTATTTAATGGAACTAATAAATCATTTTTTAAAATCATATTTTCATCAGAAATATTTTTTTAGCTTACTAATTGGTTTTGTTCACTATTATTATTTACTCCAATATTTGTAATCTTACGTATTATTATTATTATTATTATATATACTCCAATATTTGTAATCTTACGTATTATTATTATTATATATACTCCAATATTTGTAATATTACGTACTATTATTATTATATATACTCCAATATTTATAATATTACGTACTATTATTATTATATATACTCCAATATTTGTACGCGTAGGTTTGTTTATGAGATGACAAACCTTAAGATGAAAAATCATTATCCTTCAAATGAAAAAATAAGAGTAGAAACTCAAATTTAAGTGCATTTTATTACCACAGTGATGATTCGTCTTTAAAACTCATGTTTTTAGAAATATTTTTTAAGTTTACTAATTGTCTAACTCAAATATGGGAAGAATATGATTCCTAACATAATATTTAAGCTTGAATACCATTCCTTTGACTTTTTTATTGCAAATTGATTTATAAAATTTATTGTTTTTTTGCTATTAAAATTATCCTTAAGAGGAGAAGTTAGTTGTTTCACAAACAAATAAAAGTCCCAATAAAAAGCATTTTTAATAATTTCACTTAATTAACACGAAATATTCATAAAAACGAATATGAAATAAATATCTGTCATATTAACTATTATTTATAGTTAATTACTTAGAACCCTTAGGAAAAGGAAGCAAAACAGGTTTTTAATTTATTAAAAAAAAAACTTTTTTTTTTTTAATAATATATTTGTGATTTTACTATCGAGAATTTTGAATAAATTTTTGAAATTCTCTGTTTTAATAATTATTTCGTTTACTTTTCAAACACTGGTTTTATTTCATATCTAATCTTCTAACTTTCAAATATATTTTTCTGAGTTTTTTGGTTGATTAAACTAAAACTGATTATGTTTGTGCTGCTTTTAATTATTCTTTCACAATCTATGCTGCTTTTAATTGTTACTGATTATTCGTAAACTGTTTGTGTTGATTTTAATTGTTATTATTTTTCATTAAAACAATACGAAAATTGATAATATTGTTGAAGTTACAATAATTTATAATACGTAACATAATTAATTACATTATTGTGTAATTAATTAAATAATTAATATAATTAATTTACATAATTTATAATATAATTAATTTAAATCTTCTAAATTACATAAATTGCATAAATATACTAGCAAAAATATAACTTATACAGAAGAAACTATTTATTTCTAATTATATATATTTTTTTAATAATATATTTTTATTAGCATATTTCTTACACTTTTCTGCTGAATTAAACTAAAACAAATTCACAAATTGTTTGTGCTGCTTTTAATTATTCCCGATTACTCGAAAATTGTTTATGCTGCTTTTAATTGCTATTATTATTCATTAGACTATTATGAAAATTGTTTATATGAAGCTCCTTGTTCCAAAATTTATAGTATAATTAATTTAGATCGCTTGTATATTAGATTGCCTAAATATACTAATAAAAATATAATAGTCAAAATGTTCAATTAAAAAATAAATTTGGGCAATTTTGATAATCATTACTTTATTGAAATAAACTATAACTATTTAACCTTACAATGATATTGCCGTTAAAAAGGCTACTGAAAGTATTATAATGCCTTTTAAATCGAAACTCAACATCATTTTTATCATGAAATTTACGAAGACAGACAATAAGAAACAAATGCATGATGTTAAAAGGATTTTAGAGTCTTGTTGCATAATTTATTCAAATTTCCAAGAGCTACTAATAACTAATAGCTTTACATAAGAAAGTATATATTGCTCGGAGCTTACAATTGACTAAGATGTTCGATATATTTGTTGAAAACATCGTACGGTTGAATTAAATAATGAGATAATAGAACAATGTCTGCACTCTTTCGTAATCATGTTTAAAAACATAAGAAGTTTATCATTCAAATGCACTTAATGGATTTAACAAGTTACTTAGTAAGGTAACAGAGCAAAGCAATATTAGCTAAGATTTTCATATTGATTAGCTTGAATTTTGGGACCATTCATCAATTACGAAAAGTAAACTTCTCTCTTAGAAATTTCTCGGAGAAAATGGTAAAATAACAATTTATTTAATGGTTGTTTTACCATATTCTAACAGAACAGTCAAATAACTATAAATATGATGGTATTCAAACGGTTAACTAAGAGAAAAACCGTTTATTAACTACTTTCACATAATACGGTTAAACAACCAGGATTTTATCGCACTAACTAGACCCAACTAATGAAGCCACTTGGTTCATTGTAAATGGGTACATATTATAGCCGCGATGGCTAATCTGTTGGTCTCATGACCGACAGAACGGGGGTTCGAGTTCCAGCTTTGACACCACAATATTCGCAACCCTGGGACATAAGAATACGATACTCTCATTCACGCACAGATGGCAGCGCCATAAAGCTGGTAAACTATCTCCAATGTTCATTTAAATGTCTGTTTTACTGTTATGAAACCATGCTAGTTGTAAGTGGTTAAAATACCGCGTAGTTTTGTTTTCGTGGCTTTTTAACCGTACTAGTTGTAACCGGTTTTAAAAGCGTAAAGATAAAAAAATATTCTTTACCGTAAACTTTACTGTTAATTGGATGGATAGACTGCTACCGGTTATTTTACCATAATTTTAGAATGAAAATTTTAGCAGTGTAAGAACTTACTGACATCAGTTTTAAAAAAAAATTCTTTAAATCCTGTTTATGAAAATTTTTATTTAAACAATTACATAACAGAATTTTATTTAATTTTTTTTGTAACACTGAACGGCTGAATAAAAGAGATATTAGAGCAATGTCTGCACTCTTTCGTAATCAACGTTTAAAAACATAGTTTATTTTTCAATTGCACTTAATGGATTAAACAAATTACTTAGTAAGGTAAGTGAGCAAAGCAATATTAGCTAAGATTTTCATATTATCTTGAATCTAGATATCAGATACGAAAGGTATCCTTAGAACTTATAAATATTAGTTTTAAAAAAATTTAATCGCTATTTTTATTTCTGCATTATATTGAGTTGTACGAATTTTTTTCTGTGTTATTCATAATTAATTTGCACCCAATTATGCTATCCATAACATTGTTATTCTCAATAAAATTAACCCACGTTGTTCTTAATAAAATATAAAATAAAATATAGCTTTATAATATGTGATAGTATTTGGTAAATTTAGTAAATTTGATAATTTTATCATGATACTTATGAGCATGACATCAAAACCATTTAATCGGTTTAATTTAATTTTCAGCTTTGCATTTTTTTTACTAAATATGTGGCAATAAGAAATGAAATTTTGAAAACCAGAGTATCAGGTAAACCATTGCCATATGAACGGCAAAACTACCAAATAAATGGTTTAAATACCGTTTACTTTGAGTTTTTTTAAACCAGAATTGTGTTCGTTTTTTTAACAAAAATATCGTTACCATACAGAAGTTATTTAACCAAATTTTTTTTTTCTTCGTGCATTTATACCAATATATAAAGCATTTATTAAATTTAATGTCTCATTGTAAGACAATGCTAAATAATATTTTCGTAAATTAAGCAGTTTCAACTTTAGATAATATAGCAACAGCTGGGAAATTTATTAAAATTCATATTTCCTCATTGTAAATAGGAAAAAATACTTTTTTTATATTTACATCTAACTTCAACAGGTTTTAAAAACACAATTTCGTTGACGTTTTCACAATTCCACTTGGCACCTTTCTTCCACAAGACTTTTCAGTTCATTCTACCCAAAATAAATCTAAATGCAGAAATACAAATTTTGCAATATAATACTTTACTTTTGTTTGCAACTTAGTATTTAGTAAGTGCTTTAAGTAAAGTGCTTTAACCATTTAATTTGAGTCCATGCACATGAAAATCCGTTCATTAGATCGAAAATTATTCAGGGTATTTGCTTTTTGTAATGAGCGCTATGCATTATCCAACAATATCGGGTCATAATTTACAAAATAGAAAGCACGTTGACTGATAAAAGAATAAAACATCCTTCTACATCCGCTTGTCATATCGGGCTAGTGCAATTGATAGAACCTGGATTTTTCATAACTGTCCTAGGTATGACCACCGGAAATATATAGCACAGCAAGTTCACGATAGAATTCAAGAGTTAAAACGAAATATTATTTTTATCACTTAAAAAAAATTTTATTGCTTATCGCACTTCTTCCTTAGACATTTCGTCTCAGTCTGGTGGACAATTTCAATGAATGAAATGCATTATTTTTGCTGTGGATGGAATAAATAATAAGGAAGCTTAAAACTTCTACAAGACTATCATTGATTATGATGTAAGCAATACATTACGTGGAATGTATTGCTTACATCGTTGTAGTGAAGTTTTTCCATTTGATCTTTAATTTTTTTGTTATTTGCTTTACTTTCTGGTGCGCTTTCCTACATATATTTCTAAAGATGAATAACACACACCATTTTCGCTGCTGATTAATAGTTTGAACATAAAACTTTAGTTTATATTATCTTTTGAGAGGACACCATATCACAAGAGAAAGCAAATTCTTTTTCCCCTTACTAAGTACTTTAATGTTAAATTTTGGAGGAAAGAGTTCATGTAAACCTATAGTAAACCACGACGCTTCAAATGCTGAACCATTCAAAACCATTTAGATTGAATCCTTCCTCTTGAAAATCGAGGACGTCATACCACGAAAGAAATCCTTACCGGTAAATTCTTTACACCTTCATACGTAATTTAAAATATAAAGTTTATAGAGAAGTGAGTTCAGGTTTACCTAGAGTAAACAGTGAAGTTTTTAAATGCTGAAAATAGATTTCAAAGATAGAAACTCCAACAATTTCTGAAAGGATAACTTAGGGTAATGCTGTGGGGAAGATCTCCAATAATTTTTTTCCTTATTTTGACATTTTGAAATCATTTTTTTTTTAATTTGAAGCTTTGTGTTTTATTTTAGATTTTCTTGAACTCACTTTTATCTAAGCTTTAAATTTTAAAATAGCAATGGAGAGAAAACAGAATTTGAGATGAAAAGTTTCTCCTGTGGTTAGCGTCCTCATAAATTAAAAATCTGAACAAGTAAAATTTCACTGAGTGTAATTAGGAAATCAATATCAATTTTATCTTCTTTTTTTTTCAAAATATGAAGCAGACCTGTTTTTTTTTCCATGAATGATGGCACAAATATTTCTTTTACAATTACGCTTTTGTTGTACTTTTAAGATTCCCACAAGTCAGAGAAAATGGGGAAAATTTTAAATTATCAAGGAATTTAATTTTGGATTAAAGAAAAATAAGGCCGTGAGTCATCCAGGTATGTTGCAATATTTTGCCCAAAAGTCCGTAAAACTCCTACAACAAACCTACTTAAGAAGTGTAATCACTGCGAGCAAATAATTCTTAACACATTTTACGCTACCTAATACCTTGAAAAATCTCCGTTTTAATAATACTATTACACAACTTGAATTACTATGCATAAGGATGAAACTAAGTTATTAATACCCGATAAGTTTTTATTTTTTAGCTAGCTTTCTGTAATAATTCGTAACATAGGTTTTTCTGTAAAGAATTTTTAACGCAACAATAATACCTTATAAAATCTTGATTTTAACTATAACAATTACATAACGTGAATTGCTATATATAAGCGTGAAGTTAAGCAATAAATACCCGATAAGCTTTATTTATTTTTTTTTTTAATTTTTCGCGGGACAAAAAGTAGCTATTTTACGATTGACTTCAATAGGTTTTTCTGTTAATTGTAAAAATATGAAAAAGTTTTTTAAAAAAAAAGGTATAGTTTTAAAGTATAGTAAAAAAACCTGTATAGTTTTTAACGAATAATACAAAACTATCTTTTTGTAATTGATTTCTTGTTGAGTTTCAATTAATTTTATTCATGTGTGTTTCTCTTTAAGTTTTAAAATTTATTTATAATAAAACTGCGTTTAATATTGCGCATGCAATTTAAAACAAGTACTTTTATCGCAAACATATAATTTTCTATAAACTATCATTTCTTTAATTATATACTTGAATTCAATTCAATATTTACGCCACTGCGTCTATAATCATTCTTAAACAGTTATTATTATTCTACTCATTCTTCAACCTTTAAAATTAAAATTAAATTCTTACCTAAACGATGCTACCTTAATACAAAACTTCGGCAGTTACAGTTCTTTTCCAATAAGTATTCTATTTTCCAAAGCAAGAAATTATTCTCGTGTAGTAAAATTATAAATAAAAAAAGAAACATTGTTTTTGAAACAATAAGCCTAACCTTCATTATTATTATTCTTATGATAATGATTTAGAAATAATGGAAAAATTAATTATACGTTCCGCATTCAAAACTTGTAGTGTAGTTGGCATCCAGAATCTGTTTAAGGTTTATGGTATTTAATTGGCAATGTTCGAAGTTTTTTTTATATATTCTTTTTAATACAATGCTTTGTTGGAGACTGGAAATATTAATTTATTAAATTAGATACAACACGCCTTTCTTTTAACTTAATCTATTTTCTTCTTTACTTCCTCTATTTATCGTTTCACACTATCATTATAAATCCTACGAAGACGAACCCACCCTGCTTTTCAACAAGCGATTTTTCTAGCTAGTGAAAAGGGAATTTTGCGAAAAATAAGTGCAGAAAAAGAATAAGGCTGGGGAAAAATTGTTGGTATAAAAGGAACTTCTCCCTTGAAGGATTATAACCCATTTTCCCTTATTCTTCGGAGAGATTAAAATCAAATCCTCTTTTACCATTGTATACTCTGCAAGGGATCAAAATGCTTTTGCGGAATCTATCATCCAACCATTGGTTGGAAAACTTCACGAGGGATTTCGGTAAATAACAAAACTGTTCCTCCTTTATCTTATACACTTTGTTATTGTTAAATAAGGGGAGCCATTTTGGGGGAATCAGCTGTTAACTCAAAATGATGTGAAGAATTCTTGAGGCATATTATGGCAATTCTTAAAAATGTTTAAAGTTGAAACTGCTTCATTTGCTTTTACAAAGCTGCGATTGTCTGATTTTATATTTAAAAAATACTTCAATGAAAATCCTTTTGAGATATGCAGCCGATGCGTACCAAGGTTGCAAAATGACAATACCTAGTACCATTTTTATCGAAGAATTTTTTTTTTAAACCGGGATATAAAATTCAAATTCTGATTTAAAAAGAAAGCAAGATATTTCTTTTAAAACAAAGAAAAAATTGCTTGTTAATATATATGTACCTTTGTATACTTTGCAAAGAATCAAAATGCTTTTGCTGAATCTATCATCCAACCATTGGTTGGAAAACTTCACGAGGGATTTCGGTAAATAACAAAACTGTTCCTCCTTTATCTTATACACTTTGTTATTGTTAAATAAGGGGAGCTATTTTGGGGGAATCAGCTGTTAACTCAAAATGATGTGAAGAATTCTTGAGGCTTATTATGGCAATTCTTAAAAATGTATAAAATTGAAGCTGCTTAATTTGCTTTTACAATGTCTGGGTTTTTATTTTAAAAATATTTCATTGAAAATTCTTTTAAAAATCAAACCGGTGCTCACCAAGGTTACAAAAGGAAATTTTTTTAAACCAGGATATAAAACTCAAACTCTGATTTAAAAAGAAAGCGAGATATTTCTTTTAAAACAAAGAAAAAATATTGCTTATTGTTACTGCTTGTTATTTATATATATGTACCATTGTTTACTTTGCAAGGAATCAAAATAATTTTGTGAAATCTATCACCCAACCATTGGTTGGAAAACTTCACTTGGGATTTCATAAATAACAAAACTGTTCCTCTTTTATCTTATATACTTTGCTATTGTTAAATAAAGGGAGCCATTTTGAGGGAATCAGCTGTTAACTCAAAATGTTGTGAAGAATTCTTAAGGCATATTATGGCAATTCTTAAAAATGTATAAAACTAAAACTGCTTCATTTACTTTTACAGGGCTTCACTTCTCTGGGTTTTTAGTTAAAAAATACTTCAGTGAAAATTCTTTTAAGAAATCCAGCTTAGATTGGTAATAAAATGACAACAATTAATATTATTCTGATTTAAGAAATTTCACTTTTTTTTTGTTAAACAGGGATATAAATTCAAATTTTGATTTAAAAAGAAAGCAAGATATTTTTTTCTAAACAGAGAAAAGATACTTACTATTTGTTATTGTTACCTGCGTTTATTCTAACTTATGAGATCTATCATACATTCAAGGATTGGAAAAAAAATTGCGATATATTTCTGCAAAACACTCATACACTTAGTTATTGTTAAATATGCAAAAATCAGTTGTTAACTCTGAGTCACGTGGGAAATTTTTTGAAACATATTATGACAATTCTTAAAAATGTATAAAATTAAAACTAGTTCATTTGTTTCTCCGCACGGCGGAAAAAAGTCGAATTTCTGGTGAAAAAGAACCCATAGTTTTAATAATAAAACTCAAACATACGAAATTTAAACCACTCATTCAGTAATTGTTCCGTTCATATGGTAATGATTTAACGGAAGTTCTGGTTTTCAAAATTTTAGTTCTTATTACCACATATTTTCTAGTAGATACAAAACTGAAAATTAAATTCAGCCTATTGAATGGTTTTTATGCCTTGCTCTAGAATAGCGTCATGATAAAATAACTAAACTTTAACACATTTAAGTAATTTTAACACATATTATAAAACCATATTTTATTGCTAATTTTATTAAAATCATTAACAAAGTGCTTCTGAAAAAATTACCTTGTTTTTGGTGCTCCCATGGAGCCAGAAACATGGTAAATTTTACCATATTCTAGTAGTATTGACCATACTATTTTTTTTTTCAGTGCAGTTTAAAGTTACTTCAATCAAATTCTTCATAGAAATTCATTTAATGCACTCTGAAATTCTAAACTGAATAACAATCCCCACGTCTTTCTTATTTTAGAAAAATTTATTTAAAAAGAAGTAAGAGAAAAAATAAGTATGAGATTTGTTTTTGCACAAATCAAAGATACCGTTTATAATTAATTTTCGTTGATTGCGTTTACTGCAATTCTATAGTGGATATTCCGTCCTGCAGAAACTAAAAAATAGCAATTTATTTTTTAAAATAACTAAGCTATTTTTCCTTTATTCCATACGCTTCGCTATTTTTAAATGAAAGGAAAATATATTTTGATTAAATCACGTTTTAATTTAAAATGATATGTAGAAATCTCGGAGGAGATTTGAGCTATTTTTAAAAATATGCAAAATTGAAACTTCCTTCGTTGTTTTAACAGAACTCTCATTCTTTAGATTCATTCCCAACTAGAAACAAAATAAGAGAAATAGATACAATTTATGCTAAAATTAAAAACAAAATGGTGATTTCTATGGATTAATCTTTGTTGGAAAAAAAATAGAAAGTAGTAGCTTTTTTTTATTTTGTGAAAAATTATTCAATCACACACTCCAAAGTTGTTATTAAATGCAAAAAGTGTGAACCATAACAGCTTAAGATCTAAAGCAAATATAAAACCATAGAAAAATATGCGAAAAATCGCATAATGCATGCATTTTAATCGGGTGCCATGTGCGCGCACACATTTTGCGCACGTGCCTCCTGGTGCGAACACTGTCGCGTAATTCTCCCCCATATAATCCAAACGCCTACAAATATAAGGAATAAATTAAATAACCCTATGCTCTAAAAAATTCGTAGTTAAAAAAAAAAAATTATTCTATAGGTCCGGAAATCGTGAAGGACTGGATTGAAACAGGAGTGACACCACTAAAAAAAATTTCTCCCTGATCAACTGTTTGGTAATTTTTAATCAAATCTTATCATGTTATGTACGCCTAATCCATTTAGAAAAACAATGTAGAGTCCTATAACTAAATTTGATTAATGAGAAAAAAAATTGCGTTATACATTTTTAACTTTCTTCAGCGTATGATGTCTATAATCCCCTAAATATGGCATCGCGTTTAAAATTTTACTATGAAAAAATTTTTCGTAAATGAAAAATTTAAGACATACAGCGTTAGTTTTGGTCAGACTACTAACCTTCTACTCTTAACTAGTATAGCAATTTTAAGTTTTTGTGCGGTAAAAATGTTTTGTCCAAAATATCGTCCCTTTATTTTCGCCACTTGTACAATCTAAGTACTCTACTCTTAACAAAAGGTATAAATTAAAATTCATCCACCCATTGGCTCTTTTGTAAACTGAGTTTGTTTAATGATAACATTATGATTTATGCAACCTATAAAAGAAACTAAATAACAAAATGAATCCCCATTAAAATATTTTTAGCTTTTGTAAAATTGAACCAATTACTCTGAAATATTCAACGTTCTTGTAAATGCTTTAAAATTTTTAAATATTCTTAAAAAGCTATTTCCATATGCACATAGTAAAATATATACAGAATGTTAAAGAAATATAAATTTTTGTCTATATGTTACCGTTAAAGTTTATAATTCAGTTATTTCGTGAAATAACTAGGTATTTCATAGAATAACTAAGTAAAGTATGAAACTTTTCATCCATTAACTGACTTGTTATTTCATGAAATACCTAGTTATTTTATGAAATATGTGAATTATACACTTTAACAGTAAAATATATACAGAATATTATCTTACGTAAGTTTGAAAATTACAACAATAAATTCTTTTTTGAAGATTTGAAGTTTATTCTAACATTTTCTAAGAAACCCATATTCCGGTATCTTTAACTTTCTTGATTTACATTAAACAATTTTCAAATCACGTCTTAATGACGCATTTATAACGTTCTACACCCACCAATTCCTTTCTTGAAAAGAGTATAACATTTCATTCTGTCAATTTGACGTCCATTCTTCTATTGGTGAGTGGGACGTCATTAACCTTTCAAACTCATTGCATATTTCTCGGCGTTTTTTATCTCGCGAATAAACACTTATCACTAACCCTTCATCATTTTGTGTCTATTTTACGAACGCCAAACTCCAGGTGAGTTAATGTTGACCTAGGACTTCGCACACAAAGCCTTAGTGAGATTAAGACTTAAGTACTATCCTCGCCAAGTGAATTGTTTTAATTCGATGTATGCGCCAAGCCATTGTAGAACAAGAGAGTTAACGATACTCTTGAGAAAATGAGAATTCTCTAGGTTTGTTCAATTGGAATTTGCTGGAAAAGAAAGCGTGTAACTAGATTACTCAATTGAAAAAAAAGTAATTAGTCGATTAACGAATCTGCTTAATATTCGCTACGCGTTACTTCATTTGCTTTATTTGGAATGCAGCAGGGCTTAAAGTCTTGGAAGTCAGGGGTAGTCGTAAGCTTTAAATGAAACATCTTTATTAAAGTGAAACAAATTTCGAAAATAATTGCGATTGTATGTAAACCGGGTTTCAAATACGGAGGATTTTAAAATTCGTTAGTGCTACATCAAGCCAATAATTTACTCTTAATACTGGTCTTAGATAATAAATTACTGTTTTCTAAAGAAATTGAATCTTTTAGAATCGAAACCGGATATTTTACTGAATAGGAAAAAGAAAAATTACAGCATGCGGATATTTAAACTTGAGTAATTGTTTATGGTTGTTTTAGCATATATGGTAAAATGTGATGTTTATTTTGGCTATAATCAGATGTGTTTTTTTGTTTGTTTTTTTTCAATCGAAAATTTTTTTCCTCTTTTTTTTACTTAATTTTTTTCACTGACTATGCGGAGCAGGGAATTAATTACTCCTTATGAATATGTGTTTAGATATCGACTTTAATATACATACTTCATTTCCAATTTATGCCCAATTATAGTACAACATCAAGGTAGCTTTATTTAAGTTGAACACACTGTAGCATTATCAAAACTATAGCTTTAAGGATTTGAACCAACTGAATTAAAAAAAAATTAAATAATAAAAAAATAGAAATACATTTTTGATTTCGAATTTTTATTTTTATATTAACATATTTGATTTCCAATTTATATCCAATTACAGCACAAAATCAAGGTGACTTTATTTATTTAGAACCCACTGTAACATTATCAAAATTATAGCTTGAAGGATTTGAACCTACTGAATTAAATAATAAAAAATAAAAATAAATATTTGATTTTCAATTTTTAATTTTGTTATCACATATCTGATTTCCAATTTATGTCCAAATATGACACAAAATTAAGGTGGCTTTATATTAGTGGAACACGGTAACATTACCAAAACACAGTAACATAATAAATACTTGATTTCCAATTTTTAATTTTGTTATCACATATTTGATTTCCAATTTTTAATTTTGTTATCACATATTTGATTTCCAATTTTTAATTTTGTTATCACATATTTGATTTCTAATTTATGTCCAATTACAGCACAAAATTAAGGTGGCTTTACGTTAGTGAAACACACAGTAACATGATAAATATTAGATTTCCAATTTTGAATTTTGTTATCGCATATTTGATTTCCAATTTATGCCCAAATATAGCACAAAATCAAGGTGGCTTTATGTTAGTGGAGCACACATTAACATTACCAAAACACAGTAACCTGATAAATATTTGACTTCCAATTCTTAATTTTGTTAACACACGTTTGATTTCCAATTTATGTCCAATTATAGCACAAAATCAAGGTGGCTTTATTTTAGTGGAACACACAGTAACATTAACAAAACTATAGCTTTAAGGAATTAAACCTACTGAATTAAAAGAAAATAATAAAGAAATAAAAATATACATTTCCATTTATTTGTAAAACTTGATACAGATTAAAAGTTAATTCCGCTTTTAGTAGGATAGTCAATAGAATGTGTGATAATTACATTTTCTCTTCCAATTCTATACTTATTTAAATTTTTTAAGCAATCTTTATTTTTAAATCATAACTCATGGTAAGATTAATGTAAAATTGTTAATAAAAAGGAAACAAAAGCGATTGATGAATAATATGCTGTAAATAAATTTATTATCATGGGGCATATGACCTTTAAAATTTCTCAATTTTTTAGAAATATTTACCATTTGCAAGGATTCTTTTAATTTTCATTTGTATTGTTTCCTTTGTAAATATAAATGCATTTTTCACTAGTAACTAGTATCGATAAAACTTAAAATCTGCATTTAACTTTCCTGGTTTGAAATGGTTGAAATTAACGAAATTAAATCCTTATACTTCAATACTTTACGAATGCAGTTATAAAAAACTGGCTAGTTTTTTCACCACACTGAAATGTTTATAATTTAAATGACTGAGAAATGAAAAATTTCCCTTTTTCGGGATTAACTCGCATTATGTACTATTTATGAACTCCGAGTTATTTAATAAAAAGAAATTTTTCTTAGACCATAATGAATATTTTAGAATCTGAACAAAATTTTTAAACATAATGTGAGAACCACAAAGAATTCATTAGTGTCAGGGTAACTTATTTCTCTGTGGGGGGTGTAGCGAAGAAAAGGGGGGGGGGCAAGAGGGGTGGAATGAATAATGCATATGAGAAAATTTTCAAAAAACAATTCCCTTACACCAACATCAGAAAGTTTTTCTTTTCACATTAAAAAGAAGAAATAGAAAAAAAAGGGGTGTTTATTAGCATTTCGCTCTAGAAAAAGGTGAAATAATCTTTAAGCAAGATTATGCGTATTCCGACGCTTTATTTAAGGGGGAGGGGGAACAAAAAGAAGAAAGAAGCCTGTTTTACAAAAAGTAAAGAGTATTTCTCGCTGTCTTTGGTTCTGTAGAAAGAGTAGTGTATTTCATGAATTTTTTGAACCCTCTTGAGAATTGTACCATTCCTAGAAATGTTTTTCGTTTTATTTTAAAAATCATTTTTAAGTTTTTTTTTTTCTTTTTTCCGGTTTTTTACGTGAAGAAAAAAATTTTCCATTTGCAAACGCAGCATTATCTTAGAAGTACGCCGGCTTTGGTCGGAGGGCTGTGATGTTTTATTTTTTCTTGAGATACTATCTTTTTCTCTTTCTTTTTTTTTTCTTTTTTTCCTTTATTATTATTGAAATTGTCGCTAGTTGTGGTGGTCCGTTTATATTTTCAAACAGTAACCAAATACGTTTAGTTCATACTTTTTAACTTTTTACTTCAAAATGGTTTTAATGCTTCGCTTAACCCTAAACGAGCATTTGTTATCTTTGTTTTATAGAAGGTGAGGAGTATATAAAAAAAAATTTATTGGAAACATATTCCGCTTTTATTTGAAGAGTATAGTAATAATATTAAAGGAAAGGGTATTAAATAATATATTAAAAAAATATTTTTTTTTAATTTGTTTCGTTACTTATAAAGGAAATTATTCTTTTATATGTAATTCGTTCCTTTTAGATAATAACTATTTTTATAAATTTTTTTAACTTAATAATAGTAAATAATTTTTTGAATTATAAATAATATTATAAATAATTAATAACAATTAAGAATAATAATAATTACAAACTACAATATGAATAACAATTATAAATAACAATAATAATATTATAAATGACAATATAAATTACAATTATAAATAATAATATTATAAGTAACATTATAAATAACAATTATAAATAACAATAATAATATTGTAAATAATTGTTTAAATTTAAGATTTTAGGATGTTTTATTTTTTCTTGTGATACTATCTTTTACTCTTTCTTTTTTTTTCCTTTATTATTATTGAAATTGTCGCTAGTTGTGGTGGTCCGTTTATATTTTCAAACAGTAACCAAATACGTTTAGTTCATACTTTTTAACTTTTTACTTCAAAATGGATTTAATGCTTCGCATAACCCTAAACGAGCATTTATTATCTTTGTTTTATAGAAGGTGAGGAGTATAAAAAAAAAATGTATTGGAAACATATTCCGCTTTTATTTGAAGAGTATAGTAATAATATTAAAGGAAAGGGTATTAAATAAGATATTAAAAAAATATTTTTTTTAATTTGTTTCATTAGTTATAAAGGAAATTATTCTTTTATATGTAATTCGTTCCTTTTAGATAATAACTATTTTTATAAATTTTTTTAACTTAATAATAGTAAATAATTTTTTGAATTATAAATAATATTATAAATAATTAATAACAATTAAGAATAATAATAATTACAAACTACAATATGAATAACAATTATAAATAACAATAATAATATTATAAATAACAATATACATAACAATTATAAATAATAATATTATAAGTAACATTATAAATAACAATTATAAATAACAATAATAATATTGTAAATAATTGTTTAAATTTAAGAATTTAGGATGTTTTATTTTTTCTTGTGATACTATCTTTTACTCTTTCTTTTTTTTTCCTTTATTATTATTGAAATTGTCGCTAGTTGTGGTGGTCCGCTTATATTTTCAAACAGTAACCAAATACGTTTAGTTCATACTTTTTAGCTTTTTACTTCAAAATTGTTTTAATGCTTCGCTTAACCCTAAACGAGCATTTGTTATCTTTGTTTTAAAGAAGGTGAGGAGTATAAAAAAAAATGTATTGGAAACATATTCGGCTTTTATTTGAAGAGTATAGCAATAATATTAAAGGAAAGGGTATTAAATAATATATTAAAAAAAGTTTTTTTTTTATTTGTTTCGTTACTTATAAAAGAAATTATTCTTTTATATGTAATTCGTTCCTTTTAGATAATGACTATTTTTATAATTTTTTTTAACTTAATAATTGTGAATAATTTTTTGAATTATAAATAATATTATAAATAATTAATAACAATTATGAATAATAATGATTACAAACTACAATATGAATAACAGTTATATATAACAATAATAATATTATAAATAACAATATAAATAACAATTATAAATAGCAATAATAATGTTATAAATAACATTATAAATAACAATTATAAATAACAATAATAATATTGTAAATAACATTATAAATAACAATAATAATTTTATAAATAACATTATAAATAACAATTATAAATACCAATAATAATATTATAAATAATTGTTTAAATTTAAGATTTTAAGATGTTTTATTTTTTCTTGTGATACTATGTTTTACTCTTTCTTTTTTTTTCCTTTATTATTATTGAAATTGTCGCTAGTTGTGGTGGTCCGTTTATATTTTCAAACAGTAACCAAATACGTTTAGTTCATACTTTTTAACTTTTTACTTTAAAATGGTTTTAATGCTTCGCTTAATCCTAAACGAACATTTGTTATCTTTGTTTTTATAGAACGTTAGGAGTATAAAAAAATTAAAATGGATTGGAAACATATTCGGCTTTTATTCAAAGAGTATAGCAATAATATTAAAGGAAAGGGTATTAAATAATATATTAAAGCAAGTTTTTTTATTTGTTTCGTTTGTTGTAAAATAAATTATTCTTTAATATATTAATTTGTTTCTTAACTATTTTTTGTAAATTCTTTTTAACTTTATATATAAATAATTGTGTAAACTTTAGAATGTTTTTTTTATATATAAATTTAGAAGTTATAAAATCTACTTATTGATGAAGTGGAATAAAAATATTTAAAAAAAATTTTAAATTTCTGATTTTTCAAAAATTTAAAATTTGATATTTTATTATTTCTTGAGATACTATCTTTTTCTCTTTCTTTCTTTTTTTCCGCTTTATTATTATTGAAATTGTCACTAATTGTAGTGGTCTCTTTGTATTTTCAAACAGTAACCAAATTTATTTGGTTCACACATTTTAACTTTTTACTTCGAAATGCTTCGCTTAACTTTAATACTTCGCTTAACCCCGTATGAGTTTTTGTAAGCAGTGTAAAAGAATTAAAAGTATCGGAAATATATTCGGTTCTTGTTCGAAAACGTTAAGCATATAGCAATAATATTAAATGAAAAGACATTAAATAATATATTAAGAAAATATTCTTTTTTTTTTTACTTATTTCGTTAGTTATAAAAGAAATTATACTTTTATATATAAATTAATTCGTTCTTTTTAAGTAATAACTATTTTTTATGAATTCTTTTTAACTTTATATATAAATAAATATTTAAGCTTCAGGATATTTTTTTATTTATTTTATAAATTTAAAGTTTATGAAATCTACTTATTGATGGAGTAGAAAAAATTTATTTAAAGAAATTGATAAATTAAATTTCAAGTTTATAAAAAAATTATAAAAAGTAAATTATGTAGAAATATATATGTTCATAAAAGTAAATTATGTCGAAAATGTATTTCGTTTTTATTCAAAAGTTTTGAGAGTGTTACGATAATATTAAAGGACGAAATATTAAATATACCTAAAAAAATTCACTCTTCTTATATAAAGCGCTTTTTTAAATATTAATTATCGCTTTATAAATTTGGCTGTTTACTTTTTTTGATTTAACTAATTTTTTATATATCTTTTAACTTTTATGCAAATAATTATTTTAACTTTTAGAACATGTTTTATTTTTATCATAAATTTATAGAAGTTCTAACTACTCAGCGACAGAGGAAGGGAAAGATATATAATTAAAAGAATTAATTAAAAAATTTAATTAGAAGGCTATACTAGGGATAAAAAATATTTACAAAATAAATAATAAAAATCTAGTAAAATCTAGCACGCAAGTTCTGCACGGCCTAAATTTATAAAGAACTTACTGCTTAAGTAAATTTATAAAAGTTCTAGTCTGTAACAGAGAGGACAAAGATATATCATTAAAAAATTTAATTAAAATGTTGTATTAAGTATACAAAATATTTACTAAATAAGTAATAAAAATCTAGCACGCAAGCTCTGCACAGCTTAAATTTATGAAAAGCTTACCACTTAAGTAAATTTATGCACCGTAATTAAGAATCTGTAAAATTAATGCACCGCTTAAAATAAATTTATAAAAATTCTACTCAGAGGCGAAGGAAAAGGTGTATAATAAAAAAATTTAATTTAAATTTCATATTATGGATAAAAAATATTTACAAAATCAATAATAAAAATCTAGCACACAAGTTCTGCACATCTTAAAATAAATTTGTAAAAAAAATTATTATAATTTATAATTAGTATTAAATACAAAATAGATATGAGAATTAAAAATTATAATAATATGCAGTAAAATAAAACAAATACAGTAATTTACAATAAAATAGTTTTCAAAAACATAACAGTTTTACATATTTTTCTAAACTTGTTCTTAATACAGAAAATAATCATTATGTATAAATAATGTTCAGAACTTCAAAGAAGTATAAGTTGAAGATGGCCTAATATTCTGATATTTTTATTCTGGTACGAGCAAAAATACTTATTACTTATAATAGGTATGTATGCAATATAATATAATAAGGTACAAAACCTAAATAAAGTATAAGTCACTCTTAATAGCTATGTGGCCTAATATTCAGATTATTCATTCAGGTGTGAGCAAAGATACATATAGCCCATAATATGTAATTCAATTAATTAATTGTACATGATTAATATAATTAAAGTACGTAATTATAATTATCATAGTTTATTTCAGTGTTAGACATTTTTTTTTCATTCTGATATTCAACAACCCAAATTAAATATATGAAAAATGAAAATTTAAAAAAAAATCTGTTTTGGCTTTATTATGTAATAAATTAATAAATCCTTTAAGTGTAAAAAATTTTTCAGGTAACCTAAATCAAGATTCATACGATGCTAAAAAAATTTTAAAAAGTGGCTGCAAAATTTAGAGGAGTAAAACTATTTTAGTGTGTTCGTAATCTCCACAATTTTTACGAACATAATTGCATAAACATAGATGCGAAGTCAGGATTTTTAAAATATTCGGTGGAAAATGAATGCTAACAATATTAAATTTGAAACTTGCCCATATTAAAGTTAGAAGAAAGGTGTTTATCACTGTGTAAACCCTAATTCATTAAATCAGTAAAATCAGTAAATCAGTTAATAATTATAAATAAGTTAGTTAATGTTCACTGCAAGGATTAATTGAAATTCTATCCGATTTAATTAAAAAGTATGAGTTACAGAATAAAACATCAAGTTGTATAATACGTTATCTATGTTACTGACGCAGTGCACAGACTGCTATTTTCTTAGAAAGTCGGTTTATGTGCATTGTATGTCAAATTTGTATGATAATTTTTTTTTTTTGTTAGAAAGTCGGTTTATGTACATTGTATATCAAATTTGTATGATTATTTTTTTTTTATTTTCTTAGAAAGTCGGTTTATGTACATTGTATATCAAATTTGTATGATTTTTTTTTCTTTTTTTTTATTTTCTTAGAAAGTCGGTTTATGTACATTGTGTATCAAATTTGTATGATTATTATTATTTTTTTCTTAGAAAGTCGGTTTATGTACATTGTGTATCAAATTTGTATGATTTTTTTTTCTTAGAAAGTCGGTTTATGTACATTGTATATCAAATTTGTATGATTATTATTATTTTTTTTTAATATGACATCGTCTTAAGTTGCGAATTAGTTGAAATTCTATTTGATTTAATCAAAAATCACGAGTTATAGAATAGAACAATAGGTTCAATGATAGCGATGCAAATGTACAGATTACTACTTTCTTTGATAATTAGTACATTTTTCTTTCTGTTCATCATAAA
This sequence comes from Parasteatoda tepidariorum, assembly GCF_982258835.1. Taxonomy (NCBI): domain Eukaryota; kingdom Metazoa; phylum Arthropoda; class Arachnida; order Araneae; family Theridiidae; genus Parasteatoda; species Parasteatoda tepidariorum. The sequence goes on from NC_141766.1 coordinate 30,516,741, forward strand.
TTGATATACAGTCAAGCTTTAGATTGTTACAGAATTCAAAGCTTAGTTATGGTTGACTGAAATACCCTGAATGCCTTTAGATAGGAAGCTGTTAAATTTTCATTGCATTTCCATAGTACGATCACTTCGCTACGATGAACTGTTTGATTAAAAGAGAAACGAGTTATAAAGTTATTTTGATGCAAGTGATTATTTTAATAATAGATCGAGAATAACAGAAACGTAATTTCTGGGGCGCTGAGAAAGATGAATCTTTAATACATACATATTTTTTTTAAAAATGCTGGAAAAAAATTTCTCAGTTAAAACAAAATCAGTATTGGGTATATGCTCTGAATTTTCTCAATACGTATTAATAATTAAAAACTCAAAAATATTTAATAATTATAATTACTTCATTAATTAGTATTTAAAATATAAAGCATTTGAATTTTCAAACACAAAGCTATTCATTTATTTTAATTTTTTACTGAGAGAAATATTAAGTATATCCGCCAATTAGACGTACTTTTTGTTCAAATCATTGTTTTAAGAGATTTTGTCGTTGAACAGCAAACACAATCTTTGGTTTACGACTAGTAGTATTCAACTCCGTAGCCTTGTAATTTTGATCCTAATCCAGAAGACGAGGGAACTCTTGGATCAAGTATTGGGATAAATTTATCTTCTTGGAGGACTTTTGATGCAACTAATTCGCATTTCCGTTATATGGAGAGAAAAGCCGCAAAAACCTCCCATGGTTAGCCTGACTGCAAATAGACTTTAACCCATGATCCGTCTACCACTGAGGATATTTTACGTCACGTCAGCACTGTGGTTAGTGCGAGCCGCGTGCGGAATTCGTATCGACCAGCCATCACTGGGATTCGAACCCTATTCACCTCATAGGAAGGCGAACGTTCAATCCCCTGACTACCATGGCTCTTTTTAAGACACTTATAAAATAACGTACAAAAATAATAATTACAGAATTTTATGAAAACGAATAAAGGAATTATATATTACGCCTGCTAGTTTGGTGTACTTTTTGTTTAAATTTTTATTTTCTGAACATCTGTTTCGAAATTTGAAGATGCAAATTATACAATAACGGTCAAAAAAATTAATTACAGAAAATCATGGAAGCAAATGAAGGAACTATAAAGTATTTAAGTCAGTTTAGTGCCCTTTTTTTAAAGTATTTTGTATACAAATTATTATTTTGTCAAACACTTGTTTCGCATTTTGAAAGAGCAAAGTATAAAATAACATACAAAAATTCATAGAAACAAATGAAGGAATTATAAAATATCCCTGCTAGTCAGGTGTACTTGTTGTCTTAATTATTATATTTTTAAACACTTGTGTCGAATTTTGAAAGTGCAAATAATAACATAATGTAAACAAAATAACAAAAATTCAGGGAGCGAAATAACCTACGCAGTTTCCCCTTTTCAAAATGTAACTATACATCATATACATACAATTCATTAAAAATTCACCGGGCGAATTTGCGTATTCGTGCAATAGTTTTTTATGGTTGCGGGGCCCCCTTTTCATTTAGGGAAGCCAATATGTGAAAGGGTTAAAATAAAACAGGATCGCCGAATTGCGACCCGGAAAGCGGGAGTCTCTAAATTGGTGGGGTTGAATGAAAAATTGAAAACTTTCAATCTTGAACGGGGGCTATTTATTTCCTAGTCCATACTCATGCGAATAAAGTATGCGAAAACACTGGGTACGCAATAGCTTTGATTGCAGACTTTTTCTTTTTTTTATTATTTTTATTTTACAACCACCCCAACTGTCCATTCTACTGCAATCCCGAATTGTTGTGGCAGACTATGTGGCCTAAAAAACAGTTTCAGAATAGGCGGTTTAGGATAAAAGACGGGCGGTTCTAAGGGGCGGTGGGGGTGATACATAATGGGGAGTTGGGTCACAAAGAGAACTGAGGCAGGGGGGGGGGATAGGTCATGACTCACCTGTGCTGTCTACTCACCGCAACTCCTAACTTCAGTTTGGTTACAATGACCTTAATCCAGCGCATTTTATGACCAAGTCCATGGCTGGCAGAGGTAATTCTAAGCACGGAGAAAGTTGCGGGATCCGAGGGCGAAACGTTTTGTGATGTGCTTTTTGGGGGATGCTTGAGATGCTTCTTTAAAGTAGAGAGATCTGCACCCTTTTTTTATCTCCCCCCCCTATACCTTGCCCTTTGGTCATAGAAAACAGAAAGAAGAGGAGTTTATGCTGTGATTTTTCGCCTGCGAAAAGCAACAGATGCATCCAATAAAAAAAAAGCGGAAATAGTAGGCGCGGAATAAGCGAGCGGGGAAAAAAAATGATATTGGATCGTGTAAGAAGTACTGGACTTAGGTAATATGGGGAATTTTTATGAGAAGAAAAAGAAATATTTTTACCTTGACGATAGTCCATCGATTTCTGAAGAACCATATATAAATGTGAAAAATAATACCGCATTTTTAAGGAAATATTTTTTTTATATGAAGAAAAAACGTAGTATTGCGTTCCAAAGAACGAAAAAAACGTGACAGGTTGTTTTCGCTATAGCGTAAACACATTTGCAATTGTTCGGAGGTATTTTATTTTATGGTTTGAAGTTTCTTTGAAAATTTTCTAAGAAAGTGAGTTAATTTAAAAGTTTGTGAATATGGTTTCCAAAATACGTGGATCTTTTATTATTGTAATTATTATTATTCCAACGCTGAATTTTGTTTAATGTATTCAACAAATTCTTTGACTATTTTTTAACCTTCTTCTTTTTAGAATATTATTTAACCTTCCGCTTTTTAAACTATTCTTACCACTCAAAAGTACCTTTTTTCTTTTTTTTCTCTCTTCTTTCCTTTCCTTTCTTTATTTTCCTTTCTATACTTTTTTTTTTTACAAAACTTAGCTTTTTTGCTTTTGAAAAATGCTTCAAAAATTAAAAAAATATGTCTGCTGAAAAGAAAAATAATTATCTACATCTTTAGACATGCGTTTTTTTTTCTCTTTTTTATTAAAATAATACAGTTAGTACTTTGATGTTTAAAAAGGATTTTAAAATAAAAAATATTTTAAAACTTACAAAATAAAATGCGTGTTAAATTTTTGAAACAAAAGATTTTTAATCTTTAAAAACATAGTTAAAACTCTGTCACATTCAAAACCGCTCAAAATTACCTTTTTCCTTTCTTTTCTTTTCTTTTTCTCTTCTTTCCTTCCTTTTTTTATTTTCAAATTTTATATTTCCATTTTACAAAACTTAGCTTTTTTGCTTTTGAAAAATGCTTCAAAAATTAAGAAAATATGTCTACTGAAAGGAAAAATAATTATCTGCATTTTTAGACATGTGTTTTTTTCTTTTTTTTTTTTTTTTTTTTTTTTTTTTTGAAGTAATGCAGTTAGTGCTTTGATGTTTAAAAAAGGATTTTAAAATAAAAAATATTTAAAAACTTAAAAAATAAAATGCGTATTGAATTTTTGAAACAAAAGATTTTTTAATCTTTAAAAACATAGTTAAAACTCCGTCACATTCAGAACATCATATTTCAGACTCATTTCAAATTTAGTTGCTTTGATATAACGAATAATACAAGAAAAACTAAAAGGAAAAATATAATTGTAGTAAAAACAATCCCAAAGCAGAGATGGGAAAAAGATAGACGCGTTACGAGCTCCTAAAGCACAACATTTCTCGTCAGGACAAAACGTAAATCGAAACATGTCAACATTTTTTTAACTTGTCTACTGTGAAGAAAAAGTATTTTTTTAAGCATGTTATAGTATATTTATAAATTCCAAACTGTAACACCGAAATTATGATTTTAAAATGTTGAAGAAATTGTTCATTAGTTATTTTCTGAATTACTTATGTGAAGAAAAAAGTGTTCTTACGTAATAAATAGAAATAAAATGATTCTAAACGATGAAATGAAAATACTTTTGTGTAGAATAAGTAGATATTATTTTTTTTAATAGAAAAGAAAATAGATCCTTTTTTTAAAAACAGGAATGATTTTTTTAAAAGAATAAATAATATTCTTATGTAACAAACAAAAAAAATTATTCTAAATGATGAAATGAAAATACTTTTGATGTGGAATAAGTCTTTTTTTTTTAAATAAATTTTATATAAATTGTTAAAGAAATCACCTTAAAAAGATCTAATTGTTAGAGTAAAATGCTTTTTTAAGTTTATGAAGGCCTTTTCCAAACACTTACGAGTAGATGCAATACGCTCTATATTTTTACCATTTATGTGAATTACCTCTTAGAAAAATATTTTAAGGAGATCTATTAAAATAAATAAATAATTCTTAAAATATTAAGAATTTTATCTATTACGAAAATAATTTGCATAATGTTAAGTTTAAATAACAAATCGATTCCTAGAAGAAGAAGAAAAATACTAGATCGTTTTCCTTAAAATGCGTGAATTAATGCCGATGAAAATATTCTTTTATTGAAGAACTTAAATATCCTTCTAAATATTATTCTGCTCTAAATATTTATTTACAAGCTGCTTTATACATCTGTTTCGTACAGTCAATCCAAATTTACCTAAAACCGGAAATTTTGAAGATAAACCTAAAATAAATAAACAAAGCTCATAGATTATGAAGAAAACAAATATTTTTGCGTAAGAGTAAGCAGCAAATATCCATAAACTGATAAGCAACAATTTAAAAAGATAAGGTTTCGCATCGCAATGGCATTTCCCTTACAAGTTAGTATACCTGACTAATATTTACTGATTTTGCAATCAATAAATAGTCCACAAAATAAATAGTATAATGTAAATTTTTGATTTATGAGTTTTCCATCCTTAGTCTTAGGAATTAGTAAGGCTAATACTTTTTTACTACTATAACGAACCTATTTATTAAGCAATTAGCTTTTGCTAACCTGTAAATGGTATTTCCCTTACAAGTTAGTATACCTGACTAATATTTACTGATTTTGTAATCAATAAATAGTACACAAAATGAATAGCGTAATGAAATTTTTAATTTATGAGTTTTCCATACTTAGTCTTAGGAATTAATAAGGCTAATACATTTTTACTACTATAACGAACCTATTTATTGAGCAATTAGCTTTTGCTAACCTGTAAATGGTATTTCCCTTACAAGTTAGTATACCTGACTAATATTTACTGATTTTGTAATCAATAAATAGTACACAAAAAATTGCGTAATGAAATTTTTGATTCATGAGTTTTCCATACTTAGTCTTAGGAATTAGTAAGGCTAATACATTTTTACTACTATAACGAACCTATTTATTGAGCAATTAGCTTTTGCTAACCTGTAAATGGTATTTCCCTTACAAGTTAGTATACCTGACTAATATTTACTGATTTTGTAATCAATAAATAGTACACAAAATGAATAGCGTAATGAAATTTTTAATTTATGAGTTTTCCATACTTAGTCTTAGGAATTAGTAAGGCTAATACTTTTTTACTACTATAACGAACCTATTTATGAAACAACTAGCTTTTGCTAACCTGTAAATAATTTTGATGCATAACTAAATCCATTTTTAAGTTGAGAAATGCAGTTATAGTTGCAAAAAATTATATAAAATTGACACTGTAAGCAATTAATAAAATTTGCACTGTAAACAATTTTAGTATACTTTAACACCAGAAATGGTGGCAACTAAACACCAAAATTTTTTACATATTAACTACGATAGTTGAAGTCCTAAATTATTTATTATTTATTTTCCATCATTACATTTCATTTTCGAGCTTTTAGGAATTCTCTTAGTTTTTATTAATTTATATTTAATTTCAATTTCAGAGGGTGGAATATTCCCATAGCAAAAGTTAACTATTCAAAAGAAAAATATTTTTAAATGCTTAACAAAAAAAATGTAAATAAATAATTTCAAAAGAAAAATTATGAATAATTTCACGCTGAAGGAAATAATTCTGCTTAAAGCATGCATGTAGTTTTTAGGGAATATTAAAATATTTTTTGGAAGGTGCTTTTTTTTAAGTTTTAAAATTAGAGTTTTATTTGAAAAACAGGACTAATTTAGTGTAATTTATTCCAATAATTTTAATTTCATTAACATCAAAAAACTGGAAAAAAAAGTTGATATGAAAAAGATAAAGAAATAGTTTTCTCAGTTGAATTTTTAAATAACAATGACTACTGATTCTTAGGTAAACTGTAAAAAACTTCGGTGCATGATATCCATCAATTTTTGGTGCTGAGTTAAACTAAATACATTTTTAAATTGAGGAATGCAATTATAGTGCAAAAATATTCTATAAAACTTACAAAATGACAATTTTTCGAAATTATTGCGAATATATTACCAAAAATGTGCCTGTTTTTTAAACGAGATGTTTTTGCAATAAAGTCATTAAATTGATATTCTGATGCACAGGAAAATATGTGTTGTCAACTGTAAACAAACAAAAATGAAGAAAAAAAGAAATGAAACTATTACAGTGATAACGTAAATGAAAAACGCTCTGTAAAAAATCTTAATTTACCTCAATACCGAAAGTGATGACAACAATACGCCAAATTCGTTACAACTTATCGTTGTAAACATTTTACAAATGATTGTTTTATTGCGAAATTTTCATTGTTCTAACCCCGCATATTCCATACTTTTATGATTTTTGAACATATAAAAAATGTCCTCGTTTTTAATCAGTTTCCGACAAAGAGAAGTTTGAAATTTAATGTGACAAAAAGTTTAATTCAACTTCTCTAAATTGAAGTTGTTGTTAAAACAAGAAATTGTATACCGCCTCGTTAAAAACCTCGCATATATTTTTCCATTTCTTCTTTGCTGTAGCTTTTTATTACTTTATGTTAAATTTACTTAAAATGAAGTAAATTGCTTAAATGAGTAACTAACATATTTAAAGAATGTGTTGTTTTTTAAGAAAGAAATGAAATAAGTGGACTTGAACAAAATTCTTTATAAATTTTAACGAGTTTAATCTAATATGTCGACTATAAACTCCAAAAATAAAATTCTCTCATTTTTTGAATTAACTTATTGAAATCTGAAAGAAGAAAACTATTTGATGTTAATTATTTAATTAATTTTAAAAAAAATTATTAATTTACGAATTTGTTTGCAGCATTTCAAGTGTATTCGTTATTTTAAGTTAGGAATAATTAATAATAGTTAACATTAGTATTTTCAAATAATTAAATTGTTTGTTTTTTAGATGTTATAAAACAAAGGTTTATTTATTAATTAAAGACTAAATGCAAGTTGTTTGTTAAATAGCTTATTTTTATCCTAAAGTTAGATATTGCTTAATTATTGGTACTATTATTGCAGTACTTTCCGTTTCAAATATTTTGAACAGCTGCGGTTTTGTTTATAGAGTTATTCTTAGACTAGATTACATTCTCAAAAAATCTGATTCTATTTAGAGCCATAATATTCGTACCTTAAACCATAATATCGTGCTTCGATTTTTAAATCAGCTGTATTTGTTACAATCTTATTAATAAGGTGCTGAATAGAACCGCGTTTCAGTTTTAAGTTCGTTTATCGTTATTTAAGTTTAGGAAGTACAATAATATGGTTCAATTTGGCATCCTATTAAGGTTGCAACAAAAATGAACGATATTATGGTTCAAAATACTCGAAAACAGAGTCAGTGCAACTAACTTACTTATTACTCTTAAGGGCACACTCAAGTTTAAAAATGTTTAAACTTGTTAAATGTTTTTTTTTTTCACACTGCGAAAAAAAAGTATTAACAAAACTACTAGAGTATGGTAAAACGCACCATGTTTTTTGGTTCTATGGAAGCACCAAAACGCTCAATAGTTTTTACTTAAGGGCTTTAATAATGATTTTGGTAAAATTAACAATAAAATATTGTTTTATGATATGTGATATAATTTCGTAGCTGTTTTAAAATATTTCAATCACCGTAAATAGGGCCGAGATAACCTGGCTGGTAGGGCACTGAGCCCGTGTCCAAGCGGTCATGGGTTCGATCCCCACCTGTCGAAGACTCCCCGTTTAGTAAACGGTGAATGATGCGCATTAAATCTGTCTACTCACAAAGTCCTCCATGTTCTCATAACAAATCGCACCTCTGGGAGTACTGATCCAGGAGTTTCCTTGTCTTCTGGATTGGTTCAAAATTACAATGCTACGGAGTTGGACATTAGTGGTCGTAAACCCAAAATTGGGTCGGCTGTTCAACGACGGTTGTAAAATAACCGTAAATTAAAACTTGTAAAATCGAAATGTGAAGATCAAAAGTAAACAGTCAAAAAACTGTTACTCGTTGCGGCTACAATGTACTCAATGTGATACTGAAGCACTACGCTATTCCATATATAGACTTCTTAATTTCATCCATAGAATTTACTGATCACTATATATTGATAATATAATAATAATAAGACAATAAAAACATTCGTTGTTAAAGGTAGAACAAAAAAAAGCAATATATTTAATTTTGTTTCTTAAATGATTTTTTTATTTATTTATTTATTTTGGCAAACAAAACAGTAATTTTATTAAAATCATTGAGCTGCAGTATCCTCTTCCGCGTGATACTGTGGCTTAAAGATATAACATATATCCCCTTTCGATTTAAACATTATAATGTATTGATTAATGTAAAAAAAAAAATTAAAATATGCGTATAAATAACTTTGCCGCAAATACAGAAAAAAAATCCAATTAATTTAATTTTGTTTCTAAAAAGATTTTTAATTTGACAAATGAAACAGTAAAATACTGTTTCATTTTTAAAAAAACATTAAATAAAAGGCGAAATCATCAGAAAATAATTTAAAACTGCGCTAAAAGTGAAGTTAATTATTCATTTAAATTTTTATTTATGTGGTATTTCTCTGAAAGACTTAACAAGCCAAAGGTCTTGTTACAAGGCCAAAACAAGAAAAGCAACGAGCAATATTTAAATTTAAATGATTCTTGCTCCAATTATATTTGCCTCGGGTGATTCTAATTTTCTGATTATAATGAGCATGCAATTAGAGGAACCAATATATTTATTAAAACTCTTATTCTTAATTTTTCTTTAAAGCAATAAGTAAATTTTGATACGCTCCCCATAATGATGACAATTATGATGCAATAATGAACGTCTAAATGAAAAAGAAGGAAAAGAAATCGCTTCAGTTAAATGCTAAGAAGATATCAATCACATTTTTTCAATTTTTGCATTGTGAAAATTATTCAGCTCACGTTGGCTCGTCAATTAGATTTTCTCGATACTCTTTCTTTTAAACATATGTCCTCTTCTTAACTTTTTTTTTTCATTATTTCTTTTTTCTATCAATAATCAGTCGATGTCTGTTTTTTTTTCTTTGCTTTTTAAGACCTTGCGCGTGCTTATTTGAATTATTCAACCGGTGTTTCTTTAAATATTGTTTAATTTTTTCATGCGTTTTATTAATGCGTGTATTTAATAGTGCGTAATTCCCTACTAATTTATCTATAGAGTCCTTGTTATATAAAAATCAGACTAAAATTTATTTATTTTTTATTTATTTATTTATTATACCTACATTTATTTTAGAGATTTGTCATTAATTTTGATTTCCTAAAAACTTCACTTAAGTCTTCAATTATCACTGTTATCAGACTTTTTTTTTCAACCGACCTTTTTTTCTTTAAATATTGTTTAATTTTTTCATGCGTTTTATTAATGCGAGTTATTAATGCGTGTATTTAATAGTGCGTAATTCCCTACTAATTTATCTATAGAGTCATTGTTATATAAAAATCAGACTAAAATTATTTTATTTTATTTATTTATTTATTATACCTACATTTATTTTAGAGATTTGTCATTGATTTTGATTTCCTGAAAACTTCATTTAAGTTTTCAACTGTCACTGTTATCGATAAATCAGACTTTTTTTTATATATCTATCTTACTTTTTTTAGCGATTTGAGATTGATAAGATTTAAACGATGAGCATAAATTACACCTCATTAGCCCTGGCTTTTAAAAACAAAATCTGTAGTGTTAATAAATATCTTCCAAAAAGTATTTTAAGATTTCCTTAAAACTTAAATAAAATTTTCAACTGTCATTGTTATCTATAAATCGGAAAATTTTTTTTTTTACTTTTTTTTAATGTATACCTATCTTACACTTTTTTTTCAGTGATTTGACGTTAATAAGATTTAAATAATGAGTATTAACTACATTTCATTAGTTTGTTTTTTTTTTTTTTCAAAGAAAAATGAATCTCTAGAGTTTAAAATGTCTTCCTAAAAATATTTTAAGCTTTCCTAAAAACTTCATTTACGTTTTCATCTGTCACTATTATATAAAAATCAGAATTTTTTTTATACCTATCTTACATTTAAAAGAATTGATAAGATTTGAATGATGAGTATAAATTACATTTTATTAGTTGTATTTTAAAGAAAAATTAATCTCTAATGTTAATAAAGATCTTCCTAAAAATATTGAAAGTTTTCCTAAAAATTTCATTTAAGTTTTTAACTGTTATTGTTATCTAAAAATCAGCAGTCATCGTTACCTAAAAGTCAGGTTTAAAAAAACTTAAGTCATATTTTATATCTACTTTACATTTTTCTTTGACATTAATAAGATTCCATAGTTCTATTTTTCACGTAAAACTAATCTTTAGAGTTATTAAAATACTTCAAGAAGGTATTTTTATTTCTTAAAAGTTCCATTTAGGTCAATATAACTAGAAAAATTTGATTAAAAAAGCCTTTAACCTTAAACCAAACTTTTTTTACAGAAGCAAGTAAATTTCATAAAAAATTCTTTAAATTTATTACGAAATATTTCCTCCTATTTAATTTAAATTATTTCGAACAAGTAAAAGTGTTGCGTTTTAAAATTTTAATGCACTGTGAGGAAAAAAACTTTTAAATTTGTATATAAAATGTTTAATGCTTCTAAGCTTCTAAGAGTTCAAATTACGGTAAATAAAAATTAATAATTAGCATTTCTTCACTTTTTCTAGAAATTTTATGGTAATTTCTCTAAAAACTTTATTATTTATTCATAGAAAGTTTCGTAAACTTGAAATAAACAGAGATATAAAGTCCTAATAAACGTTACGGAAGTAACTAGCTTAATTTTTTAAAAAAAAACAATCTAAATATTTTAAATACTTTCGAATCATTCAAACATAATTCTTAGGTGGAAATGCAAACATTTAACAAGGAAGAATTTTCGTTTGAAAAAAAATTATTTTTGCGCGCACCAGCTTTCAACTTAATTGCCAGTTGTATTGATAAAATTAAGTGAACTTTCCTCAAAGACTCTTTGGAAGAAAAAAAAAGGTTCCGGTAAAATACCTAGTACTCAGTGTAACTTCCAAGTCTTTTGCAAAAAAATATTTTCCAGCTAATGGAAAATTTACAAGGTACATTTTTCTTTAGTGGCAAGTGAAAATATTCGTTCGAATAACAGATCAGCAAATCTTAATCCAATTGCCCTAAACTGAGACTCAATCCATTAGAAGACTAGGGCAGTCATTTATAGTTCCTGGCATATCTTATGTTCTTCTTTTGGAACTACAGTTGGCTTTAATTCGATTTACCCTCCTCGAATCTTCTGTGATTAGCCACAACCTAATGGGTTAGGTACAGCTAGAGTAAGAAAAAAGAATTCTCCAAATGCATCAAAAAAGACACTTTATTTTCCAAATAGGGTTCCCATTCACAATAAATACTCCATTTGCAGACGGGTAAAATTCATCGTGGTAGAAGGGTATAAAGGACATTTATTCTAGAACACCGACAGTTATGGCACAAATTCGCACTTTTAGTAGTGTGAACGACTTATTTTAGCGCCATCTGCGTGATTTAAGATGAACCGTGGGCGAGTTGAATTGGAGTTTTCTCTAACATACCTGGCGTGGAAGTTGAATGGCGTTGAAATTGAGATGCTTGTAGATTTAAAATGTAATTTGAATCCATGAATTAACAAAGACTGTTGATATTATTCAAAAGTTCGGGTTTAAATTTAGCTAAATCAATTCTCTTTTCTCGTAGTTTAATTATTCAAACTGTGATTGAAATCTATAGTTTTGAAAAAGAGGTATAATGTGGTAAAGTTAAGATTTCTCACAGTAAATGACTTTAAAAGCTATATTTTGAAGGCTTTGCTTTCAAAGAATATAACGCTTTTAGCGAATAATATGTCATTTTTATTACTGTTGTAGTTTTGTAACAGTTATTCACAGCTCTTAGGTTAGAATTTATATATTCTTTAATCAGGTTATAGTCTTATTTATATATTTTTAGTCACTTAAAATGAGATTAAAAAAATTTCTTGAAAACTCATGACTCTTAAACAGTTATTCATAACTGTTAGGTTGTGATTTTTTATGTTCTTTAGTCAGCCTATAGCCTTATCATCTTTATCTTATTTATAAATTTTTTAATCATTAAAATGTGATTAGCAAAAATACTGGGGAACTCCTAGATTGCTCGAAGATAACAAAGAAGTGAAGAAGCAATTGCGTTAACATTTGAGAGTATGTCTTTCGGTAAAAATCACATGTTTAAATAATGTTATTTTTATAACTGTTGTAATTTGTAACAGACATTCGTGGCACTTAGGTTAGGATTTGTATAAACTTTATTGAGGCTATAGGCTTATTTGCATAGATTTTAGTAATTTAAAATTAGATAAAAAAAAATAGTGGAACACTCCTGACTCTTAAACAGTTATTCATAACTCTTAGGTTTGGATTAGTATATTCTTTAGTCAGCCTATGGTCTAATTTGTATGTCTTTTAAGAATCTGAAATTAGATTTTTAAAAAAATAACACTGGAGAACGCACGACTCTTACACAAATATTTAAACTCTTAGGTTAGGATTTCTTTATTTTTTAGTCCGTCTATAGCCTTATTTATATATTTTTTTGTTGCTTAACATGGAGTAAAAAAAAAAAAACTTAAGAACTCCCAGCTTGTTCGGAGATAACAAACAATTGAAGGAGCAAATTCCTCACATTCGAAAGTTGACGTCTCGGCAACTGTTCCATGGTGATATAATTATTAAAAATAACAAATTATCAAATATGAAAGTCTAATTTCTTCAAAAGTTCGTCCTCTTCGTAGAAATGAATTACTGAGAAAGAAAAACACGAACATTAAGAAAACATGAGCTACTAAATATTTGTGTTAATTAATTCTTATAAATAATAATGATCCAAAATAAAATGAAATAGAAATAAATGGAATAATAATGATTCAAAACAAAGCTTTTTAAGAAATTTTGTGACAAAAAAATTTGTCCTAATACAAAAAGCGAAACCTGAAGGAAATTAAGAACAATGAATTAATGATACTGATTGTCCTACATTTAATGCATTAATTAATCTTGAATAAAAAAATTAATAAACTTCCATTATGCTGCCTTTCTTTTTCTTAAGCTGAAGCAGCTTTTATTATCTAACCTACTTGACGTCGATGATCTTTCCAAATTTGTGGTTTGACAAAACTGTGTAACTTTTTCTGCTTACTTTTAACGCAGTAATTGCTTAAAGATGTGGTGAAAAACTCATCAGCTATATTTAGAGGAAGCCGAGAGCTACTGTTGTTTTATTTAGTTGCTAACTGAGATCGCTTACTTTATGCCGTCTGTTTATGTTACACCCATTTTCAAGTATCATAATATTTTCGAAGATATATATATATATATGTAACAAAATGCCTTCCTTCAAAGGCTAGATAATCCAAGAGACTTTGGCTAATTCAAATAGATAGGCATCTTATTAATTTATAAAAAAAAATTTTAACAGCTTGCGATTGATTTTTCCATGAATGACAAAGGTGGTTTCTCAAAGCTGATGGTTCTGTATTAATTTGTTATAATCATATCAATATATGGATATCAGTTTGACTTTTCGCAGAAATTAGATTAATTTCGTCATGACTTTAAAAGCGTCCCCATGAGATAATTGTAACAAAATGGCGCTTTGAATGAAGTTTATTACTATTACATATTAATTTGTTATAATCATATCAATATATGGATATCAGTTTGACTTTTCTCCGAAATTAGATTTATTTCGTCATGATTTTAAATGCGTCATCATTAGATAATTGTTGCAAAATGGAGTTTTGAATAAAGTTTGTTACTATTACATATTAATTTGTTATAATCAAATCAATATATGGATATCAATTAGACTTTTCGCAGAAATTAGATTAATTTCGTCATGACTTTAAATCCGTCACCATGAGATAATTGTAACAAAATGGCGTTTTGAATGAAGTTTGTTACTATTACATATTAATTTGTTATAATCATATCAGTATATGATTTTCAGTTTGACTTTATGAACAGATTAAAATATTTGTATGAATGAATTTATTCTAGAATTCTAATTTATTACATCGTATTTATTGTAGGGTTTGATTACTGAAAAATATAGTCTTCATCTTATTGAAGATATAGAAAACCTCCCTGTAGTTATAGACTCATTGTTGGTAAGTACTAAATTTTAATTAATATCTCATGTATTAAAAGAAATGCAGGTGTTTTGTAATGACTGCTCTTAATGTATATTTTTCGAATCCTTTTCCTTTTCAAAAATGAAGTAACACAAAATTCACATCAGAAGTCATAAATTTATAAAGTTGGGGAAAAATAAAAGAACTATCGAAGTATAACAACTCACTAGTAAGGAAGAAGAGATTGAAAAAGTCAAAACTTGTTTGGTTGCGGATGAAAACAGTTAAAAGATAATTGTTGGAAAACACTTCAAACTTTCCAAATAGGTTTAAATATTTTCAGCCCTGCCTTCTTCACTGGTGAAGAAGACAGAATTCGTCAATTTTCGATAGTACACACATTTATTTATTTTTAGGTATGAATATTAATCGCACTGTAAGAAATGGATTTTCAAATACCTCGAAACTTTCTTCATTTTTGACGAAGCCGTTTCCTAGTATATGCTCCCAGCAAAAATCTTGTCAAACTGAAGAAGTAACTATCGTCCTTCTTTCGAGGAAACTAATTTCGTCAAAATTAAAAAAATATTTCATCATTCTATTCTTTTTCCAAAAAAAAGAAACCTTGTGTTGCGTAATGTATTTAAATTCTCTAATAATTATTTTTAACGTGGGTACCATATAGGTGGCAAAACACAACAAGGTTTGATAGATTATATATATATATATACTTTTATTTGTAAAAAATGATTTTAGATAATTAATTTAATATTTACGAACAATTTTAATAAGTTATACGTTTCATTCTATGATTTATCAGAAGTTTTGAAACTATTTTTCCTTTGGGAGATTAAAATATAAAGCAATATTTGTAGTATTGTATCTGATAACTTCAGTAAATAAAACGGCAAGACGAGCTATTTGTAAATACTGTTTCAAAACCTTCCAAAAACTTTTTTTTTATTAAAATAACAAAACCTATTTGTTCTAGTCAAAGGCACGGTCTTATGACGAGATTTCGATTTTTAAAAACAATCTTATAAAATTGAATTTTTATTATTTAATCCCAAAAGATTTTTATTCCATAGAAGAGATAAATAAAATATCTTATTATAATAAAAATTGCGGAGTTATAATGAGATTAAATAAAAAAATTCCTTAGGAAATAAACAAATGGGATAAAATATAGTTATAGAAATTCCTCGAAAAGTTAGAACTTAAAATTCTTTTACAAAACAAAACACAAAAATGTTATTTTTAAATTTTCTTGTTGTGGATTTGAAATGGAAAGATTTGTATTTTAAATTCGAGTGTCTGATAACTACGTAGTTTAAATGCAGATAAAATATACTAAAGTTGGAAATAGTTAAACAAAAAGAGGTAGTATTTAAAAATTCGTTTTTTAAATTATTTGTCGAGCATTATTCAATTAATTTCTTTTAAATTTATTATGTTAATAAAAAAATTATTAATACTAGCATAATGCCAAGATTCCATTTAACCTATACTTCCGAGTCAATTTAGGATTCTTTTTTGTTTATTTCTCCTTTTTTTTTTTTTTTTTTTTTTTTTTTACAGTCCCTTCCCTCTCGTTCTTTGAAATTGAAACTCCATGTATGATAAAAATGATCAGCTCTGATGTCCTCCTTGGCTTGCGTTTAAATTTGTAGCTAGCAAAAATGAAAAATAAACACCGTGTAAACTAAATAAAGTTTGTACGTAAATAAAGTTTAGAACAATCCTAAACTTTGAGCCGTGGTGGCTCAGGGGATATAGCACTCGCCTCTCAATTAGGTGAGCCGGGTTCAAATCCCGGTAATGGCTGGTTGCTTCGAATTACGCACCCGGCTCAACAGTGCTGACGTAAAATAACCTAAATGGTAGACAGATTATGGGTTAGAGTTCTCTTGCCATCAGGCTAACCGTGGGAGGATTCCGTGGTTTTCCTCTCCATGTAACGCAAATGCGGGTTAGTTCCATCAAAAAGTCCTTCACGAAGGCAAATTTCTCCCAATACTTGATCCAGGAGTTCCCTTGTCTTCTGGATTAGGTTCAATGTTACGGAGTTGAACATTGGTACCCGTAAACTGAAAATTCGGACGGCTGCTCAACGAAGCTTATAAAATTCAAAACATTAAAAATTAAATGCTAAACCTGAAAAAATAATCTCATTTCAAGCGATTTTTTTTCCTTTAATTTGTCTAAAAAAAAGTGAATCTGGGGCAGCCGATGTCAAGACGTATTAGTTCTACTACTGCCACCCCCATTTTGATGGTCGAAAAAAAGATTTTTAATTCAGAAAAATTATGCTTTTGTGTAATTACTTAATACTCTGTAAAAAATGTTGGTGCATAGTTGCCACCATTTTTGGTAATCAGGTAAACTAAAATTTTCTGCTGTGCAGGTAGTCACATTTTTTATTTACCTTTTCACTATTATAGTTTTACTGATTCATTTTTTGTTTGTTCACTGATAACACGTTTTCGTGCGCATTAGAATCAATTTATGGCATCCCTGCAAAAACATTTCGTTTAAAATACAAGCACAGTTTTAGTAATACATTCGCACTAATTCTTTCAAACAATTGTTATTTTGTCAATTTCATATAATTTTTTGCACGATTTGCTGTTCCGTAATTAAAAATGCATTTAATTTACCTCGACACAAAAAATGGCGACAACTATGCACCAAAATTTTTTTCAGTGTAGTAAACACTAATTAATTAGAATATTTAAGGTTAACCTTTTAAACAATAAGCTTGATTCACCAAAATCCGATCATTAGAACGAAAGTTATTCAAGAAGTTATCCTTCTTTTCATCCTTCCACTCATTCAGGGACACTTAGAAAACAGTTTAATAGTTTTAGAAATAATTAGAACTCTTCATCGAAAAACTCTGTCGTTTTATGAAATAAATAATAACCTAATTTTATAACTTGAGATTTTGTTACAAATTTTCTGAACTATTACTTTTAGTCATCTAATATCAGCGAACCTTTATACTGATTAAGAAGATAATGTAAATTGTCATGAGTGGGAGCATCATTTTTGTGAAAATAAAAAGCGTTTTTGATCTAATTTTTTAATATTTGAAAATTTTCACCATTTCTGCGTTGTTAAATTTAGAAAAATATAAAGAATTATTAATTGTTTATAATTATTTTATAAAGTTGTTAAAGTATAATATACTCACCAAATTGGTGGTATTTTAAAAGGTTTAATAGCTTTTTAAATATTTGAGCTCTTTGTACATTTTAAAGTTCAAACAATTCTTTTAGGCATGATAGAAATTAATTGTATAGATTGAAATTTAACTATTGCCTAGAGTTTAAGTTAAAGTTGGAGTTAAGTTAGTTAAGTTAAAGTTAACTAGTGTTTCGTGAAAGATATTCGCGAAACTCCCTTAAATTAATGAAAAATTAGCTTTTTGGAAAATTTTAGGGCAAAAAATTATCAAGTTTCCGATAAAATTTATGCAATAATAGACCAATAATTGTAAAAAAGAAAAAACTGAAAGTGTAATAAAATATTTAAAACGTTCTGATATACTATCTTTAAGGGCTTAAATTATGATAAATTATAAAACAATGAAACACATGCCTAAAAACTTTTACTCAAATTCTAGTAATTTATAAACTATTTATAATAAAACGTTTTTTTAAAGTTCAGTTTTGTATAAATAAAAAGCGTTTTTTAACTAATATTTTTAATATTTGAAATTTTCTCTAACTCTGCAATATTAAATTCGTAAAAGTATGCAGAATTATTAATTGATTATAATATTTTTTATAAAGGATATAAAATCTCCTCATATTGGCGACATTTAAAAGGGTTCAATATATTTTTTCTAAATATTTGAGCCGTTTGTCCATTTTAAAGTTCAGACAATTCTTTTAAACCTGATAAAAATTTATAGTTCAGATCAAAATTAAAGTACTGCTTTGGGTTTAAGTTAAAGTTGAAGTTAACTCGGGTTTGGGGAAAGAAATTCGCGGAATTCCCTTAAACTACTTAAAAAATGAGAATCTTGCAAAATTTTAGAATAAGAAAGAATCAAGCTTTTCATGACGTATTATAAAATTTATACCGTAATATATCAATAATATAAAAAAGATAACAGTTGAAAGTGAGATAAATTACTTAGAATATTTAAAACACGTCGATACAATGCTATCTTTAAAGACTTAAATTATGATAAATTATAAAATAATGAAACACATGTCTAAAATCTTTTACGCAACGTCTAATAATTTATAAACTATTTACAAAAATACTATATAAAGATACATTTATGCTCTTCATTTATCAAATAAAAGTAAAAAGTGAGCCACCTAAACCAAAAAGTAGATACCGAAACTTACACCATAACATAAAAGTCACTCGAAATTGGCATGTTACTCACGTTTTGGTGATTGATTACGTAGAGTGCGTCTTATTTCATGTAACAATCACTTTTCTTTTTCTTTTCCCTTAGGCGAAAAGAATCAAATCTCGCCACAAAAAAAAAACTTTTTTTTTCGAAAGTAAAGAAAGCTTGAAACATTTTAACTCCTTTCTATTAACAGCTCTGGATTACCTTTGAAAGTTTATTAACAATATCCATGTTGCGCAAGCAAATTTTCTTGACTCTCAATTTTTAATTGAACTCAGTATTGGTCGCACACTTTGAATAACCCACCATGAATGGAAAGGAAATGAACCTCCAATGTATTCCCAATTCACTGAATATGGATGTGATTGCGAACATTAAAAGAAAAAAACGAGAGAAGCTTTATGTATGCTTGAGAAAAAAAAAAAGTTCCTTTCGTACTAATGAAGAGCTTCCTTTTCGATTCTTGCCGCCTAGTTAGTTGGAGGCTGAGTCTTTGAAGTCATTTAGGGCGGAACACTTAAATGAACTAAAAATACTTTTTCCATTTTTGTTACAGGATCCCAATTAAGAGAGGTACTTAAAAACGATAGTTTTTGGCATTCTATTTTGGTTTGTATGCAATAATAATATGCTGGTATGCGCATTGAAAGCTAAAATTAGAGAAATATTAGTTTATGCAAAACAAACATTAACATTGGCATAGTTTGTTGACATAGATGTTTCCCCATTTCTGTTTTTCATGAAAATTAAAAGAGTGTTTTTGATTAATTTTCCCCGGTGTTGTTGAGTATTTTTTTTTTAACTTGTATTAAAAACTTTGGAAAACGTTAAACGCTATGTTACAGGATCCACGTTGTTACAGGATCCACGTTGTTACAGGATCCACGTTGTTACAGGATCCACGTTGTTACAGGATCCACGTTGTTACAGGATCCACGTTGCTACAGGATCCACGTTGCTACAGGATCCCAATTAGATGAAGTACTTAAAAACAATAATTTTGGGCATCCTTTTTCCGTTTGTATGCAATATTATTATGCTGATATGCGCGTTAAAATCTAAAATTAGAAAAATATTAATTTATACAAAATGAACATTAAAATTGGCACAGTTCAAGATTTTCTCGTATCTGTGATTCATAATAGCTAAAATAGAAAGCGTATTAAAACCAGTTTATACTGAATTTACCCCGTTATTGAGTAATGTTACAGGATCCCAATTAGAATACGTACTTAGTTTCTGGCATCTCATTTTGATACTATAATAGTTTCTGGTATCTCATTTCGATACGATGATAGTTTCTGGCATCTCGTTTCAGTACGATAATAGTTTCTGGCATCGTATTTCGATACTATAATAGTTTCTGGTATCTTATTTCGATACTATAATAGTTTCTGGCATCTCATTTCGATACTATAATAGGTTCTGGTATCTCATTTCGATACGATAATAGTTTCTGGTATCTCATTTCGATACGATAATAGTTTCTGGCATCTCATTTCGTTTTGTGTGCAATAGTATTATGCTGGAATGTGCGTTAAAAACTAAAATTAGAAAAATATAAATATTAGTTGTTGTTGGTTTTTTTTGTTTTGTTTTTTTTTTTTTTTTCAAAATACGCATTAACATTGACATAGTTCGAGATTTTTCCCGTTTCTGTTTTTCATAATATTTAAAATTGAAAGCATATAAGAAATTTTTGCTAAATTTATTCTAAATAATTTGTATTGAGTGATTTTTTATACGTTAAAAACTTGGGTTCATGTTGAGCCTCAAAATTATTCAAATGTACTGCAACTTTAATATGGTACAATATGTTTTACCATATTAAGGTAGAAATTATTCATTGATTAGATGATTTTATGGTTTAACTTGAAAGAAAATACTGTTCGGTTTAACATTTTATTAAATTTGCAGCAAATTTGCACCGTAATATTGTTTAAGGTACCTATATTATGGTTCAGCTTTGCACCATATTTTCTGAGAATGTGGTTTAACAGTTGAAAAGTTTTACCAGAAAAATGTTTTATCATAAATAATGTGGAATTTTACTATCCCTGTGTAATAGGTCTGTTTTTCTCTTTCGAAAGCCTCATAATTTAAATGTACATATGTCCAAAAAAATTTTTTAATTTTTAAAATACTATAGTTAATTTTATTTCTTTTAAATACCATATCTAAATTATCGTTTCATATATTTTTTCATTTGGATCAGTATAATAGAAAATCCTCATTGTTCAAATTTTTCGCAATTCTGAAATAAGTCATTCCTTCTTTTTTTATAAAATGTTTTTAATGCCGTATAAATAAATAAATATTTGTTTTGGTCCTGAAATAAACACTGAATTGTTTCAAATCTTTTATTGTTCGTGATAACATTGAATTCATAATATTGAGACCTTTTAAAAACTTTAGGATAATATTTACTGCATAATTTTAAGTATTATCACTGTAAGACTTAAATAGAAAACAATTTTAAACCTCAAATAGCCACCTAAAATCAATTTAAAAAAATATCGCTCTCAATAAATTTTTAATTTAATTGAAAATAATTCTTAAATCTTCGTCAAAAGGAAACGTTCCTTTGCATTTCTAGCCAATTAAACTCTTTTGCAAAATTTGAGCAAAAAAGATAAATTCAGGATAATAAAATTTTATTTTTTGGATTCTAACTTGTATATAATACGCCATAATTTTTTAAAAAAATGTATTATACAATACACATAAAAAGTAAATAAAATCATTGATCAAAAGAAAAAGATTATTCATAACACTCTTGAACATTTTTTATCAATGTTGTTATTTGAAGTGGGTAATAACTCTTGCCCTTGACCTTTTTTTTTTCTCTCAAGTCTTATGTCCAATGCTCATAAATTTTTATCTGTTAACATTTTCTCGATTCTAGTAGTAGATATTTTCTTTTTTCTCTTCAAAAGAAAAGTCTCAAGATTCAAACTCTATAATATTTTTTTATTGTAAAAATATTTAACTTTATAACAAAATTATTTATTAAGTTACATCGCTTCGCATAGCTCTTTTATGAATTGGTTTTAAATTATTAACTACATAAAAAATTAAATATTAATTAAAAATTTATTAAATACATATTTTATTAATTAGTCCATCTATTTAATATAAGGGAGAAGGAATACAGAACTCTCCTTTAAAATAGTTTTTTTTTTATTTCCTATATATTCGTATTTTTACTCATAGTAGAACAGCAATTCGTATTTCACCCTTGAGAGTCGCGTAACTATGCAGAATCAAAATATCATGCGGAAAAATATGTTATTTTCCTGATGATGTTTTGATTCTGCAGAGTTGTATCAAAGTTGTTTTGATTATCTTGAAATATTTTGATTCTGCATAGTCAATAAGAGGTATTTTGTTATTATATTTTTTTTTTTTTTTTATTTTCCAAATGATGTTTTGATTCTACATAGTTATATCGAAGTTGTTTTGTTTTATCTTGACATATTTTGATTCTGCATAGTATATAGGTATTTTACCTCTGAGAGTTATATAACTATGCAGAATCAAAACATCATGCCAAAATCTGTTACTTTCAAATGCAAATAGCAAAATAATGCTTTTTAAAATATTTGTTGTTCAAATTAAGAACACAAAAAATTTTCTCGAAAGCTATCAGCTTAGACCTTAATTTATTCTTAAACATATTTGAAATTTATTTAATTGCAGCTAATAAAATGTTCCAGAGCATTTTCTTACCACATGGAAAGCAAGTTCGAATTCCAGCTATGAATGATTGATTCGAATACTGCTTTCGATTGTGCTGAGTTATTCCCCTTGGCAAACGGCTCATGGGTCTTCGAATAATCTTTGTCGTGAGAGTTTTTCGTAGTTTTCTTTTCCATGTAACGCAGAGGCTTGTTAGTCCAACCATAAAGTTCTCGACGAAAGCGAGTTTGTCGCAATACTTGATACAGGAATTTCCCTGTCAACTTTTTGGATTCATAACTGGAGTGTACTTAAAAAACTGCAAATCCGATATAGATCGGATGTTCAGAACCAGTAATAAAATAAAATCGTCCTTATAGGGTACGGTCATATTACGCCATTATTGCTTATAAAATGGAATGTAATAAATAGCTTATAAGATAGAAGTTTAATCTAGATGAAAATCTTAATCAAAAGACATCTTAAATAGCTTATAATATTAAAAAAAAAAAAAAAAAATTCGAATCATTTTATTAAATTTTGCAAAGGAGAAACAGTATTATTCCAATTTTTATTTTAAGTCATGTAAAGTTTCAAAATGTATAATGCAATTTTTCTTGAAAACAAAAATAACTTAAAATATGAAAAAAATGATGCGTCATTTCATAAAATATTGCAAAGGGGAAACAGTAATATTCCTATTTTCATTAACTCAGTTTATATTTTACAAAAATAAAACTCAATTGAAACGGATTCATTTCATTGAGGATACTTAACCATATTATTTGGGTATTATCAACCGCAAAAACACATACTTCAACAACAAAATAATCCATTTATTTCAAATGAAAAATTCAAATTTTATTTAAACAATGCTTCCAAGCGTATTTACAGCAATTTAATAAGGTGATAAAAATCTTTACTTCCTCGAGAATTATTCCCATTTTCGTAAACTATTCAATAAACCTAAAAGTAATAGCTTTGAAACAGGTTTATATTCTGATGTTGGTTGGAGAGCAAATAAAACGTATTGATCGTTTTTCTTTTTTACGTTTAAAAAAGACCTCGTTAAATTACAATATCAATTACCCACACCAGTTTTTGGGAAAACGAATCTCGTTGAATTAAGATCTTTCTGGGACTATCAACTCGTATTCTCTTTTCTTCTGTATTTAATTATTTCAGATTTAAAATAATGCTCTAGAGTAAGCTATTATTCCTCTGCAAGTAAAATAAATTCAACGTGAAAAATGGCCCCCTTGAGCATTTCCGGTTGTAAAGGGTCGTTTAATCACTTCCACATTAAGCGATTCTCGAAAGCATTGGCGAGGAAATTTATTTCTGTTACAAAATTATAATATAACTCGCCAAGCAGAGATAATCCTGGTGGTTTGTGTAATGTTTGCAAGTCCCGCAGGCTCAACCACTTTCAAACTGAAATTCATATCGTAAGATCAAACTTGACTTGATTTAAATGATTTGAAGTCGAAATCTTCTCTATTCAAACCTTGTTGATGAAATGTTGAGGAACATTTGCGTCAAACTTTATTGTCGAGTTTCAATCTAATGTAAAGTGATTGCTTGCTCACTTGCCTGGCGGCATGCGCAATCAATAAAGAGAGAAGGTCCTATCTCAAACTCAAATGTACAGCAGATAACGTCTAGTAGATAGCGTCAAGGAATACTTACATTTTTATTGGCCTTTTTGTTGATTGATGAGGCTATTTGCAAAGAACGTACATACCACGCGTTGGCGTATCTTAAGACGTAGTGCCCTAAGTATGATGTATCGCCATAATCATATTCCAGGATACTAGGATGCTTTTAGCGATCACTAACGGGACAAGGAACACCTTGGAGATTTCAAGCGGTTTGGAGCTATAACTTTTCTTGAATCGATAGTTACCTGCTAACATTTAATATAGAAAATATGATGCTGGTAGCTACGCCTGATGTAAAATTATTACTCTTTGGAAAATAGCGTATGCCATTCTCACTTGTCATTAAAATATGACGTGATACTTTTAAATAAGTATTCATTAGCAGATTTTAAAAAAAGGAAATTTTGATTTTCTCTTTAACTTGCTCTCATTAACTCTGAAATATGTTAGTTAAGACTAGATAGCAATTATGTATGTGTCATTATTTTAATTAATATCTCCTAAGATAAATCAACTTGATTTTTTCCTTTTTCGAAAACTATGTTAATATATTTTCCGAAGCATCTTTGAAATAATACATAAATAAATCCTATGAATCTGATTATCTTTCAAATTTTCTTAAAAAGGGATGGAAGAAAATATACATCATTTTTAATAATTTATTTTAGGAAAGTTATAGAGATATCAATCCACGATGACTGAATGAGTAAAGGCACTGACTCGTTATTTCGAAGGTTCAGTCCCTAATGGTGGCTTGCAGCTTACCCAGCTTCCGATCTTTAAACAGCAGTTTATCTGTAAAAGCCGCTTCGGCTTATTGCCAACATTGACAGAATCATGTCATTGGCCACGAAATTGTGGAACCTTAACCCGCAATCCCTCTGTTATATAGTGAACTGTTCTGAGAATGCTTTACTTTTCTAATAGAGATATCCATCTGAGCTATTCCCGAATTACAATTTCTGAATGCACTAAAAACGATATTGACAGTAAAGCATCGACTAATAAAGCAATAGTTCTGAAATTTTTCCAACATGGTTAGAAACTAAACATGTTGAATCATGATATCGTTAAAATTTGCTGCAATCTTAATATGGTTCTAAGTTAAACCATATTGTCGTACTTCTTAAACCGTATTATCTCACTTATTAAACTTTATTACACGATATATATTATAAAAACAGTGAAACATTCCCGTGACCGCCCGTTGTGATTCAGGGAGGTCATGGAGACTAAGGCTCCACAATTTTGTGATCAACGGTATGATTACTGTTTAGCAAGCAAGGTTTACTTTCAGATGTATGTTGAAGTAATTTTTTATGCTGTTAACGCAGCTGTTACGGCATGTTGTTAACGCAGTCGTCACTAGGGATGAGAGACCTCGTTTTCAAGACTGTTTTTCTGTACGCTTAAATGAGATATTTTGTCTTCCTGGAGTTTTCTCCGAACATTTAGGACACATTACAAGAACCATTCAAAAAGCTTATGAATGTTTTAGTATTCAAAGAATTGCTAGCGTCAGAAACATGCAGCCAGTGTTGTAAGTTATGAGACATGTTTAGAAATATCCTAAGCTAATTGAAGCAATGTTGTCCCTGGAAACTTGTAGAATGTATTGGGTATGAAATCTGGAGTCAAAAATCAGTAAAACAGCTCGTAAACATTTAGTTTTTCTAAAAACTTGATGTAAATACTTTTAAGCCGTTGGAATTGTTTAAACAAGTAACGTATTCTGTGCAACGAGTGAGATATATCATCTACCAGAAGTTATCCATATTTGCTATGAACAAGAAGTTTTGTTAGCGATCATTGTTTACAAACAAATAAAGCAATTTCTTACAAGCAAATATGCCTTCTTTAAACAAAAGTGAACAATGGGAATAGGGATTTGGAGAGTTATTTACGATACTGCATCGTCTGCTGAAAACAGATACATTCATTGAAGCCTTCGAATTAATCATAAACAAAGAGTTGTTTAACGTGCATTATGGAACAGTACATCTAATTTAAAATAAAGAACACACTTAATCATTGTAATTACCATCCTTTTTGAGGGATAGGCTCAAATTCATCTAAGAAGATTACTCTGTCTAATTAACAGAAATCTAATATGTGAACGTGATGATACTGTCTTCCATAAGCTTAGCTTCACAGTATTTCGTGAGCTTCCAGATATGCCGTCACTTATTCTAATGATTGTGGCAGATGTCAAAATCTTTCACGTTGCTATGAGTTTAAGATTCCGTATTATTATCCACCGATTAATTTCAAGCTACAGCTAGGGGAAGGAAAAAGAAATGTTTCTAAATGGCGTGTAGTACGTCCAAGTTGAGGATCATAAATGATTTTTCTCTTCAATGTCAGTTCTTTGTTTCGGAAGAAACAGTTTCTCTAGTTGGCGCTTTTGGCGATATACTTATAACCCGCGGGAAAGTAAAAAAGCATTGTTACACGACTATTACCTGTTATTAACCTCCATTGCACGAATAGCTATTTTTTCCCGGCGTCCATTTGCACGTTCTTACGTCACGGGTATTTTGGAAACTCCGAAAACCATTCTTTGTGAAACATGGAGCAATAAGTGATTTGGTATATATCAAATTATTCTACTTTATCATGTCATTTTTTTTTTCTTATCAGTTTGAATAACAAAGTAACAAGTTTAGGAACAGTTCTTTTTTTATCAAAAATAGGAAGATCAGAAAGTTTGTTTCCGGTATCTTCCATAGTTCCATTTTTTCAGCAAAATTAAAAAAAAAAAATATTGAACTCCAATATTATTGAAGTTAACAGTTGTTTTATTAATAGCATAATTGATTTGGTATGGACTAATGATTTGCATTTGGTAAAATAGGTGATTTTGTATAGATCAAATTGTTCTACTTTGTATTTTTTTATCAGTTTAAATAAGAAAGTAACTACCTTAGAACAGAATTTCTATTAAATGAGGAAAAATTAATATTAGGAAACTTTTCTTTAAGTACTGGATTTTATAGCTTCTATTGTTCATTTTTCTTTTTTTATTCAAAATAAATAAAATCATCGTCAGTGAAATGTTAAGAACAGACATTACAAAAGTTCATTTAACAGTTATTTAGCTTTTTTGTGTAATACATGATTCGTATAATCCTGAAAATTAGGCAAATAAAAACTGCTATCAATAATGAAGTAGTATATTTCGTTTCATCAGCTTTTACTTTAAAATTAAATATTTCATAAACGATGATATTTCGAAACTAGATATATTTATTTAAAAATACTAAAATATTGTGTGATTATTCTGAACATAATAAAACACATTTTATCTTTTTTAGTTTTACTGCAATTTTTGTAACCTTTTCAAGACTGTGCAAACCCTTATGGACTTTACAGCTAATTAGTAATAAATAACTGTGAGAAATATTATATAAGTAAAATCTTTTGAAGAAAATATTAGATATTATAATATTCAATAAAATTATAAATTTTATTATGAATTTTTAAAAATAATTCCTCCGTGTATTAAATAAAAAAATTAATATATAAATATATTTAATTTTAAGATAGAAATGTAACAATTATTAATTGTATACCGCAAGATTTTTATCAATCTGAAGTTTTCATTGTAAACCTCAAAATTTTTTGGAAGATTACATTTTATCGCAGCTAAATTAAAACTTCATTATTTAATTATTAATGCTGTTTTCTAATTATGCAGTTTTAATTAATTATGTTTACTTTTATTTATTAAGTTTAGTAGTTTTATAATCAACACGTTTGTAATCACATTGTACTGTATAAATACCTATGTTTTAAATAGAAAAAAGTATCGAATTATTCTGTTTCATCGAAATTAATTGAATAATTTATTTGTCATTACATAAAATTTCATAATTGTTGCAGTTGTATTTTTTTTTCTATTATTGTAATTTTTAATTACTCGTAGAAAAATAATAATATTGTGACATTTTTCCTGATTGAAATTGAAATTTGAAAGCAAAAGTTATTAAGTTTTGTTTACGAGATTGTTTATTTTTCATTAATTATTCCAAACTTTGCATGAAGCATTTGCTTTTGAAAGATTTGTAATACATTCAAATATTCATTGAAAAAATGATTTGTTCATTCCTTTGAAGTTCATTCTTTTAGAGATGAATTTTTTTTTTAAGAATTTAAAACCCAAATTTATATGTAATTAAGTTTTCTGAGCGATTTTTATGGGGGGGGGGGGGTATTTGCGTTTCATATTATGTTCAGGATTATTAATAGTATGATTTTTCTCTATGTAAAGTTTTCTCTCAAAATTTGAGCATCCATTATCCAAATTAAATGAAAATTATTCTAATAAACCGTAAAATAAAAAATCCTTAAAATCTAGATTAAATTATTTTTTAAACTGAACAATAATTGCTTTTATTTCGTTGATTTAAAGGTGAGAAAATTATTTCTCTGAATTGTTTTTTTCGAAAAGAAAACCTCTGCCTGATTACCAATAAAAGCAAATTCTAGCAGACTCTAAATTAAAGTTAATTGGCTAATGAATTATATTTGTCTTCTAAAAATATTAATTTCATATTTTTGTTGCTCTATGGTTTTGAAAAAATTCTAAAAAAACTCTGAAACAAATTACGGTAAAAAGTACTGTCGCCCTGAATGCCGTTACTTTTTACCGTAAAATTTTAGGAAACAAAAAATCTAATATACTGTATTTATTGTAGTTATATTTACTGTAAAAATCACTATTATTAAATAAGTATTACTGTAAAATTACGGAAGAAAATTTTACGGTAAAATAGATTTTTACCATAATTTGATCTGCAATTTTTTCACAGTGTATTTCTAGAACTCTTAAAGCAAGTCAAAAACTCCTTGCATGCAATTATAAAACTCCTCGTAAAAAAATATTTTTATTTTTTTTAATTGATTTTGATGTATAATTTACTACTGGCTGAGACAACTTTTGAACCAGAAGGAGTATATTATTGTACCCTATTCTGTACCTTAAAATATCGTTTGTACTAATTAATTAGCTTAAAGTTACGTTCTCGAGTTACGTTAAAGTTACGTTCTTATTATATATTAGCGCGTGACGATCCTATCATTAGATCAGAAGTTATTAAAGTATTCCGTTTTTATTTTGAGCACTGTACATAACTTAAAGATAAAATCATTATTTTTTCTAATTTTTTACAGCTTTTTCTCCTTATTTGACTTAACAGTTAATGAGTAATACATTTAAATATGTAACGGAAAATATAAGTAGTTTAATATAAATTATGAAGGTTAATCCAATGACACATACCAAAAAACATGTTATGTTCAATAAATCAATGAAAAAAGCTAGCCTATTTTTTTAAGCAGGTGAAATTAAATATTAAGTAAACCTCTAACTAAAAAATACCTCACAGTTTTAGAAACACAATGTTTTAGTATTATGTACCATATTATCAAAAAGAAAAACACTTTACATAACGATAAATATCATCAATTACTTTTCTTTTTAACTGCATATAGCTTTAGATGGTTTATTAATTACTTTTACTGTAAAATTAATATAATGTGTTCCTAATCCCATTAAAAGTAATTGAATGAAATGATAAGTAAAACTCACAGCCCTGAAGGAGTTAAGTAAACACTTAAGCACTTTTAAAATGCATGTCATTATGACTTAAATACAGAATAAGATAAAAAATAATGAATAAAATACGTAAAATTTTGATCGCAATAAATGCTACATTAATAAATTGGCTTTTAAAATAACAATTTTACTTAAGGCTAAAAAACGTTGTATGTATTACATTAATTCATTACTATAATTCTTTTTACATTTTATTATCAAATATTAGTTAAATGGATTAAAGTTTTACCACCCAGTTTTTCTTTCTATTTTATCATGACTGAAGCATTAGCAAATATTAATTATAGATACTTCAATGTTGAATTTAGTTGATTTCTCTGTTTAAAATATTTCTCAATTAAGCAATGGTAGTAATAAAAATAATTTGTCATAGGATGAGGAAATTATAAGAAATTAAAAACGCAAGAAAAAAATTAATTAGTTTTATATTCTAAGAGTGTTGATTCATAATTTTAGAAACTGTTTGAAATTTTGCAGCGTTTCCGACAATAATATTGCTCAAATTTGCTGCAAACTTTATTTGGTTCCAAGATAAACTGAACTATCTTAAGTCTTAAATTTTATTACGCGATACTAAGGTACAATTTGGTACGTTATTGAGGTTGCAAAAAGAGACGTTGTATTATGATTCAACATTGAACCTATTTCCCCGTAAGTGGGCATGGAATTTCCACTTTTTTCAGGTTCAGTTTGGTTTTATTCACTAAGGTTCAATTTAACACCTTATTGAGGTTGCAAAAAAGAGACGTTGTATTATGATTCAACATTGAACCTATTTCCCCGTAAGTGGGCATGGAATTTCCACTTTTTTCAGGTTCAGTTTGGTTTTATTCACTGAGGTTCAATTTAACACCTTATTGAGGTTGCAAAAAAGAGACGTTGTATTATGATTCAACATTGAACCTATTTCCCCGAAAGTGGGCATGGAATTTCCACTTTTTTCAGGTTCAGTTTGGTTTTATTCACTAAGGTTCAATTTAACACCTTATTGAGGTTGCAAAAAAGAGACGTTGTATTATGATTCAACATTGAACCTATTTCCCCGTAAGTGGGCATGGAATTTCCAATTTTTTCAGGTTCATTTTGGTTTTATTCACTAAGGTTCAATTTAACACCTTATTGAGGTTGCAAAAAAGAGACGTTGTGTTATGATTCAACATTGTACCTATTTCCCCGTAAGTGGGCATGGAATTTCCACTTTTTTCAGGTTCAATTTGGTTTTATTCACTAAGGTTTAATTTAACACCTTATTGAGTAAAGTGGTAGTGTGGAGGACGAAATGTATGAAAGAGAGGCGTTAGTTGGCTGTCAGCAGGATTCGAACCTAGGACTTCTAGAATCGTAGTAAGAGGGTTTAAACACCATAGTTGTACAACCTACTCCAGGAAGAGTAAAGAAACTTTATATAGTGACCACCACAATGACACATCATGACACACTAAGTTCCAATTTCAATGGTGCAAAAGGTCTGACCAATAGCTGACCAATAGTTTAGTAAAGAGATCGGTTATTTTAATTTAATTTTTGCTTATTTCACTATATCTTTAAAATTTCATAATTCTCCCTGGATTAGGTTTTATTTTATTTTATAGCCGTCGTTTAACAGCCGGCCCAATTTTATGGGTTTACGACCAATGTTCAACTCCATAGCCTTGTAATTTTGAACCCAATCCAGAAGACAAGGCAACTCCTGGATCGAGTATTGGGAGAAATTTGCCTTCGTGGAGGACTTTTTGATGGAGCTAACCTGCATTCTGCAATACATGGAGAGGAAGACCACGAGAACCTCCCACGGTTTGCCTGACGGCAAGGAGACTGTAACCCATGATCCGTCTACCACTGAGGATATTTCACGTTAGCACTGTAGTCTGTGCAAGTCGGATGCGGAATTCGTATCGACTGAGATTCGAACCCTGTTCACCTCATTGGAAAGCGAAAGCTCTATCCCCTGGATTAGGTTGTATAATTATGGTGGTTATAGCCATACTACGAACCCGGGGGTCCTTGGTTCCAATCTTGTCACCACCCAGCAAACATATCTCTCGCCCATTTCGCCTTCCACATAACTTTTGAGACTTGGCATTTTGCATTAAAATGAGTAAATGAGGTTTCAATTTTGAATATATGGGATTTTCATTGTCGACTGTTATTTGTTTCGGAGCTGTTTTAACCCATTTTTGTTCAATTTTGAGAAACCCTATATCACCGTATAATTTTCCCAATTTAATATTTTCATAATTTCCAACATTTTTTTAAAAATACTGTGTTTTGAATGTTATTTAATGATCAAGCTTTTAGTAAGAAAAAAAAAAGAATCGAAAGAACGAAAATCAAAATTTTAATCTAAAACTCAAATAATGAAGAAGAAAGGCTTTAAACAAAAGTACCTGACGACGGAGAGTAATTATAATAATTTTTGTTCTAAGATACACTTAAATTTTAGATTTATCAAATTACACCAAATATGATAGGTTTTTTTTGTTATTATTTTCAAAATCATGAAAGAATAATGTTATCACCAAACATATCTTGATTCTTTCCATTGTTTCTGTTGTTGGTATAAAAAATAAAGTAATACCATTTTTTCCCTTAACGTGTCTACCGGTATATAATTGTTAAGATGATTGTTCTCTTTCCACTAAAAGAATGAAAGTGTAAGCATTTTTTCAAGAAGAAAAGTTAAAATAATTGATACTCAGAATAAAAACAAAACTGTATCAAAAGAACTTTACGAACATGACTGGTAAAAATTATGATTTATTTCTGAAAAGAATTATGAAGAAGTCAAATGTGTAACATTTAAGAGAAATTGGAAGCGTTAATCTTGTCAGTAAAGGCCTTTAGTTATACGATAAGATGTTATAGAATATGTATTACAACTTGAACTGTCTAATATTCTTTTATTTGATTTTTCATGATTTATTGCAATCATGAATTATTTTTCAAATATTTCCAAATACTTTTTTTTAAATACTTGGAGATAAATTTATGAATTCCAGTATTTTCCGCCACCGGATGAATATAAATCATTTCAGATAAAATGAAATATAACTAAGTAGCAAAACATTTTGAATTTATTTCATGTTTATGCTAACTAGTTATATAATTGAATATTATGTCGAAAAAAAGGATTGATATAAATAATTTTACAATTTTGGTCTGAAGTTGAACCATATTATCATGAGTTGAACCAAATTTGCTGCTACCTTAATTCGGTACCAAATTGAACCATATTATCGGGCAAGATTGTTGTAGTTTTAATTTGTTGCCAATTTGAACAGTATTATCGTGCAATTTTTCTGCGGCTCTAATTCGGTGCCAAAATGAACCATATTATCGTGTACTTATGCTGCAGCCTTAATTCGGTACCAAATTGAATCATATTATCCTCAAAATTGAGGCAGATGTAATTCAGTACCAAATTGAAGCATATCATCGCGCAATTTTGTTGCAGTTTTAATTTGTTGCCATTTTGAACCATTATCGTGCAAATTTTCGCGCGCTTTTAATTCGGAGCCAAATTGAACCATGTTATCCTGTAAATGTGCTGCAGCCTTAATTTGGTACCAAATTGAACAATATTATCGTGCAAATTTGTTGCAGCCTTATTTTGTTGCCAAACCATATTATCGTGCAATTTTACTGCAGCTTTAATTCGGAGCGAACTTGAAACATATTATCGCGCAAATTTATTCTTTTTGAACTTGTTCATATTATGATCTGCCATACTTTGTCATATTATGATCTTCAACTTTAACGAAAACACGATTCAATTTAAAACTCAATTAAAAGTGTGGCAATTTAGCAAGATAGTGTGGCACTTTTACCAACAGTTAATACTTGCGAAGTCTTAATCCACAATATATAAAATCAAATTTATCTTATTTTTAATCTATTGTTTATATCTTATTTTTAATCAATTGTCTACACAAATATATACTCAACTAATTATAATCTCTAACTATAATCTCAAGACAAGCATATTTAAGAAATTTATTGACATGTTTACATTTCTAAGTAAAATTAAAATTTAATTAATACGCTTGTTCATCAAATTTATGTAAACAAAAATTACTAAAGTGAAACTAAAACCTTTTAAAAAATTTTACTTAAAACAAAATGTAAATATCAATTAACTGTGTAAGCTTGATTAAACTTTATTTCAGTTTTTTGTTTTTAAAAATTATACATTTAATAAAAAAACTCGATTTTTCTAATCATTTGGAAACGCGAACCTTCAAAGAAATTTTTTTGCATAAAAAAACAACTCATACCTTTTCTGTTAATTTATCTTTTTTAAATTAAGAATTCATTTTTAAAAAATGAATAATTAATGAAGATGAAAATTCAAATTCTGATGCAAAAATAAATACGGCACAATAATTTAGCGACTTTTTTATAAATTGAATTTTTTAAATTTACTTTACTAAATAGAACATTTTGCTTTTACGTGAATAAATTTTATCAATAAGGTAATTAATATTTTAACTTTTTATATTTTTATCAATGCAAATAGAAATTACATTAA
Organism: Parasteatoda tepidariorum; assembly: GCF_982258835.1. Lineage (NCBI taxonomy): Eukaryota > Metazoa > Arthropoda > Arachnida > Araneae > Theridiidae > Parasteatoda > Parasteatoda tepidariorum. The sequence continues at coordinate 30,551,016 of NC_141766.1, forward strand.
CATCATATGATGCAGAACTCAAAATTTAATTAATCCAACAAATGTCTTTCGTTCTTCGTCTAAAAGTTCCGAATCCACTCACTTAGAAATATTGCCTCATAATTTTATTATAAAAACTAAACTGTTCCTTATAAAAAAAAAATTTATTATAGAATCTGAAGAAGGGAAGACCATTTCGACCTTTTTAAAAAGAATAAAAAATAATTTAACATGAATAAAAATGAATTATGGAATGATTAAGAATAGAAAATGCACTATAAAAGCTAAAGTTTGAAAAAGTATTATTTTTAAACTAATTTTTTGTGCATTAAATTGAAATTATTTTTTATTTTTCTCACACAGAAAAGAAACATGATCAAAACTACTACAATTTTGTAAACTTTACCGTGTTTCTGACTCTAAGGGAAACACCAAAAAACACGATAATTTTTAATTTCTACCGAAGCATTTTGATAATGATTTTGGTAAAATTAACAATAAATTTTGGTTTTATAATCTGGATAAAACTTGGTAATTTTATCAAAGTTACCTTAGAGCATTGCATAAAAACCATTTATTCTGTTCAATTTAATTTACATTTCTGTATTTTTTACTGAATGTGGAGTAATAGGAACTATAATTTTGAAAACCAGAATTTCTAGTAAACCGTTACCATATGGACGGAACAGCTACCAAATGAATGGTTGAAATGAAGCCAAAATATATGGTATTTATACCATATATTTTGGCTTCATTAGATAGAATTATGGCTTCTTTTTACCAGAAATGTCATTACCATACAGTGATTTTTTTCACCGTGATTTATTTATTCTGAGCTATAATATGTAACGTTTAAATCTTTACACGATTCTGAATATTAAATAGAAGCAAAACTAATTAGTACAACATTGAAACTTCAATAGCACATAAATACAGAAAAATGCTCTTCTATATATAGCTACTAAAATTAGGAAAAATTATGCTCATGTCTCACATGAAACACTACTACTAACAGCGTAAAATCACATTAAAATATTTTTGTATAAGAGAATTTCTTTAATTGAATTTTATATAAAAATAGGATTGCATTTGAATACGTGCTCTATAATATTTTCTCTAATAAATATTTTTCATTTAACCTTGTAAGATTATTTTTTATATTATTGGCATTAAAATGACCTTAATTATATTATATTTACATAATATAATATAAAAGTGTATATATATATATATATATATATATATATATATAATATAATATAATATATATATATATATATATATATTTATATATATATATATATATATATATATATATATATATATATATATATATAAATAAAAGTATGTAATATTTATATAGTAAATATAGTTCTAAAATTACATTTATAATTATAACAAATACTTTTTCTTTTTAACCTCTTGCTCTGAGCCGCTGGAGCTTTTTAGTGCATGAAGAGTTATTTTTATGAAACAATAACAAAAAATAAAAAATTACGAAACAATTCACAAAGGTATTTTCAGAAAAATTAGCCATAGAAATTCTTTTTTTACAAGCATTTACCGAGTTTTAAAAAAAGAATTTAGTGATACTAAATATTTTAAACAGACAAGTAACTGAGAAAAAAAACTACACTGTAAAATAAATATTAAAAAGAATTAACGTCACTTTTTTATATTCCCTGAAAATGTATTGTTTTTCTATAATCAAAGCAACAAAATTGATACCGTCGAAAAAAAATGCATTTCTTTTATATTCCAAAGCACTCGAACTTTTTTTAAGATCGTTAGGCACCAAACAAAAGGACAAGTTTCGAATTTGTAGTAACATTTTTGTCAGTTGTGTTGGTTGAAGTGTAAGTTAAGCCCCTAGTAACATGTAACTTTCAACGGTTGAGAGAGTTTTTATTGTTTCTTCAACGAAAAAGCTATGTACTCCTTTTCGCTTTTTCTTTATTCGCGAATGTAAGTTTCACAGTTGAGTGTGTGCTTATTCTTATTGTGAAAAACAATTTCCTCTAAGATTATGTTTTCTTTCTTTTTTGTTGGTAATCTATGACTGTTAAGAATTCGCCCGTCAGGGTGGTCTTTGATTAAGGTGAAAAAAGAAACCTGCTCTTGTAAATTATTCAAATTAGAAGAAACGATTACGATGACCATTACGATTTCAATAAGAGAAAGTGATAGGCTTGATTTGTAATACGAATATATTGCAATACTTTTGTCAAGTCTGATAAAAGAAAATTACTGAAAATAAGATTTTTTTTCTTCCTTTTTTTGTTACAAAAGTATTTGAATAATAATAAAAAGGAATTTTTTACACGGAAGAAAAATCAGGTAAAATTACCGTATTTTATGGTAACGACATTTCTCATATAAAAAATCATAACTTTGGTTATTAAAACCAAAATATACAGCATTTAAATTTTTGATTAAAGTATAAAAAAGGAAACCTGCTATTGTAAATTATTGAAATTTAAAGAAACGATTACGATGACCATTACGATTTCAATAAGAGAAAGTGATAGGCTTGATTTGTAATACGAATATATTGCAATACTTTTGTTAAGTCTGATAAAAGAAAATTACTGAAAATAAGATTTTTTTTCTTCCTTTTTTTGTAATAAAAGAATTTGAATAATAATAAAAATGGATTTTTTACACGGAAAAATAAATCAGGTAAATTTACCACATTGTATGGTAACGACATTTCTCGTACAAAAAAACTATCACTTAGGTTATTAAAACCAAAATATACGGTATCTAAACCTTTCATTTGGTAATTTTTGCATTCATATGGTAACAGCTTACCGGAAACTTTTAATTTCAAAATTGAAGTTATTACCATACGTTTAGTAAAAAATACAAACCTGAGAAGTAAATTTAACCCAATAAATGGTTTTATGCTTTGCTCTTAGGTATCGTGAAACTTAGCAAATTTTACATTTGCCAAATTTCATAACACATTATAAAACCATATTTTACTTTTAATTTTACTAAAATCATTAACAAAGCGCTTAAAATTACCTAGTTTTTTTGGTTTTCTTAAAGAGACAACAACATATTTTGGTAGTTTTGACCCTTTTTTTTTCTCAGTGTCATATGAAGACTTTTTGATTTCATTTTTTACTAGGATTCTAGAAATACATATATTAAAACCGGGGATTATAGAACATCCTAACCACGTAAAATGAAGAACTTATCATTTCCGTAATCTTAGTTGATCTTCATAATTTTAGTTAAGTATGAAATTAAGAACTTTCTTATTTCATTAATTAAGTTAATCTTCGTCATTTTAACGAAGTATGAAATTAAATGCATTTCGAAAAAAATCCAGTTTATAGTTTTAGCATTTATTAACCATACAACAGATTTTAAATATAGCAATTTCTGACATTAAAAGCTGTACATTTCACTTGGACTTAGGAAAGGAAACGTTGTTATCAAAATTCTGCTGGTATGAAACCAATAAGATAACACACTGATAGTATGAGTCATGTTTAATCATGTTTGTTTTCTTCTTATTTTTACTCTTAAAGGTTTACAAAATAAATGTTCTTCATTTTTAAGATTTATTTTCTTTATTTTGTTTCAAAGATTTCTTCTTTCTTGCGTAACGTTTTATGAACACCATATCATATCATTTAAACCGCAATAAAATGCAGATTTTGATAAGTAAGTTGCTTTCCTACTGTATTTTGAGAAATAGTATTAGTCAGCATCAGGAAAGGGGTTTTCTTTCTTAACCCTTTAATGGGGCATTTATTTCTAGTAAAGGTAAATTAAAGTATTTTTGGAATTGAAATTGATATAAGAATAGTAATTCATATAAGAAAAAAAAATTAATTTAACTTATAAAAAATTAATCTAAATTTTAAGTATATTTACCACGACCTATTAGGAACTTATTGACTTTTATTTTTCGCTATTTAAAAAATATATTGTAGAAATGCTACAAACTTCAAAAGGAATTATGTATTTTATAACTTTTATACGTTTTCTTAAACTAACAAATGGTTATCAATTTTATTCAAACGCACTTCAAGAAAGTTGAAGTTATTAAAAAATGGCAACCTAAATTGAAAGTGGTAAAAAAGTTACCATGAACTTTAAAAATTGGTGGTAAGTATAATTACCACGGTCTTAGAAAGGGCTAAAATCGGAGAATGTGTACTATCCCAAGTCAAGAGTTGTGAAATTTTTCTGACAAATAATTTAAAGATTATTTATACCATTTATAATTTAATTAAGAACTTCAATTCCTACTTGATAATGTTTTTTTCAATGATAAATTTCTAACTGTATTGGTCCTTTAGAGAAATAACTTTTCAGAGTAAAAAATTAATCTGAAACGTTTTTTTTTTTGCATAAAAAAAATCTAATCTGTTAGGAATTTCAACAATTATATGCATTTAACTTGATGCTGCTACGGCTCAGTGGTTAACGCACTGAACTGTCATTATAAAGAATTGGGTTCGATCCCCAGTTGCGGTTTGAAGCCCACCTACCTCCAGATTGATAGGGGGGAAGCTGCTCTGGGAAATAAAAGTGGCCTATGAGCAATGCAGATTACATTACCACTGGTCACGGAATTGTGAAGCTTTAACCTCCATGGTCCCACTGGCACACATCGGGCTGTTGCGGGAATGCTTTATTTTAAGTTTAACTTAAATGCAGGATGTTTATGTTTATGTTGATTGCTAATCAACCCCCATTAGCTTTTCATTAAACGTTAAATTAATTGAGATTTAGTAATCAATTGAATATTTTCGTGGTTTTCCTCCCCATATTACGTAACATTTCAAAAAGGAGCTTTAATGACTGCTTGAATTTTAGAATTTCCTATTCTTTCAAACTGGATTCAAAATTTACAAAAAATCAAAAAAATTTAACTTTAATTTCAATCAACTTAGTGGATTGGCTGATCATCAATGATTAAAAATTAAATAAATTTTATTTATAGAGTTATAATTCTTACCATTGTATACGACATAATGGTTTCTTTAATAAAATGATAAATGAAACCTTAGATATGTACAAAGTGAAAAATATTTTCAAAGGCTTTGTTATTTTTAAGCGCTGATATATTGGATTTGATAAGTTTCAAAATAACTGAAATAGATATCAAGCCAAATAACTGAAATAGATATCAGACCAAAAAATTGAAAATTCTTGACAAAGTCAATACAGGAAAGAATCAAAACCAAAATAAAACGCAAGAACTATAATCAAAACCAAGTCAAAAACAAAAGTGAAAGGAAAATAAAAGAAGACAAAGCACAGAAGTAGGAAAACATAGAAAAGTCAGTATTTTACGAGATGAATCGTAGTTAATAGAATCGGAAAAACAGATCAGAAATGGTTGCTATCTATATATTATTCTTACCAAAAGAAAGATTTTTCTTCTCTGACAAAAAACTAACACAGATTGCACTAATAACATCATTTCAATACGTTTAACTACAATTAAAATTAATTTACAATTTACTGCACTTTTACATTTTTATCATGAATTAAATCATTAAATTTAATGGTTTTTTAAAATTCTTATTTTGATTGTAAACTTTTAGAATTTCCATTCTGAAATTATGTAAAATAACCGACAGCAGTCTGTTCCTCTAATTAACCGTAAAGTTTGTGGTAAAAACATTTTTTACTTTTACGGTTTTAAAACCGTTTACGACTAGTATGGTTGGAAAAAAAACTATGAATACAAAACTATACGGTTTTTTAGCCATTTATAAGTAGCATGGTTTCAAAACCATAAAAAATTTAAACTGAACACTGTTGATAGTTTAGCAGCTTTTTGGTGCTGCCATCTATATGTGAATGAGAGTATCGTATTCCAATAGCCCAGAGTCATAATTTGGGTAATGCAGATCACTAGAAACTCTTTATGTGTTAAAAGGAATGGAGAGAATATTGTGATGTCAACGTTGGAACTCGAACCCCCGCTTTGTCGATCATAAGACTGGCAGTTTATCATCTCAGCTATAACATGTGCCCATCTGCTGGGAACTAAGTGACTTGATTAGGTGGGTCTAGTTGCTGCTAAAAATTCTTGTTGTTTAACAGTACTAGGTGAAAGGAGTTATTAAAGGGTTTTCTCGCAGTTTGAATATCATTTTATTTAGGGCTATTTGACTGTATTGTTTGAATATCGTAAAGTAAAAATTAAATAAATTGTTATTTTACCATTTTTTCCAAGATACTTCTAGCAGTGTATTATATATTACATTATAAATTTTATCTCAAAAATAATTTGAGTAAACAACACAAAAAATCTTCTTTTCGCTTCAAAAATCTATCTCTGAAATGCTTCATTCATTTGAAATGTATATTCAAGAGCTCCAATACTTTTATTTATTTTTGAAAAAGTCAAATTTTCATTTTATTGTAGTCACTATCTAAATATCGTATTTAAGTTTCTGAAATGTCTATTTGCGACATGGAAATAATTACCAACGATGGTGTTTCTGTAAAGGAATGAACGATCTCGACGTCAAATTTGATCTGAATCTATAAATTTCAATTCACTAGCATTTGACTCTAGTATACTAAGCACAATGACGATATTACGTTTAAATTTGATTACTACACCAAAATATGACGTCCTAAAGATTGAAATATTTCTTATTTTCAACGTCTTAAGAACATATTTCAGAAATGTAAATGCAATGACGTTTTAGAGAGTACATAAAATTCATAGTATACAAAGCGTGTTGATGTAAATACATTTAAATTTGATTAACATACTGAAATATGACGTCATGAATATTTCGAACGCTTCTGATGCAAGGCGATGAAATTATATTTTATTTGTCCCATAGATATCATTCAAAAGTGTAAAAGCATTTTTTCAATTAAGATTGCAAAAAAGCGAATAAACTTTATCTTTCAATTGTAACTTATAGTTAAATGTATTAACGTAATATTTTCTTTCATTTTAGAGTGATAATGTTTACTTGGAAAATTTTGGTGCTTCTAGCTCTTTTCTTCTACTCAGAAGTCAATCTTATATTGGCAAAGAAAGGAGGTAAGTCTCAATATTAAACATAATGAACATTTATTATTTTAAATATTTTGATCAAATAAACTAAATAAACTAAAATCAATTATACTTGCTTAGTTCCAGTTCTAATTGTTCCGATTTCTAGAATCTGTTTTAGTTATACACAGATATATTTTTACACAAAACTATTTCAAACCTGTTCCATTTCATGTTAGTTGTGTTCCAAGTTGTCTAAAATAAGTAATTTTCAGAAAAGTGTTCCAGTTCAACCCAAATTGTCCCTCCAAAAAAAGTATTAAGCATTCTTCCAAAAATAATTTTGTTTTATGATTACTTTTCTAGTTAATATTGTTAAAATTAAAGATAGTAAATTTTTTGTTCTATACGTAAAAAATGACCTTCCAAACATTTTTTTAAAACACTAAATCTACACTAAAGAATGGATACTCAAATTTCACAAAACTTTCTTTATTTTCCATGAAACCGTTTCCTGATATAATTTATAATTTTACTACATATTTCCGAGCGAACATTTCGTCAAAGTGACAAAATAACTATCGTCATTTCTTCGAGGAAACGAATTTCGCCAGCCTAGTTTCGATCATCTAATCTTCAGTCTAGTTTCGATCATCTAGTCTTCATTCTAGTTAAAAATCTCCCACAATGCACTGCGATGAGGTTCCAAGTTGAGGAAAAATTTTCGTTATATATTTGAGAGTTCGCGTTTCGTCACAAATCACGCGATTTCGTAACAAAAGATTCTCAAAACTATCGAAATACAGCCCAAGGATTGCTGAATCGTCAAAAGTGAGTTTTATTTCTGTGAGTGAAGTTAATAAAAAAAGTTCGATGATAAACTTTCTAACACTATTTCAAGATTATTTTTAAAAAAATTATATTTATATTCGTTACTATAGCCGCCATGCCTATCAGGATTGTTAAGAAATTATTAATGTGTATTGAACAATAACGAATATTCAAAGAATTAACGAATGAAATAATTAACGAATATTCTTTGAATATTCGTGCAAACGATTCAAAGATATCAAGTTGTATTATATAAAAGTGTAAATACCGTGATTCTCTTTTGACTTGAACAACAATTTTACTAATAAAGTTACATAGTACTAGCAAAATTTTCGCGTTTTGGGGGGAATTTTTTTTCAATATATAAAGTAGTAATAAATTTTTTGATTTACCATTTTATTTTTAATTTAATAAATATTATTTACGATGATTGTAATCAGGTACTACTTCTAAACAATTAAAACAAATTTATAAGACCTGATAATTGTGCAGTGAAACATATAAGCACGCACTAAGTTAAACAAATTAAAACGTAACCACAATAGTTATTTCACTATTTATATATTAAACGCAGCTAAGACTTTCGGATCTCTGTAGTTACAACTTCAGCTCCATAATTTCGTTCCAACAATAATCTTGCTGTATGGGCTTTTAGTCTGAGTGTGATTAACAAATCATTACGGCTTGATCATTAACCAGACTCGTAATATCTCAAAGGTGCAGAAAACTTGGACCATATTAAGATTTTTTTGGCCGATATTATGGTGCAAGGATAGGTATCTCTCTAGTTGCAACTTATTTCAGCTCCATAATATCCGTTCAACAATAATCTTGCCGTATGAGGTTTTAGTCTGAGTGGGATTAACAAATCATTACGGCTTGATCATTTAACCAGACTCGTAATATCTCAAAGGTGCAGAAAACTTGGACCATATTATGGTGCAAAGATACGTATCTCTGTAGTTGCCACTTATTTCAGCTCCTAATATCGGTTCAGCAATAATCTTGCCGTATGGGGTTTTAGTCTGAGTGGGATTGACAAATCATTACGGCTTGATCATTTAACCAGACTCGTAATATCTCAAAGGTGCACCAAATTTGGACCATATTAAGATTTTTTTTGATCGATATTAAGGTACAAAGATACGTATCTCTGTAGTTGCCACTTATTTCAGCTCCTAATATCGGTTCAGCAATAATCTTGCCGTATGGGGTTTTAGTCTGAGTGGGATTGACAAATCATTACGGCTTGATCATTTAACCAGACTCGTAATATCTCAAAGGTGCAGAAAACTTGGACCATATTATGGTGCAAAGATACGTATCTCTGTAGTTGCCACTTATTTCAGCTCTTAATATCGGTTCAACAATAATCTTGCCGTATGGGGTTTTAGTCTGAGTGGGATTGACAAATCATTACGGCTTGATCATTTAACCAGACTCGTAATATCTCAAAGGTGCACCAAATTTGGACCATATTAAGATTTTTTTTGATCGATATTAAGGTGCAAAGATACGTATCTCTGTAGTTGCCACTTATTTCAGCTCCTAATATCGGTTCAACAATAATCTTGCCGTATGAGGTTTTAGTCTGAGTGGGATTGACAAATCATTACGGCTTGATCATTTAACCAGACTCGTAATATCTGAAAGGTGCAGAAAACTTGGACCATATTATGGTGCAAAGATACGTATTTCTGTAGTTGCCACTTATTTCAGCTCCTAATATCGGTTCAGCAATAATCTTGCCGTATGGGGTTTTAGTCTGAGTGGGATTAACAAATCATTACGGCTTGATCATTAACCAGACTCGTATTATCTCACAGGAGCACCAAATTTGAACCTTATTAAGACTTTTAGACCGATATTATGGTTCAATGATACATAGTAAATTCATTGGTTGAATAATAAAAATAGATCAAAAATGAAACAGTTGAAAATACTTTCAAAACACTATTTCAAGGTTGCAACATGATATTGTCAGTAAAATTAATTACTAAAAAAATCAGAAAAAGGATGTAGTAAATAAATATTAAGAAGAATTTTCTATTGAAATATTTTTAGAGCGAATTCTCTGGAAAAAAAAAGTAAGGTCAAATCAACTTGAATAGGGATACACCAAAAATCTCCTTAAAAAACGGAAAAATTACCGATCGAATGGTTAAAATACCGTATATTTTGGTTTTATTGGGCAGATTTTTTTTTTTGCAAGGAATGTCATTAATATTATTCAGTACTGTAATTTTACGATATTTCCTTTCTCCGTGTATAAAATAAAATAAAAATTCTTTCCTATTTTGCTTTGCACATGTTTAAACAAACTTCGCAACAACATTAATTGGATATTAACTCGCATGCAAAATTTATTTTATTTGTATTTTTAATCAGAGACTTTCTTTTGTTCAATTTATTTCAGAACCTTTTTTCAATTATATTTTTTTACTCATTGCAAAATAATAGCATTTTTGCCGCTTAATCCTATTGCATTTTTCCAAGATATTTGTTTTTTTTTATGCATTCATTGTAAACACCAAATAAATACTTATGTCAGCGAACTTATCCCCAGGGAATATGCAAGTATTTCCCCACCAGCATTAACCACAAAAAATATATTACGTTCAAGACATTTTTCCCCAGTAGGGATTAATATTCACAATTATGCAAGTAAACAGAAAATTACTATTTACGAAAAGTCATAATTTCTTTTTCTGTATTCTTACTCCATTGTTTCTATTTGTTTGCTCTATTAGGAAATGTTAATACCCGAAATTAATACAAAAAACTTATTAAGCCGTCAATTTCAATTAAATTATTTTCATTTAGCGATGTCTTATAATTAGGTACTGCGTAATAGGGAAAATATTTTCTTTATAGTTACCACTATTTTTTTTTATTTAAATGTACTCCTTGACGCGCAAAAATCTAATCTTATTTTGATTTTTTTTTATCATTATATGTTATTGTATGACAATAATAAAGAAATTTAGAATTTATTCAATATTAATATATTTATTATTTTACAAATAACCTGGCAAATAATCGATAGAAAATAAAAGCACTAATTTTAAAAATTTATATTTAAATTTTAAATTACTTTTGGCATAAAAATGTACTTAGATTAAGGTAATGTAAAAATTTGCACACTCGCAGAAAAATCAGTTCAATGTTGAACTATATTAACAGTACCTTAAACTTATAAATTTAGTGCAATTTTAATAAGTCGTTAAATAAAATCATATTTTCACACCAGTTAAATCATGCAATGAGAAGAAAAAAGTTTAGTCAAAACTAATAGAATATGATAAGATTTACTGTGTTTGTAGCTCTATGGGAACACCAAAAAGCGCGGTAATTTTTACCAAAGCACTTTGGTAATGATTTTTGCAAATTTAACAATAAAATATGACTCAACTTGTCAACAAGACTCCAATCGTGTCAAACAAAAGGCCCTAATTGATAAAACCAAAATTATTTTTGCCCCATGCAAATTGGTAAATATAATTCTGGAACATTTCACTCAAGGTCGGACTGGACATAGGGCCGAAATTGCCATCGCCCCCTGGGTACCAGCTTCTATAGTGGGCCTTCTCTGAAGATGGGGCCCTTAGACCCGATTTCGATTTCAATTGAAAACCACATTGAAAAAAGGAAAACATAGTTTAAAAATAATATTATTGTAATTTTTTTCGTTGTTATAATTATGAATATAATTCTTTTCAAAAATTTACATACTGAATGAGACTCGAGACCGGGAAACAATGTATTGTAGGGAACAATGTCTAATGTCGGCGCTAACAGCTTGGAGTCGCTCCCCATGACTTTTTAGGTCCAAGGATTGTCCCTCAAAATATGGAAGGGGAAAAAAGAAAAATATCTCAACACAAAATGATACGTTGTAATTACGAGTTATAAAACAAAACTAGCAACCATTTTCTTATATCTTTTATAGATGATTTTACGAACTTGCAAAAGTAATTTTTTAATTCACTCCAATATATTCCTTTGTCTAGAATAAGAAATTAGTTAGGTCCTTTAAAAATGAAAAATAAAATGTTTAGCTTGTTAAAGGAAGAAGCAAGAGTAGTAATAAATTTTATTTTATTTATAATCAGCGTTTAACAGCCGACCCAATTCTCAGTTTATTCTAAGTTAAAACTATCAACGTTCAACCTCATGGCCTTGCAATTTTGAACCTAACCCAGAGGACAAGAGAACTCCTGGATCAAGCATTGGGACAAACTAGTCGGTGTGGAGGACTTTTTGATTGAACTACCCCGCATTTGCTTTGCATGGAGATGAAAACTACGAAAGCCTCCCATGGTTAGTTCGACGGTAAGGGGATTCTAACCCATAATCCATCGACACCTGAGAATATTTCACGTCAGCACTGTAGTTGGTGAGTTCCGGGCGCAGAATTCGTGTTGGGATTCGAACCTGAGTCACCTCATTGGGTGGAGATTGCTCTATCCCTCAAGCTATCACGGCTCTTCCAATGAATTTAATAAATCAAGTTTTAAACAAATAAATTTTTAATAAAACAAATTTAACAAATCAACTATACTGAATAACAAAATCAGTACCGTAAACCGGGGCGAGTCTACCCATTTTAGTTTTATTTAATTTTCACTATTTTAAATTGCAAATAAAAAAAATTTTACCGACGGAGGACTTAGTTCAGACTCTAAGGAAGATGGCGCTGTAGTAGTTTGATCCGTTTTTATTTATTTGGTGTCTTTTTAACCGACCTATTCAAACGTCTTTTGAGAGATTTGTATTGAAAATCAGCAAACTTTTAGTTGGTGCTCCGTAAGTATATTATTATTATTACTATTTTCACTTTGGTTAAGTGATAAACTTATCTAAGACTAAGATTGCATTAATTTTATATGAAAAAAAACAAAAAGAATGCAAGTTTTGCTTTCGTAAACAAAAAGCCAGAATTCGCGGGGCGAGTCTACCCATTCATATTTAGTTTTAATAAAGCATAATAATATAATTTACAACTTTGTTTATATTAAAATTAAGTCATTTTAAATGAATTTGAGTATATTATTTTAATTTTGCATTGATAAATTTATCATTAATAAGAAAATTTATAGGTTAAATATAAATGTAAATATAAAATATGTTTATTTTACCTATTTTTTCATTTTTATATTACAAAATTAACTTTTTTTATTTAATGCAAGTTAAATAAATTATTATTTATTAATTATTATTACCTCCCAAAAGAATGGGAAAAGGATTTTTCATGATTCCCAATGTTTGAATTTCGATTTTGTTAATAATCTTTAATTATTATTATTTATTAATTATTCAATTGTAAATTTATATTAATTTTAATTTATTTTTATCAACAATAATCAGAAAAAAATTTTATTTTATAATGTTAACGATTATAAAAACAAAACTGTGATCAAAATGTGATAATCGATCAAATACTCAATTTGTGTTATTTTATGAATAAAAAAAATGGAATATATAATAAAGTTATGAATTTTACTTCATAAATATCCTATATAGTAACTAAAATAGCAATTTAATAGTAAAATTTGATTATTTACAATGTTAACATTCATTTTAGTAGAATGGGTAGACTCGCCCCATACGAGAGATTTGTCAGCAGTTCTATAAAAATATACAGTAACAGCGTAACTGTTAATATTTTCTAAAATCGATTTCACAGCTTTAAAGAGGGTTAAATAGCGATTCCGAAACACCTATTAAAAGCCTTTTTTCTTTAATATTTACAAAAGTTTGACCACTTGAAAGTTGGCAAACTGAAAAAATGGGTAGACTCGCCCCGGTTTACGGTAACAGTTTTTTTTAACATTTCAGTGAAATCTAAAATAGTTTTTTTTTTATGGTTCCGTTTTTCAAATACCCTTCTGAACTTCATAAATCCCGTCCGACCCTGGTTTCAGAAAACAGAATCAACAATAAATATCATAAAAAGACAGAATGCTTTCGCAGCAATTGTTTGGTTTTAAATATCACACTGATCACTTCAAACAAGATAAAAAACATTACATAAGCATTCTTTTAGCTGATATTTTTTTTCTTCCGTTTCTCAAGATATTTCCTCCCATTGAAAAATGCAATTCTTAAACTTTCCGGAAAATGGAATCGAAATTGTCAATTCATCAACCATAAACACACGGACCCTAAAATGGCAAGTTTGTTTTGTTTTAAATATCACACTGATCACTTCAAACAAGATAAAAAACATTACATAAGCATTCTTTTAGCTGATATTTTTTTTCTTCCGTTTCCCAAGATATTTCCTCCCATTGAAAAATGTAATTCTTAAACTTTCCGGAAAATGGAATCGAAATTGTCAATTCATCAACCATAAACACACAGACTGCGTCTCCTAAAATGGCAAGTTTGTTTTTTTTTAAATATCACACTGATCACTTCAAACAAGATAAAAACATTACATAAGCATTCTTTTAGCTGATATTATTTTTCTTCCTTTTCCCAAGATATTTCCTCCCATTGAAAAATGCAATTCTTAAACTTTCCGGAAAATGGAATCGAAATTGTCAATTCATCAACCATAAACACACGGACCCTAAAATGGCAAGTTTGTTTTGCTTTAAATATCACACTGATCACTTCAAACAAGATAAAAACATTACATAAGCATTCTTTTAGCTGATATTATTTTTCTTCCGTTTCCCAAGATATTTCCTCCCATTGAAAAATGCAACTCTTAAACTTTCCGGAAAATGGAATCGAAATTGTCAATTCATCAACCATAAACACACGGACCCTAAAATGGCAAGTTTGTTTTGTTTTAAATATCACACTGATCACTTCAAACAAGATAAAAACATTACATAAGCATTCTTTTAGCTGATATTATTTTTCTTCCGTTTCCCAAGATATTTCCTCCCATTGAAAAATGCAATTCTTAAACTTTCTGGAAAATGGAATCGAAATTGTCAATTCATCAACCATAAACACACGGACTGCGTCTCCTAAAATGACAAGAAGCTTTCGGAACTGAGTATTAAAAACACACTGCTAGTGATATCGCTGAATCATTTTTTTCCCCTCTAATGCAAACATAACGTCACAGGGTTATATGAACATGAACATCGATTTAGCTGGCACTTCCGTAAAATACAAAAACTCTTAGCCACACCATTTGTGGCGGTCTGCAATAAATTGCCCATGTCAAAAAAAGGGGAATCACACAAAAAGAACGTTGGAATAAGGCCGTTGACAAGAATAAAGTTTTTCTGCGAGAAATCAAAGCAAATAATATCATGGGGTCGTAAGTCCTCTAAGAGTTTCTGGGGGAATAATTCTTTAAAAAAAAAATTCACCACCCCGCAATTTTTTTTTATTTATTTTATTTCCATTTTTTCCCACTACCCCATTATTCAACAGATTTTTGTTCAACAACAAAAAAGTAATATCGAAATAAATAGAAGAATTTCGGGAGGATTATTGCTGGAAGGGTGTTTATGACCGTTTTGAACACTTTTTTTTCTTTTTTTTTTTTCATGAAGATTAATTTTCTGAGGGGGAAAAAATCATTTTTCTGCTATTCATGCATATTCAAGGATGTTATTGTTAGCAATTTTTTTCTCAAAAAAAAAGAAAGACTCACTCACTATTTTTTTTTTAATTCGGCTAAAACATTTAAAAATAATTAAATTTTTTTCATCTGCTCCTGGTTAAAACTAAGAATAAATATTAGAAAGAATGGGGTATTTAGAACTTCTAAATGGGTGATGCGAAGTTAAAACAAAATTTCTGAAAACCTGCAGCTTTAAAACTAACTTATATTTATAAAAAATTGCATAAGGGAACTTACGGTAGCTAAAATTGGAAAAACTACCGGTCCTCTTTAAGTTTGTTAACAAAAGTTAAGTTAACAAAAATAGTCCTCTTTAAGTTTGTAAGACTTTAAAGAAATATTCATTGACTTATTGGTGTACAATGTAGCATTTTCAAGAAAATCAATAATTCACTTTTTTATGAAAAAAAAGTCAAACCCCAAAATTCAGTCATTTTGGGGTAAGACAGAGTATTGCTATTTACTAATTGAGTAAAACATAGCATACATACAATATCGTATTGTCAATAATCATTGTTGCACTTTTTTAATAAAAAAAATCCATTCCCCAAATTAAGTCGTTAATGGGGAAAGGCAGAGTATTGCTGTTTAATCTTTAAGTACAATATAGCATACATACAATATAACATTGTCAAAAATCTTTGTTTCGCTTTTTTAATGAAGAAAGTCCATTCCCCAAATTAAGTCGTTAATGAGAAAAGGCAGAGTATTGCTGTTTAATCTTTAAGTACAATATAGCATACATTCAATATCACATTGCCAAAAATCATTGTTTCACTTTTTTAATGAAAAAAGTCAAGCCCCCAAAATTAATGATGATGACGTAACGCTAAATAAGGAGACGTCGTAGCGTTAGAGGACACTATTGTAAACTCTTTAAGATATTAAAAATCCGTTTTTATTTTTTTTATTAATTGGATTTTTTTCCGCAGTGAAATTGAATAATGTGCACTTATGCATATGTTATATGGAAACATTTAAGTTTTTGAAAGTTACAAAAGTCAAAATAATAATTTTAAAAAACTGTGAAACATATGAATCAATTATTAGAAATCTATTTTATGTGCCCCCAATGCTTTTGGTAACTTAATTTTTCTCTGTGTCTTTAAATTTCATTGCCATACCCCATAAAATAAAATTAATAATTTTTTTTACCCCGTTTTCTGAAAACTTCTCAATAAATTTGACTTCACCATGTTAGAGTATCAATGCATAAACATTAAAAATTTATCAACTTTAAAATTCTAAAAAGAAACTTTCACTTTTATAAATAACAAATTCCCCCTTTTTAAGAAAATTTTGGATTGAATACGAATTAATTTGATTAGCATTTATTGATCAGACAAATTTTAGTACGATATTAACTGGTAATTTTAAAATCAAAATACAAGACTTTCTTTTCACATAATATTACTTTCTTTTCACATAATATTTCACAAAATATTACTAAACTACGATTTATTTAAGTACACCCATTGTTAAATGTATAAATTAAAATGAATGAAGCTACAAATATTTAATTTTGAAGTGGGTAAAAAATAATTTAAAATGTATAAAATTTTATTTAACCTGATACTTTGCAACGGTTGTCGACTAACTTATTTTTTATTCTTTTTATTTCGATTTACAATTCATGTTACTTCAAAAAGCAGCTGGAACAAATGTTTAAATCTTTTTTAGAAGAATATAAGAATAGTTTAATTTTATTCTTTGTTTCGTTTTATTTTATACTACTTTTGTTGCGTTATTTTAAAATTCAAGATACAGGCTCATTACATATTCTTGTAAAGCATCGTGAACTCCAGAACACCCACGTACAAATTCCACTGAGAAATTCAGAACAGATAAGCTTTGAACTTAAAAGATTAAAATTCGAATAAAAGTTGTTTCTCATTCTCTTGCGTGATTACTAGATAAGAATTCTTACACGGTTACAAACACAGTGAAACTTTCACTTGAATGATAAAATTTAATTGAGCCCCGCTTTGATGTGCGATTCCAATGCCTTCGTTTTACATTTATTTCCTAATTCAATTTAATGTTCCGACCTGTCTAAATCATCGTTTGCTATGTATCACATTCGTAAATTCAAACTGAAGTTACTTTTCGTCGCAAACAAACTGATCAAGGTTAAAAATCAGTGAAACCTTAACACATTCTGTTATTAAATGTCTTAAAAATTTTCAACTGTATTAACTTTTGCTAATACTGCGACACTTCATCCATTTTTAATGAATATCTTCCACACATGAGTTGATAATAAAATATTTCGCGATTCCCAAATTAGGAATAAGAAAGTTTTAAACTCTAATTTTGAAATCTCAGTTTCAGTTATATTTTAATTGGAGACATTTTTGGAAAAGATCGTAAAATAAAGTTCTTTTAGCGAAGAAACTAAACAGAGATATTTAGTAGAACAATGAATATCAATTATGCGTTAGTAAGTATTATTCGTTAAATTCCGATTGAATTTAAATAAACTAGCATTCTCCGATTTTATTCCCATATGAATTAAAGATTACATGGGTTTAAATTCGCGACAAATTTCTATGTTGTGATATGGAAAGAAATTATTTAGCTCTGCCTTTGAAAGTAGCATTAATTCTGCTATACAGATAATATTTCTTTAAGAAAACATATATCTTTATTAAATATTTTTGTATCCAATAATTCTTGTTAAATATTCAGCTATGCAATTCTATAGTTAATTCCTAATTGAATGTAGATAAACTATCTAGCAATTCAAATATTTAACAGTTAACTGAAAAGGTAAATAAATTATGATAAGGAGTTTTAAGTGTTAAAAACTGAAGAAAGTATTATAAATGTAATTGATGTTACATATATAAATGTATAACAATATTGTTAATAATTTTTTTTATGAAAAGTGCAATAAGAAAATTTATATTTTTATGAAACTTGATAAAAATAAATCAAATAGAGTATATTTTTTTATTCTACTCTGTAAAAAATTACGGAGCTAATTACCCTAAAAAGGAGAGCTCAGGGCACTTAAAGTGCTGGTACTTTTTACCGTATTTTGATCCGGAATTTTTTGCAATGTAGTCGCAAAAAATTTTGAAAAAAAAAACAGATTTTTCGAACAACACAAGAATTAACTTAGTCATTTAATTTTCTCCATAATTTCTTTATATTTGTTTAACTATTTTAGGCTTTTTAAACAAAAAATAAAGTGTGGTATTTAAAGATATATAAAAAGTATAATTTATTACCGCCAGAACTACTACTTCAAATTTAAATGCATCTTACATTCGGGACTTTTAGTTTCAGCGCTTTGAATTATATTTTACTTTTCTAAATAACTAAGTGCTCATAATAAATCTCCGACTAGAGCTTATACTATTATAAATTTGGAAAAAAACTCGTTTTGAAAAACTGTGTACATACCATTAAATTAATCTTTTTATTTTCTTTCTTTTTTTTCAGTTTTTAAACCGTATTCCAACAGGATAAATATTAGAACAGTTTTGTTAAAACACAGAAAAATATTTTCAAAACTTCTTTTTGAAGAAGAATATGATAGTGAATACTTAAATCATTTTTACCCATAAAAATATCATGTATAATGAATAAAAGTAAAAAGTTAAAAGAATTTTTTTCAGAAAGAAAAAGGAAAAAATAACATTTTGCATTAAATTATTAAATGTAGCTAAAAATGGGTATTACGTAGAATATTTGTTCAGAGAAATTTAATGAAGCAATAATAGGTTGCATAAAGTTCGCTGCTAAGGGGCATGTATAAAAATATGTTGTTCCCGACTATAGGCCTGAAAATAACATTAAAAAAAATTCTTCAACTTGGTCTGCACTTATTTCATTATTACCTGGTATCAAAAGATTTAATTTTTATTTTTTTATAATTAATAATATTTCCTGAGATGAGATCGCTATTTAAAAAGGATTCATGTAGTATCGTCCTTTTTTTTTAAAACCCCAGACCAGCTCTCTTTTTTGGAGATTTTTCTCTTGGCTGTAGTTGGTTGTAGTTATAATGCAAGTTTTTAATTACTTTAAAATTTGTTACCAGAACTGAAAAAAAATTGACCTGGAATCAAAAAATTAAGTGGACCTGGAATCAAAAAATTACCTGAATTACCTGGAATCATAAAATTTATTTATTTTTTATTTTTTTTTTTTATTATTAATAATATTTCCTGAGATGAGATCGCTATTTAAAAGGATTCATGTAGTATCGTCCTTTTTTTAAAAACCCCAGGTCCGCTCTGTTTTTTGGAGATTTTCCTCTTGGTTATTGTTGGTTGTAGTTATAATGCAAGCTTTTAACTACATTAACTACTAAAATTTGTTACCTGAACTAAAAAAAAATGTATATATATATATATATATATATATATATATATATATATATATATATATATATATATATATATATATATATATATATATATATATATATATATATATATATATATATATATATATATATATATAACCATGATATTTCAGCTATACTAAACTATTTCATTTACTATAGCATTACTTAAGTATGTTCAGCTGTTATTCCAGCAATTAAAACTAATAAATATAGTTAGCCCAATATAGCTCACGCAAGAGCACAGTAATGTTGTTTCCGCTTAATATAACGTGTATAATATATACAGGGAATTTTTTTCCAGATTTGAGTGGCAACCCTGAATAAGTTTTGTTACAATTAAAAAATTATGTCATCCAATGTAAAAAACGTGTTTTTAAGAAAAACGAAATTATGACATGAAAACGAATGTGTTAAAAACCTTTATGTGGAGAAATGAGAGCTTTGCTTTAAAACTTTGAAAAAATATTTTTATAAATGTGCTATAAAGTAGTAAATACATAAAAATAGTTTTCCGTCCTGCAATATTCAAATCATATTGATCATTGAAAAAAATAAGGTAATTTAAACAAATAGTGGCTTTTGGCCATTTTTCAAAAAAGTATACATATTTCGAGCTTCAGAAATGTTGGAAAATTCACGTTTTCCATTTGATGACAAACAAGCGTGAGTTGTATGCTGATAAATAACAACAACAAACAACTTATATTCGAATTTGGAAGTTTACCAAACTAGAAATGTATTTCGAAGTAAAGTTTGGAGATCGTTTTTATGCATATGTTCTCGAACTTGATTTTTATCCATAAACTGTCTGCACGATATTCTGCTAGGTTTTATATTTTGATCACATCTGCTTTATTGTTTGATTTTATAAACTAAACAAAATATTTCGACATTTCTAAAAATTCAGTTTTTTAAATATAAATATAAATACTGTGATGCTACAATAGGCATTACATATTTCCTCGCTTTTAAAATTTCTTTCATTTCTTAAACCTTTCTTTAATCATTCTTATTCGAATTGTAATTAAATTAGTTAATTTTTATTAAGATTTATAAAAAGCGAATATAAAATGTTTTATTCTTTTCCTATCGATCAATGCAACGGCTAACTTTTTATTCCAATACTAATGTAAGACTCGTTAATTCACTGTAGCGACTAATCGAAAACAAAAATCTATTTATAACCCTTTATTCTTAATTTCTTACCACGCCGACCAGGTGGCCGAGTGGTTAGCGTGTCTGGCTGCGGAGCCATTGGCCGCGGGTTCGAATCCTGATCAGGGCATGGATGTTTCCTTCTCTCTCTGTGTTCTATGTCCTTTCCTATTTGTGTCAATGTGATCCGCCCTATAAACGGGTTTGCGGTTGTGTGACATGGGCGGCGCTGCTCCACCGCCGTGGCTTCGCCACAGGTGCCCACTGGGTAACGAGAAGAGAGTAGCAGTTCTGGCATTTCTGTGGCCAATGGGACAAACCCCAAGTGCCCGCCATTAAGAAAGAAAAAAAATTCTTACCACAATTATGTTTCAGTTAAGTTCAGTTACTAATTCTCACAGTCTTGCTGGCGGTTCGCGATAGCCAAATTATTTCCAAATCTAGTATTGATTATGGGTGATTGGCTTTATTTTATTGTTTTTTTATTATTTTTCGTTATCGTTTAGGTAATATTGCTCGCTATTGTTTTCAAGATTAGATTATACAATTTTTGTTTTTTATATTACTGGTAATTTGAATAAAGTAATCATTATTTCGAGAAAACGTTTTTGTCAACTCTAAAAGGGTTTTCGTAATTTTTTTTTTTCGTGCAAATTTGCTGTCGGACAAATAAACCTGTCGGGCAGGAAATATATCAGAAACAGAAAAATCATAACAACCCTGAATATAGGTTATAACTCGAAGTATAAAGATATTGTTTATTGGCCTCGCATCTCTCATTATTAACAACATCAACAGCAGTAACACGTGTATTTCTTGTTGTTATTTGAGTGATAATGTGTCGATCCACGTAATGGATTCATAGCTAATATGAGACCATAACAAAATTTTAGTAATTTTGGAGAACAAGAATATTTTTGAATTAAGCATCAAAAAACGCGTGCAATCATTTTAACGGTAACCACTTCTATTAAGAAGGAAAAAGCTAAAAAAATCTGCCAGGATCAACTCAATCGCACTTGGCAAAGATCTTTTAGTTAGAATTATAGTTAACGTAACCAGAAACAAAAATTAATCTACCAAATTTTTTTATCGTCCTTAATTTGGATAAATGTTTGTTACATAGTATTATACAATTTTACAAAATTTTATCTTAATGAAAAAAATGTGGTCAAAACTACCAGAATGAGGTAAAATTTACCGTGTTTCTGCTCTATGGAAATACCAAAAAGATCAGTAATTTTTACCAAAGCACTTTGGTAATTATTTTGGTAAAATTAACTATAAAATATTGTTTTATAATATGTCAGGAAAAGTGGTAAATGTGGTAATTTCTTAATAATTTCTAAATAATGCCTTAGGACAAAAACCAATTTTTGGTTGAATTTACTTTTCACTTTTGTATATTTTACTAAATGTGTGGTAATAAAAACTATAACTTTTAAAACCGGAATTTCCGGTAAACCTGTAACAATATAAACGGAAAAATTATCAAATGAGTGTTTCAAATTCCATATATTTTTTTAACCAGAATTACAATTTTTTTTAACCTGAACTGTCATTAAAATACTGTAATTTTACCAGAATTTTTTCTCTGTGTATTTATTAACTGAAATTCACAAAATACTCCAAACATATAATTTTTGCTTTTACTATTTAAGAAAATCTACTGAAAAACAGATGCATTCTGTTTTTTATTCTGATGAGAAAAAAAAAAGAGAAAAAAATTTTCTACCTGATACAGTTTTTTCAAGAAATTAAGATAATCTATTATCAACGCAACGCAAGATAAGTAAATATTTCAGAGACTAAGTTGAATGACACTTTGTTATCTGTAATTATTCAAGCAAATAACAGTGAATCATTTCTGTTGTGAATCTTCTCTTCCTTTTGATGACACAGTTCCGAAAAAATCTTTTTCGTTGCGTTATATTTCTAAGTTAATTGAGATGAGACTGGCTCTGCCCAAAAGTCAGAACCAGGGACCGACGTGGGCTTGGTAAAATTTTTATAAACTTAATGATAAAATTTTTATAAACTTCTCACAACTTTTAAACAAAGGTTAGATTCCATTATTAAGTATAAAAAATTTAAAATTTATAAGATATGAAAATCTCCAACCGACCTCAGGTCTTGTAAAATTTATAAGATATAAAAATCTCCAACCGACCTCAGGTCTAAAATTTTTACAAAATTTGCGAGCACGTATCTCATATACTCGGTATGTCTCAGCAGAGACTAGGATCGAACCCCGGTTCTTCCGGACCGGAGTCCGATTCCCTAATTGCAGTATTACCATGGCCTAAAAGAATTTTACAAATAATATCATTCATATATATATATATATATATATATATATATATATATATATATATATATATATATATATATATATATATATATATATATATATATATATATATATATATATATATATATATATATATATATAGGGCCGGGAGAGCCTGGTTGGTCGGGCACTGGGCACATGTCCAAGAGCGAGTGGGTTCGATCCCCGTCGGCCGAGGACTTCCCGTGTAGTAAGTGGTGACTGATGCACTTTAAATCTTTCGAATCACAAAGTCCTCCATGTTCCCATAACAAATCATACCTCTGGGGATACTGATCCAGGAGTTTACTTGTCTTCTGGATTGGTTCAAAATTACAAGGCTACGGAGTTGAGCATTAGTAGTCGTAAACCCAAATTTAGGACGGCTGTTCAACTACGGTTACAAAATAAAATAAAATATCATATATAAATTAAGAGATTAAAAAAGGTTCCTGGTTTTCCTCTCTATGTAAGACAAATGCGGGTTAGTTCCATCCAAAAGTCCTCCACGAAGGCAGATTTCTCCCTATGCTTGATCCAGGAGTTCCCTTGTCTTCTGGATTGGGTTCAAATTTACAAGGCTACGGAGTTGAATATTAGTAGTCGTAAACCTAAAATTGGATCGGCTGTTCAACGACGGATGTAAAAAAAAATTAAAAAAAGACGAAAATTAAACATTTATTCTCTTTGTATATGTAAAATTATTATTATAAAATCATCATTTAAATGCTAAATCTCAAAGGGAATGAAAATCTAATTTATATGTCTTTGAAACATTTTTAATTAGCTTTAAAGCATTTCAATTAGTTTTTTGAACATTTTATTGAAACTACTAATGACATCGTTAATCATACAAAAAAAGTATTTAAAGATACAATATTATATTTTTTATAAAACCATTAATAAAATATACAATTCTTGTACATTTAAATTCTTTTTTGCATGATTTGTGTTATCATTTAGTAATTTGAATAAATGCTTTTTAATTTTAGTTCTTAAAAAGTCTTAAAGAATGAATAATATTTAATTTTTTTTTTTTTTTTTTTTTTTTAGATATTTTAATTTTTCTCATTACTTTAGAAAGAAATCATGAAACACTCCAAATACAAACACTCTCATTCAAATTATCTTAAATGAAAAAAATATATATAATTTGTTCCAGTTTTTATAATTTTATTTTTTATGAAGATAATTTTTATATCTCTAAGATATTATTAAATATTTATTATTAAGAAAGTTTGAAAAAATTGCGTGGGTAAGTTTTTAGTGAATCTAAAAATAGACCGGTTTCTCAAACAATTTATGCTAATAATACTTACTCTCGATATAAAAAAGAGTTATTAAATCTTTTCTTTTGACATTGAATTGTATTTTAAACCCACACATGTGTCATAAAATAGTATGTTCATCTGATTCATTCATTAATTGCCTAAATATTAAATACAATTTAGGAAAGGATATGTAAAAATAGGCACATAAAAATACGTACCATGCCTTCATTACATATTTATGTGAGTTTTGTATAATTTTGTTTGTTAAATTGAATAATAATAATACAACCATAATAACATTTGAAGTTCCAAGTGTCAATATGTAATAAAATTTAACAGATTAAGTCGGTTCGTGATTTGGACCTCGTCTATAACTTTTCATTTTATATATCAGATTTTAATAATTCATTATTTTCTGATGAAAAGACTAATTTCAATCTACACATATTGTTCTTTAAACACTCGTAACAAAATTAGAACACTCATGTTTTTGTACATGTTATGTACACACTGAGTAAATAAGTGTAAATAGTAAATAAGGGTAGTGTATAATTGTAAATAAGTGTATACTGAGTAAGTAAGTGTACACACTGAGTAAATAAGAACTGATAATAAGAACCATAATATACGGTAATAGTTAAACCATTCATTTATTAATTTTTTCCCGTTTATATCAAAGGGCTATGGTTTACCAGAGATTCTAGTCTTCAAAATTATTGTTCTTAGTACCACACATTTAGAAAAAATTCAAAACTGAAAAATAAATTTAACCAAATAATGGTTTTTATGCCATGCCCTAAGGTATGGTGATAAAAATTATCAAAGTTAACCACGCTTGCCAAATTTTATTACATATATTAAAATCAGATTTTATTGTTGATTTTAGGAAATATCACCAACGCGCTTCGGTAAAAATTATTTAGCTATTTGGTGATTTCATAGAATCAGAAAGGCGGTGAATTTATAATTCTTCTTTTATTAATCATTTTTTTTTTTTTTATTTAGATTTTTTTTTTTTTTTTTTTTTTTTTTTGTAGATGGAAAGACGTTTAAAGGGTCAAATGTTTTGTCGAATTTGTCCTCCTTCCCACTTTAGCAAGCAATTAAAAATTCCAAATTTTTTAAAAGAAATTATATACAATAATACTACGTTTTGATAAATAAAGCTACATTTTATAGAGAACGAATGTTTTTACAATTCAACATGCATTTTTTAACAAAAATCTGGAGACTTTCTATTCTTTTTACATTTTTTAAAGTCAGATTTCAGAAAATTTTAAATTACTCTAGTCAATGTCTATAACTTATAAAGTGTTGTGGCATAATTGAAAAGCATTTTCTTAAGAACATGAATTTTCAAGTTCGGTGATAACAATTTTTCTAGAACAAATTATCCAAATTAGAAATTTTGAATACAGTTTCTCCTTGATATTATTCAATCACTAAAAACATTCATAATATTGTCATAGTCAATATATATTCGCATTCTACATTAATTATGACCCGATGACTGAGTAGCTTCTCCCTTGCCACAGGTACCGGGTTCTAAGCTCGGACCGGGCAAGGTTGACTCCGTATTTCATCCCTTCAATCGGCCGATAAAATGAGAACCAAGCATGCTTAGGGGCATAAGGGATTCCGCGTTCAGCTGACCACCCAACCGGAACGTCTACTTCTGCACCCCAGAGCCCAAGGTCAAGAAAACTAATATATGGACAGTAGGCCTTGGCCCTTCATGGACTGTCGGGCCACTGAGATTTAGTTTAGTTTCTATATTAATTGAAACAATACGCATAATATTGCATATTAATATATTTATAATCAAAATAACTTAAATAATTGCACTTATCCTTGCATTATAGCAAGTTATAATAAAACTGAGTTTCGTTCATAAAAGATTGATTAATAATTTATATCTCTTAAAAGATGATTTTTTAAAGAGTACGATAATTTTACCCATATGAACTTTTTTCAAGATAAAATTAACAAAAACAATAGGCTTCACTAATACAAGAAGTATTTGTGTATGCAAGATGCATAAAATAAATGACTTTTTAAAGAGTACGATAATTTTACCTTTATGAACTTTTTTCAAGATAAAATTAACAAAAACAATAGGCTTCATTAATACAAGAAGTATTTATGTATGCAAGATGCATAAAATAAATAATTTGAGTAAATAATATGTGATCAAAAAATACAATAGCATTAAAAATCAATTTTGTTCTACATTTTTCGTTCTGCTTTTTAAAGAAAGATGAATGAAAAATTAAAATGAAAGGCACCTATAAGAAAAAGAAAAAAGAAAAAAGGCTCAGAACAAAACATAAAAAAGCTTAATGCAAAAGCTGCATTTTAGAGTCACGATTTTTATTATGAACACGCCCCTTCGTTTTTCTTCTTCCCTTTCACTAAGCCCCCTCCTACCCCCTTAAAGCAGCAGATGCGAAACAACAAGACTAAATGAATAAAAAAAATATATACATCCTCGTGAAAAACCTGTTTCATAATATATGGTTCCATATTTGGCGAAGTATCTAGCACCCGACAAGTTGAGTGGCAAGACATCAATTCTAGAATTAAAAATATCGTCTGATTTCGCCAAGGAACTAAAAAATGAACTGTTCAAAAACAACAACCCTCTAGAATACTGACATTATTATTCTTTTCTCATCTTTAATTACTTGTTCTCATAATCACTTAACGTCAATGCAGCAGAAGTAGACGGTTTTCTCCTGCCTAATCAGTTCTACATTAATATTCCTTAGGTGGAAAACTGAAACACCTGTTGAAGCTTTGACATAGAGGCCCAAAATATTAATATCGAGTTGGGGGGAAATGAAGTGAAATCACTGCATCCATTAGAGAATTTATTTATCGCCATTCACGAAGTCTTGATTGTAATTAAAAATGGTAGATTAAATTTGGTAGACAATGCTGGATAAAGGCAATCCAGCTGTAATCTACATGAAAAAATAACAGAAAAAACTGACTATCCGCATTTTTACAACTTAGTTAATTCAGTTGAAAACGTTGTATAATTAAATATGATTTTCATCGTTCTAGTTCAAACGCTTCGAAAATTTTCGAACAAATCTATTAAAGTTTTTTTTTTACATTATATCATAATTACTAGATTAGTTATATATATTAATGAGACATGTTAGCTATTTACACGCATGCTTGTAGAATCTGTGGTATAAAATTAAACCTATTGTTATAATAAATAATAAAAAAAGTCATTAAAAAATTTAACTAATGCTTAAATATTTTACTTTTAAGAGTTTATAAGAGACTTATTTATCGTCATTCATTTATTGTAATTGAAAATGGCAGATTATTTTTGTTTGCCAATGCTGGTAAAAGGAAATCGAGTTCTAATCTACTTAAAATACGAAATTAAACTATATATCTGCAATTTTACAATTCCTAATTTAATTCGATTAAAAATTTTCTATAATTAAACATGATTTCCATCGCTCTAAATCAAACGCTTCGTAAATTTTCGTAAATTTTTTTATTTGCGTTTTGTGATAATTAAGAGCTTAGTTACACATATAAAGGCGTGTTAGCTATTCATGCGCTATGTTTGTTTGAATGTGTGGTTTAAAATCATAATCAAAGTTTTAAAAAAGGAAGATAAAGTAAAACTTCAATATTTTAATTTTGAGAATTCAAGAGACTTATCGTCATTCAAGAGATTTTGATTATGATTAAAAATGGTACGATACGTTTTGATATACAATTCTAGATAAAGCAACCCAGCTGTAATCTGCATGAAAAAATTTATTATTGCAGTTTTACCACGCGTAGTTTATTTAGTTGAATCTGTTCAATAGTTTAATATGAATTCCACTGGTCATTAGCATTTTTTATTAATTATTTTTTAATTAACATTTAATGTATTGTTTCGAAAAAAAAATTTATTGTATTTACTTAGGTAATTGAATGGATTAGTTATTTAAGCATGTTTATTATTTGCATGTTGAACTACTAAATTATCACCTTTTACATAATAAATTTCTTTTGAGTAAAAATTTAAAGGAAAAATTTATGGGAGATTAGAAAAAGAATTTATAAATAAATAAAAACCTAATCATAAATACTATATTTTTATGGAATAGCTGATGATTTTTCTAAATACTGCATTCATTAATCATTTTAAATTAGAATACAGATTTAATATTTTTCGTTACTTGGGTTTAATTCTTTAAAAATGGAGACACAATTTTGTGGTAACAACTAAATTACTTATATCATTAATCCATGGTATTATTTATCATTACCACATTATTTAGCTATATTTTTTCTTGTTACATTATCTTAAGTTTTATAACTTCTGTTTAATTTTTTTTAACAAACAAATCATTGATTAAATTTCTTAATGCTTTCTAGATTGTAAAAGCAAAGTTTTTAGTTAAATTGTTTATTTCATATCTCAATGTTTATACATGTTTATTATTTCTACAAAAATACGAATTTTTTCCTTTTATTTTTGATTTGGAAATCAAAAATTGAATCAAAAGGCTAACATTTTAAATCTATTAATATAACAAATATATTGGTATAAATATATCAAACTAAACACGTTTGATAATGCTGTACACAATAAAAATAGTCATCTGAATCTAAATTTAAAATGTTTCGACAAAGAATTTTACCGACAAATAACAAATATGCATTTAAAGAAAAATATTTAACGTTGACTTGATAATTTTATTTTATTTTTCTAAATAAATTCTATTTGTTATAAATTTCTTTTAGTTTCAAAAGTTAACTATTTTGTATGCTCTCATTTATCTTTTTAACAAAATATTGAAAAAAAACTTATTTATTTGCATCTAAAGCTTTACACAGCACCAATCAAAGCATGTTTTCTCATAACACGAACAATATTAGCTGAAACTTGTTAAAATAGGGGGCAAATATATCTAGTTTAACATGTAGTTTAAAATGTAGTTTAGCTTAAATTTATTTTTATTCTATCTTACAAAGAATAGTTTAATTTTAATAAAAAAATATTTTCTTCAAATCCAGAAAATATATTACTATTATTTTTCATACAAAATATAGTTAACAGAAATCTGTAATAAAATAGTTTGACAGTAATATTTAAATTTTATAACAACGTTCTTTGAAAACAAAACAATCCTTCCCGTTTCTTTCCAATTATATATTGATCAATTTAGAAATTCTACAAAAGTTTTTTTTTCCTACACTATTCTTTTCTTCCTACATAAATTTAAAATTTC
The DNA here is from genome assembly GCF_982258835.1 of Parasteatoda tepidariorum. NCBI lineage: Eukaryota > Metazoa > Arthropoda > Arachnida > Araneae > Theridiidae > Parasteatoda > Parasteatoda tepidariorum. The sequence goes on from NC_141766.1 coordinate 30,580,769, forward strand.
CTGCCTCTCATTGAAAGAAATTTTTCTCTAAATATGTTGTCAACACAATAAATTTTTTCAAATTTAGCATCATGCATTCAAAATACATTGCACCAAAAATTCGCTTTTCCTGTCATATGAGTATGTAATTTAATTATCTCTATTAGTTATGAAAAAATATTAACAAATTGCTTGTGGCACCGTTTTTTTTCTTTTATGTTAAACGTCCTCTAACGAACTGTAAGAAATTTCGCGAAAAAAATGGTTAATCAACAATTTATTTCATTGTTATTTTACAATATTTATCCAAAACAGTCAAATAACCGTATAAAAGATGGTAACTATTCGCTGCGGAAAAAAGTGGCTTCAACACAAGAAGAGTTTCCAATGTTCAGCGCTCCCCAGTTTGTGATCCTGGAATATTAGAATGCGATATTCTCATTCACACAGAAATGGCAACATCATAAAGCTATTTAACACAAAAAAGTCTAGTATTTCCCATCTCTTACGTTGGGTGAAGCAACCAGATAAAGTAATTAAACCACATTCCACTGTTCATTTGATATACTCAACCACAACCTGACTCCAATGCCATTGCTTAACGGAAAGCCAATGTCCAGCTAAATTTCTTTACAGTTTAAAACCATTCTAGTTGAAAATGGTTTAAAAACCGCATATAGCAGGGTTTTTTAAACATAGTAATTGTAAACGGTTTCAAAACCGTAAAGGTAAAAATGTTCTTTACCGTAAACTTTACGCTTAATTAGATGAGCAGATTGCTGCCGTTTTTTAAACTTAAATTTAGAATGAAAATTATAACAGTTGCAACATTATAATAATTATAACATTATTATTTAGATCAAGCGAGCTTTAAGAACTCAAATAAAGCCGTTTTAAAATCTATTATGGATCTTTAAAAAGCAGTATTATGACTAATTTAAGGTTCGAATCATAACTTGTATTCTAAATTTGTCAAAATACAAATTTTTCGTTGAAACAGCAAAGCATTTTAAAACTGTTGAGTTCAAAACTTAATTAAAAATGTTAAACATAAAAAATTATTTCTATTTATTCTTTTAATGTTCTTTCTAAGTTATTTTTATTTAAAAAAAATTACTGAGTATTCATTATATTTAATGAAGTAACAAAATCTAATCGCAAATTACTATTATTATTGCTTTATAATGATTACTTTCAAACTCAATAGAAACAATCATAATGAAGAATGGCTTTTATGTCAAATGTAAATTGCACAATAGCGTGACAAAAGTCAAGTTATTCAAAATATTTCAAATAAACGTTATGCCATTATAAAGGAACTAAACAAATTCACAAAATATTGTTCGAAAAACTTTCCCAACACCGTAAGACATAATTAAATTTGCAAAATTTCAAACAAACTATTTTTAGATCAACGATTTATATCTTAAACTAAAGCTTTGTCATCGAAATATATGTAATCTTCGTTGATATAAGATAAAATCTTAATTTATAAATCTTCGACCGTTCGCCACTTTTTGTTCCCTTTCCGTCTATCTAATTGAGATGATTATTGAGAATAAAAGCGGAAAAAGTAACGTGGTTGAATTTTTTCGAACACTATCGATAAAAAACTGAAAAAACTCGTGAACTGAGGGTCTTTTTTCCAATTTTCTTTAATGGCTTACGGTGTTGAAATACCGTTTTGAGTTTAGCTTTTATTTAAGAGATAGAATGATGAGTATTTAATTGTTTCCATTCAACAATCATTTTCAACAATTTTTATAGCCCTTCCAGTTAAGTCGAACCCTATTTAGGCATAAATGGTTTCTTAAATTTGAAATATAATTTGTACTAAAATATATATTTCGTAACAATGTGTCGGTTGGTAATCTATGCACCTTTTTATATATTTACAATACATCATTTTACAATGAATTTACTTACAATATATATTTTAATTATTTCCATTCAACAATCATTTTTAACAATTTTCATAACACTTCCAGTTTAAACGTACCTAATTTAAGCATTAATAGCTTCCTAAATTTTAAATATAATTTGTGCTAAGATATATATTTCATGAGTTTATATCATAAAATTTACTCAATATTTGACCAGCTCTATAATAATATTTGATGTTACTTACAATATGTCGTCTGATAATCTATACATCTTTTTATATATTTTACAATATATCTTTTTACAATAAATTTACTTGCTTAAAATACTTAATTTAATTGTTTCCATTCAACAATCATTTTTATCAATTTTTTAAGCACTTCTAGTTTAAACGTACCTTATTTAAGCATTGATGGTTTCTCAAATTTGAAATATAACTGGCGCTAAAATATATATTTCATGAGTTTATATCATAAAATTTACACAATATTTGACCAACTCTATAATAATATTTGATGTTACTTACAATATGTCGTCTGATAATCTATACATCTTTTTATATATTTTACAATATATCTCTTTACAATAAATTTACTTGCTTAAAATACTTCATTTAATTGTTTCCATTCAACAATCATTTTTAGCAATTTTTTAAGCACTTCTAGTTTAAACGTACCTTATTTAAGCATTGATGGTTTCTTAAATTTGAAATATAAATTTATATTTTATGAGATTATATTATGAAATTTACTCAATTATGGAACGGTTCTATAATAATATTTGATGTTACTTACACTATATCTTTTGACACACATTAGAATCATTAGAATATTTTCTATATTGCTCAATGTATCTTTTACTTAAAATACATCATTTAATTGTTTCCATTCAATAATCATTTTTAACAATTTTCATAGTACTTCCAGTTTAAACGTACCTTATACTATTGTTTAAAAATATTTTTTATGCATTACTTTTAAAAACAAATAAGGAGGTAAGTTAATTTTTTATATTTAAGCCGGTAATTATTTAGCAATCAAACCAAAAATTCCCCCAACTTTTTTTTATAAATTAGCAACAAAAAAATATTAAATTATAAATTTTTTTTTTCACCAATATATTCAAATATAAATAAAACGATAAGATTTTCAAATTTTTCAGATCTTACATTTTTGCATTATCCAACATAATTTCCATGAAAAACTACCAAAGTTATAAAAATGTCCAGCTCTTAATATGAAACCACAACCCCGAAGATCATCGGAAGTTGATTGCTTCCGAACGGATATTCATTCCTTATCCCCATATTTGGGGTAAAACAATAACTCAGAGCCCCAACTGTTAAGAAATTATTGTTCTGGTTACCCAGACGTGGCAGCGGCATCTAATGGCAGATAATACTCTACTTATAAAGCTTTTTTTTTTTCTTTTACCCTTTCTTTTTTTAACAATATTTTGTTATAAAAATCATCCAATCTGAGTTTCACGCTTCAAATTTTATTTGCAAATAATATATAAACAAAATCATTCTTTGTTATCAAGTTGGTGAGGTTTTTAATCGGATTAAAATAAACTAAAAGAAAAGAGCCAGAACAATATATAAATAACTTTTTTAATTTACCTTTTAATATTATTATATTTTTAAAAAATTGAAATAACAATTTAATTTATCAAAAGTTCCGCTTAACATTTTCTTTCTATTTCGCTTTCTTTTTTTAACAATATTTATATTAAGACAATCACCTAATCTGAGTTTCGTATTTCATATTTTATTCATAAATATTATAAAATAAAAATTTTTATTTGGTATCAAATCAGTGAGGTTTTTATCAGATTAAAATTAATTAAAGGAAAAGCTGCAGTCGAATTCGTAAATTACTTTTAAAATTTATTTTTTTAACATTATTATATATATATATATATTTTTTGAATATATATTTTTTTAATATTGTTATATTTCATTTTAATATTATATTATTTTTTAAAAATGAAACGAACATTTTAATATCAAAAGATCCATTGTTACATTATTATTATTATTGAACATTTTTTTAAAACAATTTTTCATTAAAACAGTCATTAAATCTGAGTTATTATCAAATTTGAGTAAACTATTTTAACTTTTTATTTTCTCCGAGTATAAAATATTATTCTAAATAATTATTGCTATAACTCAGGACTTCTCTGCAATATCAGTATCGAAATATAATGCAGATTCGATTTAATATCAACTTAATAACATCCTTCCATATTTTCGTAATTTTAATGTTAAATAATAACTTGATTATACCATGACAACCTTAGGTGTTTTTTTCATTATGTACGGAATAATATTACTAATATAAATTACTAATATAATCGAAATATATTACACATTTGATTTAATATGGACTTTAAGTTATTCTCCCAAATTTAATTTAATGTTAAATTAATAACGTACTTTTCCCAAAGCTACTGTAAATTTTTATTATATATGATATATTATACTAAATTATAACTTATGACTTATTTATCTTCGATATTAGTAGTTAAATTGTATTGTTTTTTTTTTTTTTTTCTCTAGCTTTCTTCCCCATTGCTATCAATATCGAAATATGTTTCCTTTCTGATTTTATATCGAATTTAAACCATTAATAATAGGTTTAAATTAGCACAATTTTTTATCAATCTTCCTGTTGCATTTAATTAATAACTATTAAATTTAGTAATGGGCTGACAAATATTTAGTGGACATTTTCATTACTTTTTTTTTCACTTTCTGGAAACATGATTGCGCGGCTAACTGAAATAACATCCGAAACCAAAATGAAATTTAAAGCTTCAGTTGCGCCATCTATGATCAGAGGGAGCAACTTATTCTCGTTAAATTTTCTTACTGAGTGGTTTTAATCAACTCTAATAAATAATTATAAGTTTATTATTTTTATGAAAAATAAATTATCAAAATACATTAAGAATAAATCTATTAATATTTATAAAATAAGTTTAAATATTTTTAACTTTTTTTTGTGGAATAAATTCATACCACTTTTACAATTTTATAGTCGTTAAATATTAAAAAATAAGTAATCGATTAAAAATACTTTATATTTTTCGTTCCTGGAATTAAACAACTTCAATTATTATATTACAATTATATATTAATAAAGACACCTTTATTATACTTACTTTTTTTTACTTATAATATTTTATTGTTCGGTGTTTATTTGCAACAAATATTCCAAAATTTTTATTTTATTTTTTTTTTCTCTTTGTTTATTATACTTTTATTATTTTTGCTTATTATTATTTTTATTATATATTATATTTATTTATTATTATTTTTTCTTTTTGGAAGCCATTCTCTCATTTTATTTTGCATGATTTATTTATTTATATTATTTTTGTAACATTCTTTTTAGTTTTATATCGAAATGTAACACTGAAGGCTCCATTAGTCACAAAAGGTAATCCACCATTTATTTTGTTTTTATTTTTTAAATCATTTTTATTTACATTATTTAAATTGTTTCATATTTGATTTCGTTGGTGGTTTTAAACTACAGTATACCGACATTTTTCTGTTAAACTGCGTAATTAATCCAACATATTTGAAATTTAAAATAAATCGGTTCAATAGTATACGAGAAATAACAATTGAACAATTCAAAAAGAATACAAAATTTTTTTTTCGTTAAAATCGTCGTTTCTTTACGATGCTATTTCTTGCAATTACTGTATTCTACTATGTTTTGGACTAGTTTTCATGTTCGTTTTAAAAACTCAATACTTAAAATAAAAATTAAAACCAACAATTCTGTTAAACTGCATAATTAATCTAACATATTTAAAATTTGAAATAAATCGGTTCAATAGTATCCAGGAAATAACAATTGAACAATTCAAAAAGAATACAAAATTTTTTTTTCGTTAAAATCGTCATTTCTTTACGATGCTATTTCTTGCAATTACTGTATTCTACTATGTTTTGGACTAGTTTTCATGTTCGTTTTAAAAACTCAATACTTAAAATAAAAATTAAAACCAACAATTCTGTTAAACTGCATAATTAATCTAACGTATTTAAAATTTGAAATAAATCGGTTCAATAGTATCCAGGAAATAACAATTGAACAATTCAAAAAGAATACAAAATTTTTTTTCGTTAAAATCGTCGTTTCTTTACGATGCTATTTCTTGCAATTACTGTATTCTACTATGTTTTGGACTAGTTTTCATGTTCGTTTTAAAAACTCAATACTTAAAATAAAAATTAAAACCAACAATTCTGTTAAACTGCATAATTAATCTAACATATTTAAAATTTGAAATAAATCGGTTCAATAGTATCCAGGAAATAACAATTGAACAATTCAAAAAGAATACAAAAATTTTTTTCGTTAAAATCATCGTTTTTTTCGATGCTATTTCTTGCAATTACTGTATTCTACTATGTTTTGGACTAGTTTTCATATTCGCTTAAAAACTCAATATTTGAAATAAAAATTAAAACCAAAAATTCTGTTAAACTGCTTAATTAGTCCAACATATTAAAAATTTGAAATAAATCGGTTCAATAGTATTCAAGAAATAACAATTGAACAATTCAAAAAGAATGCAAAATTTTTTTTCGTTAAAATCATCGTTTTTTTTCGATGCTATTTCTTGCAATTACTGTATTCTACTATGTTTTGGACTAGTTTTCATGTTCGTTTTAAAAACTCAATACTTAAAATAAAAATTAAAACCAACAATTCTGTTAAACTGCATAATTAATCTAACATATTTAAAATTTGAAATAAATCGGTTCAATAGTATCCAGGAAATAACAATTGAACAATTCAAAAAGAATACAAAAATTTTTTTCGTTAAAATCGTCGTTTTTTTTCGATGCTATTTCTTGCAATTACTGTATTCTACTATGTTTTGGACTAGTTTTCATATTCACTTAAAAATTCAATATTTGAAATAAAAATTAAAACCAAAAATTCTGTTAAACTGCTTAATTAGTCCAACATATTAAAAATTTGAAATAAATCGGCTCAATAGTATTCAAGAAATAACAATTGAACAATTCAAAAAGAATTTTAAAAAAAATTTCGTTAAAATCGTCGTTTTTTTATTCGTTGCTATTTCTTGCAATTACTGTATTCTACTATGTTTTGGACTAGTTTTCATGTTCGTTTTAAAAACTCAAGATTTAAAATAAAAATTGATACCAAAAATTCTGTTAAACTGCGTAATTAATCCATCATATTTAAAATTTGAAATAAATCGGTTCAATAGTATCCAAAAAATAACAATTGAACAATTCAATAAGAATGGAAAAAAAATTTCGTTAAAATAGTCGTTTTTTTTTTGTTTTTTTTCCGTTGCTATTTCTTGCAGTTACTGTATTCTACTATGTTTTGGACTAATTTTCATGTTCGTTTTAAAAACTCAATATTTAAAATAAAAACTAAAACCAAAAATACCTAAATAAACCTAAAACCAAATATGGGAAATAGTTAGGTTGTTTTGTTTGGTGGGGAATAGTGTTCAAGAAATTGGAATTTAAAAAGAGTACAATTTTATTTTCGTTAAAAATAAAACTTTTTCCTAATTGTTATTTCTTGCAATACAATTACAAATACTAATACAAATTGTTATGTTTTTCAACTATTTCTAGGACTAGTTTTTTGTAATATTCTTTTTAGTAATAAATGTGGGAAATAGAAAACCAAACATGCCTGAATAAACTTAAGACCAAATATAGGAAATAAATTGGTGTATTGTCCAAGAATTAAAATTCAAAAAGAGTACAACTTTTTGTTTTTCGTTAAAAAAATAATATTTTTCCAAATTGCTATTTCCTGCAATACTTAGCTATTACGTTGTTCTACTGAGTGTTGGACTTGTTTTTATTACATTCCTTTTAAAAACAAAAATAGGGAAATAGAAAACAAAACCAAAAATACCTAAATAGACCTAAAACTAAATTTTAGAAATAAATTGGTCCCGCAGTGGACTGATCGTTAAGACACGATTCCCAGCAGATCATCGAAGTCCAGCATCACTGGCTGCGGTCAGTGTGCGGGTGGGTGACCACTTGGATCAGTCTGCATGGGGACCGAGGGTGTGCGGTATTGGTCCTCGTTAAACTGTTCTACCGCAAAGTGCTCGACTTTTGTGTAGGTCGTTGAGCTACCGAAGCGGGGGATACCATCCCCTCTGCGGAGGATCAAATTTGTGATGGCATGTCTTCGGATCATCCTCAGGGATATTTCCCAGACCGTCGCCAATAGCCCATTGTGCAGCTCTAACGCGACGTAAATGAACAAAACAAGCAAACAAACCATTTAATCGGTTAAATAGTGGCAAAGAAATAACAATTCAAAATGAGTACAACTTTTTTTCGTTAAAATTAATATTTTTTTTTAATTATTATTTCCTGCAATACTTAACTGTCATGTCATTCTACTATATCTTGGACTAGTTTTAAATAAACACGTCATGCTTTTTTCAACTTCTACAATTATATTTTCATCTTCATCACCAAAAAAGAAACAAGTTAATTAAATTAAAATATCAATATAACCATTAAAAAAGAAAAAAATAATCAAAAGAAATAATAAGACCAAATGTGAGAATTAAAATGGAATAATTATGATTTTTTCCAAACTAGTTCAATAAACAGCATAATGGAATATTTTAATTATCTGAAATGCATAAAAAAAACTTTCTTTAAAAAAAAAATAGTAAGCTTTTTCTTGTGTGGAAAAAGAAAAAAAATATTTTTTATCCTTAGAAGGAAAAGGAAAATTTTGAACAATACTTAAATATCCGTTGTATCTGTGTGTGTGTGTGTTTTCTTTCCTTTTTTTTTTTCCATCACTTAAGTTACTGAAATAACTATAAATTCCCTAACAATTAAGAAAAATAATTATCATTAGTTCTATGAATTATTTAATTAAACGACAATAACTTTTTTCTTTTACATCAATAAATGTTTAAAAAAATATTCGTGAAAAAGTACAAAAAAAATTTTTATACTGTGAAATGTATTTCCAATAATTTAACTTTTTTTTGCGTTTGCTTCTTTTTTTTTAAAAAATATTAAACATGATTTCAGATAAATTACTGAAATTTGATCTACTGTATTATTGCTGTACTGTACTTGTACTTTTTTTTTTCTTCTTACTGAGTCAAAAATATACAATATAAAAATAAAAATAAAAAAATTTATTTTCAATGCTTAACACAACAGTTTTACAAAAAAGTTTTCTTTTTCATATTGTCAACATGGTTTTTTTTTTTTTTTTTTTTTTTTTTTTTAAAGCAGTATATGTTGAAAACTATAAAAATCTTAAATATGTTTTGAAGTTTACAATACATAATATGTATTATAAATATAAACATAGCGTTAAGGAATACACATACCTTCTTCATTTATTAGTTTTAATTGCAGAAATTTTCCTACTTTTTTTAAAACCGCAAAAGGTTTTTTATATATGAGCGTTTCGAAGGTTTTAATATATTTCAGAACTAAAAATACACTTACAACTATTTTCAACTAGGAAAACAAAAATTTCACTTTTTAAAACAATAGGAAATTGTTCAAATTTGGAAAATATTAATTTTTTAACTTTTATTGTGTATTATTGATTTTATATTTCATTTATTTCTATACAAAGAATTTTTACAGGAAAATCAAACAATGAGCTTCACACAAATGAAAATTTAATCCTTAAAAAAATTCATTCATTACTATATCTAAAAATTACTAAAATATTTCTTATATATAAGATTATAAATCTTATATTGTATCATTTTATTTTATAACAATCGTTGAACAGCCGACCCAATTTTGAGTCGACGACTACCAATGTTCAACTACTTTTCCTTATAATTTTGAACCCAATCCGGAAGAAAAGAGAACTCCTGGATCAAGGTATTGGAGGAAATTTGCCTTCGTGGAGAACTTTTTGATTTGATGGAACTGACTCGCATTCGCGTTACATGAAGAAGAAAACCACGAAAGCCTACCGCGGTTAACCTCACGGCAAAGGGACTCTAACCCATGATCCGTCTACCACTGAGGATATTTTACGTCAGCACTGTGGTGCGAGCCGCGGGGTGGATTTCGAATCACAGCCATCGCTGGGATTCGAACCAGGGTCACCTCATTAGGAGCCGAGCGTGAACCACCACGGCTGTTATATTGAATCATTCGAATTATTCACTGTTTTGCGTTTGGGATTTACAGTACCAAGCATGCTTGGGAGCTAAACACTGGGCCTAACCGGAAGATCTTCTCCTGACCACCTAACCGGAACATCTTCTCCTGCACCCCAGAGCTTAAGGTCAAGGAAACTGAGATGAGCACAGTAGGCCTTGGCCCTCTATGGGCTGTCACGCTACTGAGTTTAGTTTTTAGTTTAAAAGTATAGTTCGATACGAAAAAGAAAAAAGCCTTAATTTGACAATTATTTCTGATGATAACGATTACTGCAAAGTTGTTTGCACTAATCGCAAGTGCAAAGTTTTTTGCATAAAAAGAATTAAGGCTTTTCTTCAAAGGCTCAGCCGCCATATGAAATAAGACTTTTTACTTAATATTATTATTTAGCTAATTTTATTACTGTTGCTAGTTTGTAACACTCGTTTTATGACTTTTAGGGTAAGTTTAGTCCCTCGTTAGCCAACGCTCTCTGTGCTAATTATAAAAAGGGCGCGATTTAATAATTAATATGATGGAAAGCAACAACTGTGCAAAAATGAGGAGCCGACCATACTGCTGGCGTAAAATATTCTCAGTGGTAGAAGTGTTTCCAGTTTTAAACTAAAATTAATTTTTTATGTTTTAAATTATTTATTCAAAACCAAAACACATAATTACCCTAAAGTTTTGAGGCATATTTCATAAAAGTTCTACAAAGTATCTAAGTCTATTTCACTTAATCTAAAAAAGGACCCCTTTATTCCCCCCTTTTTTTTTAAAGATATTGTGCTGCCGAATAATACAATATCATAAAACGTCTTTCATTACAATAAAACATCAAGAAAACGAAAATCAAAAATTTAACTTAAAAATGCAAGCTGGTGCTGATAGAGGTCTTTTTTCAATTCTAGCATAAAGCCCAAACAATACAATGTTGGAGTAACTATTCAATTATTAAAAATTTAGATTACAAACGCTTTTAATTTTCAAAAAACTGTGACTTTTCTTCACATAGGTGTCGTTATCAGAAGCGATATGAAGAATGGCTAAAGATAGATTCAAACGTAACTTATTAATATTTGAAAAGTCATTATTATATCACATCATTTGGAATCCTAAAAGTATGCAGAAACTGAAAATTGTTCATTAATTTTAAGGCAGTTTTCCAAAGACTCTGTGGTTGCATGAATTAACGCTTTTTTGGGGAATCAAATGTTATTTTCATAACTACTGTGAGTTTGCAACAGTTATTTATGACTGCTAGGTCAAGTTAAGCCTGTCTGCTATTACCCTTTATGCTGATTCTGTTAACGGCACCAATGTGAGAAAAACCACAGCTGTTTGAAAATTAAAAAGCTTTTGTGATCTGACTTTTTAATATTCGATGTTGATATTTAATATTTGAATAGTTATATAATTGATACTGATATTTAATATTTGAATTTAATATTTATTTATCACTTGAAAAGTTACTCCAACGTTGTATTATTTGGGCTTATATAAGTATGCAGAAACTAAAAATTGTTCGTTTATTTTAAGACAGTTTTTTACTGACTATAATTGCATGAGCTAATGTTTTTTTGCGTATAATATATAATACTTTTATAACTGCTGTGATATTGCAACAGCGATATAGGACTGTTAGGTCAAGTTTAACCTTTAGCCGTTCTTCATGCTGATTCTGATGACGACATCAGTGTGAAGAAGAACCGTGATGGCTCAGGGGATAGAGCGTTTGCCTTCCAATGAGGCGAGCCGTGTTCAAATCCCAGTCGATACGAATTCCGCATCCGGCTTGCACCGACCACAGTGCTGACGTGAAATATCCTCAGTGGTAAACGGATCATGAGTTAGAGTCCCCTTGCCGTCAGGCTAACCGTGGGGGGGGGTTCTCCTGGTTTTCCTCTCCGTGTAACGTAAATGCGGGTTAGTTCCATCAAAAAGTCCTCCACGAGGGAAAATTTTTCCCAATACTCGATCCAGTAAACCCCTTGTCTTTTGGATTGGGTTCAAAATTATACGGCTAAGGAGTTGAACATTAGAAGTCGTAAACCCAAAAAATTGTGTCGGCTGTTCAACGACGGTTATAAAACATATTTGTCAAAAATAATGCTAAAAAATTGACACAACAGGAGACGCCAATTAATGATTTAAAACGTTATCAAAATTTGACGAAACCTTAACGAGGAAGAAATATATATCAAAACCTATTTTATTGCCGGAAGAAACTAAGAGAAGACAAATGGTAACTGTTAAAAGTGTCTTCGAGTTTCATCAAGCAAACAAACTGTTTTTGAGGTTTTTAAGCACTCCTTCCTCAATAATGATTCATCAGAATTTAATGAGATTTTGCTACTTCTATTTTTATTAAAATTAAATTTTCAATTCAATTATTATTAATCATTCAATTATTAAAATTGAAATAAAATTTTCAATTTATAATTTTTCATATCAATTAATTGCATTAATTATTTTCTTTTACAGAGCCTTCCGGATACAGGACCATATATACTTGTGAAGGAAGAACACTGAACATGGTTTGCGAAGAAGGACTCATACATTTGATCCGAGCAAACTATGGTCGTTTTAGTATAGGCATTTGCAATGAACATGGTAATCTAGAATGGAGGGTGAATTGTATGTCTCTTCATTCATTTCCAATTATGCTTGAGAGGTAAATTGGAGAAAAACTCTTGCACATTTGTCCATTGTTTCAATTTTTTTGTATACTGGGTGTTCCGCAAACACCGCCTCTAATACATATTTTTAACATCCTTCTCAAAAATATTCGCAAGTTTATATTAAGTTATTTAAGCGAGGAAAAAATCATAAACTTTATACAAACCTGACGAAGGAAAGTGGGATTAAAAGCATCTAAACCAATTTAATTGTCTTCAAGTGCCTCTCAATTTCCACCTCCTTCTACGGGTTTAATAGTTCTTAAGATTTGGATAATGTTTCTGTTTTTTCTCTCGCTGAAATATTAAGTTACTCTTTAATGTGTATATATATATATTTTTTTTTTTGAAAAGAATTCTAAAAATATGTGTTTAGAGTAGTGATTAAGAAACACCCTGTGTATATTAAAATTTCTGATAGCTATTCGTTTTCTTTTTCTAAAAATGTTTAATTACTGTTATGATAAATATTACTTAAAGATACAGAAATATATCACCACTTATAACTGAAAATGAACATTTATTAAAACAAGGCTCTATCTACAATAGTTAGTAAATAATGCATTTCGAATGAAATGCGAACACGGTAAATAAAACTGTATCGCCAATTTTATATCTACAAATATTATGAGCAAGCATTATGGCTTAACATTTATTAGATATGTCATTTTAAGTTTTTTTTGTCTTAAAAAAAAAAACTTATCTTACAGTAATTAATGGTTTAGATAAAAAGAAAAAAAAACAGTGATTCAATTGGGTTATTGAATCAAATGATTTGAAACAAGTGATTCGTATCTTGATTTAAACTGATGATTAGAATTATGAAATTAATAGTACCCATTTTTTCCACTGTACTAACTCAGTTTTAATGGATTTCTCACTAATTTAAAATGATATTGTAAGACTTTATTAAATATGAAATTTAGAAAGTAAAAAATAATTGTAATACATATGCAATGATATGAAGATTTTCTAAAGTTAACACTTTAAGTTTTTAAGAGCTAGCCTATTAGAATTTTTCAAACACTATAGCTACATTGACTTCTAAATTATAATTAGAGGTTTGAAAATTAAAGTTGAAACAATAAATGACTACACTTCTCTAAATTTTGTATGAAAAAAATATATTTAATTTACTTAATATTTAGGCATGATAACTTATAAGTTTCTAATTATTAGTTTAATTTTAGTTTCTTATTAGAAGTTTAAAGCTCATCGATAAAATTTAAAGGTTAAATTTCCGTAATTTATAATCTTCAAGTGCTGAATAGTTTCTGAAGTTACTTATTTAATCTAAACAATTAGTATAAACTAAATTAAGAAATTTAATTTGTAAAACAATTAATGAAAAAATGACATTTGTTTTTATTTAGACTAATAGATAGCTTACTGAACTGAATTTGCAGGTCTGTCTTCTTTTTTCTTTTTTCCTTGTTCTATGGCACTTGAAGATGAAATAGTGAGTTTCAGTTTTGCTATATCGTCATAAAACGATTAATATAAAGCAATTTTTTAAAAAAAATATTGAGAAAGACCAAAGTTTTCTTGAATTTTTTTACAACCAAAAATAAATTATCTCGGTAATAACTGAACTATAATCTAACTAACGCGAATTTTCTTTTCCTTTTTCCGAATTGCATGTCTTATTCCCTAGACTTTTTCTGAATTGGAAGAATATATTTCTAAATACCATGTTTAACTTCTTCTCTATATTCTACTCAAAAAAACTTTTTGCGAAAAGAATTGCAGAAAGAAGTTTTAAGTTTATAGCAACAGTTAAATGTCTCTTTAATAGTTCTTTAAACAATATCCATTAAGGGGATGAACCAGTTCCTCCCCCCCCCTCCTTAAACTTCTTAAAAGAAGTCTCCCTAAAATTTGTAAAACAGCTGTAGTTTTCTTATAAAGCAATATAGTATATATATGGTTTGAGTGTTATGCCTTTGAAAACTCGAAAAGACGATAAATCGAGACAACTGTTTTATTTTTCCTGATAATAAACAAAATCTGAAATTGTCAGGTATCATAAGTACATATTTGTAATGTTATGCAAATAGGAATGTTCATCATTGCACCGTGAATGCCAGGGACAAGGAAGCCGGACATTATAGAAACACCGCTCTTCATCATGTGCTTTCTGTGATCTGATTGGTGCTAATCGACCTAAACACACGTGCACTTTTTGTTTAGTTACCAAAGAAAACACATCAGTAGTCAGCTCACTATACAGGGTGTTTCGTAAAGACCATCCTTAACATGTGCATATTTTTAGAATCTTTATCAAAACCGAAAACAAAGTAACACATTAGGGGTCACAAATTAGTATATAACCGAGGAAAATAAAAGACGCTATCGAAACCTGGCTTATTACAGTGGAGATAGCAAATATAATTGGAGGCAAAAACTTGATGTTTTTAACAATCGTCCTTCAACTCTTTTTGTTTCTTTTCGCAATCAAACCTGTTTTGTTGTTTAATATACTTGTATCTCCTGTCATTTTATTATTTATATTTCTTTTGTTTTAGCCTTGGTAAAATATTAGTGTGCATGCTTTTTGTTTTTAATTTTTTGTAAAAATTCTAAAATATATATATTAAGGGCAGTTTTTACAGAACACCCTGTATACCCTTGCCATTTTTTAATGATAAATTTGTGAGCTGGCATTTATTTCACAGCCTTATCGTAATATTGAATTATAATGTTATTAATTTAACATTAAATGCATATTCATTTTTTCCCTTCAAACTTGAAGAATAAATGACGCAATGAGGAGTATTCCCCTTTCCATGTCAATTGATTGTACAGTGCGTCAAAAAAAACGCACCATTCTGAATAACTTTTGATCTAATGATCGGATCTACTTATTCTAGAACTCATTCTTAATGGTTTGAGGAGGTAACCTCAAATATGCTAATTAATCAGTGCAGACGTTAATTTGAGTTACGCAATCAGACGCAAAATCGTACTTTCTCTGAATAAACATACCTTTTTTTTCCAACGGATTCAGATTCCTAACCTCCTAAGTTTAAGGGGTAGCCGCAATCTGAGAAATACGGTCCCCGTTGTTAGGTCAGGGAAGCGATCGAAAGTTTGGACCCCTTAATGCTAATTTTACTATTTACTTTTTTCGCCATAGCTCAAAAACTTTTTATGCGAATTTTAAAAAAAGCACATAATTATAAAATTCGTTTATTAAAAGAAAATTCCATGCAAAAAATAAATTTTAGTAAATATTTATTATTTTATTAAATAATGGTCGGAAATATTTTGAATTGTAAGTCACACAATTTTTACGCCATTTTAAAGTAAATAATTTTGCATGGCAAAATACAAAATTTGAGCAAAATCGGTTGAATAGTTCCTGAGAAATCAAATTTTAAAAATTCGATTTCTCAGGACTCTTCGTTTCGTGTCTGATTTCGTAATTTAAAATATCATCTGCACATTTGAATTAGCATATTCGAAGTCGCCCCCTTAAACCATTAAGAATGAGTCCTAGAACGTGAAGCTCCGATCATAAAATCAAAAGTTATTCAAAATGGTCCGGGTTTTTTTTTTTTTTTTTTTTTTTTTTTTCTTGCGCATTGTACAACTGATGACATGAAACCCAGTCAGTCCCTACGAAATGTTAAATTTGCATTTTTGATTGACTTAAATAAAATTATAGTTATCGTCAGAGAACTTTTTATTTTGGATATAGTTCAAAATGCGTGTTTAAGAAAATGATGGTAGCTTGAAACACATTTGTAGAAATGGACATAGCTCAAAACAAGCTTGTTGGAAAAAAACATAGCTCGATACACACGTTTAAATAATTGACTCAGCTAAAAATGCGTATTTAAGGAAATGAGCATAGCTCAAAATTGGTTTTTAAGAAAATGGACGTAGCTCAAAATGTGCATTCGAAAAAGTAAAGCTTTAAATATATATTTCCTTAAATGTGCATTCATTTTTTTAAACGCACATTTCAAGCCATGTCCATTTTTTATTCTCTCATTTAGCTAATAACAAGCGTGTTGGAAAAGAAACAACTTGATCGCAAGTTGAAATAATTGACTTAGCTAAAAATGCGTATTTAAAGAAATGAGCATAGCTCAAAATTGGTTTTTAAGAAAATGGACGTAGCTCAAAATCCGCATTCGAAAAAGTAAAGCATTAAATATATATTTCCTTAAATGTGCATTCATTTTTTTAAACGCACATTTAAAGCCATGTCCATTTTTTAATCTCTCATTTAGCTAAAAACAAGCGTGTTGGAAAAGAAACAACTTGATACGCAAGTTAAAATAATTGACTTAGCTAAAAATGCGTATTTAAGGAAATGGGCATAGCTCAAAATTGGTTTTTAAGAAAATGGACATAGCTCAAAATGCGCATTCGAAAAAGTAAAGCAATAAATATATACATTTCCTTAAATGTGCATTCATTTTTTTAAACGCGCATTTCTAGCCATGTCTATTTTTTAATCTCTCATCTTGAGCTACGTCCTAAATTAAAAGTTCACTGATGATATTGTGGGAACGAGAAATAGCGTTCCTACATTTTTACGGAACCAAAGACAACATCAAAATAATCAGAAGGTAAAAATAAACACTTTTATTTTCCTGGAAAATGATAGAGTCACAAAAGCTACGTGACTAACTTAAAAACAAATTAAAATTCAAAATAGAGTATAACAGAGTAGTAGTGGTTTTGTGGTTTAACAGATGCATATATATACTGGAGAAAATGTGCGATGAATAATTACGACATTAGTATCCTGCAGTCAGTTGCAGTTAATTTCTGACAGCAAAAAGAATATCAGGATGAGAGGTCGCAAGTTCGGTATTCCGATCCGCCGGTCTGATCTAGGGAACTCTACAGTACTCCCCTTCCAGTCTGTAAGACGTTTTAGGCTTGGAATGGCAGGACAAATCGAACTTTCCTTCCAGACCCAGTAGTTACTTCTGGCTTTACCATAGGAGACTGATTGGTAGAGTCTGAAACTTCATCCGATAGAAAATAGGCAGGCTTTAATCTGTCGATCGAAACACTAGATTTCTGTCCATCCAGATCTAGAACAAAAACTTTGTTAGTTCGTGAAATTACTTTAAATGGGCCTTTATAGGGCTGTTCCAAGGGACGTCGGACACTGTCTATCCTGACAAAAACGTGGCTACAAGACTGCAGATCTTTACTGATGAAGATTGGACGTGTGGCACCACGAGTATTCAGAGGAACAGGGCGCAAGTCTCTCATTTTTTCACGAAGTTTCTGTAAAAAATCAGAATGAGATGTTACAGGTTTAGAAAAAGAGTTGCGAAAAAATTCACCTGGAAGGCGTATCGAACAACCATACACCATTTCAACTGGTGTACAATCAATATCTTCCTTTAAACTTGAGCGAATGCCCAACAAAACTGTTGGTAAAACTTCCATCCAGCGCTCAGTTAGGTGGCATTTAATTGCATTTTTCAGGCTTCTATGGAACCTTTCTATAGCTCCATTACACTTTGGATTATAAGCTACTGTCCTGGTTTTCTGTGTTCCCAAAAACTTAGTCAAGGAAGAAAAAAGTTCAGATTCAAACTGACGGCCTTGATCAGTTGTGACAGTCTCTGGAACGCCAAATCTGGCTATCCAACCAGCAAAGAATGTTTCTGCAACTGTGTCAGCTGTCTGATTCTGCATTGGAAATGCCTCAGGCCACCTAGAAAAACGGTCAATACATGTAAGTAGGTACCTGTAATCTCTTGACGGTGGTAGCGGACCCACGATGTCTATATGAACATGCGAAAATCTGGCACTAGGAAGTTCATATTCTCCTAGAGGGGATTTCGTGTGGCGTCCAACTTTAGATTTTTGGCATGAGAGGCAAGTCTTGCACCAAAGCTTTATGTCTTTGGTCATGGATTTCCATACGAATCTCTTCTTGATGAGGTCTAAAGTTACTCTTCCTCCGGGATGAGATAAACCATGAAAAATCTGAAAAATACTCCAACGAAAGTCTTTAGGAATGTATGGTCTTATATCACCAGTAGAAACATCACAAAAGATCATTTTTGAATTTGGGAGACTCATAGGTTTAAGTTCGAGACCGGAATTAGACTCAAGTAAAGAGTGAAGCTCCGTGTCATTAACCTGTGCCTCCGCAATCTCTTCAAAATTTATGTCACTTGAATTATTAAAACTAAAGGAAGAAATTCTCGAAAAAGTGTCAGCAACTATATTTTCACTACCGGGAATATGTCTTAAATCTGTAGTGTACTGACTAATGAACTCTAAATGTCGCATTTGTCTTGGAGAGCATTTCTCGCTTTTTTGTTGAAATGCGTAAATGAGAGGTTTGTGATCAGTGTACACTAGAAAATTTCGACCTTCAAGCATGTGCCGAAAATGTTTGATTGCTGAATAAATTGCAAGCAATTCCCTATCATAAGTGCTGTATTTTTGCTCTGCAGCATTAAGTTTGCGAGAATAAAAACTCAAAGGCTGTAATTCATTGTTTACTTTTTGTTGCAAAACTGCACCAATAGCAAAATCTGAAGAATCTACAGCAAGAGATAAATTTGCATTTGGTAAGGGATGTGCTAGCAAAACAGCATTTGCAATCGCATCTTTAACTGCCTCAAAAGCAGAAATTTCCCTGTCAGTCCAAATTAGAGGTGTTTTATCTTTTTTAGCTTTACCCTTAGTTAAATCGTGTAAACAAGATTGGATTTTTGCTGCATTTTTAAAAAATCTGTGATAGAAATTTACCATAGCTAAAAATCTGCGTAATTGTTCTACAAATTTAGGTAAAGGAAAGTCTCTTAAAACTTTTACTTTTTCAGGTATAGGCTGAATACCATCCTTTGAAACTAAATATCCCAAAAAATTAACTTCATTAACACCAAAAACGCATTTTTCTAAGTTAATTATTAAATTGAAATCGTTTAAACGTTTAAGAACTTTGTCTAAATCCGATTTATGCTTTTCTTCGGTTTCAGAGAAAATGAAAATATCATCCAAATATGCTATACAACAATCTATGTCTCTTAAAACATTATCAATAAAACGTTGAAATGTTTGTGCGGCATTTCTTAAACCGAAAGGCATAAATATGTATTCAAAAAGTCCAATTGGTGTGATAACTGCTGTTTTAGGTATATCGGAAGTTTCAACTCTTATTTGGTTATATGCTTTTACTAAATCTAATTTCGAAAATACAGTTTTTCCATTTAAATTATGCGAAAAATCCTGGATATGAGGTATCGGATATCTATCAGGAATAGTTTTGGCATTTAAACGACGAAAATCACCACATATTCGAAATTCTCCGTTTTTCTTTGGAACTAAATGTATCGGGCTTGCCCACGGGCTTTTAGATGGACGAACAATACCTTGCTTTATTAAATCGGCGAATTCCTTACGAACAATTTTTAATTTCTCAGGCGATAGACGTCTTGCTTTAGAAAAAACCGGGGGTCCAAATGTTTCAATGCAATGTGTCACACCGTAGTCTTGGTGCGGTGCATTTTGATTGAAACTTAAAATATTCGGATATTTGATCAACAAATCATGATAACGGTTCTCTGATGAGACCAAAGTTAATCCAAATGATGGTCCAGGACATGAAATGCCCTTAGAAAAAACTGTTGTCAAACTGTCAAGTAATCGACGATTTTTAACATCGACCAACAGTCCGAAACGTTCCAAAAAATCCGCACCAATAATAGGGCTTGACACATCAGCAATGATAAAATTGAAGTCAAACCTTCTACGCAAGCCAAGATCTAGTTCTAAACGCTTACTGCCGTATGTTGAGATTTTAGAACCGTTTGCAGCATACAAATTTAATTCCTGAATTTTGTTATTTTTTGTTAAATTTTTAGGAAAACAGCTAACTGCTGCGCCGCTGTCTACGAGAAATCTGAAACCAGATATTTTATCATAAACAAAAAGGCGACTGTGAGACTGGCTAACATCTGCCGTCGCTACATCAGACGAGCCGTTTAGTTTTCCGAAAATTGGCATGGTTGTATGCACTTGTATGCTTTATTACCAAAACGATTATGATCCCAACATAATTTACCGGTACGTAGATTGTCAGGGGTACGACTACGTGAATTTGAATGACTGTATCGACGATTGCGACTTCTATCACGATTGCGTTGTCTAGAGGATCTAGATAATCTCTCAACGTTAGCGCTAAGAATCGAAATTTCTTCACGCAAGGATTGAAGAGTTAAATTATCCTGAGAATTTTTAACTTCAGATACCGATTGGAAACAAGATATTTCGCATATCTTATCGGCAATTAAAGCTAGTTCATTAATTGGGTCTTTGCAAACAGACAAAATTTGCTGCACATGAACTGGCAAACGTTGTTGCCACAAAGTACGCAATATATCGTTGTTAAGCTTTTGGCAAGAGAGATTTTGCATCTCTAACAGAAGCTGTGACGGTCGTTTATCACTCAACTGCAAATCCTGCAGCAGCAATTTTAACTGAGCTGTTTCTGATTGAGAAAAGGTTTCGATTATTTTAGATTTTAAACTCTCATATGCATTTGATTTGGGAGGGTTACGAATTATATCTCTTATAGAAGATAAAGCCTTACTGTCCAAAGCGGAAACTACACAATGGTATTTAGTTTCATCGGTTATTATTCCTGCTATCACAAATTGAGATTCCAATTGGTGGAACCAAAGCTCAGGCTCTGCTTCCCAAAAAATAGGTGCTTTAAAAGCAACACGAGAAAGTTCTAAATTTTTAGTGTCCTTTTCCTCAAGAGACATTATAAATGTCTACAATTACTATACATAAAATTATTGAAAAGAGAAAAATAGTCTTTATGTCAATTATGCAAGACACACGTAAGAATTTATCAACTATTAAATTACCAGATTAGCCCTACATTTACTTAAGTTAAAATACTTTACTTAATCAAAAGAGGCTAACAGGAGAATGACCAACTTCAATCTCCACATAAGTCATCACAATCGGTCACGAAAGAAAACTAAAATCTCACTTACTTTAAAATTTGAAATATCCATGTAAGTTGTTTTAACACACCACTTTAGTAGATAGAATTATCCGATGACTGGAAACCACTGTATTCTATATGTTGTTATCTTTCTTCGGTCAACCGTAGTAATTCACCGGGTCACCATTATGTGGGAACGAGAAATAGCGTTCCTACATTTTTACGGAACCAAAGACAACATCAAAATAATCAGAAGGTAAAAATAAACACTTTTATTTTCCTGGAAAATGATAGAGTCACAAAAGCTACGTGACTAACTTAAAAACAAATTAAAATTCAAAATAGAGTATAACAGAGTAGTAGTGGTTTTGTGGTTTAACAGATGCATATATATACTGGAGAAAATGTGCGATGAATAATTACGACATTAGTATCCTGCAGTCAGTTGCAGTTAATTTCTGACAGCAAAAAGAATATCAGGATGAGAGGTCGCAAGTTCGGTATTCCGATCCGCCGGTCTGATCTAGGGAACTCTACAATATAATAGAAAAATATTACAGATAAACATTTTTTTATGACATTTTTTAATAGATATTGGATACTTTCGTATCACAGTATATCTGAAATCGGTTTCTGTCTCCAAGCAACAGTTTTTTGTTTTTTAATGACATTTTTAGTCTATTTTTTGCTGAATTGTATAAGTTAAAAAAACGTTATATAACTGGTGGTCACATAAATGTTTCGACAAACTTGTAGGGGAGTAAGGGCACATAACCAGGATTACAATTGCAAAGCAACCAACAACATATGTCGTCATATGTCGCTAGAGGCGTTTCCATATTATAAACTGTTTCTTCGTGTGCTGTGTCTCTATTATGAACTGTCTCCTTATTATGTCCTTATGTTACTGTGTCCTTATTATGAACTGTTTCTTCTGAACAGGTCATAATAAGGAAGCGCCCCTAGCTGCGTATGGTGACATTACCGGGCATGGGTTTCTATGCAATTTAAATTCCGATTATGTGCCTTAACTCCGCTAGAAGTTTGTCGCAACATTTAAGCGACCCTCTGTTATGCATAACATTTTTGAACTTTTACATTTCGACAAAAAAAATAGACTAAAAATATCATTAAAAAAATCTGTAGCTTTCGGAGCAAAACTAATTTCAGATTTGAAACACTTACACCCGAATTGGGCAAGGAAAAGTATTTATAAAAAGGCAACAAAAAATTTGTTCGTCAGTGTAGAAGATGTTTTCTTGCAATTCTGTAATTCTTTAAAATTATTAGGCTAAGCTATTTTTATTACAATTTTTCTTAAAATATTTGAATGAAATAAGAATGAGGCTGCAAATTACTAATATAGTTGTAGCAAATGTTAGAAAACTAACTTTTTAAACTAGAATTTTTGTAAACATGATGAATAGTAAGTCCAAAAAAAAAACATTTGCTTGTGTGAAAGTGTTTTTTGAAACAGTCTTATGAATACAAGATTTATTGACTTTCGCCTTATGTACAAAGAATACAAGAAATACTCTAGAGAAATAAAATGTATACATTTTAGAAAAACTCAGCAACGTGCATATGAAAATGTATTTTCCTATCCATGGTATGTTAATATTGCAGCGCACGCATATTCATATCAACTAACTTTGATTTTTCAGAGAAAAGCTTCTGAATTTTTGATGTCCTTTTCCTTTTCCTCAAATTTTATATGGAAATCTCTAGTTGGTTTATTTCTTTATTTACTCAATTCTGAAACGCGTAATAAAATTGAAATCTTCCGTCAAAAAAGTTTTAAAACTAGATGTCCACGAAATGAAAAAAATTTAAAAAAAATTTTTTTTAAAGAATTATATTTTGTTTAAATTCGATGCGTATTTGTTCTTAAAAGTACTTTTTTTTTTTACTCATTTTATGATTTTAGTTTGAAATATATTTCTAATGCCATTAATTTGACCTTTAATAATTAATTCTCGTAGATGAAGATCAATTTTTTCCTTAAGCTTTATACTATTTATTTTTCCATTTTTATTTATATATTTTATTGAGTTTTGACTATATAAATTATATAGTCAAAGCTATAACAAAGTTTTGACTATATTAATTATAGATAAAGCATTCTCGTGATAGATCGTGAATGCAATGTATTACGATAACGTTGGACTAAACGATAATTTATTTTTAAAATAATATAGTGAGCAGTAACAACAACGATAAATATCTTATCCGAGTGTTACGAAAATTATCAAAAACTATAATTATCGTTTACGAAACCGCGATTATTATTAACCATAGTAAATATCGAGCTCGATAATATCACGCGTATTATTGATAGCGATAATTATCAAACACGATATTATTAAAAGCGTTAATAAATTTCATTTGGGTAACAATTAATCCAGGTAAATTAATAAAGTACAGTTAAAATGTATAGTCGAATATCTGTATTTAATTACAATGTATAATGCGATATTAAAATTCTAATATATCCCAGTCCTAATTTTTGCTGACCACTTGGATCAGTCTGCGTAGGGACCGAGGGTGTGCCGTATTGGTTCTCGTTAAACTGTTCTACCGTAAAGTGCTCGACTTCGCGTGCAGGTCGTCGGGCTACCGAAACGGGGGTGCCATCCCCTCTGCAGAGGATCAAAATTGTGATGGCATGTCTGCGGATCATCCTCAGGGGTGTTTCCCAGACCGTCGCCAATAGCCCATATTGCAGTTACAATAAACGTAAATTAACTACAACGACAAGTCCTAATTTTTGCTAGCTTCAATTTACTTTTAATTAAAAAAAAAAAAAAAATTTCAGTTACATTTTCTGATTTTGTTCTAGTATTCAAAAAAAGTTAAATGCCATTCTATATTTTTATTCTTTAATTTTTCAATTTTTGTTTTAACTTTCTCCTGTTAACATACGATCATATGGCTACTAAAAACCATTTGTTTACCAGCAATATAGTTTAAATCCAATATAAATAATGTGTTTTCCATCCATACAAAAATGCAACGTAAAAGGCTATCCAAATCCAGCAATTTAAGAAAGATTGATGTAATTAACATCAAAGCCAGCAAGTTGAAATTAAAATTATTTCTAATAATCATCTTTTAACTCCTCACTTATTTCTTCCCCAATTAAAGCAGGTTTTGGTCATTTTAGGCAGTGATTTTTCAGATTTCGATGGCGTTTTTTTCCTCTCTTAAATATTAGTTTGTGACCCCCATTGTCTATACTTTTTTGTCTTCAATTTCAATAAGTGTTCTAAAAATATACATCAAGAGCGATCTTTACAAAACACCCTGTATGAGGGAATCTCATTCAAATGGGAAAACTTGCTAACATATTACAAAAAATATGAGGCTTGTAAGTTGTAAAATGTTTATATACCCATAGAGGTGTAGACTTCGAGTTGATGGAGTGTGTTATAGATGATGTTGCTGATGATATCTTTAGTCATATCATAGTTAACGAAATGAACGAGAAAATTTCATTCAGAAATGCGAAAACTTGCTGGCGATTTATAAAAAGGTATATCCGTTGTAAGTTGTAAGCCTTTAACGTTTATGCGGTTAAAACGTTATATATGCCTAGACTCTGAGTTGATTGTGATAAAGTTAATGATCCTTTAATCATATAATAGTTAACGTCATGAACAAGAAAATTTCATTTGGTTAAGTGTTGAACAACAAACGGGTAAGTCATAAAAACAATTTAAGGTAAGCTTATAGCTCTTAAATTCATTCTAAGAGAACCAAGGATGGGCAAAGGTAAGTTTAATTATTTTAATTCTAAGTTTGGTTAAAGTAGTTCCAATTCTCTAAAAAATGGAGTTTCTGATGAAGTATGAATTGGTAAAATGATTTTTTTATTCTAATCTCTGAATTAACTATTTTGTGTTGTTATTCTTGTGATCATTGTTTAGATAAGTTTGATAATTTTTTCTAGCCAAATAAAATCAAACTTGAATGTAAAATAAAAAATTTTCTTTAAAATGATATTTTAAATGATAAATTCTATGGTTTCATTGACATGAATCTTTAAATGGTTTTTAAAAAAAAATCTGTAAGCATGTAGGAATAAAAAGAAAATAGCAATTTTATGTCTTCATTGGAGTCATAATAATGCTGTATTTCTTGTGGATATTGATACGTTTTTTTTTTTTTTTTTTTCCATTTACAATATTATTTTTCTCTCACAGATTGTTACTACACTGAATATTTCACTTCGCTTCATGTATACACTGATGATGCCTGAAAATCCTAATTTTCATTTATTTCTGAAAAAGCTTGAAATGCAAAATTGTGTGCACAATGTTTGTTTTTTTTTTCTTTTTTTTTCATCATCATTTCTGAAAAAGAATTCTGAAAATATATTAAGGGGGGAAATTACGGAACACTCTGTGTATTTAATATAGTTTCAAGAAAAGTTTATTGTACTTATGAATTTGATTAATTAAATGATGAACTTGGATTTTTATGGAACTTTAAGTTAATGATTTACTTAAACAAAAACTATAAATACAATTTTTTTTTTAATTCTAGCAGCATGACTGCATACGCAATATGTATGATGTCACATTTTGAATAAGATCTGTTATAAAGTACCGTTTTGAGTGAAGTCCATTTAAAGTTTTCAAAATGTTAATTCATCACTAAGATGCAATGAAAAGGAAAGAAAAACACAGTGCAAAAGGTGACCAAAAAATATGGCAATGGTCAAATGTCACGAAAAGCTCACATCAGATCAAATTATCTAAGAATATTATCGAAACATGTAGTTGATTATATTAAACTCGACCCTCCAATCTCACCCCCTGGAGGTGGGGCGATGGGCAACTTCAAAATTGAACTCCTATTTTTTACTGCAGATTTGGATTTTTCAGAAGAAGTATCCCAATATGACGTACTGTTTGTAGTATTTTGGTTCATAGGTGTTGCTGTAATTGAAAACTTTGTTTAAAATAGATTATTTAATATCAAGAAATAATTGTCAGATCACAAAAATAAAAATAATCTTGTTTCATATTGTTAAACCCAAACCACACTCAAACTCTGGGAGCCAAATTTGTGTCAGTACATAGGTTTACTGAAATTTTAAAAAAGTCTATTTTTATTTTACAAGTCTTTTTATCAATTACAGATAATCATTCAAGATAGAGTAAAAATTGTTTAAAATACAGCTAGCTCAAAAATTTCTCGAGAGCTATCGGAAAATAAAAATAATAATTAAAAATAGACTTATTTTAAATTTTAGTAAACCTATTTACTGACACAAAATTGTCTCCCAGAATTTGAGCCTGGTTTGAGTTTAAAAATATGAAAGAAGGCTTGTTTTATCTTTGTTATCTGGCAATTATTTATCGGTATTAAACGATCTATTTTAAACAATTTTCACATCATCTTTAGTTTGTAATTACAACAACACCAATGAACCAAAAGGCAACAACCTCAAAGTCAAATCGGGATAATTTTTAAGATTTTGAAGTTAACTTCATTCTACCTCCAGAGAGTAAGATTCAGAGTTGAGTTTAGTATCATTACATGCATCTTCTGAAAAATTTTTTACGCATGAATTTTTTGATTCAATGGTTACTCAAGATGTTTGATAGTTTCCATATATTTGTGATAACCTGTATTTTTCTTTTTTTTTTTTTTTTTTTTTTGAATGAAATTTTTTCTTTTGAAGCTATGTTCTCATGTGAATGCTTACTGTTGTGTTATCAAAAAAAAAAAATAATAATAGATTCCACTACTACAATAAACTAAAAAGTTTGATAATAATGCAAAATGTTTCCCAATAATCACCCTTAATGTACATTTTTATGTTAAAAATTACACCAAAAAGGTTTATGTGTTAAAGATCACAAACTATTACTTAAGTGAGGAGGGAAATATTTGTCAAAACCTGAGGAATCACTATTGAGGCTGGAGATTCAAAACTGTTTGAGTTCCCAACAAAGCTTTAGTGTTTTCGTTTAATGTGAAATTGATAATTTTTTTCTTTGCTTGAATATTAATTTGTGCTTTCTATTTTATGTATTTTTCAAAATCATTTTTAACAAGGATCTTAGAAATAGTCATTAAGTAACAACTTATACATCACTCATTCATAAGCACTAAATTTTTTTTTAATTGTGCTACATTATATCAAAAAAAAACACTTACAATTCATTTATTTTCCTAAAAATGTATAAGGAACCTACTTGTTTAAGTATTACTTTATAAACTTAATTGTTTGTTTAATTTCAGGTGTGGCGCAAAACCAAATTGTACTGTAAATGTTTCTAGTGCTACATTTCATGATCCCTGTCCAGGTACACTCAAATACTTAGAAGTTCAATACCACTGTGGAACAGGTGAGTTTTTAAATTTTACTGTATTTTTTATCTCTTAAAAATACAGGAGTTGTATAAAAACTTTGAATTTGGGAGTTTATTAATTTAAAATTGTTAATTTGATAAACTTGTAAATTTGAGAATGTTGCTTTTTATGATATTCATGATATTCTTGTGTTTTATGCTTCTTAATATTTCTGCAATCATTCCTAAATAATTTTCACAGTTTATTACTTATTGGCTTTGCTTCAAACATTATAATTCCATGCAGGTGTTCATATGATCACGATGCCAGCAACAAGTTCGAGTCCAACATTAAAAGTTTCACCTCCTCCTAATGTGACTGGAAATCCGAATCAAGTGAAGTTGCAGACAATTACAAATCGTTCTATTATATCCAGCATATACCCAACATTCCTGCCAACAACGCCTTTGCCTAAGACTACAACAACTTCTGCAAGTCCTATTATACCAATTATATATACACCCAACAAAACTGAAACAGCCATTAAATATAGCACAACAGCAAAAAGTGAGTATTTGATGTAAATAAACTTATCTCTTTAGAGGTTATCCATATAGAGTGGGTTTAATTAATGGAGATACAAACTTTAAGGGGTGATAGGAGATGATAGGCATGGAAGATAGAATCACGGCACCTTTATGGATATGTGGTTACAAATAAGAATAGAGTGTGAATAGAATGATCTGAAAAATATTGGTTTTTTGGGGTAGTTCTTAGGAGAATTTATGTTGAATATAATTGATTGCCAATCAAAATTTTGACCACTTTCAAATTAAATTAGGTTCTTAAGCCTCAACTAAAGCTCTGTTTCTGCTGACTATGCAAGTTTGGATCACTTCTTGAAAGCTGCTAGGAGAATTTACATCCAATACAGTTTATCATCAGTCAAAATTTCAACTACTTTCTAACATAAACTAATAGACACATAACTAGAAAGAGGAAAACAATAAAATTAAATTAAAAACAAAGTTTCCAATGGATTAAAGAAAGAAAAAAAAAAGAAGGTTACTTCATCTTACCTAAATGTTATGAAGGATAAGTAAAAAATTTCCAACACTGCCAGAATTCACCCCAGGGACGTAGGTAAGGGGGATGTTCAGGGTGTTCAAACACCCCCCATTGTACAGAGCAATGTTTCTTTTTTTTTTAATACTATAAATAATTTTTCCTTAATTTTACAAAATTTTTAAATATTTTATTTACTGGGAAAAAAATGGAGAATTCCCATGAAATTTTATTTTGAGGCTTTTATTAGTCTGTGACAGAAATAAAATAATCACTGCTGCCTCTTTGCTACCCATTCATCAAGAGAGCAACAAACGCTTATCTTCAGTGATTAAATTAGATAGCATCCCTTTCCTCTTGATTTACCACCCACAAAACTTCTCCCCTCAGAAAAGTAGCCAGCCCATCTCATATTACTCTAAGGGAAAATGTTCTTTCAATGGGTTCTATCTTATCTCATCCACTTTTTAAAATATCGGCTATACACAGATCTTATTTACAGTCATAAAATGCATGCCTCAAACAAAGAATTCTCTTGGATTTCTAGGACTGCCTTTTAACTAGGACTGATATGTTAACCTTTTCAGGACATAAAAACTTCCTTGGCAATTTTTTCGGTCATTCTGTCTGGGAACTTTGTCTTAGACACTCATCCTAAAAGCTCTAAGTTTTAGATTTTTCCTTTTGTTTAATGTAGCATTTTATTTAAAATTTCGTTTTATATTTTCTTTCTGATTAATTTTTACTTGCTAATTTCGTCCATTAATTTTTAATTTGTATTGTGTAATTCTGTTTCTGTAAATAAAATGTGATCTTTTATTGGCTATATAAAAAATTGCATCAAAAATATTGGAGGTAAGCAAATATTTGTATTAAATCAATCTTTCCGCATATATGTAACATTTATAATGTTTTTATATTTCCGCATATATGTAACATTTAAACTGTACAACAAATAGATTTATTTAGTAAATTTGATTATTCATGCATAATTTTATTTTTAATTCACAATTTTTTTTCTTATTTTATGATTATGAAATCGGACTTAAAAATTTTTGAAATTTTAAACTGAAAATTAAGACAAATTTATTATAATTCAGTCAGAATTGAAATATCTATGTTACATTTAATTTTATAATAAAACACAAAAATTTCATAAATGAATAGCTTAGAGTAATTAATCATTTAAACTATCTTAGTATAAATGTGTAAGTGTAACTTAAAGTTTAACTATTTTTTAGAAAATTAAAAAAACTTTCTATTACTAGCTTTCCCTTCATTGGGATCTTATTGCAAGGGAAGTTACTTATAATATTGAAAAATTTTAAACGATAATACTTCATTGCATAATCAAAAGTAGCGATATATATAACAGCTTTATAAAATTAAAACAAATGTCAACAAACCTTTAAATTATCATAAAAATTACTGAAATTGTTAATTAAAAAAACAATTCAGTACTTTCTAAGAATGATTTAAATCAGCTCAAATAGATTTTTTTTTTGTCTACTTAATTTCAAATATATTTATGGCAGAGTCGAGACCCCTTTTTCTTTAGCTATTATATGCATAGACCTCGTGAAGAAATCTTTAAAAAAAATATACGCCAACTGAAATTTAGTAAATAATGAATATTTTACCCTAACACAACATATTAACAGGAAACCTTTACACCCACTTATTAAATAATATCAGTTTAAATTACAAAATATCAGAATAGTATCGAAGAGTTTCTAACCTGTAATGAAAAAAATTATTAACCAATAATAAATTTTTCGTAATAATATATTTTTCATAATTATAAATTTTTCGTAATAATAAATTTAACTTAATTCGTAAATTTTCCGTATAATTAAGATTGTGACAACATGTTCTGAACTAACTAAAAATTATGCATTTAATGTTTATTTTTAGTGATTATACATGCAGTAATATATATATATATATATATATATATATATATATATATATATATATATATATATATATATATATATATATATATATATATATATTACTGCATGTATAATCACTAAAAATAAACATTAAATGCATAATTTTTATTTAGTTCAGAACATGTTGTCACAATCTTAATTATACGGAAAATTTACGAATTAAGTTAAATTTATTATTACGAAAAATTTATAATTATGAAAAATATATTATTACGAAATATATATATATATATATATATATATATATTATATATATATATATATATATATATATATATATATATATATATATATATATATATATATATATATATATATATATATATATATATATATATATATATATATATATATATATATATATATATATATATATATATATATATATATATATATATATATATATATATATATATATATATATATATATATATATATATATATATATATATATATCATGAGTATGTTATTGCTTAGTAATTCTTTATAATGAATGCTGGTTTTCTTTAATTTTAAATGAATAATTTTATGTTTAACTTAGGAAAATTTTATTGAAATTCAGATCACTTAACGAATAACAAAGCAGATATGAAAAATTTATCATTGCAACTGCATTCAATTTTTCATAAATGATCTCAAAATTTTTATTTGTTAACCATAATCTTGTGTAAACAGTGTAAGCAAATAAAATTAACAATGATTACGCTGCACTAAACTAAGTCTGACACTGAATAAAAAAAGAAATCAAGTTAAATAAAAGAGTAAACTACCTTAAAAATAATACTTTAGTTCTAAGAGTTTGAAAATATTTTATGCTTTGACTTGAAGTATCCAACGCCTTAATTATGAGTTATCGTCAACACAAACTAATGAAAAAAAATCTTTGTTTAGCAAAATGTTTTAAGATTATTAAAAATGTAAGGGTAACATCTATTTCTCTTTAAAAATAAAATTTAAGTAGAAATTGCTTTAAAATATATCATCAAGTCATTATTGTTGTACATGATACAAAAATTTAAGATCAGAATGGTAAGAATATTAATTGTATTCCATTCTATGGTGAAGCTTAGACAGGAGTTGAAATATATATATATTTCAGCCCTGCTTAACTATAATATATATATTATGTGTGTGTGCGCGTATAAAACATTTAAACACATAATGCTGTTGTTGTTAATTTACGTCGCACTAGAGCTGCACATTAGGCTATTGTCGACGGTCTGGGAAACATCCCGGAGGATGATCCGAAGACATGCCATCACAATTTTGATCCTCTGCGGAGGGGATGGCACCCCCACTTCGGTAGCCCGACGACCTGCGCGCGAAGTCCAGTACTTTATGGTAGCACAGTTTAACGAGGACCAATACCGCACACCCTCGGTCCCTACGCAGACTGATCCAAGTGGTCACCCACCCGCACACTGACCGTAGTCAGTGATGCTTGACTTCGGTGATCTGCTGGGAACCGTGTCTTAACGATCAGTCCACTGCGGGACAAACACATAATGCATTATACTGATTAAGTAACGAAAACTTGTTTTTAAAGTCAACAAACTTAAAAGAATTAATTATTTCTGTGACATTTAAATTTAATTTAGTTTGATAAGTAATTCTTTAAATGTTGAAATGCCCGCGGCCACTTCATCAAAATCCAAATTTGATAGTCCACGACCTTATGAAACACGGATTTTTTCATTCAATTTATTTGCGAAATATTTTGAGGCTTTGTATCTAATTTTCTTTTCTTGTGCTGTATATCTTTTGTATTTATTAATAATTTTTTGTTACATTATTAAAGTTTTACACCTCCTATTTAATAACGTAGTTTAACAGGATATTATTGAAATAAACAAAAAGAAAAATTTGTGCGAAGATATATTCATTTACCGACTTCTGCGAATATACCATATATCTACGAGTTAAATGCGACAATTTAATGTAACTGCCATTGAAATCTGATATCATAGAATAAAATGACAATTTTTTTTAAAGTTTATTTAACACCATTATTATTAGCTTTTTGGAATGATTTTACACATTGTCATTTTCCTGCGTTCTCTAAATAATTAATATAAATTATATTATTCAAAGTGAGCTGTTTAATAATGTCTTGTGATTAATAGCACAGAGACTAACTAAAAAGAAATGGAACATGGAAGTAAAAGCTATAAAATTACAAATTGTAATTTTTCTGGCACTTGAATGCCAAGGAATAATTGCAAACTGCTAAATGCTTGTTAACTATTGTACATTGCTCTTTATAAGGTATTAATTAGAGTTACCTTAATAAACTAGTTTTTTTTTTAAAAAAATATAGTTTTCCAATCCAAAAGGTTAAAAAATTTTTAAAAAAATTCCTATGGGTCGTATTTTCCGAAAATTACCCATATATTCTACTTCGTAAAGAATTCATTTTTTATATATTATTTTGGCTGCTTAAACGCATTATAATTTGCGCTGAACAGATGAATTTTTATTGATATTTTATACGTGAATTTTTGACAATAACGGTGATTTTATTTTAATGTTCTTTTTATTTGAATTTCGCTTATCTCTCAATCGAAGGGAAGCGATCAACGACGTTTATGTCTTGCCTTTATTTTGATCTCATTTAGATTAGTTGTGATTTAGTTGTGATTTTTAGTTTTAAATGAAGCTTACAGTGAAAATTTCTGTATTAGGTTATTTTATCAAAACCAAAATGAGTTTACTTGCATGTATGTAACTGGTTTAATTAAATTACATCTAATTAATAAATTCCTCAATCACAAAACACCCCCCATGAAAAAACTATACCTACGTGCTTGATTCACCCCATCCACTCAACACTTTCCTTTACATTATGACAAAAATTATCTTCTACTTTTTAATCGACTTGGAAAATGTAGTTTTAAAAATACGTATGATTATAAATAATGTAATGAACACATGGGAAAGGGGGCAAAAGGCCTAGTTCCATCCCAGTATGTAAGGAATATTCGCTTGAATTATTATAATACATAATGATGAGTTGAAAAGAGTTCAAATCAAAACATTTATATGTAAATGCTGTACAGTCCGCAAAAAAATAAAAGATATCACCCTGAATAACTTTCATTCTAATGATCGGATTTTCACGAACTAAGTGTCCATCTTAATGGTTCCTGGGGGTGACCTCAAATATGCTAATTAATTAGTGATAACTATTAATTAAGTTACGAAATCAGACACAAAAACGTACTTTCTCTGAATAAACAAACATATATTTTTTTTTACATATTTGGATTCTTAATCTTCAAAATATAGGGGGTAGCCGCAATCTGGGAAATGTGGTCCCCGTAGTTTGAGCTGGAGAGAGATTCAAAGTTTGGACCCCTTAATGTTAATTTCACTTTTTGCGTTTTTAGTCATATTTTGAAAGCTAAATAAGCAATTCAAAAAAAAATTACACCCACTCATAAAACTCATTTACCCAAAGATAATTTCATGAAAAAAATAATTTTCAATAATTAATTATTATTTTTTATTAATTAATTAAATTGAGGATGAAAAATTTTTGAATTATAAGGTATGAATTTTTTTATACCATATTAATCTACATATTTTTCAATTGAAAAATCTAAAGTTCCAACTGTTTTTATTTATTAGGAGCTGAGAAAAATTAAAATTAATTATTTTTAAAGAAATAATTTGGCGACAATGAAAAAATACTTAAATGGGGCGATTAATATTAAAATGTGATAAACTTGCGAGAAACTTGACTTTACGCGCGTAGCGTAAAATTTCATTAATATTTTTTTTGCTAATAATCCTTTGCTAATCTTTTTATTTCTTTCAAACTATAAAATACGATGTTTCTTTTTTAGTCGTTTAATAATTTTTTTGCAATTTGGTAAAGAAATTTGAATAAAACATTTTGAATAAAAAACACTTTATTCAAGGAATGTCTAGTTTCATAAAAGCGTGCTTCTGATAGAATATGGTTATACACCAGATTGTGCTTATTTAATGTGATTATTTTTTATTTTTTTGATTTTGTTTTTCAATAACTGATACAATTTCAATAATATACACGCATATGCATGGATTTGGAATAATATATTTATCAATTTCTTGAATATATATTTTATGAATATTAATAAAAATACGTAGTCAGCATTTTTACTGATCTTAAAACTTCTTTACATTTTATATATCGCCATAATCTTAAAATAAATTTGTAAATTACCTATCTGCGCGTGTTTCGCAGAATTATTTTTCTAACTTTTTAATTGAATTTTACTGCAAAATCTTATTTTTTATTCTACCATATACACCGAAGAGCCATTATAGTATGACCACCCTCTATCTATGGCAATGGGCTTGCCCAGGTATTCATGGTTTCTCTCCCAGGAACAATGTTTACATGGGGCACATTAGGATAATCCTCATAGAACAAATCCTGACGTCCGTAAGCTACTTGGACATAGTTGCAGACCAGGTTCAGCCATTCATGGCAACAGTTTTTCCTGCTGGTGATGGTGTTTACCAACAGGATAATGCATCATGTCATAAGGGTCGAATCGTCATGGATTGGTTCGAGGAACATTCCAGTGACTTTCAAATCCTACCTTGGCCCCCAAATTCTCCTGACCTTAATCCAATAGAGCATTTGTGGTCCTACTTGGAAAACTAAATTCGTGCTGCCACGCTACCCCCTCGCAATGTGAGGGAATTGCAGGACCAGTTGGTGAGCGCTTGGAACCAGATACCTCAAATTACCTATCAGCACCTTGTGGAATCAATGCCACGGCGGGTGCTAGCAGTTTTGAGGACTAAAGGTGGTTCTACATGTTATTAGCAGGGTGGTCATAATGTAATGGCTCTTCGGTGTATATTATTTTCCAATAATATACTGATTAATAGTTTTAGTTTATTAATTTATGTTTTCCTTTAAAATAAAATTAGTACTTTTTAAATTATTGCTAAATTCTTATTGAAAGAAAACTTAGAATTGTTGCCAGCTATCTGAGAATTAAATCTTGTTAAGAAATTAAAAATATTCTACTGATCAAACACAATATCATTCGATGCAGAACAGCTGACTATTTACTAAGAATACTATTGTTTACGAAAAATGAAGATAAATTATTAATTTTCTTTTCTTTGTTTCTTATTTATTCGAGTAATGAAAAGTAAATGCGTATGTGTGCACAACAAAAAAATACAACAGATTGTTTGTTTTTTTTTCTTAAATGAACAAAAAACTATGGACATACAATTTTATTTCGACGGTAAAAAGTTATTCCTGTGCGCTAACTAAAATAAAGTTACCCTTTTGTTTTAAAAAGTTGAAAATATTTGCCTAAAAAGTTGTTTATATGATTTCTCAACTTTTATACAGTTCAAAGAAATATTGCTATATCAGGAAAATGTTCGGTATGCCTTGTTTTGTTAAACAACCACTAAAATTAAAAATTGTCAAAAGATTCGAAAAACGTGATATTTTTAAAATCATCATATCAAAAATTGTTCTTTTCCTCCATTTGACTTTTTTCTACTTAAATAACTTATAATCATAGTTTTAACACACGTACGTTTTGAAGAAATTATGAGTACAAATTTCTCCTAATATTTTGTAATTAAAAAACAAGAATATTAATGATTCATTTATAATTGTTTCATTGAACCAGAGTAATTAATTGCTTTCGTAATAATCGGCCTTAACTATTTAACTTAGATTGTTTGGACTAGGGGTCACTTCATGAATGTCTTTTGAGATTGAAATTTCAGTGAGAAAATGTAAAAATTACATGAATGCGTAAGCTGGTTTCAAGTAACAAAAAAAAGGACAAAATCGTTGGCAAAAGAAGTTATCTCATGAAAAGAGTGTCAGAGTTAAAAAAATATTGTAAAAACAGTAACTATCGTTACTCTTGTTTAATTAAGGGTATTATGAACCTAATTTTCCTTTAATCATATTTTTTAAAGAACTAACGAAAGGAGTGTGTAAATAACATTACTAACTCTTTTTACTGCAAACTTAGTTTACTTAATATCATTTGCAAATCTTATGAAGTGCAAATTATTGTTTTGATATATTTTGCTTTGGTTATATTGATATAATATTAGAAAGCACTCTTTTTTTTGCGGATATAATCGTGTGAGCTGATGAAAAGATTATAACTTTTATTTTCCGGATATTTGCAGAATTTTTTTTTCCTTTTTTCGGAATTTTTTTCCCGATTTCTTGTGATTTTATTTTTGCTATTATTTTTCTTCTTTTTCCATTTTTTATTGTTCTGTAATTTTTCCCATGTTTTCTCTACATTTTGAACTTATTGTATGAGTTCTATTTACTTGCAGCTTATGCGCAATAAATAAAACTTTTTGTTTTTCTTAATTTTCTTCGTGTTTTTTTTTTTGTATTCATTTATTATGATATATATATATATATATATATATATATATATATATATATATATATATATATATATAAATGCTTTTAAAATGCCATATAACATTTACTAAGTTTTACAATTTTATCGAAAATAAATACCGTTAATTCTATAAAATTTTGTGATTATGCATCAGAATAGCTATCTTTTTCGGGTCCTCATTTCCTTGATCATTTTTTTTCTTCTTTCCCTTACCTAAGAAGCTCGAAGTGAGGTACTAAAGCAACTAACCCTACAACTCTTCATAAATTTATAATAACTTATAAAAATTTGGTTTTAATTCAAAACTGTCACACAAATGACGTTAAAACAGTTTTAAGAAAATAAATAATGTCAGATAAAAAGTTCAACGTCAAGAATTTAAAATCTTGGAGAATCAAAAATAATTTATTAATTGATTTAAATTTCCTTTTTTTAAAGGAGATTAAGAAAACAAAAACAATTTGTTTTCATTGCCCAGAAAGCAACTCGAAAAATTCTTTTGGTTGCTTAGCAACGAGAAGCACTATGTTTTCCCGTCTTGTCAATCATTTAGTTTCTTTATGTTTGTTATAAGTTATTTCTCCTTCTATGGTGAGGTAATTTGGCATATTTTTAAATCTTCGCCAGATATATAAATCCTTATTGCGACCCAATTTACAACCCATTTTTTTTTAAATTTTGTCTACCCCCCCCCCCTATTTTAAGGGTCTGGATTCCAAATATGTAAAAAAAAATATATGTTTATTCAGAGAAAGTACGTTTTTGTGTCTGATTTCGTAACTTAATTAATAGTTAGCACTAATTAATTAGCATATTTGAGGTCACCCTCAGAAACCATTCAGATTGACACTTAGTTCGTGAAA
This sequence comes from Parasteatoda tepidariorum, assembly GCF_982258835.1. Taxonomy (NCBI): domain Eukaryota; kingdom Metazoa; phylum Arthropoda; class Arachnida; order Araneae; family Theridiidae; genus Parasteatoda; species Parasteatoda tepidariorum. The sequence goes on from NC_141766.1 coordinate 30,619,017, forward strand.
ATCCGATCATTAGAACGAAAGTTGTTCAGGGTGATATCTTCTTTTTTTTGCGGACTGTACATATGTAAACACTGTATTGAAATATATAACCATGACCATGTGTACATTATTGACATGCAAAAACCATAGGAAATAACTGCTAATTAACTTTCTAGGGGTTGGTTTCAACTCTTTTTGGAAATTCAGGCTGCAAGCATTCCCTCATCAGAAAATTGATTTTCCCCATGTTATTCAATTGCAAAGTAGTGTGCAGCAAAGAAACCTCAGTACTATTTTGCTTAAGGGCGCATGTTTAGAAAAAAAGAAAAAAATTAAGCTATGTAAAAATATTTGTACATTACAGTTGTAGAATTCAATCTGATTCCAGGACTCTGCTTTCTTTCTCAGAACCCCAATACAAGCAAACAAATCACTTAATCTAACAATTTGATATTAAATTATCTCCTCATAAAGACTCTGTGATCTGATTTTTAAAAAAAAATTGGATTCTATTGGTTACAAATGCAAAGTATGACTGATATGTGGAGCTCTATGTTAATAAGCCAAAATAAGAAAATTATGCCAGTTTAAATGTACCAAAAAATACATTTTTATCTTTCTTAATAATATTTATTATTGATAAGTTTAAGAAAATTTTCAAAGCTTTCAATTTTTAAGAAAATTTCCTTAAAATTTAAGTATCATGTGACAAAATTTAACAATACTGCTTAAAAACTAACACTAAGATAAATATCTATAACTAGAAAAGTCTACACATTTTTTTCTATTCATTTTCCACAAAAACACTCATTTGCCCATCTCATCAAGTTTGATCAGTCATATTTTAGAGAAGCAATTATCGAATTATATTGGACAATGATGGATAGAAGCGACCAAATATAGGAAGAAACATCAGAGAAGTGTTTAAAAAAATATTTTCCATTAAAAACCACCTTATTTAGAAGCATGGAAGAATGAATTATTGTTCTATATTTACATGTTTTTAAACCTGGAAAATTTAGAAATTTTTCTCTTATGTTGTTACAATAAACTCTTAAAAATGTGGTCATTAAAAAAAATTACTTTTATTCATTTTAGGTATAGAGGTGATTTCGACTAAACTTAATCGAACAGGTTCCTCTCACATAACATCATCATCTACAGTTGCCTATTCTGCTGATGAATTTTGCCAACCTACATTCTCCAGAGGAATTTCCTGGAGCTGGACCAAAGCAGGAGAAGAAGCTACAGCAAAATGTCCAGATGGGGCATCAGGTGAGTTCTGTCTTTCTTTATTTGCTAATATTTTTAAACTAACTTAAGAAATATGTGTTTTGTTTTATTTTTGTGATGAAAGTTTTCTCCAAATTTTTAACACTAGTTGTGATCTACTGTATGATGTTAATTACTGTATTTGATGTTCATCTACTGCATCAGGTTCTTTTTTTTAAGAATGGTTGAAGAATAACAATATTTTATTACTGGTGACTAATTTCCTCATAGTTTAGAATTATAATTTTATGCTCTACAAATGCATCAGCATTATCTGTACATCAATTCCAATATTTTATTAACAATAACAATATTTTATTACCTCTAAATGATTATTTTATTGCCTCTATTTATAAATACTATTTTTAATACTATTTATATCTCTATTTATAATTACATTATCATTATTCGTAATAATCGGCTCTATTTATAAATACTCTATTATTTTATTGCCTCTAAATGATTATTATTATACCACTGGAGTAAAGCTAATTACCACCACGGCAAAAATTATTACAAATTTCTAATTACATTTCTGAAGTTCAGTAACTGCATTGTAATTTGCGATTAGGTACTAGTTGTAATTAGAATAATCACCACAAAAAATAATTTCATTTACTCCCTTTAAGGACTAGCAAGAAACAACTTAATGTAATGTTTTGTAACTAAAATTTTGAATCTAGGTCCAAGTAAAAGGAACTCCTGAGTACAAGGCAGACAGGATTTTTCTAGCCAGACTGATAGTACAATAGTGTTATGTAGATAGAAAAATCACAAAAACCTCTCATACTTAGCCCAACAGCATTGTTCATTATCCACCTGATACAGGGATATTTTAAGTCAAAGCTAGAAGCTGTATATACATCTGTTTATAAAAAATGAATAATTTTGGCTTCCATATCAAAAGCAAATGCACCTTTAAAATAAATAGAGTGAAATAAAATTTTGGGTTTAAATTTTGATAAAAATATGATTATAAAATTAGAGAAATTTTAAAAAATGCAAAGAAAACTACTTTTAAATTAAAATTTTAATACTCTACTAATTATATATATACACATTACATTATGAACATACATACATGTAAATTTGAAGTGTTTTGTTCTACTTTATTTTAATTCTTTTTTAGATAAACTAACAATGACTTAGACACTAATATCTTGTTCAAATGTATTTTCATTCAATAGATTTATTTTGTAGGCTCTGCTAAATGGTATTGTGAAGGCTATCCTCCTCACTGGAGTCCTGAGTTTCCTGATCTAATGAGATGTCAATCTTTTTGGCTTGAAAATTTAAAAGAAAGAGTAATTATATTTTAATTTTTCACTTATTTATAAATCTCAAAATGTTCTTAAGTTTGTTTGAAGGGCTTCAGGCAAATAATGATAGGGTACATTTTCAAATTATTCAGTTGAACATTTTGTTTAGTTACATAGGTTATATATGTTATATAGGTTATATATATGTATTAGTTACATATTTGTTTAGTTACATGTTCAGTTTAACATTTTGAATAAAAAGAAAAAAACACCATGATTGTAGATAATAAATGTTTTTGTGCTGTTGTTATGTAATAGAAATTCTAGAAACTTGTAAAATACCTATCTAGAAATAACACTAATAAACGGTTTGATGTAAAAATGCAACCTTTGGAGAAAGTGTAGCTTATCACCATAGTACTCCAAACTCTTTAATTTAAAAGCACAGTTTTTGAAAAATAAAATTCAGAATTTTAATATCCAAATAATGTAAAAGACTCCTTATCAATATATCAGAAATCACATAAAAAGATTTTGTAAAACTCTAAATATAATACTACCAACAGCTTTATTTGACGCAAACATTGTAGAAAAAATATTCATAAGCTTGATTATGGTAAAATTTATCATGTAGTTTTAATTTTCTGAAATTTTGTTTCGCAAAACCTTATAAAAATTCATTCAAATGTCAAAATATGTGTAGGAAATATATTGAATAGGTTTAATTAATTATCTTTTTAACTAATTATTATGAAACGATTTATCTAAAATATCTTGTGCTTAAATTGTGTTCCGTTGTCTTAAATCCCTTAAATTTATTTTCAATATCTTTGTCAAAAAATATGCTCAGTATCTGATGCAAATTAATATAAAAGTTAAAAGAAGGGGTTGAAATGTAACTCACTAAGCCATGATGCTAGATTTATAAAGATGTTAATAACTGATATCAATGATCTATTCAACATATGCATCTATTGGTTAGACTCCTTCTAACAATAAAAATAGGACATGCATTATGATCTTCTGTAGATAAGTTCGATAAAACTATCCCCATACTTAAGTAATTTGCAATATTCGATGCAGTGTGATGGAGAAAAAATATCTAATGTGTGGAAACATTATTCTGTGATTTTTGCTATCGAGAAACTTCTCATGATAGTACTTTCTTCATTGTCAGAGAGTGCAGAGTAGATCAATTAATTGATAACAATACCAGTTCTTGATGAATAAAGCTGTTATAATGGAATATCATATGCATGGCAGTGGAATATTATATGCATAAACACATTGCTCTTTTATTTTTACCATCAAGAAACAGTTTGGCATTTAATATATTTTTATAACAATATCTGCCTTTAGTCCTCTATTAATTAGTATTAATTTGCTTCTACCAAACATGAAACTTTTTGAAATTTCTAATGATTTTTATGTTTCGACAAAATGCTACAATCATACAAGTTTAATATTCTAATAAGTAAAACCAATTCTGTTAAATTTATATTGTGATATATGTTATCATATTTTTTTATTTTCTATCAACAATCACATAAACTTTATTTTCAAAATGTTTTAATGTTGAAATGATTTTAATGTGCTTCTAATACCCTAGATGGATATTGGTGATTCCATTATCAAGGTTGCGTCAGAACTTGCTGTTATGTCTATATCAAAACAACTCTTTAGTGAAGACTTGAAAATTATAAGTGAGATGATAAACCAAGCATTATATAAAAGCGTGAATAGTATGGAGAATTATCTGGACACTTGGCACCGCTATCATGTTCTTCGAGAACTTTTGCAGGTGAGTAAATGTTTTCATAAATTATTAAAATTTATTATATAATTCTTTTAAAATGTCAGGAAATTATAGAAAGGGAATGAACTTAAATTTAATGTTTCTTTAAGCTTGCTTTAAAATTATGATATTCAAAGAAAAATACATTCTCAAATTTTAAAAAATTAAACATTCCTCTTTTATGCCTTTACCAATTAGTATATTGCATTCTACTTAGGCCTACTGCATTATGTTGCTCAACAAAACTAATAGTTGAGACAAGACAAATGTTTCCTGATCTATGAATATAGATCAGAAAACATTTTTAATAAAAAAGCATTTATATAATGTAGAATGCTCCAAAAAAAAACAGACCACCCTGAATAACTTCTGATCTAATGATCGGATCTGCACGTTCTAGGACTTAAACATAATGGTTCAAAGGGGTGCTCTCAAATATGCTAATTAAGTACAATATTTTAAGTTACAAAATAAGGCACAATCATTTATTGATTACCTATAAATGTAAAAATTTGTTTTGTGTGTGGAATTATCTTGAGATAAACGAATTTTATAATTGTGTGCAAAAATTTTCAATTCGCTTAAAAAGTTCTCAAGATATGGTGAAATACACAAAAAGTTAAATTATTATGGGGTTGGTCAAAACTTTGGATTACTCCGTTGACCCAAACTCTGGGGACCATATTTTCCAGATTGCGGCTACCCCCTATATTGTGGGCATTGTAGATCATCCCTTCAAACAATTAAGTTTGAGTCCGAGAACGTGCAAATCCGATCATCAGATCAAAAGTTATTCAGTGTAGTCCTTTTTTGGCCCACTGTATGTAGTATGTCTAACTATTTAAAAGATAGATTTAAAGCTCCCTAAAATTTGATAAAAAGAGTTTTTTCTAAATACCTAAAAGCATAAAAATTTATAAAGTTATTTCTCAAGCAAGAATGCTCCTTAAATCACAAATATTTCGGACTACAATTGTTCTAAAACCTCTTAACATTTTGATCCAGGTTTCAATCTCTGAAACTTCATCCAACATTTGTTTTCTAAAATATAGTTATTACGTGTTGTAAGGTTTCACTAATCTTGTTCTAATATATTCTTAATTCCAAAGAAGAAATGTCATCTTTGTTATATAGTACAAATGTGGTGTAACTCATGTGCACAGATATGATGTCTCTACTTTTTGTAATTTAGATTACAATTCCAAAACTCTATTTAAAGCATTAGCTTTTGCTTCATGTACATTTTTTTGTTCAAAATCACGTTTTAAATATTTGACTTGCATTTTGATCTAACATATCAATTATTCATACCAATATTTGTATAAAGTTAGCAAATGTTATAAATTACTATATAGGAAGCACAACTGCAAAGTTAGCCATCAATGTGTCTAAATCCGAAACTAAAATTTTTAATTCTAATTTTGAAAGCTTCATATATGCAGCTTTCCAAATTTTAATTCAAATATATATAAAGCTTTCAAAATTGGAATTGAAAATATTAGTTTTTGATTTAGATCCAGCAGTTTAAAAGAAGAAAAGAAAAACTCACTATTAAAAAAAGTAATTTATTTTAAACGGTTTAAATTAAATTTTTGAATTAGTTTTCTTAATTTTGATGAGGTTTGAAAGAATCACCATGTTGTAAAAGGGATAATTACTGTTGGAAATGCTTTGTTCTAAAGAATGCAAAGAACCTAGGCAAAAGAAACATTTTTTTAAAAAATTAGTAAATTAAGAAAATGATTTTGGCATAAGATTAAAAATTAATAAAATAACTCGTGAATGTAAAATTGGCTTGATAAATTTAGATTTGGTTATTTTAAACAACACACAAAGACACCCCCAAACTTCCTGTGGAAAATAACATTATGGGAAGTAAAAACGATAGAACTATAAATGTATTGTTCAATTTTCTAAAGCTCCTAAAAATATCTGAAATTTAGATCTTAATAAATTTCTTCTTTTTTTTCAGTCATCCGTCCTTACTTTAAGTAACTTGCTTGAAAACAAGCAAGATCCTGCTTGGAAAGACATAGCTTTAGCTGAGAAGAAAATTCTTATCTCAACAATTCTTAGCAGTCTTGATCAAAGTGCTCTGTTATTAGCTGAAACATCAAGTGAAGATGGATCGTTTATTTTAGTAAAGAGTAACATATGTAAGTAATGAATTAAAGGTAGTCTACTTGAAACCTATTAAATGTATTAGCAAAAAAAAATTTAACATTTCAAACAATCAAATAATTTAGTACTCTGTAAACAGTTTTTTTTATGTAAACAGTACTGAAATAAGCTTCATTAAAAAACATAGAAATGTTTGTTTTCTAACTAAGTGACACCATTAACTAGAAATACATAATGAAAAACTCATTATTTGAATAATGCAAATGGTATCATTTCAAAGTGTCTTGGGGTTCATTTGACCATTAAAATTTTGATGTCAAGTAGGACCTTACTGAATCAGATTAAAATTCATAACTTTTAATTCAATGTGTAGCTAATTATATTTATGAGAAAAAGCATAGTATACAATATATATATATATACACCAAAGATTCCTCCTGGAATTTCCATTGATGTAAACTAAATGCATCAGTCAAAAAGTCTTGTTAGAATGCCATATGTTGCTTTGCAATGACATGAGTTTTGAAATTTCATTGAAGAAAAACAAGCAGACATGCTCAAAGCTAGTTAAACCAAAGTAGAAAAAAAAGGACCATCATTCGTAGACCTGAATTCAAAAATTGAAAAAAAAATTACATGCCATTAAAAAATAGTCTTACTTTTTTCTTGTTAAATTCTAATTTTATTTTAGATTTTTTAAACATTAAATAAGTATTGTTTTTAATGCTGTATACATACTAGTAGTAAAACAGATTCTTCAAAGATGGCAAACTTCCCTGTTATTTGATTTTGGAGTACATTTACCCCCAAATTATGTTAAAAATTACAAGTGTATGAAGATGAATGTATCACACATTAAATCTACTATATGTGAATCAGCTACTCATCACACAATTAAAAACAGCAAACAGCCATTTGCAACATTCAAATCTTTATTATTCTCATAGCGGTTAGGCATATATATGCCTAACTGCTTCTTGAATATCCTTGTCATTAATAATATGAAATAGATAGTAAGTGAAAATTAAAAAAAGAAAACTAGTATAAAAAAATAAGTTCACCTGTTAAAGGAATTGAGAAAAACATTTTACGAACAATCTTTATTTCAATTTTCTTAGATAATTAAGAACAGTAAGAAAAAGAATCACTTTCATTGACAAAGAAAAAAACCTATAAATTGGTAATAATCACTAAATTTAACATGGGGTTTTGCAATCAAGTCATCATTCTTGATTTTCTTTTAAAAACATATCATGAAAATAAATATATTTTACAAACTACTTGTTACACTTTTACTGTAATTATATTTTTACTTTTCTTTATAGTAATGTCTCTTCAAGTTTTAAAATCCAAGAATCCAAGGACTTTAACTTTTCCAGTTATGAATGAATTATCAACAGAAGATGAAAACACAAATTGGTTATATATGCAAGACAGTATTGTTCTTCCTCATAAAGCTATTGAAAGTTATGAGAGAAATGGTGATTAATGCTCAAAATTTTATATATTATTTGTTTAAATGTTAAAGGATTTCAATGTTATTGAAGTATGTTTTTTTACTGAATTCTTATAATGTTTTATATTAAAATAAGTATTATGATGATGTTCAAATGTGTTTCTGGTTTTTAGGGTTTTATAAAGTAGTGTTCATTGCTTTCAACAAATTGAACACTTATCTTAAACCAACATCTTCTCAAGTAACCCTAGAACATGAGTCGGAAAATATTTCCCAGATAATAAATTCTAGAATTATTGGAGCATCTATTGATAAAAGCGGTAATAACAAACTGGACCAGCCTGTTATTGTTACTTTTAAACATCTCATAGTGAGTATAATGTCATTTTTTATTACTAATTTCAGTAATCTCTAAGTAACATATTGTTACTTTCATTACTTAGAAATAAATTATAGAATTTTGTGTACAAAAATGCTATGACAAGCATCTATAATCACCAAGTTGTATATATATTGTAAATCTATTGTAATTTGAATATTTAGAAACAAATTATAGAATTTAATACATCTTCCTACAAAATAATATGCCTCACCTAATTCGTTATAGAGGATAGGGGCAACATCACAAAAAATTCAAACCAATATTGCACTGTTAATACATACACTGATGGGGAAAAAATTCCAACAGCAAGGAGTTGTGCTAGATAAACTAAATTTGGTATGCTTGTTTATACAACTAAAAGAGGTCTAATCAAATTTCACACTTGGCGCTAGTAGCGCAACTGTGAACATAGAAATCAGAATTGCTTTAAATACATGTTCTATAGTTTTTAAACATTATTTTTTGTTAAATTTTGACATGGTGAGTTGTTTTTAGTCAAGAAAGAAGAAGGCGAAGAAGCTATTATCAACAGCTCACTGACTTTGTTGTTATGTAATAAGCCTGGAAGAAAGTAGATTTCCATTCTGCGGTAATGCAGAAAGACTGGGGAGAAATGTATTCCCTGCGTATGATCATTTGCCGCAGTGGTCAAGAGAAGGTACTGCTTCAGGAAGACCAAGCTCGGGGCGGCGTCCATGCCACCTTACTCAGAGGGAAGACCGCTGTGTATGGCTGTGGCGCACCATACTGCATCAGCATCAAAAATTCGAGCCAGTTGGCAATGCAGTGACACAACAAACTGTTACATATCGGATACTTCAAGTACAGCTCCAAGCAAGATGCCTTGTAGCTTGTATTCCACTCACTCCAAACCACTGCCGTTTAAGACATGATTTATGTTGAGTTAGAGCTCACTGGAGGTCAGAATGGAGATCTATTGTGTCTTCTGATGAAAGTCAGTTTTGCCTGGTCCCAGTGATAGCCGTATATTGGTTAGAAGGAGGCCAGGTGAGCACCTGCTACCAACCTGTCTCCGGCCTAGACACACTGGACCTACACCCGGAGTTATGATCTGGGGAGCAATTTTCTATGACAACAGGAGCACTCTCCTGGTTATTCCATGCACCTTGACTGCAAATTTGTACATCAACCTGGTGATTCAATCTGTTTTGTTGCCATTCTTGAGCCGCATTCAAGGGAGCATTTTCCAACAGGATAACGCTCGCCCTCATACTGTTGTAACCCAACGTGCTCTACGGAATGTCGGCATGTTGCCTTGGCCTGCTAGATCACCAGATCTTTCAACAATCGAGCACATCATTAGATGACAACTTTAGCGTCATCCACAACCAGCCTCAACTATCCCCATATTGACAGACCAAGTGCAACAGGCATGGAACTCCATCCCACAAAATGACGTATGACATCTGTATGACACAATGCATGCTTGCATTCAAAATTCTGGTGGTTACACTGGCTATTAATGCACCAGGTATTTCACACTTGAAATAGTTTTTCTCTTAATTGCATTAACCTGTGATCTTGAAACTTAATCAATTAAATATGTTACTCAGACAAACATATTGCCGAAATTTCATTTCTCTACAATGTTTGTTGGGTTTATTTTTCCATCAGTGTATATTGTACTGTTAAGAGATGAAAATTTCTTTCTTACATCAAGACATTAGTTTTAGATATCTTAGGTATGATATCATCAATTGTTTAAGGTAATAATTAGAAATCAAAATAGTGTAATGCCATCATTAGGCTCTTAGAAATTGATAATTATATAATAAAAAATTATTCTTTTATCATCTTTGGATAAAACACTTTTAACAATTTAGAGCTAAAAATTGATTGCTTGTTTCTCTCAAATAGTTTCACGGACATGGTGTAATACAAAAATATAAAATTTAACATTAAGAGGTTCCAATTCTATTTTCCAGATTGCAACTAACTCCTTTATTATGAGTATAAAATATCTGAATTTGACAGAAACAAAAATATGTTTATTCAGAGAAATAATGTTTTGGGCTCTAATTTCTTAATTTAAAATAGCATCTAGACTAAGTGGTGAGTTTAATTAGGATTGCATCTAAGTGCATGAAAATTTTATAATTTGGTCCAAAGCTTTAATTTTACTTTTGCACACTGCTCATTAAAAATCTCCTAGTGATCTTAAGTAGGTAACCCTTCCATATAATAATTTGCAATATTGGTTTCTATAGGTTAAAATGATTTATCAATCTTTATATTGTTTATTTTTTTAATGGAACTGACTATATTTTGCATATATTAAATATTTATCTTTACCATCGTAGGAAGAAAATGTAACATCACCAGTTTGCGTGTATTGGGATTTTTTCTTGAGGTAAGTAGTTTTTTTTTTTTTTTAATTGTTCAAAAAATGGTTTCACATGTTTTAACTCAAACACTTTAATTTTACAGAGATTGGTCCCCTCAAGGTTGCTGGGTTGAGTCAAGTAACAAATCTCATACAGTTTGCCTTTGTAATCATCTGACAAATTTTGCACTAATGATGAATTTACAAGCAGAATCAGTAAGTATGAGCAAAATCAAGAGAAACTCAGCATGTTTATTAGTTAGTGAAAATAGTTGAATGAATTTAAGAAATGTTCAGTCAGTTAAATAGAGTGCAAAATAATATAAGACAGTAAACATAACTAAAATATTGAAATTACAAAATCAGAAATTTTTCTGATATAAAAGCAACCAATAAGTATAAATACATAACGCTAGCACCATGCAGGATGTGCTAAACTGACTCGTTGGTAGAAAAATTCGGAGTTACATTTTGAAAATCTCTAAATATATTCTTCTGATATACTTTCATGACATATATTAAAAGAAATATTTATATTACCTTGATAAATTATGGTCATTCTCAGGCAACCAATGCCTTTTTTAAAGATAGTTTTATCAAAAGAATGAACAAAATACTTCTTAATTAAGTTTTATTTTTATAGACAAATGGCGAATCAGTTTCTTTGTAGGTTTGTTTTGACTACTTTTTATTAACATATATCTGTTACTTTTATTTCAGATAATGCCAATGGATAAAGACTTCCTGAGTATGATTATTATGGTTGGATGCATAATTTCCATTGTTTCATTGATGATCACACTCACTATTTTATGTATAATAAGGTTGGTAATCATCATGATATTGCAATCTATTTATAACTACATTTAAATTTTTCTCTGAAAAATTATTTACACTCACTATTTAAAGTATAATAAGGATAGTAATCATCATAATAATGCAATCCATTTATTACTACATGTAAATTTTTTCGCTGAAAAATTACTTAGAGAAAAAGGTTATAACCATCAACTTCTCATCCTTGTGATAAAAATGAGAATCTGAAAACTACAGCTGAATGCAAAAATAGTTTATCACAGATCAACATTAAATACTGTTTTATGCATAATCCACTTTTTTATTTTGCTTAACTATAGTTAGCATTGATGCACAATACCAGTATTTAATTTAACCACAAATTTTGCAGAGCCGGATTGATGTACAGGGCCATATTTATTGCAAATGAGCCACAAAGGATCATATATTCAATTATAACTTTTTTTTAAATATTTAAACTGCATTGAACATTAAAACATGTTTACTGCTGAGTTTTTATAATGGCTAAAAATACCTGACTGAAATTGATAGTTCGGTAAATATTTTTTATCAGTCAAATGCTACATTTACAATTTATACTTGTATTATTCTACAGCTATTATGAAGACCTAAAATGCACACATGTAAACACAGTTCAATTTCTTTTTTAATTGTTAGCATTTAAAAAACAAAACATTTTAAAACAATTCCTTGAATTAATTAGGAAAATGAAACTAAAATTTTACAAAATTGCAAAAGAAAATTAATTAAAGAATAATTATGTAAATACTTAATTAAAATAATCAACAAAAATAATTGAAAGAAAAACACTTAAAAGCAGAAATGATTATTTTAGAGGCCATCAAGAACAAAGAACTTTTTGTCGATAGATTAAGTAAGTTGAAAGAAAACTCAGAGAAAAATTTTTAGTCGTAATTTTTTTAGTAAACTTATATTCCAGTACTGCCAGAAAAGTTTGCTTCATATGTGGTTGTAGATTGCTGATAAGAAATACCAAACTCCTGTGACTTAAATAAAAATATGATTAATTGATAAAATTAGAGAATTGGGAGGGAGCAGTTGTGAAAATTTACCTTACACATCATTCTTGAGAGGTACATTAAATTCAATTTGTCAAAAATGGGAAATACATTGAATTAGTTTTTAAAAAACAAATTAGTTTCACTTCCTTCAATTTTTGGGCCCCTGGTGAAATTCCTAAAAAATCTGGTTCTTGAGGCCCTACTTAATCTGGCACTGACTGCTTGTTTAATATTATGCCATAATATATATTAAAACCAGTTTTATTTTAGATATAATTTAAGAGTAAATGGTGTTTAAAGCATTTTTTTTTTTACTTTTAAATATGTATAAACATAAATAATAAAAAAAAATTAAAGAAGCAAACTCTTTAGTAGGTAAAATTGTAACTTCATATAAATTATAATTTTTAACTTAAAGGGGAAATATCTATATGTTCTGTCTGTTTTTTCTTAAACAAAGTATGTAAAATTTATTTTTACGATACGTAATGAAATTCAAACTTGAACGGAATGAAATCAGATTACATGACTCTCATACCAAGATTTCTAAATGTGCAACTTTTGTATTAAGTATTTAGTCAATTTACAGTTAACTTTTTAATGACAAAAGTATTCTATTTGATACAATATTTAAAATCAAATTTCTTAAACATGGTAGTAAATTTCCATTAAACCTGAGTATGTTTATTTTGTTAGCTACCTCTTAAATTTTTAAAATGTACATCCCTATGATTTCAATTCTAAATACAAATTTTTAAATTATTGATAAAGGTGGACACAAACAGAAGGAGAACATAAAGGTCAAAAGGTGAACTTGCCGTTTCAAAGGTTTTCAAATGGCGAGAAAAAACGTAATTATATACATATGTATATGAATAACATTTTGCCATCACTTTTTACCTTTCGGGCTTATACAGAGCAATGTCTTCAAAATATTCCAAATTTGAAAGCATTAAAATTATTCTATATTGTGGTATTGCTTAAATGACTGAAAGCAAAAACAAATGCAGACAGTTTGAGGTTATTAGAAATGCATTAATTTTGCACAAAGTACCTAAACTCCTCGATTTCTGTTTTTTAATCTAGGAATATCCAGTCAACTTTATTTCAGTAAAAATTTAAACGTTAGCATATTTTTTTTTTTAACATTTTATATCATGTTATTAAAATTAGAATAGCTTAAGAGTTCTATAACATTTAATTGACCTATACTGATTTCTACATTTTATAAATAATATTTATGTAAGTTATCAATTTTTTATTTATATAACAATTATAATTTAATGTAACTAAAAGAAACCTTCTTTAAAATCTATTTGAAAAATGAGTGCTATTAACAGAAAAATATTTCAGCCTTTGTGACAATTTTTTTTTTTTTTTTTTAGTGTGGACTTGACAGAAGACAGTGTTTTCATTCATAGAAACATGTTTTTCTGCCTTCTTCTTTCGGAATTGATTTTTATAGCTGGCATTAACCAAACAGACCATTATATTGCTTGTGCTGTTATTGCTGGATTCTTGCAGTACTTGTTTCTGGCTACTTTTTCTTGGATGTTTTTTGAATGTTATCACCAGTACATAACTTTAATTCGATCTTGTGATGTCAAAAAAGGAAAATGCTATTGGTATTATGCTGCTTCCTATCTTTTACCAGCAATCATTACTGGAGTTTCTGCTATAATTGATCCTCTAAGCTACGGAACAAAATATTATTGTTGGCTTCGTGCTGATAATTATTTTGTGTTCAGTTTTGTTGGACCAGCTGTAGGAATAATATTAGTAAGTACAGACATATTTTCTCTTTACTTGTTTATTTTTATGCTAAATCTTAAGTAAATAAAATATTAAGCATCGTAAAAATTTAAAATCATCCCATACTGGAGATTAACAAAAAAAATCAGCATTTCTGTACCAATATTGTGCACATTATTTTTGAGAATCGAATAAGTATGACATGGGACTTTTCACATGAACAGCAATATTTCAGTTTTTATTGTTACTTTACTAGTTTCGATTTTTGTGAACATTCCGTACATTTTACAAGATTTATTTTTACCATATCAATGATACCTTGAAACTTTGTAATTGAATTCTTCTTAAATTTTATATCTTTGCAAATGAGAAAAAGATTACTAAATTCAAATTTACCATTTCCAAGCATCTTACTCAAAATCTCATTGCCACTTTATTAGTACTAAACATACTAGATTCGATTTTAAAAATAAAAAAATTCATATTATAACTATGAAATTTTATGTTTAAGTTCATACTTCTTCTTATCAATTAAGAAAAGTTAAATATAATATTTCATCAATAGAATGAAGTAAGTTTAAACTGTTATAATTTATTCAATTGTACTCTTCAAGGCGTGTTTTATAAAAATTTTAATTTTTTTTTTAGGGTGGAATGGTATTCTTGTGTATTGCACTATGCATGTTTTTTCACAAAATGTCACTTACAACTACAATCATAGGAAATACTGATGTTAACCTTTCTACATTTAAGTAAGTTAACACTTAAGTAAGTTAATACTGCAATAATTTGATTGATTTTTTAATGTCTGGAATTAGCAAAAATGAAATTCCAATTCATAGGTTAAAAAAATATTTAATTTTTTTTCACCCCCCTCCACAAATAATCTTAGTATTAGGTACAAAAAATATGTAATAAATTTCGATTATGATTTCTAATGACTAATTATTAACAGGTAGATTAATGTTTGAATTAGAAGGTGTCTATTACATACTATGCTAAATTACTCTTCATTTTCTAAATTTTTTCCAGTCTACTGATTTTATTAGAATGTGAAGGAAAAAAAATAAGAGACAAAGGTTTAAGTTACATTTTAGCTCAACAGTTATATTTTAACTCAACAACTCAGAGAAATCCTTATAAGTAGCCATTGAAATCTGATTGGACATTGACATTAAACTTTTTCGACCAAGCTGAAATACCGTGTATCACTGGACAGTGGATTACAAAGAGTTAATAAAACTACTGCCTATTAGAGAGAAATTCAACAATTAATGTAAATTCTTAAAACTTAATGGTAAATTTTTTGTACAGTTGAGCTTAGTTCACTACTAAAATCAATGTTCCTGCTTACTCTAAAAAATACTGTTTTTTTTTAAAAAAAATATATATAATTAATTAAAGAGTAAAAATTGTTGAATGAGTTCAATCAAAAAGCAAGAAAATAAGAAGCAATAATAAAAAAGCCATTTAGTTTCATCTAACAATCAAACTGTTCTTGATGCTTTTATTCTGCTCTTCACTTAGATTGAGCCTGATTTGTTTAAGGCTTTGCCTTTAATTGCTTTCCCGGGATTTTTTTTTTTTTTTTTTTGCCATATTGTGTAAATTGATAAATAGTTAAAAAATTTGTATGTATGTAGAAATTTTACTGCATACTTAACTTGCTTTAAACTGAATGTTTTATTTTCCAGAAAGTGGAACAGAAGAAGCTTTATTTTAATTACAATTTTATGCTGCACATGGACATCAGCCTTCTTATTTATTAATGAGCGATCCAGTTCATTAGCGTTTATATTTTCAATATTCAACAGCATTCAAGGTGCTGCAATTCTAATTTTATACTGTTTTCAAAATGAAAAGGTAACTTTAAATAACATCTCTGTTAACTTTATTGTTTAACCTAATTTAACAAATCTTAATGAAAATCATTTTAAAATACATTTTAATTAGACTTTTTAACTGATATTGATTTTGATATTTACTTTTCTTATTGCAGTTGTGTATTTTAAGCAATTTTTGTAATGTTTCTAAAGAAGCCAAGTCCTAGAAAACTATTCCTTTAATATTTACTATTGGTAATAAATGTATAACATGTTTCATTTCATTTTTAATAAACTTAAAGAAAATATTTTACTCACTACTTGAAAAGGCAAAAAAAATCTACAAATTTATCATTATTTAACAAAACTTCTTATTTTTCTACAATTATTTCGTATTATTTTATTTACTAATATTTTATTGTATGTAAAAGTAACAAAACCAGGAGTTAGTTTTTCTGTTTCTTTTTATTGAGTACCAAAGCAAATATAGGAATGTATCTTAGGCCCAAGGTTATCATCGTAGCTAATAATGAGTAAAACAAAGTATAAATCAAAAGTTATTAATTGCCTCCTCATAAGCTACAACAAGCTTATGCTTTCCTTTTTAAATAGTAACTGTCAAAGAGGACAAACAAAACCATTCATTTGGCCTCGCCATAGAATTATAAACATTATGACAAAAAATGATGATATATTCATAAATAAAACTAAGACATATCTTTCAATTTGGATTTAATTTGTATGAAATATCATCCAGAAGATTTTAGAACTTAATATAAATCCTATAATAATTTATAGTGACCGTCAAGAGCATGGTCGTCTATAACCAGAAGCAAGTCTGAAGTCAAGACTATTTAAATTCCATTAATACCTTTTTTTCCTTGTGGTTTTGTAAATCAAAATACCCTCTGCACAAATATTTTAGCATATTTAATCTCTCAAATTATAGATTGCATCTTAGTTCATGAAAATCTGTTTATTTGATCAAAATTTATTAAGGTGTTGTGTTTTTTATTTATATATAATTTTTACTTATGCAAATTTTTACTTATGCAAATTTTTTTTGTAGGTGAAAGAAGAATTTAAAAAAGTTTTAAGAAATGATATATGTTTTAAAAAGACAAAAGAACAAGAAACACAATCCACAAGTCAAACTGAAGCCGTAGTGAATACTTCAAGAGATTGCATTGTAAGTATATAGATGATGATCAAAACTTATAATTACTATCTGGAATTTCATTATCAATGATAATATACTTGACAGATTCAACATTATTATTGATCTCAAACATGATTTTAATTTTTTTAATTATGTAATACTTAAAGATAGTTAAAACATTAAAAATTATACCAGCTGAAATAGAAAGAACATTAGAAAAAAGGATAAGAGAGAGAGAGAAAATTTAATTCAAGGCTTTCATCAGTTAACATTAATTTATCCTTCAATCTCAAACCTGAACCCAGTTCTTGATAGGGCCTGTTTTGTTTTTATATGTAGAAATGTAAGAAAAATGTAAACGAATTTTTCTTAGCTTTATTAAATGAAGCAAGCCATGATATAACAGTTGGTTAGGGGTTTTGTTAAAGCACTGGGCTGTTGTTGTGATGGACTGGGGTGTTACACTCCACAGCAGCTTCAAGCTTGTCCCAGCTTGTATGAAGAAAAAAAAAGGCAACTGATGTGCAATGCTGCCCACATTGCCACCATCATGCCATGTGTCACAAAGTTATGAAGTCTAAACGTCTTTGATCTTTACCTGCAACAGGCTTTTGAGAGACTGCTTGACTTTATTATTAAATTTAGTAACTGAGCTTGGCAGAAAATTGTTATGCAAATATGTTAAAATAGCTCATAAAATAATGATCAATTTTTCTTAACTGCTTTTTTTATCCAATATATTTAAAACCATGATTTTAATAAAATGACATTGCAATTACATCAAATTGCTAACAGTCAATTTTTTTTAAAAACTGTTTTAATAAATTATTAGAGTACAGATTCTTACTAGAGAAAAAATAAGCTATCTGAAAATATATAACTATTACCTTACAATACAGATAATTTTGGATACAGATGTAATTCAAAAACAAAATTTGCAAAATTTCTTTTGGGTGAAGGTTTAGATTTTTTTTTTACTTGATTCATAATTTAATAGTTTAAAGTAATTAATTTTAAAAAATATCTAGAAAGGTGATTTAGAGATATAAACTCTTCTCTCTTGTATACAACATCAATAATACAAATTTATAGATTAAATTTATCAATCAATAATACAGAGTATTACTAAACCACTGACTTTAATATTTTTTTTAAAATCCCAACCAAAAATAAAATAATATAAATATATTTTTAAGTGAAAAAAAAAGTCTCTTAAATCTGATTAATCATAATCAATTAAAATCAACTTCAACCATGATGAAGGTGGTATTAAAAGTATCAAAACCCAAAACCAGTTGATAATCAGAAAGGAGGCGGAATACGATTACTATAAAGGCTCTATTTTCCTGCAGCAATCAGATTGACTTTGCTACTTTAAATTTCACCTTCATTTAAGCAATTTTTTTAGTAGCCAAATCTTAGGAAACTATTCCTTTAATATTTACTATTGGTAATAAATGTCTAATATGTTTCATTTCATTTTTAATAGACTTAAAAGAAAATATTCTACTCACTACTTGAAAAAGCAAAAAAAAAATATATAAGTGTATTGTTATTTAACAAAACCTTTTCTTTCTACAATTATTTTATGTTATTATTTTATTTACTAATATTTTATTATATTGAAAAATAACAAAACCAAGCGTTTGTTTTTCTTCTTCTTTTTATGACAGTGATCTTGATAATACAGGGATGAGATTCCTCCTCGGATTCGCGAATTTCCGCTTTCTTTTAGATTTTTCCATTTTTTCAGCTAATTTCCACGCAAGATTTTTTTTGAACAAGTTAAAATATTTTATTAGAAATTTAATTTTCCACGGAGTGAGAGCATTGAAGTCCTCATTCCTCCCTCTGAAGTTTCTCAAAAACTCATTACCTTGGGATAAAGCTGGTTGATAAAGCTTTATACAGGGATGAGATTTTTTCACATTTCAGCCTTTTTATCAAAAACTCGGATTCTCTAAAAGTTTAGTTTTTTTTTTTTTAAAATAAGTATCCCGTTTTTTTTTTTTTTTTTTTTTTTTTTTTTTTTTTTTTTTTTTTTTTTTGAAAATTCAATCATTAAAATGAAATAATCGTATTTATTTACGATTTTCAAAGATAAACAGAAAATTCAAACTACATCCTAGCTGCTAACCCTTCCGTATTTTTACCAATTTTAGCTATTTTCTCTTCACAGGAAATAAGATTTTCCGTATTTTTATTCGTCCACCGGATAGCTCGTATTTTTGCAATTCGTCCCTGCAATTCGACGTCGTGACCCTGTTGTCTGGCGTGAAAGCAAACGAAAAATAATAATAATAATAATAATAATAAATAAAATAATAGAGGTGGATTTCCAGTGAAAATATTTATTTGCTCATTCAATTAATCTGTAAATTTTTATTTATTATGTCGAAACAAAAACAATACAAACAAGCCTTTTAGAAATCCCAAGTCCAGTCTCTCGCGATTTTAATATCAATCATCGATTTTCGTATTTCCCTAATTTAAAAGTTGCGCAATGCGATTCTTATTTACGCTATTTAAACATCGTACATTATGATTCTTAGTTACGAGATTTAAAAATCCAATATCGCGCTTGTATTTATGCATTTTTAAATTCGCGATTTTATTATCAAACATTGATTTTCGTATTTACCTGATTTAAAAGTTGAACGTTGCGAATCTTATGCAGGCGATTTAGATATCGTACATTGCGATTCTTATTTACGAGATTTAAAATTCCGATATAGAGATTTGTATTTACGCGCTTTTAAAACCTTATGTAGCGATTCGTATTCACGCGAGCTTAAAATCCTATGTCGTGATTCGTTTTTGCGGTTGTAATATCAAACATCGATTTTCGTATTTATACGAAATCCAATCCAATATAGCGATTTGTTGTTGTTGTTCATCTACTTCGCACTAGAGCTACACAATGGGCTATTGGCGACGGTCTGGGAAACATCCCTGAGGATGATCCAAAGACATGCTATCACAATTTTGATCCTCTGCAGAGGGGATGGCACCCCCGCTTCGGTAGTCCGACGATCTGTACGCGAAGTCCAGCACTTTATGGTAGAACAGTTTAACGAGGGCCAATACAGCACACCCTCGGTCCCTACGCACACTGATCCAAGTGGTCACCCACCCGCACACTGACAGCAGCCAGTGATGCTTGACTTCGGTGGTCTGCTGGGAACCGTGTCTTAACGATCAGTCCACTGCGGGACACATAGCGATTTGTATTTACGCGCTTTTAAAATCCTATTTAGTGATTCGTATTCATGCGAGCTTAAAATCCTATGTCGTGATTCATTTTTGCGATTGTAATATCAAACATCGATTTTCGTATTTATACGTGCTTTAAAAATTAGACATTGTGATTTATATTTGAGCGATTTGAAAATTATGCATCGTGATTCGTGTTTACGTGCCTAAAAATTACGCATCATGATTCGTATTTCTGCATTTTTTAAAATTCGATATAGAGTTTCATATTCACGTAATTTAAAAGCCTCATATTGGGACTCATATTCTCTCAATTTAAAATTAAGACGTGATTAATATTTATATATTCATACAATTTTGAAATTAATCATCAGGATTTATAATCACATGGTTTGCAAGTTTAAAGATCTCACTTTTTTGTCAAATTTTTGCGTGTGTGTGTATATATATATATATGTGTATATATATATATATATATATATATATATATATATATATATTCATTCTTGGATTTCCTCTTTTTTACTTTCTGACTACTCTCATCCCTGTTAATAACACATCATATTTTGATAACATTCATTCTTGTTTTTCTTCTCACTTAGATATTAATTTGCAACATCTATTGTGTATATTTTTTAACTAGATTTTTAGAAATTATTCAGCACAGGGGTTAAAGTGCACCCTGTATTTTTACAATTTTATGATTGCTCTTCTAGTAACAAATATTTTAGTAATATTAAAATGAAGACAATTTTATTTTCAGTCAAGAGAATTTTGGGCGGCAGCTACAGAAAAAATTCCTACATCTTCAAATAATGTCACAGGTAATATTCTTCCTCATCTCAAACATGAAGCTCTGACTTGTGGTTGATTAATAATATATAAGGTGGTGTTCAAAAATATTTTAAAAGTCAAATGAATATTTATTCTAAATCTGCTTTGTAGAAAGTATTTTATGTGAACAATAATTCTTAATTTAATGTAATGTACATGGTAAAGCCGAACCATTATGACCATTAAATTAATTATACACAGGTCCACTTTTGGCTCACGCCTTCAAGAAAATGTCACTAGATAGGTTTTATTTTATTTTATAACCGTCGTTGAACAGCCGACCCAATTTCATGGGTTTACGACTACTTACGTTCAACTCCGTAGCCTTGTAATTTTGAACCAATCCAGAAGACAAGGAAACTCCTGGATCAGTACCCCCAGAGGTATTGATTTGTTGTGGGAACATGGAGGACTTTGAGACTCGACAGATTTAACGTGCATCAGTCACCATTTACTACACGGGGAGTCTTCAGCCGGCGAGGATCGAACCCACGACCTCTTGGATATGGGCCCAGCGCCCTACCGACCAGGCTATCCCGGCCTCACTAGATAGGTTGTCAATTACTAATTTTACAAGAAGTTTAATCAAAATTCAGCTATTTTCAAGTTATTGTGACACAATTGTATTTAAGATCTTAGCCGCCAGTCTTTTTTTTTTATCATAAATGGAATTAAGATGCAACATGTTAAATGGCTAGCACATGCCACAGATTCATCAAATGTAATCAGTGTCATAGAAAGGTGTTTCGATACTTGGAGCAATCTTCTTAATAAGATGTTCCTTAGAAGAAAAAAAAAGAAAAAAATGATAATCACTGCAAGAGGGGAAAAAAAATCCACTTTTATAAAAAAAAAAATCATCTAAATATATATTTTAAATTCATTTTGTACTAAATGCAAGCAGAAATTATTGTGTGGTAAAACAATTATTATTACCAACAAAATATTTATATACTTTTAAATGAAAAAAAAAAGTTAATAACCTTAAAAAAAAATTTTTTAAACCTGTTTTAAAATTATATTTTATTCTTCAAAAATATTTAAGTCAAGTATTTATGTGTTAAAAATTTTCATTTCATAAAAAATATAAATGCATAGATTTAAAGATTTAGTATTCTTAGTTGTGTTTTAGATGTCCCCTTTGACCACACACTTCTATCTAGAATTCATCCTCATATTTTACAAACTGTTCCAATTGGAACTTTGGAGGCAATGATTGGAAGCATAATTCCAATTTTGTTGTTCTGTTTTAAAACTCAAACAAGATAACAATGTAAAACATACATAATTA
Source organism: Parasteatoda tepidariorum (assembly GCF_982258835.1). NCBI lineage: Eukaryota > Metazoa > Arthropoda > Arachnida > Araneae > Theridiidae > Parasteatoda > Parasteatoda tepidariorum. The sequence goes on from NC_141766.1 coordinate 30,641,535, forward strand.
ACTCGATGTATAAGTGCAATGGTGAAAACCACCCCTAACCATCATGATATGATCTACCACTATCAGCACTCCCAAAAATGACCTTCAAATCCTAATATTGAAACTACCTACTTGTTAATGACATGTGACACAAGTGTTGAGCAAGTAAAAGACAACAATGCCTTAGCACAGCTTGCTATTGAATTAGGAATTATGATTTATCAAACTAAGCAACTCTCTCTCAATTTGTTCAACCTGTAATCATGCTCAACAATAGTAATAATTGACAATGATACTTTGAAAAAATAGGTACTTACCCCTCTTCTTGTTGAACGTCATCCATAACAGATTTTGATGATGAAATGTTCAAAAACACAAAAGAAGAAAATCAAATCTATTTATATCCAGGACACAAATTTCTTTATTTTTGCACTTGAATAATGAGACAGCCATTTTAACTTCTATGACACTAGGGAACCCATCTTTGAACACTGGAACAACTGTCCTGCGATTACTGTGTGTTAGGCACTTAAGCCAAAGAAAAGAAGACTTCAAAGATCAATTTTTATGTAATTCTCCTTGATGTGTCTGACAGCATCCTGAAACACCAATCTCAAATCACAATCTAAGTAGCACCGATATCACAGTAAAGGATCGTCGATACTTTATTTCAAAGCTGAGGCATTCAGTCTATGCCCAAACAATCATATTACCCCCATTATTGACAGGTCCTTCCCCTCTTCTTTTTTATATAAGAAGAGATGCAAAAATTACCAGTCATCACACTCTTTCTTTGATAAAGGATAATCATTAAAATTCAGGTTTAATACAAAATTTGTCTTCAAAAACTGGGGCCAGTAGCATTATCTTTTCCTACATTTATAGCAGCAAGTTTTTATCACATCCACTTGTTCAGGGAAGAAGCTAGATGCTACATGCAAAAACCGGTCCCCGACTGCTCAAAAAGGAAGCTTCTCGAGGCTTCCTACGTTATGAGGATGGGTACTTGAAGGTAACCGAAAACAAGAGCGGAGCACCACAATTTGCATATATCAAGGTCTTTATGAAGGACAAGGTCAGCCACACCCTCAAAAGGAGAAGAAGGGGGAGAAAATTTGAATGAAAGGCCTGTTGCTATGCGACCATGTCACATAATCACCTCCTGCTTAAAAACAAAAAAATTTTAAAAAATCTTGATCAAAAATAAATGATTAGCAAAAGGTGTGGAAAATGTTAAAACTTCTTTTAATTTATTAGAGAGATTTACCTGCCAATAAGCATTGTTGAAATTTAAAAGACTATAATATTTAAGCAAACAAGCATCATTAATTAAGGTGGAAATTTTAGGGAGGGGATATGTTGAACATTGAATAACAGAGTTTAATAATCTTAAGTTGAGGGCTATTCAAAAAGTATATTTGTTTGTGTTATTAGATTTTATACTCACCAGATCATTAGACAAGTCCAATTAGAGACATTTCTATGAAAAACCGGTCCCTGACCACTAAAAAAAGAAGCCTCCTGAACATTCTTTAGCATACATCATGAGAATGAGTACTTGAAGGTGACCAAAAACAAAAGTGGACTGACACAATTTGCATGTATCAAGGATTTTCGAAAGGACAAGGTCAGCCACACCATTCAAGGGAAAAGAAAGGGGAGGGAGAAAAACTTGAACGAAGGGCCTGTTGCTATGTGACCAAGTCAAAAAATTAAATTCAGAAATTTTGTTATAAAATCCTTTGAATAAATGAAAGTCCTAAAATCTAAAATTTGATTCTGAATTCAAATTAATAATTGTTTAGGTCTTTGCTCAAAAACTTTTTTTAATAATCTAAACGTTTATAATATTTAAAATTCTGTATAAAACAATTCATTAAATTTAGTATCAAAAGAATTCATTAGATTTAGAATCAAAGAATTTGTCAAATTGATAAAACAATTTTTTTAAAAAATGGAACAAAAATTATAAAATGTTTGGAATTTGAATATAATAATAATTTTGGAATTTGAATAAATTCTATACCTTCTTAACAAATAGTAAAAAACTTTTAAATTTCTATTTTTGAAGTTTATAAATAAATAAATGAGGCAAAAGTTTAGTGTACTTTTTCCTTAACGTTTCAGGAACTCCATACAGAGCAAATGTAGTTTATGTTTGAAAGATGGAATAAGTGATATTTTCTGATTTAAGGGAAGCTTGAGGTAATTAATATTTAAAATATTTAACAGTTATACTTATTATGTAACTCTAAAACAGTTATTTTAATTTTTGTTACTTATTTACATTCTTTATATAACATTTTTTAGAATATTAATCTATTTTTAAAGAGATATAAACTCATTTTCTACCATTACATATGATTTAAAATAGGCTAAACAATATCTCAAGCTTCCCTTCCCAGTACTTTGTTATTTTTGAAGTTAAACATATCTATATTTAACTCTGTAAAAAGTTCTTAAATTACATATAAAAACCTACAATGAGGAGTTTGATCCATTTACTATCATAATAATGCTTGCAGTAAAATTCCAGGACAAAATTTATTATTTCCAAGCAATTGTAGCTTATTCAAAAATTTACCGAAGTCTCCTTCAATAATCCCATAAAAAATGAAATAGTTTTGAAGCAAAACCAACCAACAGCATTTAAAAAAATTATGAAATTAGTATCAATTATCGAACCACGACTAACCTGATCAATAAAATTTCAGATGATTGGATAATTTTAAGATCCACCTATTAAACCTGCAAAACGAATTATTCCTCTCTAATTTTTGATGACAGTAAGAAACTGGTTCCCTCTATCTTCCACCCTCATTAAAACTGAGCAGAACAAAAAGTTAGGTAGAGGGGCAGTCCCTCTTTTTAAAAACATTAAGAGGGAAAAAAGTAATTTTTCAACTTCCTTCAGAAAAACTGAAGCATGATTTTGCGAGAGAAAAAAAATTGGCCTCTAAATATAAATGGCATTATACTACTATATTTGTTTATAAGAGTTAATGTTCACATGGTCGTAATTGTCAAATTAATATTTTTTTCATATTTACGCTTTTTGCACTGAAATTAAAATAAGACTGATCCTTAAATACTTGTTACTTTTTAGAAAGTATTATTTTGACAACTTCGACTTTTTTTCTCTTTTAAAGAAATAGTGGCTCCTATTTAGAGACAGTATACATAACTTAAATTCAGGAATTTCAGATACTTGCCTTTTTACCACTAAGGTACTAATGAACAAAAGGATGGTTATTGTTCTCGACTGAGCCTGCTGCAACATAGTAAAATTATAACATTTCTTTACTTTCAATTTATTCCTCGTTTCAATTTTGGTCAGTGAGTCTTTTTTATCATTTTTTAAAGCAAAACTTCTAAATTTTTTTTAAAAAATGTGAATTTTGATAATATTTTTAAGATCTAACTCCTGCATATAGAAAGTAACATTTCAATTAGAATTCTTCCATGCATAGAAAAATCAGATTTCTCATAATATATACAAAATTAGGTGCAGGTTTTATCAGCCCAAAAATATTCATTGTAAGCTCCTTCCTCAAAACATGAAAAGTTTAATTTTCATACTAGCAATCAGAAATTTTAATTATTTAGTGGTTTAAGAAGATACTATAATAAAAATAAATTAAGAATACCAAAAAATTTCATACTCACTCCTTATTAAAAAAAAAAGAACATTCTCAGTTTCTGTTAGTGAAATACAACTATTTTGTACTAAAGAAAAAAGATTTGATACTTTTTTTAACAAAATAGAAATTAAAGTAGTATTTATCAATTGATTGACTTTTAACCTTATTTTTACTTTTCAGATTCTTCTGCTCCAATACTTGCTTCAAACTCACTAAATGAAAGTGACGATGATTTAATCTCACAAAATGGCATATGGATGGCTAGGAATAATACCAATTGGAAGTCCTTTTATGGAATGAAAAATGACATTAGTGAAAACACAAACATGCATTCAAACCATCCAGAACACCAATTGGCACATCAGGATAACCACCAATTTTTATTACCTTCAGACAATGGCCTATTTCTAGATCATATATATGAAACCATAGATGATGATGATCTTCCAGATGACAATGCTGATCAAATCCTTCCCCCATTGCAAAGAGCACCACCAAAAGTATACTATTGTAAAAACACTCCTTACAGTGATCAGCAATCCACATCAACTTATGGATTTGATAAACAACCAAGATTAGTAGTGTTTCAAAATAGACAAAATTTATCTCAAATGTCTTGTACGATGCCTAAAGACTGCCGAATTCCACATGATCAAATTAAGCAAGCACGAAATCAAAATAGGCCAATAAAAAGACAAAAAAGTCTTTCAGATGTATCAGTGGCATTTAAATCCTCGTGCCATGAGAATTCCAAGAATTCTTCATCTGATAAATTTGTTCCAAAAAACTCGTCAGAACATTATGAACCCTCATTACCAGATCTGCTCCAAAATCCAAATGATAATTCTATTGTATTAGCAGTTTTAGATGGTAACAAAGTTGTGAGCAGGATCCAGCCAGATGAATCTATAATTCAACCACATTACAAGCTCAGCACATATTGCTGACAAAGTTATAAATAATACTGTCAAACATATTCTGTTATATTTCATACGCAAAGGAAAACTATAATTCCTAGTCTAAATGTTCTTAGCTAGTCACTGTTCAACCGTCCCAAATTTTCCTTTTTTTCTCCTATTTTTACACAGTTTTATGCTAATATTGAGCAAAACGACATTAATTGGTCCTAACTATTCCCTCAGCAGCAAAAACATATTTTTAAAAAAAAGCTCAAAATTGTTAATATTTTCCCAAGCTCAAAGTTTTTTATGAATACTTGAGAAATAATATAGACTTTTACATCGAAATTTAAACAGAGAATAAATTGAAAGTATCCTTGAAAATTTTTCTTTTTATGTTGGGAAGGAAACGGTTGAGACCAATTATCGTGATTTTGATCTAATATTAAAATTTCAGTATGAATAAGTCTTTCAAACAGGAATTTCATTTTTATTAAAACTCTACAGTATAGAAATGATACTTTCATCTTTAACTATTATTCTTGTTTTTAGGTAATATTCAAAATGAACTCCATCACACTTTCTGTATTGTTTTATCTTTTTCCAACAATCTTTCACAAAAAAATTTTTACCAAAGATTTATACGTACTACAATTCTTTAACTATAGTTGTGAATGATTGAATATCGTGAAAATTAGACTTTGATTTATGTATTTCATTTTATATGCATATAATCATCATCAAAATTTTATATGCCTATAATCATTAAAAGTTAAATATCTGAAAACCAGTATTTTTATAATGATAAGATTAAACAATCAAATTCACCAAACTTATTAAATAAAGTCAACATTCAAATATATTTAAATCAAATACTCTGAGTAATAAAATAATACTGGTAACACATTTCTGTACTAATCCGATTGCGAAATTCAGAAAAATATTTGTAAAACTATATCATACTCACAGGCTCCAGCTTACAAGAAAATCGCCTTAGTAGATTTTGGACACCTTAACTATTCAGTGCTTATCTACTTTTTATATTTATTGATCAGTTTTCACTTCTTTAAAATAAAAATGAAATTTTCATGTTCATTTCATTACAAAATTGAATTGAATAAGAATTTTTTTATGTTTCCAGGGTTGCTAACTTTCTTCGCTTTCTGGGGGAAATATTTCTAGTGGTAGCAAACAAATATTTCTCAGTTAAAAGCATTGATTTTGGTTATTTTTCTAACATTGTTCCAATTTTTACTAACACTATCCTAATTTTTTAAAAGAAATACTCTTTCTTTCTCATCTGCATCAATATGAATTGAATATTTAGCTTCATTAAACATGTGTAGGCTAATAAGCTACTTAGTTTAAAATTATATATTATTTTAAGGATGTCCATGATATCTGTTAAACCTTTGCCTATTTTAATTTCCTTTTATGTTCCTATTTTACATTTGCAAGCTTTCAGAAATATAAACAATTGTCTTCTAGGCAAGGCAATGAACATAAAGATTTTCAAAATTCAAGTAGTTCAAATTTTACTTTTATCAAGTAAAAAATTAAAACTACATTTATTTCAACAATTCTGATAAATGTGATATGCATATCACAATGTAACTTAATTCCTACTGGAATTTCTATTTGTATACAATTTAATTTAAGTAATTGGTCAGATTTATGGGAAATGCACTGATATCCAATTCTCTACTAGCATTTATATTGATAAGTTTTGTGCATAGAAACATATGGGTGCTTTTATTAAACTGATGATGTATTCGACAAAAAATAAATACATATTAAAATATGAAGATTAAAATCAAGAAAAACTATTCCAGACATACAACATTAAAATAAAAGCACTTGAATAAATGTTATGCAAATTGTTCTATATTTATGTGAACATTTCCATTCCATTTCACATAATTTGTGCTATGTCTTATATTCAACATAAAGTTCACTTATGATTTATAGATCAGTAATAAATTTCAAGTTGAGCAAAGCGCATGAGAATTCTGAAATAAATATAAACTTATAAAGGGAATTTTAGATCTGTACTGTATTTAGTTATTCTATGATCAAATGCTTGTAAACTTAATTTTAAAATTATTACGAAAAAACTAGAATTTCTTAAACATAAAAATCTTACAACCCTAAATGCAAGTTAGGAGGGGGAATAAAATAAATATGCTAAAATACTATGTTCTATTTTTCATAAATTGAAAAAAAAAAAGAAACTAGAATTCCATGACAACAAATCAATTTTATTTTTTATATAGAAAATTGCATCAATACTTATAACAAATAAAGTATTAGCTTGTGAAAATAAATATTAGTGCATTAATTACTATTGGTGCATTAATTACAGTACTAAAATTGTATGCAAATTATCATGTGTCAATTTTATTCAACTTAATTTATAAAATAAATCTAAAACTTTATTAAACTCAATTTGCAAAAAGTTATATTCGATAATCAAATGCATATAACTTTGAAACAAAAAGTGTGTGATCGAAAAACTGAAATTTCGTAACTGCAAAATTTGAAGTTATATTTTACTTATAAAAATCTTATTCATGCTTATCATAAACAAAGTATTGACTTACATTGATCAGAACAAATAAAAACTTAATTATTAGTACATATTTAGTAAAAAAAAAATTAGATCTGTACTGAATGTAGATAATACTACAAATAACAGTATTATAGAATGAAATTTAGATTGCTGTAACCAAAGTATTATATTTAGATTGTTCAAAACAATGTAAATCTGATGTTATATATAAAATGTAAAAACAAATTAAAAGAAGCAACAAACATATTTTTTCACTTTTTACTGTTCCGAATTTTTTCAGATTTGCAATTTTTACTTTTAAATCTACACTTATATCTGTGCACTTTCTTATTAATTAGTCTGGAAATGTTTGATAAATAAATGTGATAGATGGAAAATAAGGACATTTACATCCTTATCTCAAAAGAATCTACATAAATCATTATTTTGTATTTCCATTTCATAAAGTTATGTGATGACACCATTTTACTTTGTATGATAACAAATTGTGTAAAATTGAGACCAAGCTTTACAAGAATTGTTTATTTTCAATTTGAATTTTTTTTTTAATATTTGTTTATCTCATTATATTTACCTAGTGCATCTATGAAATGGTTGATTTGAATTTGGTTATACTTTGAACCACATGATGTAGTTTAACTCATGATAAATCTTAGAATGGTAATTATGAACATTTTTTACTAAACCATTTAATTAATATAATACTGCCAAATCAGCAATGCTACATATTCTATATACCTGTGGATTACTCTGAATTTTTCATCATTGATCAAAATGAATGAAATGGTTAGAATAAAACTAAATACAGGGTCAGCTTTTTACAAACAATTAGAAATTCCAACTTGGTAATCAAAACTAGAGCTTGAATTTCAGGTTCCAATAAAAAATATCAGTTTAAGCCTCAGTCTTAAAAATCATTGCAACCTAAGAATTGATGTAAACTCTCATTAATTTTCATAGAAAAACTGATATATCAAACAAGATATACCATTATGTAAAATTTAAATAAAACAAAACAATAATTTCTGACATTTTCTCTAAATTACAATGAAGCTCTTTGCAAGTTTTATAATTCAAGAAACAAAATATAAAATACGAAACAAATTATAGTTTGTTTGCTTTGGCTAAACATGCTGTCCATGAAAGAAACAATACTGATTATTAAAAAGTATCCAATGATAAACACTAAATTTATTCATAGCACCATAAAAGGATAACTAACTCTTAAATTGAGTTCATTGCATTGGAGATCAACACTAAATTTGTTATCAGCACTAGGTTTCCCCACAGCACCATACATTTTACCAGCGAAATAAGCTTTAAGATCTTATATTATGCATCATAACTACTTTCTGTGCTAATTAATATTTTAATATCTTATGTAAATCATAACAAAATAGTATTGAAATTGATCTGACATTTAACAGATTAAAAAAAAGTCTCGTTATTTAGATGGGAACTAATATGTTTACTGGATTTGTAAGTCAATGAACAAATCAAGTATCATATGAATGAGTAAATTTCCATTATGTCGAGACTATCCACATGTTCGATTGCTGGTGCCAAACGACTGGGTTAAGAATTTCATAAGGATACTTAAACATATTTTCTTCACACTTTTAGGTGTTGTGAGAAAAATTATTGATGCACTAAGTGAATATAAATATACATTGCATATAATGTATATTATGTACATAAATATCATATACAGGGTGTTGTAATCAAACTTCTTTGCCTACAGAGCAAACTCAAATAAAAATATACTAAACGAAGTATTTTTTTCCTAATACATTGCATTTGCAACTTATTTAATTTCCACATAATGCAGTTTATCCTTCAAGTGTTGAGCTTCTGAGGAAAATTGTACTAAAATTAACCTGCTCTGCACTACTTTTCCAATTAAAAATAGCATAGGAAAAATCTTTTTTTTTTAAGCAGGTAAACCTACAATTTAAAATTTAAAGAAAACCGGGGTGATTAGATGGCTAAGTTTAGAAAACACCAACACTTATCTAAAGCTTGTCTAGAAAGCAATGGTAACTTGTCCAATGGTCACACAATCATGCAGCTTCAATCTCCATGCCCCGCCTTGCCCACAACTGGTTATATTGGCAATGTTTTACTTATCTAATAAATCTTTTATAATTGTAATAAATTTATATCTTAGTACTGAAAGGGCTCATACAAAACATTGACCTTTTTAGTACTGAAGTACAAATATACATTTATAGTTGTTTCTATGTTGAAATTTACTCTGGCAGTATTGAAAGAAATTGTAAAAATCAGTTCTTGAATTTCCAATTTTAGCTGTCCACTTTCATTCAGAGCATTAGTTCCCATTTTTTTTCAAACTTGGAGCAGGTTGCTTCTCTGCAATTAAAAGTAGTTTCTAAATTAAACAAGAAAATATTAAGTATGAAAAAAATTTTATAAATTTAGCCTCAGAGTTCTAATAATTGGAAGGAACACTCAAATAACAAGAATTCTGTCTGCGTGAATTTTTTATTTTAGTTTTTATGCAACTTAAGCTTGCAGATTTAAGTTTGTTTCAGGCAGAATTCTCTCTTATCTTTGTCAATAAAAACTTGTGTGATCGATTTTTTATCAGTTGCAAATCTTAGATAAATATTGATTTAGCAAATATTTTCTAATGCATTAATAGTTTAGCATAGAAGACTCGTTTTAACTCATAAAATTCGCAGAAAACATATAGCTTAACAAAACACAACAATTAACATTAGATAAAAAGTTAATGTTGACCAAAAAGAAATATGTATCTTTTGATGGTATAAGTTAAAAAAAAAATACAACAATCAAAATGTTTAAAATTCTATATTTTTACATTAGAAGTATGATTTTTAAAAAAAAAAAACAAAACAGGAATTTAATCTCTCCAGAGTAATGTTCTTAAAGGCAAAGTAGTGTTTTACCACTCATCATGAGAAACATTGATGATTTGATTTCATTAGTTTTTTTATTATTATTATTATCACTTGCTTGTTTTTCAACCATGCATAGGTGTGTGTAAACGTGGTTATTTATTCAGAGGTGTATCCTACTGCTGAATCATTGAATGTTTATTGTTCCTTCTATTTTATCAACACTTTTATATGTATGTATTCAAAAGAATTTGACATTCTTTTTAACTATGTCAGCTTGCGGTCCTGGTGATTAATCCTCACAAACTGTGATTATGCTCTGCCTCTAGTTGTCGTCAAATGGGCGTCTGGTTCAATGTCAGATGTTTATAATGCTGTGATACTTGTCATCTCCAACTTTTGGCTTGCTAATGTTGGAATTTGCTGTTTGCACAATTCATGTTTTTTGGCTTTATATTATGTAATATTTGCTCATTGTAAATTATAGGTTTGTTTGTTAGAAGGATCATTTTGAAAATAAAGTGTATAAAAATATTTCCAAGTTTTTTATTGATACACATGAAAATATTGTCTCAATAAAAGCAACTGTTGCACACTTTCAAGTCAATCAATTTAAAGTACAATATTATGTGCGACAAAGCAAAACTGAAGCTGTTGTGTTATTAAAAAAAAAGAGTTAAAATCAAGGTTTTTACAACACTATCACTATTTACCACACAATTTGTAAAAAGTTACCCATTTCTTCCAGTAGTTCTTATGTTACTCATCATAATCCAAAAGGTAATATTAAGTTTATTTTTAGGGAACATAAACAAAGAAGAAAACTGTAGTAACTTGTACTTGCATTCAAGTAAAGTTTGTCTAACAATGAAAAGGTGATTCAGAAGCTTTCCGAATAATAGTAATTTTTTAAAATTTTTCATTCTCAATAATTTTAAAAACCATATTCTATTACTGGATGTTCCTATAAAGTATAGTTCTATCAAGAACAACTCCATTATTAAAAATTATTTTAATAAAAAATACAGATGACTCTCGATATAAGGACTCCTGTTGTAAAATGGTTACATTTGTACAAAAATACAACAAACATTTACTCAAACCTAAAAAATATTGGACTGATTTCAGCAAAACAATTCTGTGCTTGAATAAGATTTAAACCAACAGAATAATAACTGATATAACAGAATAATAACTCAACTTTTTTATAATACAGTACAGAACCCGTTATCCGGAAATCAGAAAACCGGAACGAAATTCCATAAATTTTCTCGCCATTTTTTAAAAAAAAAAAACATTTTTCCTCATAGGATTTTACGATTTTTCTTTTTTTTTTAATGATGTTTACCTTACCATCATTTTGGAAATAATCATTACTGTATTACTTCATCGTTTTTTCTTATTTTTAAGATTATTTCCAAATTTCTTTTTTTTTTTAAGTTGGGTTTAACAATAAAAAAAAAACGGTTTTTTGTAGCGATTCAGAAAACCGGAAAAATCAGTTATCCGGAATAGCGATGATCCTGACCGTTCCGGATAATCGGTTCCTAACTGTATATATATAATTGTCAACTACTTCAAATTATCCAGTTGTGCCCATCCTTGGTAACTAACAAATCAAATGCACTTCTGTACCACAGTAAGAATGCACTCTAAAACAAAAACCCTCTACTTACACTTTTACCTCAATTTGCGATTCTGTTTTCATATTTTGTAATCTGGCAATCTTGTTACGAAACTATTTGAAGTCATTCTTGAAAAATTTCCCGTTCATGTAAGTTCATTTGAATTCGCTACTCGCTTTATAGATTTTGTTTTATGTTTTATTCTGCTCTTTCTTTACATTTTATTTTCTTTTTTTTGTTGTAAAAATTTTTTAGTGCTCCTCACATTATTGTATTGATATATTTTGCTTTGGCTACATTGATACAATATTAGAAAGCACTCCTTTTTGCAGATATAATCATGTGAGTTGATGAAAAGATTATATCTTTTATTTTCTGGATTTTTATTAACTTTCTTACCTTTTTTTCCTGATTTTTATATTAATATTTTCCTTTTTTCATTGTTCTGTAATTTTTGCCATGCTTTCTCTACATTTTGAACTTATATATATGTAACAGGTTAAAAAATGCATTAAAAATTATATACTTGTTCCAGACAGTCGTTTATGGTAAATAACAGAATACCCAAATGATTACAAAGACTCACATTTTATATATTTTCGAAAATAAACCATCCAAGTGAATTAATATTTCACAAAAAAGAGTAAATAAAATTTTTAATTGATAAATTTAGTGAAACCATTGAAAAGGAAGTTACTAAGAATGTGAATGCATCTTTTTAACCTATTGAATATAAACATGACTTCACATCTATTTCCTCATGTCCTATACACACTTTAAATCATCAATGTAAAGTAATCCATATTTCACTTACTTTTACATTGGAGATAATGACTACCTGAGAAAAGACACTAGTTAGACACTATATCATGTTATCTTTCCTTAATTCAAAATGCTTCACATTTAATATATGTCTCTCACGAAAAGAATTAAAGTTTTAAATATTTCTTTAAAAAAAAAATTTCAATCAAATGATTCATTGTTGAGCATTTTGTTTCAGAAGTGAAAAAATGTTTGTCAGTAAGTAATTTTAAAGGGAATAAAAAAAAAAAAAGACTATATGTTGGTCACTATATTAGGATAAACAGTTCAATGCAGATGTTCTAATAGGCATTAGAATAGCATTGCATTTATGCAATAACAAAGAGGATTAATGAAAAGGTTGCAGTAATAGGTCATACTACAAAGCCTAAATTGTAAATATAATTAATCAAAAAATACAATTTACAGGATAATTACAAAAAACTGTAACAATAAGAGGAAACTAATTTTAGATGTATGTTACATTTTCATAATTTTAGATTTAAGAATTAAAAATAATGCTTACCTTTCTCAAACTGCAGCCAATCAAAGAAATAGCTGAACAAAGCTAATTTAAAAGAACAATTACAGGCTGTCACCTGTAATTGTTCTTTTTCTCTAGAAATAATAATTGAAGATCTGTTAAAATATTATTTTTCTTTTAAGGAAACTGGGGTTCTTTATACCTACTAAAGGATACCTTATACACAAACCTGCCAGAGGCTATGTGGTACGTACCAAAATACCTTAGGGGCCACACTGGTCTATCCCATCATTATAAGTATAGGGTTCTATTTATATATTCCTAAAAGGCTAACAGGCAGAAATACTCATTGTTTTGAGTAAGTTATTTTTTGAATTACAGAGTAATAAAAAATGAGAGTGGCCCTAACCATTTTTCTAGTATCAACAAAAAATAAAAATTGCTGAAATGTTAAGAGTTCTTGATAAAACATAATTTGAATATATTTCAAAAATTAAAAAAAAGATGTTTTCTCTTAGTATACTTGTGTGCTATAAGAAATGCCCTAGAACATGTACATTATGCTTATAAACCCAATTTTTTTATCTTAAAATGTAAGAAAAAAGCCTTATTATCAGGGGGGGGGAGATATGATTTTGAGAGTGATATGCAAATTTTACATGGTAGAAGATGAGATACATAAAAACTTGTTTGGTTATATCCCTTTCAAATAAACTGTACAACCAAAAGAAATATTATTAATTATTTAGTAATATTTATTATTATTAATCTATTTAGTAATAAAAAATATTGATAAATAGTTGCAGAACTTTTCTTATCTTACAACTTCTGTATTAAAATGATAAATTAATTTTAAATATGCTTTAAATTAACAAAAATTAAAAATTTTAATACAGTACAGAACCCGTTATCCGGAAATCAGAAAACCGGAAAACCAAAATACCGGAACGAAATTCGATAAATTTTCCCGCCATTTTGAAAAAATAATTTTTTTTCCCTCATAAGATTTTAGGATTTTTCTTTCTTTTCTGAAAGATGTTTACCGTACCATCATTTTAGAAATAATCATTACTGTATTACTTCATCGTTTTTTCTTCTTTTTAAGATTATTTCCTAATATTTTTTTTTTTTAGTTGGGTTTAATAATAAGAAAAAACGGCTTTTTGTAGCTATTCAGAAAACCGGAAAAATCAATTATCTGGAATAACGATGGTCCCGATCATTCCGGATAATCGGTTCCCTACTGTAATTGATTATTAAAAATTTATTCATATAAACAATTATATTTTGGTACATATTTTGTGTTCTTAAAATTCAATAATCAATACAAGGGGCTTGGAAGCATCAATATCAAAAATTACCCACTACTGTTACTTTTATAGATGAAAATTAGCACTGCGTCTATCAAGATGAGTAAAATGGGTAGTTTAAATGTGAAAGAAATACAATTTTACCAGCTAAATTAAAAATAAAACTTTTTTTTACAAATGATTAATCATAAATAGCAATACATTAACTCATTAATTATATTTCTGTTTCAGTGCTTTTCATTAAGGAACAAAAAATTTAAATTATTCAGTGAAAATTTAGTATTTACAATCATATTTTACAATTTAACATGATGAATAAGATTTTTAAATCAGAAATCATTATGGTAAATAATTTTGGAGTGAGATAATACTTGTATTATGAAATGCAAATCTTCTCTCTCAACAACTTTTCTCTTTTCCCTAGGAAAACAATACTTTTATCTGTCTCCAACATAGAAACTAAAAATAAATTTTATTTAACAGAATACAAAACATAACTGCTTAATAATTTCAATTAAGTTTTATTTCAAAGGTATAAAAGATACAACGTATTTAGAAATTAGCATATTTTTAAATAAAGAATAAATTAAAGCTACATTCAAAAAGCAATGGCATTGTTATTAACTTTCTAAATTAAAATAATAACAGTAATAAAAAATGCTACACTTTATTTACACCAATAAATCAAAACTTATATATTATTCTATTCATCTAACAAATCACAAGAGAGGTAAACTTGAGCTTATTAATACATAGCCTACAGGGTACTATAAAATTCCCTTCATTTATTAAAATATATACAAACATCAAATAATGAGCATATGTTGCATAAAATGCAATGTGTAATGAATATTTGATAAATATGTTACATCTTTCAAACATTGATTTCAAAATCTAAAACAAGTTGCATCTGAATTATGCATGGATGCAAAACATTAGTAAAGATATATTTTGTAATTTTTAATAGTAATGAAGATGATTTTCTGTTCTAGTTTTTATAGTAACAGAAAATGTAAATGTTAAATTTAATTTATATTTCCCAAGTTACATTTTTTCCAAGCATTGAAATAAGTTTTAATACACTTAAATTGCATAAAATTTTACAATCAACAGTTTTGAAAAGATTGCAGGGAATTTAATCTCCAAACTAATAATCTGTTTAAATAAAGTATAGTTTGTATGAAGATTGTAAAAAGGGACTAACATTAGGATTCATTTACAAATTATAAAGTTTACTAGAAAATACTATTTTATAGATACCATTTTTAGAGCTAAAATAAAAATATATATTACAGAATACTCCGATAGTTAGTATCTATTCAATATTTAGTCTGTTGCATTGGTAAGGAAAAAAACATTAAATTTACTAAATAATTATACTGACTTATTTAAATTTATTTAGAATTATAACATATTATTTAATTAACTATTATTAAAGTATAAACAAGAGTTGGAACTTAATAGTGGTAACACTGCTGTAGAAGTACCAGGCAACAAAGTTGAAAAATGTCATTTATGCCACTTGTTAGTTACAAACCTAGTCTACTATAAAGAAAAAGGACTTGCCCATCAAACCCCTAGCACATGGGCACTAATGCATAGAACAGAGTCTTGTGTTAGTCGGTAGTTTAGCGTAGTATGTCACACTGTTTTTGCTAGAGGATTAATGGAGTTGAATGAAGTGTTAATATGCCAGAGATTGTACAGTATAAGTCATCTAAGTCCATGAGAAACTTGTGAGGAATTTGCATTTCATTACTGAACACTAACAAAAAGGTGGGCAAAAACCTTCAACAAGGGTTGCTAAAATGTGACAGACAGTCAAGATGTACTAGTGTCAGTGAAGAAGAAAAAGTTCCAACCCTCATGTTTATTTACTTTTACCACTGTGATACCTTTAAAGATGAAATAACTATGTATAAATATAAGTGATAAATCAATCCGAAAATTAATGAATCAAGTTAAATTTTTTAAACTCCCAGTTAAAACCAGAATTACATTTAAAAATGCTTTAAAAAAGTAAATTATATTTTGTCTCATTCTATTCCACGCCTATCAAGTTACTTCTCTAGCGATAGTTTTTAAATGATTCATTACCTCCAAAATATGTAAAGAACATAAAAAATTAAAAATATCCTTAAATGATCAAATAATTTAAACTAAATTTTTAAAACTACTGATTAAATTATGATTTTAGATATTTTTTTGCTCTATTCATAAATATGAATGATTATGTTTAGATGATAATGCAAACCTTTAGACCTAATTTCTAACTAAGTACATTTTAGTGTATTTTAAATAAAATCTAATACATGTATATAAAAACTAAATTTATTAGTATAAAATATAGTTGCAAAAAAAACTAAATCTTTCAGTTTACTTCAAGTAACAATTTCGTTTTAACTAGTGTTTAACCTTTTGTTGGTATGATAAAGGTAAAAACAGAAGTAAATTTTAATTATAAAACAGACAATAATCTATCCAAGCGATTAATTCATTGTTAATGGTATAACTTTTACTTTTAATTCAATTATGATAAGTTTTAAAATAAGATTAATAAAAAAAGAATGATATTTCACACAAAAAACTAATCAAATTAGGCATGTTTGTTGTGGTTAAGATATCCACTTATTGAGATTTATGCTGAAACTATTTTTGAAAAAATTGATAAGATTAAAAAAATTTAGACAAAATAAAATAAGTTACATATGTAGAGATTTTAAACATACTGTTTTTTGAAATAAATTAGTTAAATATTAAAACACTTATCTGAAATTCAAAAAGTTATCTTATGAAAAACATCTTAGAGATCTTGAATGTAAATATTTTAAGTACAATCAACATGTTACTTCAAAATAAATATGGAAGGTAGCATGAAATCTAAAGAACTATTTTAATATAAGCTACGCAATCTAATTTTGCTCAAGAAAAAGATAAAGCAATTAACAACAAATACTGCAAATCTAACCTAAAATTTTAAATTTTCAAGAAAATGTTTCTAAAATTAAATAGATAAAAATTGACTACCAACGTTTACAAAATAATCTACAAGCAAATTGCATTTTCCAAGCACTGTACATATGGAACAGCAATAAGGTTTGTTCCACAATATTTGACTTTTGATGTGGTACATAAAAAAAAAACTTTTAAAAAAAATTTAACTTATATAAAGGATTTATTGAAACGAAACTGAAATATTTATATTTGTATTTTCACTGAGTAAAACATAAACATTTGGCAGTGAACAATCCTATATGCAACAAATCTTGTGAAATCACACATAAAATGCTTTATTTGAAACATAAAAAGATTGCATGTTTTGAACTCAAATATTAATTGTCCATTGTCATTAATAAATTGCAGCAAAAAATGAGGAATGATGAAAACAAGCTCAAAAAGATAGTAGAAGCCCTATAGATTACAGTTTATATAGATTAAAATACAATATCTATGCTTTGAAAAAACATTTACAAATAAGGAATGTTTACTTTAAAAATATGATGCTTATTTAGACTGATTAGATAATTGATATTTTAACAATCAGCTTGCAAACAATAAAATTAATAGAGAACAAAAAATTAAAATGTCAATTTTGTATAGATAAAATACATAACATTTTAATATGAAAAATGGAATACAGAAAAAAACATTTAAACCATCTAAATGAGTATCACAAATGAAATAATCAAAAAAAGCATTAAAAAGACTGTTTTATTCATAACAATATTATTAAAATTAAATATTTAAATCATCTAAAGAATATGTCTAATCATACACGAGTATAATTATCAAACATATTTTTTAGAAAAACTGAATAAACATAGAGTGCATGAGTATAATGATCAATCAAATATAAATCACTTAGTACCAAATTTTAATACTTATCTTTTCCTGAAGAAAATAAAGCACAATTAAAATTGTCACTTTAAACAGTCCATTCTGTTTCGAGACATTTAATGATAGATACCATTACATTTATAAGACTAATGAAAGATTATAAAATACATTATTAAACTTAAAATTAAAAGCCTTACGTAAAGTAGAGATAGTATATCAAAGATTTTAAAAAATCTGTAAAACTTAGTAAGTACTCTTAGTATTTAACATTTGAATAACTTTGTCGCTGCTTTAGATGTAACAGAAATATTTATAAAAAAATAATAAACTGGCTGTAAAACATAATTTAAAAGTATGGCTTGCTCATCTATTTAAAATTCTGGCTTGTTATGCAATTCAAATAAAGTTCTTCCCTAAACAGAGAAAAAAAGCCTATAATTATCAGAAAATATTACTACTGAACGAGGAAAATAAATGTTTTTTTAAAGCAAACATTTAATTTGCACTGAAAAACTCTTTAAATACATCAATCACATCATATATCAGAGTATAGGACAAATAGACAAAGCAGGGTTGCAAAAAACCCCAAGTTTTTCCTGAAAAAACCAACCCGGGTGGGTTCTATTGGGCTTTTCTGGGTTTTTCATGTTTTATTGGGGGGGTTTTCAAAAGAGAGGGACGGGATAAGTACCTTATTTTAATATTAATAATTAAGTTTAATTTTATGAGTTGACTTAACATATAGGTAATTAAAGTGCAATTAATAATTAACACAAATAAATTGGTGCAAAAGTCTGTAAAAAGTTTCTTCTGACATCATAATACAAAATATTATATTTACTCACATACATCACACATTTGAAACTTATTTTTATACAGGATTACTTTTTATTTATATTTTAAGCTTAAAAAATATTTAAGGAAATAATTTTTTTTGTATAAAAAGCAAATTAAAGGCACTGTCTAATCAATGGCCATACAGTCAAATATAGCCAGCAAAGGTGACTCCCCAGTCTCCAAACACAAAGTTTTTTCATCATAGGTCAGTTTTTTAAGCTAGACTACATACATATTTCAATAGAATAGCTCTTTAATATAACAGAAGATAAAAAAATAAATCAATTTCAGAAAAATCCATTTTAGAGTGGGTTTTACCCAGTAAAATCCACCCGGGTTTTAATGGGTAGGTCGGTTTTTTGCAACCCTGAGACAAAGTAGGGGTTTCTCAGGAAAAATGTGCTTAAAACAATTATTCAAATATGCTTAACCAGTTACTTTACATAATGAAAGATAAAATTATAACAAAATATTAAACTTGCTTAACTTTTAAACACTATCTAAATGATAATTGGTAATTTTTATGCAAAAGATTGGATACTTATACTAAAAGATTGGATACATATAGTCTAATGAAGATATTCTTTCTTCTTAATAGGTTTTACAACTAATTACATGTTTTTGTTCATTTTAATTCATCTAAATTTTTTTTCACAAAAGAAATAAAAAAACAATTTTAGAACATCCTTTACATAAACACAAATACACACTTATTTTTAGCACCAGGTCACTTTTTTTAATCACTTGTTACAATCACTTACAAGCTTATGTTCACTGATGAGAACATTGAAAGATAGATAGTTAAGAGAATTATTTAAATGTACACAGCTTAAATATATTCCTACTCAATATTGAGGAATATTTTTCCCGCAACAACTAAATGTCAAACATGTTTCTTATCAGTGAGCACTCTTACAATGCTTCCCATTCCACCAGCAGCATATACCTAAAATATAATCAAAAACTTAATTTTTTAAACAATATACCCTATTCAAACACTGTTTTTCATAGAAATATAATAATTAATAGAAGGTTTACTCTCTTTCAACCTAAATTATTATTGACACGAAGAAAAAAAACTGTCTCAGAAATAACACCCAAAAAAATTGTTTTCTTTTAAACTTCATTTTATCCATTTGGCCACCACTGTATATATATATATATATATATATATATATATATATATATATATATATATAAAGATAAAAACTTATTGTGTAGCAATTTTTTTCTTTTTTAAAATCAAATCTAAATTTTGTGAAATGGTCTTCAATCCATCCATCCTAATACATATAAAAATCATTTTAAATAAATTGCAATATTTTAAAAGGTGTATCTAAGGCAGTTTTATCCAAAAATAACTTTTAGAGGGCAATTTTAACCCTCCATTAATCTGACAACTAAAATTATTTTATAACATTCTTATAACTAAAAAGATGAAACATACAAAGTTAACACCCAAGAATTTTTGCTTGAATATTTAACTTAAAAAACCCTTTTTCCATTTTTCTTTCTCTTCTTTTTACTATTTGCATATTAATTAGACTGAGGTTTCTTAAAAAAATTAGAAAAATACACAAAATATTTTAAAAAATTTGTCTTTTTTTCCCATTATTTACTAGTACAGTAGAGAACCAATTATCCGGGATGCTCGGGACCATCGCTATCCCGGATATCTGAATTTCCCGGTTTTCTGGATCGATCAAAAAGTGTCGTTAATCGATGTTTTATCGAACCCGAAGTACAAGGAAAAAGTGTAATGCAGAAAGTAAGAGAAAAAAGAAAGGTACTCCTAACTTTAAAAAAAAAAAAAAAAATGGTAGAAATATAACATTTAAAAGAATAAAAAAATTTGCAAGTTTAGACAAGAAAATCAAGTTTAAAAAATACAAAATTCTCATATTTATTTTTTAAAAATAATTACAATTCCTAAATTAAATAATATAAACAAAACCAATGATTAAATAACGCAATATATTTCATACCTAATTATACGGGGGGAAACGATAAAATAAAAAGAAAACTTATTAATCTAAATAAAAACACTTGAAAATTATCGAACCGAAACGATAGTTAAAAAAGGCACTAGCATAAATATTAAAACCCGGAACAAGGCAAGATCAACGGAATTCAAAAAACAAAAAAAAAAACCTAATGATAAAATTTATGAATAAAAAGAATTAATTTATTGAGCGCGAAATTTATCGCGAAAAGAAAAAAAATCAAACGTAGTGGAATCAGAAAAACAAAACTGCAATCTGCTTCATAAAATAATCTTTTGTTTAAATAAATAAACAATTCTCCTTTTATTTTATTTTTTTTGTTGATAAAAACAAGATTTTTATTACAGCAGATGTGATTCCACACCAAGAAAAACTTGCAATTGATACCGCACTTCCAAAGAATGAGAATTTATTCAAAAGAAAAAGATTTTATTTTTATTAGTCGATGTCAAATAAATATGACGTTTCTCTGGATAAACGGGGAAAATTTTTTTCCCCTTCCTTACATTTTCCTCTAATCAACTTCAAGGATGAGTCCAATTTCCGCTTGTTTCGTTCTAGTTTCAAATGGCGGAAAAAATCGAGCAAAATTTTTCCCGATTATCTGGATACCGGATAAATGGTTCTCTACTGTATGTTTGAAAAATTGTGTCACAAGGGACACCTTCATTGTGGCCTAAAAAGGGTGCCCTTAACACGAAAATCTGGAAAGGCATCTAAATCCTAATCACCAAGCAAAGAGTGCTGAAATTCAAAATACATGAAAGGGATGCCAATGTTCTCTCATCACTCAATCACTGATTGATTTTTGACGGGATTATCTTGTTTCAGCAGCAAGGAATAGAGACTAATAATTTTCACAAACATTTTACGAAGAATAAAATACACTCAAAGTAAAATTTTTGAGGAGTGAAACTTAAATTTTATACTTGAAAAATGCATCTAGATACGTATTGGCCTCAAACGGAAAATTTAGATTTAGGATTTTAGAAAATGAAAATATTTTTTTTTACCTTAACAGAAATGCATTAAAAAGAAAAGGATGAACTCTTATGAACTGCTTTTTTTTCTTTTCTTATATTAAATATAAAACTTAAAAAATGAAGCAAAGAAAATGATCTCCTTTTGAAAGCCCAATTTTATAGGCGACTATGTTCCGAGAAAGGAGTGTTCTCGTAAGATGGATCCTAATTAATAATTAACACGATCTTATCATGATTAGTAATCAACAACCTCGTAATCTGCTACAGAGCCTAATAGTGATATCCCCTCTATATCTATATTTCCAACTTCTGCTTCTATTAACACCGACGAAATGACATATCTACATTGGACAGAAGCTTTTTGAAGCAGATGATTATTAAATCAATCATTCATAATATCTTTATTTGCAAAAAGGAAAAAATATACCAGAAGGAAAGAAATAAAGCAAGATGATCAACCTCATCCGTTAACCAAGCGGGAATTTTTTCCTCATTTGTAGCTAAATGATAAAAAAAGGGGTGCAGATTTTTCGAAAAAGGTCGTTTTTGCTTAAATTTTAACGAAAATAGACGCCTTTTCTTTCTTTTTTTAAATTAGTCATGTTAGTTGCCAGTAGCAGCCCTGCTTAATGTATTTTAAAATGTAAATGAAATAATCTTCAGAAAAATATAAATAAATAAAAAATAGTAATGGGGAAAAAAATTAATCTCAAAGAATCTATCCAGACTTTATATTCGCAAAATATGGCACTTTTGCAAACCTTTTTAGGTTAAGTTGAAAAAGATCTATTGATCATAATAGAATTCTTTTATTGGTAACAAAATAAACTTGCTTAATAATGGAATAAAATCATATAATTTAATAGAATCATTAATATTCACATTATTTGGGCCTTTAATCGTTATATGATAAACATATTTTCAAAATGTTAATCAAATGCATTGTTATGGAGCTGAAAAAACCGATTTGTGTCTCTATATCTATTAAAACTCAATGGATCATAATGTGATTACATAAAAACTTTCGCGTCACTTGGAAGATTGAAATTAAAGAGATTCTTTGATAAAAATCAAAGGGGTAAAAATTATATGAGCAACATTGTAGATACTAATTTTATCAATAGAGTTTAAATTTTTCCCATAAATCTAAGCTAGTGAGAAAAAAAATTAGTCTTGCTTCTAAGCAATGACCAACACACACACAACACGTGGAACAATTACTACCATTGGTTTTACAATGATTATTATGGTGAAAAAAAATTGCATTTTAAACACTGAAACATGTAAACAGTGTGTTTAAACAAAAAAAACATTAGACAATTATTTTAAAGTAAAATTAACTGGATGCAGTAATATAATGAATATTGTAACTTGCTGCAATGTACCCTGATCCTCTAATGTAACTAAATTTCCTTTAAATATAATACATGACATCAATTAAATGCTGAAATTTTAAAACTGCATATATTTCCATTTATTTAAATATTTGTTAAATTGTAAGTTTTTGACAAGTATTACAAAGTTAGAGGTAGCCTCAGTCTTGTTCACCTCGAATTATCGATACTCTACTGTAATCACAATTTAAACAAGTTAACAGGTATATTTTCATGTTAAAAAATGAACTTTAATAAACAACCACCTTTAAGGACCACCTTTTAGAAACAGTCGTACGTTTATGGAAGTGAGCATCTTACATAGGATTTACATCAAAGTAAATCTTTAAACTACGATTTCCAAACAACTATTATCAATTGCTACTATGAGTTTTATTATCAAAACTATCATAATAAACTAGTAATAAATTCAATGAACTCAAAGAAATGTTTGCACTAGATCGAATTAAGAGCATTCACCTGAGTGATTATCATAAATGTTGACGAAAATTTTGTGATTGTTTCTATGTACAAAACAGAGTGAGAACCGATAAACGACAAAGCAGAGAGAGATAAGTGATGACAAGATAGAAAAGGAAACAGAAGTCACTAAAAATGTATCAAAGAAGCTTTAAAAAAAAAATTTCGATGTTCTAAAGAACTCTTAAGAAATCAGATTTTTGCTCTCAATAAAGATGACAAAGGACTGTGTCTTAGAACTATTAATATCATTACAAAAATTATAAAAAATTGCTTAAAAAGAAAACCCAGTTATAAATAATTTTTTTCTTGAAATGTTAACTTTTAAGATAAATAGTGGGCAATTTAATTATATATTTTAAGTATAATTTTCTATCTTTCATTTATTTATACTATTTTTTTATTTATTTATTTAATTTTTACTTTTTGAAAGAAAGAAAGAAAGAAAAGAAATTCCAGAATACAAACAGATATTTTATAAAATCAATCAATGTTTAAATTTTCCTTCAGAACAAAAAAATATTAGCATAAATGTGCAAATGAAATCAGTAAAGCAGATATTATACAAAATTTGTCAAAGACATATAAAGTTATTTAAACTAATTACCAGAAAAAACAATACATAACATTAAGTTGTTAGAAAGAAAAAAAACAATTAAGTAAAGCTTAAAAGAATGACAGACACAAAGAGAACTAAGTAAATTAAAATGTTAAAACTTACTTTTTCATGCCAAGCAAGAAGGTGTGCACTTCTACCTTCGGAGGGATTTTCAAATCCTTTATAAACATACTTCATTAACATATCAATTTGATCTCTATCTAGTTGTGCAACGGTTTTTTCAATATCACTAGTTTTTATAGATAATATCACTTTAAGCACTAAATTAAAAGCAGCATCCTATAAATAAATGTATGTCAATTAAAGTCAATATCTATAAAAAAATTAATAAGTCTAATAATAATAATAAAAAGAACTTTTAAAAAATAATAAATACAATAACAATAAAAAAAATTTTACAAGATATATTTTTTCAATTTTTTTTTTTTTTTTTATGTTTGTTCAAAACTTAAATAGATGCATCTTTTATTTATTACATCTAATGAATAATCAGAAATTTTCTTTTCTTAGATTAGTCACCTAGGTAAAGAAAAATACAGGTAATTTAACTAGCCATGTAACAAAAGGCAATTCGTCCAAATAGCCAAATATTTGGCCAAAAAAAATATCGGCCGAATAGCAGCATTTTTTTTTTTAAATAATTGTAAATATATTTTATACGTAAATAAGTTAAGTCATTATTGTAAAATAATCAAAACTTAGCTATATTATTATAGCTACATTATTGAATTACAGCTACATAATTAAGATAACTAGAAGAAATTAGAAATATAAGAGAAATAAAAAAAACTTACTAACAGCTATTAAAAAAAATAAATGAATAAAGTTGCAAAGTTGAAAAAAAGGAAAATGGAAAAAAATATTCTCTTAATTCTTAAATCAAAACTTTATACCTAAAAATAATATTTTTAAAAAAAAATATCCGTAAAACCTTAAGAGATATAATGTATCAGAGACACTTATAAAAATGCAGCGCTATCATAAAAATGCCCAAAGAAAAGATTATATACAAAAGCAAAACATTAAAAATATCAATCGATTTTAATTTTAGAAAGCAAATTTTAAAGCTGAACATCTCAGTTCCGCAATTACCGTATTTTTTAAAAAAAGTGAGGAATAAAGTATAATAGAAATGCTCTTAATAGTTGTTTCATAATAAAAACGTCTATTAAACAAAAGTTTTAAAAAAAAGGCTAGACAGAAATTGAAACAAAAACCGTTCTTAATTTTTACAGAAAAAACTGACCATAAAAGAATAACTTTCATTAGAAACATTATTTAAAACAGGCTATGTCACTATAAAAATGCTATTAAAAATAAAAGTTAATAAAGAAAGCAAAAGAGAAACAGAAAAAAAATTGTTCTTAGTTCTGAAATTTTAATTTAACATTAAGATTTACAGTTATCTGTGTTACCAGCTATCTCCCTTACCATACAGAAAAAAATTGTTAATAAAAGAATAACATCTATTAGAAACGCTCAATTAAAATGCTGTGCTATAATTAAAACAAAAGACAGCAAAAATTAAACAAAAAAAGTTCTAAATTCCTGAAACAAAAAGTATTGAAAAAACAACAAAACTGACTTTGCTTGAATATAATTCTAAAAAAAAAAAATCAGCAGTACAAAACTTGTGGTTCACTATAAATTAATCTAGCTTCAACTCTTCAAATGTTGCTTTTTTATTATTTGTCTTTCAGAACATAAATTTAAAAGTTAGAACTGTACAAATTTGAGAGTAAAAACTATTTTTAATAATGTATAGTAGAAAATATGACTTTAGATTATTTTTCATTAAATCTATTTAAATCCCCCCCCCCCCCTAAAAAAGTTTTTGAAAAAATACTTTTTCAAAAAATACTTAGCCGATTATTTTACTGGACATTCGGCCGAATATTTCGCTAGACATTGGGCTAACTGAATATTCGGCAAAATATTCAGAATTAGCTGAATACCAAATAGTAGTCGAATATGTGTTACATATCATATAATTACATTCGTATAAAAAAGTTCTAAATTCCTGAAACAAAAAGTATTGAAAAAACAACAAAACTGACTTTGCTTGAATATAATTCTAAAAAAAAAAAATCAGCAGTACAAAACTTGTGGTTCACTATAAATTAATCTAGCTTCAACTCTTCAAATGTTGCTTTTTTATTATTTGTCTTTCAGAACATAAATTTAAAAGTTAGAACTGTACAAATTTGAGAGTAAAAACTATTTTTAATAATGTATAGTAGAAAATATGACTTTAGATTATTTTTCATTAAATCTATTTAAATCCCCCCCCCTAAAAAAGTTTTTTGAAAAAATACTTTTTCAAAAAATACTTAGCCGATTATTTTACTGGACATTCGGCCGAATATTTCGCTAGACATTGGGCTAACTGAATATTCGGCAAAATATTCAGAATTAGCTGAATACCAAATAGTAGTCGAATATGCGTTACATATCATATAATTACATTCGTATACATCGCTACGTTACATCGTACATTACATCGTTACATTCGTATAATTAACTGATGTAAACAGTTAAGTTTTATATAGTCAAACAAATGTTGTTACTAAAACATATGATAGAAATGTTTGCAATACTGATACGAATATGAAACAGAAACATATAAATTGTATATAAATACAATATAAATAGTCAAATATAACTAACAAGTCTTAAACTTGTGGTAAAATTAAAAACGTTATATTTTAGAAGCAATAGATAGATTTCTAAAAAAATTTGAAATTAATATTAACAAACAACATAAGACACTAAAGATATTATTTTACCAACACAATGCATGTGAATCTTACTTTAATGCACTGATTTTTTGTCCCTGTTGGAGCAGTTCGTAAAAGGTTCTTCATAGCATCAATATGTTTGCCTCTAAGTCAAATTAAAGAAGCAAAACAAAATAAAATAAATAGTTTGTAATACTATTAATTGTTTGATAACAGCACATAAGACACAGGAGTTATTCAAATAATATGCAAGCACAGAAGAAGGAGAATGTTTGTGATAAGCTTATTAACTTAACTGCAAAAATAATTTACCTCAGAAAAAACTTAATTTCTAAAATAAAACTAACATAAGTCTTGGGGATGTGAAATGCATATTTTTGATAAAACAGGGATAGGGAGAAAAAAATCACTGAATACTTCTATACATTCTATTTGAATATCTCCTATTTTACTAAACATACATTTTAAAGAGCAGCAAGTTTAATAAGCTAATCAAATAAAACATTTTCTTTCTTCAGCTTTTGGGATGTCATATGCTGAAAAAATTTCATACAGGTCAAGATCATTGAAATTATCTCAATTTTATAAATATCATCCTATTTGAGATGTACTCAGGTTTAGTGCAAATATGTAATGAAAATAATCCTTGATTAAATTAGTGATACTATTAAATTAAAAATATATATGCTTCTGGGAAAGTTTGAAAGTATACATTTTACATAGAATATAGAAATCCGACCCCTGTTGTTGCTTCCAATCCTTCGCAATATAGCCTCACCTATATCAAATCCTTGAGTTTCTGTCAAAGTCACACAGTAAAATTGGTTGTAAAAGAATGCTATCCGAGGAAAATTCCAGACAATCAAGAATGTATTCGGGAGAAGCTGGTTTCAAATTGCAATTGCTGCATGTTGGGAAGACAGTGCGTCTAAATTTGAAAGTTAAACATTTTAAATGGCCACTGATGAATTGTGAAACTGTTGTATGAGCTGATATCTCCTTTAAACTCTAGAACACCACCATGGCTTTTTCTGCCAAACCAGTGGTGAACAGGAGGGTTTGAAACAGCTTTTCTTCAGGGCAAAAATCTTTTGATCTGGCTACCTCATTACCTATCATGTTACATCATGATAGGTAATGAGATAGTCAGATGTTACCCCTTTTAGCCAAGCTATCTGCAACTTCATTACCAAGGACACCAACATGAGATAGGATCCAACGTAAGTGAACACCTCGAGAATCTGACCTCTAAAGCATAAAAGGATGAAACATTTCTCACTTTCCTTCAGGCTTTTTATAGAATGCCAAATGAAATACCAGCAAAGCATGAAATAATGTCAGACATTTAATGAAATCTGTATGTATTCCATAGAATGCTGGCACTTCGCAAATTAACAGTAATGAGTATAACAAGCCTTTATAATAGCAGTAATTTGTTTGTTTTTTTAAATAACACTTGTATTAATGAGGAAAGAACATCTACTATATAATAGCTACCGTCCTTTTTCTATGTTTTGCTTTGAAAGTATTTATCATTCATTCTGTAGAATAACTAGGCATTTTATACAACCTCCAAAATAATTTTAACATACAATACATTAATAAAGCAGGCATTTTATAAAATCCTTATATTTTTTAGAATATTTGCATTTCTTACAAGACCAGTCACATACGCACTTAATATAACATTTATTGATTCTTAAACGTATGCCAACAAATTTCAACACCTAGGAGTAACAGATTAAATCCTGGTTATTAAGAAAGTACTTTTTTTTGTAAACCTGTAGTAAGTTTTTCTTGCCATAACAAAAATATTAAATTAATATCATAATTGACTTTCTAGGAAAAAATTTAAACATTTTCCAATCAGAATTGTTGTGTTTTACTATGCAAAAATACTTTTTTAAAATAATGTATTATAAATTAAAATATATTTTAATCATTTCAAGCTGGTTAGAGGAACTTTTGTTTTAAACAAAAAAACTTGTCAACTTAATGGTAAATTTCTAATTAAAATACATAGAGATTTAATAATCATTAAATCTCTATGATCATTATTCTAGAGATAATGATCATTATTAATTATTTTATATCAGTCAAACAAACACTTCATCACTTGGCAAAAAACCGAATAGGAATATATAACAAAAGATCAAAAAGCAAAGCATGAAAGCTCGAAATTAACACTTATAACAAATTTTTCTACACTAAAACAAATTAGACTTGGCGTAGATTATATACATAACATAATCTTTAGTTAGAAAAGTTTTGTACAGTAAAAAAAAAAAAAAACAATGACATTCGTGTATTTTATATGAATTTTGACAAAATAATCTAAATATGCTGATAAAAAATATACATCTTCTTACAGGCTATTTACACAGGGCTCAAAATTAAGGATGGTCAGATACCACTAAAATTTTACTCAAACCATCATAAAATAATTAAAATTTCTTAATTGCTACCTCTAATCTACTATACATACAAGGTAAAGCAGTTTTTTAAGTTCCTGCTCAAAAAGTCATTGTTAGAAATAGATTTTTTTCATCAAATCTTACATTATTTAAGCAATGAAAGCTGATTTTTAAATCATGATTTAAAATATATACCTTAATTTATTTTATTCCCTAATTTAATAAATGAAAAGTGAACAATAAAAAATAGAAATGAATAATAAGGTTTAATTCAACATAAATATTCGAAAGAAATTATTTGAAAAAGGATACTGATTAATCAAATTTTGGATTTCCTGCTCATCAGGTCCAGTGGGAGGTGAATGTGGTTCACTTCCCTCTTCTTCTTTATAATAGTCATCATTATACTGATCAACATCTATTTTTCTAAAAGCAGAAGAAGTTGTATTTTTGGACATACTTCAGTTATCTTAACCTTCAATTTAATTAAATTATAACTCTGCCCTAAAAGAACAGATATAAAAGTGAAACCACAATATTTGTACACAAACCGCAATTCAGTACTCGAGCATTACTGATGCCATTATAAGGTAAAACTCTCTTAGAAATAGATATCCGGTTACTTATTTCTGTAGTACTTAAGAATTTTAAATTTAAATTTGTCAGTGATGACGTCAATCATGAAGCTCCTCCTTCAGTGTGTTCGATCCTGGTTGGATGTTTCACTGACAGGGTTGTAATGATTTTACCGGAACCGTTTTATTATTACAGCAAGACTTAATCTAAGACTAGGGTTGGTTGACCTAGTAGAGCTAAGCTGCCAAGAGTTAGAATTCGCCGTAAGACTTCCGGGTTACTGGTCCCGATTGATTTTTACTCCTAAACTTGAAAAAGCACGTCATCCAATATTATTATACTTGTAGTGTTTACATTATAATAACGTGTTCTTTCAATTTAACTTTCAGGGAAACAAAGAACAAATGAATTCGGAAGCCCAACAAGCATGTTTAAGTGCTACCCAAAAAATAACAACCGGTGATATTTTACAAAATTATAGCCAAATAAGGGATAACTCTCAAAACGTGGCAAACCCTACACTTTATTCATGTTGCAATATTAATTTTCTTAAATCTATTTTTTGGTTCATAACCTGTTGGAATTTACAACTTTAAGAAATCTCTTATGAATTGGTAAAATTTCAAGTAAACTTGAAATCACAAAAATAAAACTTTTAAGAATATTATGCCTGTTTGAACATCACCTCGTAAGCATAACATAAGTGGAGGGATACACTAGAAGTTTCCTAAATTTCTTACGATTTTAGGAAGCTTGATATTGTTAACATTCAACCATCCATGTACAGAGCGAGAGAGATTTTAGTTTTGTTTCGCATTTTTTCTTCTTTTTTATGATAATAAAATTTTTTGTTAAATATGTAGAGTTGGAACTATTCAAAATAGTATTTAAATATGTAATTGTCAACTGATTCATGGGAGGGGGTATGCAGCTTCTGTTGTCCAAAGACCGGAGCACCGTGAGGTAGAAGACTGTCTTGGCTCCTGGTGGTGTTCTTTTTAGTCTGGCACCTACCCTTCGGCCTGTCCGGCTTGGGAGACCCTACCAGTAGCAAGCTACCTCCGGCATAGCCCTCCGGGTCATTGGTGCGCTCAAGCCTCACCGCCCCGTCAAGGCAGGAACACCATCGGGAGGTTCAATTCAACACCTCAAAAATTGGGCCCTCATTGGAGATAAAACCAGTTTTTCGATCTTACAAAAAGTAAAGCTCATTTCCCAACAGCATGAGGTCCACTTTCAATGGATCCCGTCCCACGTCGATATCCACGGCAACGAGTTGGCTGACACTCTTGCAAAGAAGGGACTAGACCATCCAGTCCCCTCCACCTCAGAGCTTACATACCTTGAACTTTTTGCAAGGCAAAAGGCCCAGAATAAACAAAAGTGGCTGCTTCCACCTATTCACTACTGGGTATAAAGCAAAAAGACCAGGACTCTCTCTATCTCTCCCTGGTGACAGGCAAACCAACACCTGCCTATCCCGACTGGCCAGTGGACACCTGAAAAGTCTCACATTTTCTGCAAATCAAAAGATCTTTCCTCTTTGCCCTAAATGCCAACAACACCAGGCATCACCTGAGCACATCTTGATCTGTTTAGGGCTGGACTGGAACGATATTCATTCCTCTCCCATTCTGGTTTCGGATTTTCTCAATGTTAACGGATTCATTGATCTGGTCTGGGGAATTAGCAACAACAACAACAAATATGTAATTAAAAGTTTTTATATTTCAATTAAAAAAGCTTCGCTTTAACTGCTGTTAGTTCATTTTATGTACATTAGTACGAAGATGGTTGGAACCCATTAAGTCAGTAAATTAGAAAAAGAATCAACCTTGATAATCCTAATTATCAATATCAGATAATCATGTTCTGTTACAATTTTAATGGTTCGAAAGGGAAACGTTAAATCTTTTATATTAAATTGCAAAATATTTCGAAAAAATTGTTAGTTACTTTATTTTTCTTTAAACCCATTGAAATATACTAAAAAATTAGTGCATACAATAATTTCAGCAATAAAATCGAATATAAAACGACACTTCTCCTTATTAAGCGTGCTATTCACTTTTTAGCGAATTCAGGTTTTTGACCTTCAAAATATTCCCCAGAAGCTTAGTAAAGATTAGAAAACAGGTTGAAATTCTGGTCATCTTAATAAAGCTCCCCCCCCCCCTTTATATTTCCCTTAAATTTGAGTTAAATGGAATATTATTTTTATGTAAAGAAACAAAATTGTAACAACAGTACAATAATAGCTGGAAAACACATTTAGAAAGTCTGCACTAATTTGGATGGTGTTTTCTACACTAGGGTATGCTGCAAGCTCCATACCTCCTATAATTCCGGGTAACTGTTTTCGGTGTATTTTAAAGCCATATGGCTCACAACGTGATCATTGTGTTTTGAGATTCTTGCAAATGCGGTATTTGATTACTTATTACTTGTGTTTACAAAGTTATAAACAAACTGAAAGAGGCCAAATCAGGACTGCCAAAAAACGATTTATTCAAAATCTAGCAACCATGTCACCTTATTTAACAATATATCGATAAATAAGATTATTTATAGATCTATAAATAACTAAAACAAATTTTCACTTCAAACTCACCCGAATCGCTTAATAACATTAATATCTTATGAAATACGGCAGATATTAGCTCAGAAATTATCTAATTTACTTCTTTTATTGAAAACTAAATTATCCGTTTGAAAATATCGCCTAGCAGAATAAGCTGTAGTAAGCAGTTGCAAACTTTCTAACCGGAACTGGAGCAAGTATTGAGCTCGAGATTGTTATTGTTTACATTTATATGGATGGTGTTTTCTACACTAGAGAGCGCTGCAAGCTGTATACCGCGTATACTTCCGGGCTACTGCTTCCTGTGTATTTCAAAGCCATTTGGTTCACAACGTGATCATTGTGTTTTAAAATTCTTGCAAACGTGGTATTTGATTACTTATATTACTTAGTTTGCAATGAATTCTGAAACTCGAAGTGGCTCTTGTTGTGTCGTATAATAATAGTGTTAAGTAATAACATGTGGTTTGATCAATAATAAATATGTAAACCTAACATATGAAAACAAATCTTTTTAAAACACTTCTTACACTGTCAATAATATATGCCAACTTTCAAATTTAAACCTGAATTATAATGTATTAACTTAATCTTGCTCCTCGAACAATATGCTAACACTAACGTAAGACGGCGGACAGCTTGCAACACGAACAAACAGTAATAAGCAAATGGAAAGAGGCCAAATCAAGACTGCCAAAAAAGCGAGTTATTCAAAATCTAGCAACCATGGATGAAATCTAGCAACACAAATTTTCACTTCTAACTCACCAGAATTACATAATAACATTAATATACTATGAAATACGGCAGAATTGAGCTCAGAAATTATCTAATTTATTTATTTTATTGAAAACAAAATTATGCGTTTGAAAATATCGCCTCGCAGAATAACATGTAGTAAGCAGCTGCAAACTTTCTAACCGGAACTAGGGCAGGCATACAGCTCGAGATTGTTATTGTTTACATTTGTACTGAAAACACCATCCATTGAAAACACCTACCATGAAAATGTTAAAAACACTCAATTTCTTCTGTTCATATTCGTCGCACAATTTTCACATATTTCACAAAATAAATAAATAAAATGGCGGATAAAAATTTTTATTTCTAAGAAGATTGTAATTTAAATGTTGAATTCAAAATGGGATGCAGAACTAATTTTATTCAAAATAAAGGGAAAAACGTTAATTCTCTAAACAGATTCAAAATTGAATGTTGAATTTAAATGATGAGAAAAAAACAATGCAGTTTCAAATGCAGAGAGGGATTACCCCCCATCGTTTGATCAATTTTTATAATCTACTCTCCTTTGTTTAAAACTGGAACCCACTATCTCTACATCGGTACTCGAACCCACTCTCCTTTCATCGGTGCTTGAATCCAGAGGGATGCGTTAAACATTCATGAAAGATCTTAAAATCAGATACAAAGCGAGAAAATTATTTTTTCCTCTCTTTGTAACTTATCTATTTTTATTAATCTTGTAACTTATAAAAATTAAATGGGTAATAAATCCTTTAAATATGCATATTTTGTTAAGTTGTGTAGTTGTTGTAATTAATTTACGTCGCACTAGAGCTGCGCAATGGGCCCATTGGCGCCTGTCTGGGAAACATCCCTGAGGATGATCCGAAGACATGCCATCACAATTTTGATCCTCTACAGAGGGGATGGCACCCCCCGCTTCAGTAGCCCGAAGACCTGCATGCGAAGTCGAGCACTTTTCGGTAGAACAGTTTAACGAGGACCAATACCGCACACCCTCGCAGACCAATCCAAGAGGTCACCCATCCGCACACTGACCGCAGCCAGTGATGCTTGACTTCGGTGATCTGCTGGAAACCGTGTCTTAACGATTAGTCCACTGCGGGACTTAAGTTGTGTAGAATTTAAATAGTACTAAATTTAACTTGTTGAATGAAGAGAATGTTATTTTAAAAGTTAAATAAAAGTTATGTTGGTTATTTAATATATAATTGATCAAAATTAGTCTCTCATAAACAAATCTCTTTGAAATATTCTGAATAATTTTAATAACTAAAAACTATTTTACCATAATTTTAGTTTTCCAAATATGGCCATGGTTACTTTACCCCAGGCTATTGATAAAAAAAAATTACTAAAAGAATAAGCTAAAAAAAACATTAACAGAAAAAGATTAATGATCATAAGATTAGTTAAAAAAAAAAACTTTCTGAACAGGCATAAAATGTTTTTAAAGGAAGGTAATGTAATATTATTACTAAATATTTTCAATAGTTCTGATAATTTTCTATAGTTATCGTTTATTAAAACCAAAGTAGGCTATTTGTGACCAAATTACTATGTTAAACATTAGTTAATAAAAATGTCGTTTTTTAAATTTTGCACTTTAGCTGCAATTAATTGAAAACATAAAAAAAAGATAGTGATAAAGTACCCGTTTACAGAGAAAAAAAATTAAAAATTCATATGATCAAATTTAATCCACATAAATAGATCGACAAATACATAATTATTAATAAAGTACAAATAACATAAACAGAAATGATAAAGTAAAGTTTTGCCTTAACGGTTATTAGTTTAACCATTTAATGGTGTACACAATTTTTTTTTTTTAAATTTAAATATTGTTTGGGGTGATAAGTAAGTTGAAAATTTTAAGCAGTTTAAAATTAACCCAATCGAGAACCTTTACATTAAAATGCAACCTCAGTTTACAAGCAACTAATATAAAAAATAAAGGATTTGAACATCAATATTTTTTTAACAAAGCTATTATCCGAATAAATCTCCATGAATATGAACTTGTTTAAAGAGTTAATCATTTTTTTTACAGTTATAAGTACAAGTCTTAAAATAAATTATAAACAGATTAGGATTATAAATAATAAATCAAATATAAATTAAAATAGAAATTAATTTAAATAATTAATAATAATTACATTAATTATATAAATAAATTGTAATAAATATATGCAAAGTGGGCCAACCTCAATTACGTAGTTTTCTACGTGTTCGAATTAATTTGATTGTTTTAATTTACACTGGTTATCATAAATTAAGGAAAAATCACAAAAATAGCGATAACTCTTTCAAAAGTAAGCCAAACCGTGCAAAATTTGCATATGTTGTCCACTAAGAGTAGCTGAGTAAAATTGCAATATGCAAATTAGTGGCGCTGCACTCGGCTTACGTCATCTGCCTGGAGCATAAAAGTCCAAGTTTGAGAGAAAGCACACAAATTTTACTGTGATTGCGACATTGAAAATTTGAGATAGCCAATTCGTAATAATGACCTCTAGGCATCATTTGCCTGAAGAACTACGATGGAGAGCCATCGGGAGACTAGAGGCAGGGCAGAGTCAATCAGAAGTGGCCAGATGGCTAAATGTGAGTCCATCTGTGGTTCATAGACTTTGGAGGCAATTTCAAACCACAGATTCGGCATCTAGGAGGTTCAGTCAAGGACGGCCAACTGTTACGACCAGTGCCGATGACCGATATTTGACATTAAGTGCACGCAGGAATAGAACCGCTACTCCGACACATCTTAGATCCTCTCTTGCTGCAGCCACCGGAAGGTTGGTGTCAACGTCAACTGTGCGCAGAAGGCTCCACGAAGGTGGTCTGTATGCGAGACGACCAGCCATTTGCGTGCCGCTCACATCACGCCATAGGAGAGACCGTTTGCAGTGGGCCCGACAACATGTCCACTGGACGTCAGATCAATGGAGGCCTGTTCTCTTTACGGATGAGTCCAGGTTTAGTCTAGAAAGTGACAGTAGACGTTATTTGATATGGAGAGAACCTGGGACCCGTTATCATCCATCAAACATCCGTGAAAGAGATGCATACGGAAGAGGCAGTGTCTGTGTTTGGGGAGGCATATCCTTAGGAGGGCGCACATACCTCCATGTCTTTCCAAGGGGAACCGTGAATGCTCAGGTTTATCGAGACAACATCCTTGATGCTTATGTGCGCCCATATGCCGGGGCAATTGGTGATTGCTTCCTGTTACAGGACGATAATGCAAGACCACACAGAGCTCGCATTGTTGATGATTATCTTCAACAGGAAACAATTACTCGCATGGAGTGGCCAGCTCGATCCCCGGACTTGAATCCTATCGAGCACGTTTGGGATGCTCTAGGGAGGCGTGTATCTGCCATCAATCCGCCCCCTCAGACCCTTGCCACGCTTGCAACTGCTTTACAAGAGCAATGGCTCTCACTTCCTATTGAACTGATAGACCGCATAATTGAAAGCATCACACATCGCTGTTTGTGCTGTATTGCTTCTGGAGGCAATCATATTCCATATTAAAGGTACTTTTTCTATTGCAAACCGATACTTCCAATTTGTTTATTTTATACATGTGCTAATTTCTATACTACTATTAATGTCTGATAATTTCTTTTTATGTTGTTTAATACCTTACTATGTGTTGTATATTGTGGGTAAGTTTCATAAAATTCCATGTGTAATTTCTTGAGTTATCGCGATTTTTGTGAATTTTCCTTAATTTATGATAACCAGTGTAGTTTCCCCACCAGTATAGCTAAAAAAATTATTTTATAAAATTAACTTTCCAAAACTAATTAAATTTAATTAGTTTTAAAATGTTCTTTTTTTAAAAAAATGAGAAATATAAATCTTTTGGGGAGAGAGGGCTTTTTGAATTTTTATAATAATACTATATAAAAATTCATATGTTTCATAAATAAACAAGCTCTAATTTTTCGATCAAATGTTTATTATTTTATTTACTTATTTTCTTAAAATAAAGGGAATTATTTAATGAAAAAATGATTATTATTGTACTGCTGTAATAGTTATAAATTACACATTATAGCCCCAATGTTAGTTTGCTTCCATTTTACTTTAATTATAAGAAACAAATATAATATATAAATAAAGGAAACTTTATATGAATCCTTTTTAAATGGTTGAACGGTTTTTTTCAAGTATAATTTATAACTACAAAAATATGTCTATAGCAGTAAAAAATATAAGTATAATTATAAAATGATGCATAATATGAAAGAAATGTTCAAAAAAAATGTTTTTTTAAATAAGTAATTTTTAAATCCATTTTTTTTAATGAAGAAAGAAAATGGAAATCCGAAATAAAATGTTAAGATTAAAAGTTTTGTGTCCGAGATGCTATGGAAGGGTGTGCCTAGAAATCGAAGGAAGTTTAATAAATATTAATAAATGAAATTAAAAAATACAAAGTAAGGTCTTGATAAATTACACAACTTTTTTTTTCTCTTTTTAAACATAAGGATTATTGAAACTTCAGCTTAAGTCATAAATATAAAATTAAAATTGTGTGTGAGTAATATTTCCGCGACTTAATAGCAAGAAAAATCAGTTGAACAATTAACTATATGTTCCTTAATCTAGCCATTCAAAAAATAAATAAAATAAATACATTAAAAAATAAGTTAATTAATTAAAAATAAATAAATTGAACTTTTATGATTGGTTAAACCTGAAATCTATCTTTTAATGAATGGAAATAAATCTATTTCTCGGTAGTCGGCACTCTTTACTTAACTAATGCTACATAATTTTCACAAAAATATTTACTTATAGCGACAATTTGTCAGAAAACTTAAAAAATTATGTTCCCAACATTTCAAATTTTAACATTCCTTTATTTCTCTCATTAAGACACATATTGTTTTTAATAATACAGATATGCCAAACTGGTCCGGACACGATAAAATAATTTAATAAACGGTAAATAACTACAAACTAAAATTTGCTGATATTTGGTTAATTATATTTACTTTTTAAAAGGTTTAACATGAATTCACTATTATAAAGTGGCGAATTATATAAGCCTTCGAATTACTTAGAAATAGTGGTGGATAAAAACCTAATGAATCGAATTTATTTTAACCAAAAATCATCCATCACAAAACTATACCATTCGAAATAATTTAACCGCTGTCCGGAGTAAGTTCCCATCTCTGATAATAATAATACAATAACGAGCATTTAATTACACAACATTCACTTTTTTCTACCAAAATATCAATGGCCATATTAAATGTTTGTTTTTTTACATAAAAGTAGTTATATACAAAAACAAAATATTATAATTTTAAATGTATAACCTCATAAGGGGGAGGAGAGTATACGTCCCTCACACAACATATACAGAGATGCAAACTTGCTCTGCTCCGTGTAGAAAAATATTTTCTATCATAAATATTATCAAAAATTATGTTTATTGTATGATTCTTTGTTTATGCAAATTTAATGTAAAATTATTTTCCCCCTCTACGTATAACTAATTCAAAAAATCATGTGAAACATAATTTTGTTCCAGGTAAGCATTAGAAATTTTACCAGAATTATCTTAAATTCAGAAAGGTTTGGTTTTTAACTCTTTACCACTCCATAAAATATTTTAAAGCAAGTGGAGCAGTTGGCATTGCTGGAAAATATATTGATCGCTAGAAATTATAACGTGAGCAAATAAATTGAATATGATGCATTTATATAAATATATAAGAAATGATTACTTACAATCAACCAGGAAAATCCTTGTAATATTTGTTGTTCATTTAAATAGTTGAATGAAATATAGAAGTCCAGATCACGGGTAAAAATCCAATAAAAATAAAATATCCAAAATAGTGAGTAATTTTTAAAAAAAAAAAAAAGTATTTTTTGAAGCAAATCTTGAAAAAACAATTTTAATTAACAGAATTCTTTTGTATGAGCTTGAACACCTAACAACTTACACTTATGACGGTCTTTCTCTGTCATTTGAAGTTTTTATTCTGCACAGTTTTCTAAATAATTCTTTTCAATGTTTTGTTTTTATTATCCTTTTAAAATTCTGTTCTTACTTAAAATAAACAATATATCAAAATAGTTTGAAAAATTGAAGGAAAAAAAAAACGTTGGTGCTGATTGATTTTGCGCTTTTCAAATAATGCGCCTACGGCACTCGCCATAACCTAGATACGCCACCGAGGCAAGGAATCGGTCTTTTCCCCAGGTGGTGTATTCGAACGTTGCGATTGCCTATAGTAAACTGAAAAAATGTTCTAGAAAAATTTTTCAATCTAGATATTTGCTTTTTAATAATTACCATTTTTTGAGTATTTAGAAGTTAGCAGCATCCCTGTATCGGAAACTAGAAAGGAATCTTTGGGAACGATAAACAACGAGCAGGGCGTAGTCCTTTATATACAGAGTGTCCCATAACCACCACCCTTAAATGTTAATTCCATCTGTTGCATTTTATAATTTTTTATGAAAATAGATTTTTAATCTTGAAAAATATTAAATTGGACTCAAAATATGCATGTGGAAAGATATTTCTAGAAATTTACGTCAAAGAAATACTAGACTAATTGAAAATTAAGAAAATAAAAGCATTCAGATTAGTTTAAAATTTAAGCTTTTAAAAACTAATGAAAGAGAAATTCCCAGTCTTACCATAAAACCATCCTATTACTATTAATTGGTTTAAATACTCCCACCCAATTTCTGATTTTCTTCAAAGAAATAATATTTTTTTCACTATTAAAATAATCTCGAAAGGAAATCATATTGATGGGAGTCTGGTTTAAGGTAATGCAAATGCTGTACCATTTCCAGCAGAAAACAAATTTATTCTGTATAAACTAATGAATCAATATCTCATGCCTTAAATCAAAATCTTATGAGAAATATTAGTTCTCTCTAAAGAGAATTCAATGTGAATGCAACAAATGTGTCAACATTAAGAAACTTAACTCCTACCTATAAAGTTAGGCACAGATTGCGCTAGGGGTAAAAAATCATCCCAAGACTTCCGGGATACTGCTTCAGATTGTCTAAGACTAGTTAAAACTATTCTGCTTTGCAGGTTGTTTATATGTGCGAAGATTAAATTTTAAGTTGGTCACCAAATAAAAGTACACCCTGTTAATGACCACTGATTTTTCTCAGCAATACTTATTGAGACTATTAAAAGTTTACAAATCTTAACAAATTTGAAAGACAAAAAGGGTATTTAAAATATTAAATTGAAACAGATATCTAGATATTACTCCTATTGATTTTTTTCTCTAGGAAAATTTAGGATTTTTTTCTCTAAAAAAATATGTAACTATGTACAAAATCATAACACTTGAAACTTAAAAATAACTGGGATTGTTTCTATAAATAATTTTAATTGTTCAAATATACAAAAATTGTCCATAAATAATTTAACAAAATATATTAACAGAAGATTTGAATGATAGTGTACAGTTCTTTACATGGTAAGGAACACTTAAAATCTCTGTCTTGTTATTAACAATACAGATCAAAATTCAACAAATTGATACGAAAGAATAATGTACTGGATGACTATTCAAGACCAG
This sequence comes from Parasteatoda tepidariorum, assembly GCF_982258835.1. Classification (NCBI taxonomy): domain Eukaryota; kingdom Metazoa; phylum Arthropoda; class Arachnida; order Araneae; family Theridiidae; genus Parasteatoda; species Parasteatoda tepidariorum. The sequence continues at coordinate 30,682,517 of NC_141766.1, forward strand.
GATTAAATGTTTAGCTCTGAAGATGCTTGGAAACAAGAATGATACAAAATCTGGTCAAACAGGATAAAAGTAACTTTTACAAATGTACGTTAAGATTAGCTTTGCAGTTTCTACAGAAGTGGTATAAAAAGTCCAATGATAGATGCATCAATGAAACCGATGAGCATGAACTAGTAGACTTTACAATTTTTAGACTATTTATCAACAGCTAAAGTTCATCATGAGAGTCAGCCTGTAAATGAAAATATAAAATAAATCAAACTATGTACAATATTATCAAGGGTAACACTGTTCTTTCTAAAAATTCTATAGTGAACAATTTAAAGTTACTGAGAATCTTGATATTTGCAGCGTTAAAAGTAAAGCAAGAGTAAAAAGCTTAAATAAAATTAACAGGCACTACAAATCAAAAGTTGTGATAATCATGCCAACATAAATTTCTGCATTCCTAATATTTTTGAAATTTACATCTCGTGGTTTCTCTTGCACTAAAAGACTTCAATGTTATTCAGTAAGGAGGAGTGCAGAACAATTGAGCACAATTTTGCCAAGAGTTTAAACACATGATTAATCTTACCCTTTCTCAGCAATAAAATTATTTTGCCCTGAATCAGGGTGAAGGTAGATTTTAATAGTATTGATATTATACACTGGACTTAGAGCATAAAAATTCTTACCAGTCATGAAATCTTCAAAAAGAGTGATAATTTAACTAGTGAGAACTAAATTTTAGTGACTCCAAGAGAAACCTTACAGTGGACACTTTGGATAATTAATGCAATTCTAAACACTTCCAAAGAGAATTTACTAGTTATCAAGGATGAAGTCACAGTGCCTTTCATAACAAGTTTAAAGAAAAAGTTACAAAAAGGACTTAGCAAGGGGGAATTAGTTTCATCGCTTCATACTGAGATATAAAAGACTAACATTAAAGAAGAATAAGAACAGCAATGAAAGCACATTTTATACAACTCTGGCATTTTTATGACAGATTTTAAGCTCTACAAAAACAAATTAAGCTTTAATAGATTGACAAGTTATGACTTTCACTCTAAACTTTCAAATCATTAATAATTGAAAAAGATAGTATTAGTATTCAATACTAGAGATTGAGGTAGTGGTAAGAAAATACTAACAGTAATACTATTACAATAGCTGTTTCTAAGCTTTTAAGTTTTAAAATTAGGATAGGTTAAAAACCTATGTTACACTACATTCATTGACATAAGTAAGAAAAAAAGAATAAACTACATAAGTTATACCTCTGTTGTGTCTTCTGTTGTATCTGCAGAATCTGCTTCATCTAAATCTTCCTCTTCTTCATCCTCTTCAGTTTTTGTACTGGTAGCTTTACGTTCCTCTTCTTCCTGTTTTTCTTTCATTTTCTTTTCTGCTTCCTAGAGAATAAAACTCAGTTAAGGCTTCAAGTGAATAGAAGAATTGAAAATTAGTGAAAATGGTTGCTCACTTACTTTAATTGCACCCCATGTATCACGACCTCTTTTCTCAGCCTCTGCCTCATCATCTGTGATCAGTATATTATCAAATATAGAGCCAGATTTTACCTAAAGCAGTAAGTGTACTTTAACAATTTGAAAGTAATTTTATAATTTCAAATCTGAATTTCAAACAAGCAATACACAATGAATTAGTTTCCCAATAACCAAAAACAATTAAATTGTAGAAGAATAGACTGAAGATAAAACTTTTAACCAGAGTATAACAGGATTGTTCATCTGAGATGGTTTTAGTCCACAGCTTAAATATTTAGTGAATATCTTATATTCAAAACAATATTAAAATGGCATGTGTACTCTAGATTTATAAGTTATTCAGATTTTAGACTATTCTTGCCAAAAAGAAAACTTGAAAAACAGGATTTTCAACTACACTTTTCTATAATAATCTTTAAGAAAAAGATCGAGGTAGCACATTGAAAACTGCAAAAAATTTTAGTTTATTTAAATTTATATACTCTAATAACATTCTTATAATTAGAAAATCAAAAGTTATTAATTACTCAAATTTATTGGCAGTGGCAATTAGGAAAATTCGGATAAATTAGTGCAACTTCATGAAAAATCTAATTCACAAAGTAAAGATAGATAAGAGCCCTTTTTAAAAGTGGAAGTTTATTTGGAGCAAAAGTAGTTTCTTAAAATTTTAATAATCATTGTTGCATTTTTAGGCTTCATTAGTGCTAAAAACAAACTTTGTAAATATTCTTAAACTCATTCAAACACTAACCTTTACAAGCCTTAGATTTATTAAGCAGTCAGCTGTTTAGAATATATATTTTTCTATTACTGTAACCTTCAATTTGAATAATTAAAAACCTGATGATAAAAGGTAGGTATATTTAAAAATTTTAGTGAGACTTCATTACATATTGTACGTGCCAATTACATATCTTCAAAATTAAGATCATATCTCAGAATGAAATTCTATCAAAAGATATACAGCTAAATGTTTATGCATTTAATAAACATATACTAACATATAAGTACCACATATTTTTGAATATGAGAAAACTTTCAGAAAATTTTTGAATGCTAAAAAAGGGGTTTGATTATCCACTAACATTAAAAATAAAGTCTTAACTTAAACATGCAGTCTTTTTCAGTGCTTGGCAATGTTCTACTTTGGCTTTGCCAAAATGAACAGCCGATGTCAATTCCTTATGGTAAATGAGAAGTCTGGAAAAAAAGAGTGGGAACAAAACAGGTTTCGCTGATGATTTGAGAACAATCTGTTCATTTGAAATACTCGTGGAGTAGAGTGGGTATATTTTTACTTCTGAGCATAACATGCCTTATTTAGAGTATGCTTGTAGACTAGTTTTTAATTTCGGGGGACTTTCCAAATAACAAGCATACTCTTAAGCTTGTACATAAATAGGCTTATATCTAGAAATATATGGTATACATTGATCATTACTTAAGTTGCACTGATAATTTAATAATGAACCTATATAAAATCGACACTTAAAATTCGTTAAAGTAACACAAGACTAATTGTTTCATATAATTGCAAACAAGTTTTAAAAGCAAAAAACATTTGCTTCAAAGTTTTTTCAATAATTAAAAATACAACTATGCTTATACATTCAAACCCCGTTATAGTGATCACGGTTTATAGTGAACTCCCGGATATAGTGAACGAAATGTTCGGTCCCGTGCCTTGCTATACATGTATGTTATTTTTTGTGGATATAGTGAAAAATGTGAGGAAGTTGGATATAATGAACTTTTTTTTGCCTTCGACTGATTTTTTCTTCATTGTTTTTTGTAATAAGTTTGAAATTTCTACTTCAAAATAAATACATATACCAGTGTTTAAAACCATCTATAGAGGGTAATGTAGCGATAAGCATTTTTTCTTGTTTTCTTCTTTTATTTCACCTTCAAATCCCTAAACAAACCAAGCAGATGTTTCCAACCCAGGCAGATGACGCACCTATAAGGAGTCAGTGGGATCAATATGCATTTTCTGTCAGAGGGAATGAGTAATTATTCATAATTGGTCAAAAGGATGGACACTAATATGTGTTGATAAGGCCCTCATTTCAACTTCTCTTTGCTCTCAGTTCAGTTAAAAAAACTGCAAACAAGTGTCTCAAATTTAACTATGGCAAGCAGTAAATGTAAAATGTTCTCCATTGATAAAATGGACATAATCAGAAAAATTGAAAATGGATGCAATTAAGTTGATATTTGCAGGGAATATAAACTATCCAAATCTGTAGTTTGTAACAAATGGAAAAATAGGTAATTAATTATTTCTGCTCATGAAAAAAATTTCGATGGCAGAAAAAAGTTTAGAAAAGCGGATCACAAGAATGTTGAAGAAGCATTTCTGAAGTGGTTTACCATTCGAAGAAGCCGCAATCTTCCAGTATCTGGACAAATTTCCATGAATTTGCTAAGCGATTTTATGAGGCAACTTTTATGTGCTCGAATGGCAGATTAGACAGGTTTAAATAGCGGAATAGCAGAAATTCAGGAAAAATTATCCGAGAGTCAGGAAGTGTTTTCATATCTGATTTTGAGGATTGCTCATCACCTAAAAAATGCTAATTTTTTTTGCATGCAAGACGAAGAGTAATGAAAAATAACACATCTTTTACTACTACATAATATTTTTAAGTCATTTATTTGAATGATGTGTAATTAAAGGGAGGAGTTTGGGAATCATTAGTTAAATTGCATGCGTAATGGATATAGTGAACTCCCAGTTATAGTGAACCAAAATGTCGGTCCCTTGAAGGTTCACTATAGCGGGGTTTGACTGTATTACAGAATTATAATAAATTGAATCAACTTACTTGCCAAAGATCAATTCCAACACTACAAATTTCATCATATTGGTAAAGGCTTGAATCTTCTACATAATCAGGATTGTCAACTTCTGGATGAATCCAAGGTCCTTTGTAATTAGGGTTATCTAACAGTCTAGGCTTCCATTCACCTTTATAAGCAGGATTGTTGATTTGAGGTGGCTCCCATTCTCCATCCATTTCATCATCCCAATCTTCAGGCTTTACAGCATCAGGGTCTGGAATGTATTCTGGTTGTTCCCAATCCTAAAATTGTCAAGTTAAAAATGAAATAATTGCATAGTAAGAGAATCTTTGTTAATTCCAGAAGAAAATTTGCAGTTTCAGTATACAGAAATTTTAAAGCGAAAAGTATTAAATGACTTTCAAAGAATGTTAGGAAATTTTATTTCAGACAGACCGAAATATCCAATCTGCTTAAGCATGTGAGCACAGGGTTGAAAGAAAAGTATTAAGAGGTCAGTAAGTTTCCTTACATTACTTTTTCTCATGAACATGAAAAGTTGAACATTCATAATATTAATATAATAAATATTTTAGAAAAAAAATTCTTAAAATTGAATTAAACTTTAAAGCTAAAAAGGACCTATAGAACTATTGTCTAGATCCAGAACATGCAACTAATAGAAAAACTTTAGTTTAATTTGTATAAGTAAATATAGAACAAGTTCTAATATTTAGAAATTTAATAATTTGAAACCTATTTAATCTATAAAATTAAAAATCTTACTTCAGGTTTTTTATCTTCTGGGTCTTCAATTTTAGGATTATCATCCCAATCTTCTGGTTTCTTAGCTTCAGGATCTTTTATTGTTTTTGGTGGAAGAAAATCCCAATCTTTCTCAAGTTCTCCACTTTCAACCTTTTCATTATCGATCTTCACAATATATGTATTATCAGGTTTAATAATAAGTGTGTATAAATGAGTGTAAACATCATCCTAAAATAAAAATAAATATTTTATTAAAAACTAGTAAAGTTGAAAATTTTAAAATTTCTAAATAAATTAAAAAATTACCTTGCATCTTATCTCTTTGTTAACCAAGAGATTTTTGCCTTTGTAGTTAAAGATGACATGCACTTTTTTAGTAGCTGGACCACAAATATCAGGCCCTAAAAATTAAATTGGATTATAGCTTTAAATATTTTCTGAAACTATTAAGCAAAGTCAATAACTATTTCTTTACAGATCACTAATATTAGATGAACGAACGAATATTAGTCTAAAATTACAGAATAGTCTTAACAGATTTTATTTGCGAAAAAGGTTAAAAGATCCATTTAAATTACAGAATTTTACTCGCTAGGTAACGAAACCACTTTGGTTTGAAGGATCGTACCAATGGCTACAACCCAATTGTACAAGTGAGCCATAGCCTTTCATAGAATCAATTTTCCATTTAAATCCATTGTTTTTAAAGAGAAGTATCTTCACAATAAATTGAATTTTGTGTACATATTCTAGTACATTCTTCTAGCATTCGTTTAACAAAGAATGTTATGACAACCTAATGCATTAGAATACATATTTTGTAAATGAAGATCTATTTAGTTTGATCTATTTTATTAGTTAACTATCAAGTTGATAGAAATCACGAAATTTATTACTAGTATTAAGAAAAGAACGAGGATAGTTTTTTAAAGTAAATACACACTCCAAGAACTTTTCAGCCAATTTCTTAGAATTTAAAAACGTTGCATGATATAGATTGCATACAGTTTCAAAATAAAAGTTATTGTATAAAATAGTCTTTATTTCTTGTTTTCCTCTCAACTAACTGAGTGAAATTTTGAACTATGTTAAAACATTTTGAAAACTTATTAATAAATAATCAAAAAAAATCAGATATTTATAGAAAAAATTTGATTTCTTAAATATGAAAGAAATATTTAAAACTAAGATTCCACACAATTAAACAAATTTAAAACTAAAGTGAACTTACCAAACATCATAAGATAAGGAGTTTCACCATGCATATCTTTAGGATCTAAACTGCAATCAAATATCTTTATATAACCACCGCCACAGTCAATATTTTGTTCGTGCTTGACAGTAAATTGAAGAACCAATGTTTTATCTTTATTACTAAATGGTTCAAATTTTGTAGACAACCCATAGAATCTTGCATCTTGAGAAGTTTGTACACCTAACAAAAAGTTTCACTTTAAATCTTCCAATATTTAAATATATATACAGTACAGAACCCGTTATCCGGAAATCAGAAAACCAAAAAATCTGAACGAAATTCAATAAATTTTCCCGCAATTTAAAAATTTTTTTTTTTTCCTCATAAGATTTTAGGATTTTTCTTTCTTTTTTGAAAGATGTTTACCTTACCATCATTTCAGAAATAATCATTGGTGTATTACTTCATCATTTTTTCTTATTTTTAAGATTATTTCCATTTTTTTTTTAGTTGGGTTTAATACTAAAAAAAACTGCTTTTTGTAGCGATTCAGAAAACCTGAAAAATCAGTTATGCGGAATAGCAATGGTCCCGATCGTTCCGGATAATCGGTTCTCTACTGTACTTTAAAAATAATTAATTTATAATGAATCTTCATATGAATTGTCCCCTTATTCATGAAATTCAGTTTAATCTACATGAAAGATCTATATTTTAATTCTATTGACACATTTTAAATCTAAAATTTATCAATGTACACTACAAGGTCCTATTTAATCTTTTTTTAAAAAGATTAAAGAGAATCCTTTTTTTTAAAAGGTAAATAAGTTTTAAATTTGGTTCTTATGAATTATTCTAATTTAAATGATTTTGGTTTAAAATATAAGTTATATGCAAGAATATATAAAGAATGAATTAACTCAACTATAAATGCTTATCAATTAAAATTTTAAGATATTTTTTTCAATACTACGATGTTTTTAGTAAAAGTTTTCATAATTGATCTTTTACTTAGTTAAAAATCAGTTTCAGTGTATAAGTGAAAACTATTTCTAATCTATTTTGCAATAAATTTAATTTCTGAATGTTTGTCAAAAAACCTTTTTTAAAAAAAAAATTTCAACTAAAACAAATTAAAACCTTGTTATTCATACCTGAAAAGGTTACAACATAACTTTGTAAATTAAAACATTTAATAAACACTTGTAGTTACTTTTATATTACAACTATTAAAAACTCATTGTGGTTAAAAATGTTACCTAGACTGTTAGCCAATTATAGAAAATAAAAAATTATTTGAAAATTTCATATAAGCTACTAAAAGTTAAAAATATGTAAAACTTATGAATTTTATTTAAAAATACCTTTGCTTATCTCAGGATCTCCATAGAATTTTCCAGCTGTCAACACAAACTTTCCCCATTCTTTACCAGAATGTTCAGATTGGATCCATTTCTTCTCCCATGAATCTAAATATTATATTTTAGAAATATCAAAGTTTGGAAAAAAATTACACTGATAAAATAATTTAAGTATTTAGATTTTAAAAATCATTTTTACTGAAAGTACATGTTTTTGTTCTTCAGACAAGAAATTACAAAATGTAGGAATTTTATTTTCTATCATGTAATCCAAAAATATGAGGATATTTTAATTTCTTACAGATTAGCATATTTCTATATTTTGAAATAAAATTCTCTCTAAACATTTCCAATAATTTGAAATTTTAACAACACAACCTTACAATATATAGATATACTAACATAACATTCATGAAATCCTAAGACCATGTACAGGCAAGAATTAACACTGCTCATAAAGTCTATGCGCTCAATAATGGAATTTTGCAAGATACAGGCAAGCTAGCAAAATAAAGTTTAGAAAATCATTAATGATGATGCATTGATAACTAGTTTATTAAAGATATGCCTAAGACTTTAATGAAATAAAATTAATTCGATATAGTTAATTTCAACAATAAGATTATGTGGAATATTCCCTCAATTGTCAATGACCACAAAAATTTATAATCCAAACACCAAACTGAACGTTTCGTATTCTCGTAAAAAAATGAAATATTTAGTATTTTTCAAAAAACTTCAATTTCCTATAAAAAAATTATATTTCCTACCATATTTTAATATTTAGAGTTTAATACATTTTGGGTTAAGATTGCAAGAAAACAAAGTGAAATGAGTTTTTTCACTTTTCCATATTGATACGAGAAAAAGAAAGTCTTATTTCTATTTCAAGTAATATTACTCACTTAAACATAAAAACATTATTGCAATAGCGGAAAGCTAGTAATTTTTAACTTGTTACATATTTTTTACACATTTAATATTAGCATTATGATTTTTGTCGTACTTGTTATATTAAGTATAAAATATATTGCTCTATCACAGGAAAAAAACCAAGAGGTTAAAATAGGCTAATCAGGAAAAATATTTATTACGAACATCAAGAAAATAGTGACTCTTGGGAAAATTTTTAAAGCTTTAGTTCTTAAAACTATCATTGTACTGCAATGTTTTATACAAGACTATTTTAACAATGTTCCAAATTCTTGTCTCAATATTGTCTATGTATGCTTTTAAGATGTTCACAGAAATACAGAAATTTTTCTGCTGATAATGAAAAAATTTACTAAAACCCATGTGAGTTTTCCCCAGAAAATTAAAGCCAGGGTAAATACAAATAAAAACCTCACATGGTAAATACCAGGCCAACCCTAGAAATAGGTTTATAAAAACTTTCAGGACTCATTCATAAGCATACACATAAGGTAGGTCAAGTCCAAGATGACCCACCCTAAAATGTTTTAGAAAAATTTTCAGTTTTCATAATTTAAAATATACAGAATTTATAAAAATGAAGAGATCGATTTAATTAAAAGTTCCGGTTTACCTATTCATTTTTTTTTTAATCCATGTCAAAAATTATTAAAAATAAGAACTTATTTCATTTGGTCTACTCAAACTTATTTTGATCATAGATTTACTTTTTTCACAATAAGTAATTCAATTTGAATTTGATAATAATCATATGATGAATACCATTTCATTAAGATGGATTCTTAATACTGATACTAAGAGCTAAAATGTGTTTCTTATGAAAGAAAACTTTTTAATCAAAAAATGTTCTCTTCTAGCACTTCAGCTAATTTCTGGATTTCTTTTTTTTGGGAGGGGGGGGGGGAGACACTCAGATAAAAATTCACATTTAAAGATTCCAGATATTTCACTACAATTAAATAAAGAACCAAGTGCAAAACATGCCATTGCATTTATATTTCGACAAATTAAAATTAACTTTGTTGAATGAAAATCCAAACCATATTGCAATTTTATCTGAAATTATTACAGAACTAAGAGATTAGTTACTAAACACATTAAAATTTATATTACACTGCTTGGATTATCAATAGAAAAAAAAATACTTATAATAATGTTTCCTGATTGAGGTATAAATGAGAAACATTTCTTACTTTAAAATGAAAAAATGCCGGGATAAGTTTAGATTACAGAAAAACAAGCTACTAGAAAAAGGGAGAATGTTTTACAGACTAAAATCAAAACATTTTAAAATTTACTGATTTTTATAATTAAAATTCAATCAATCCCAATAAAGCTATTACAATAAAAATAGTTTAGATTTTAGTTGCAAGAACTTCTTCCCCACAAAGAAAAATCTCTCTAGGCATAACAAATAACGAAACTAGGGGATATTTCAGTGTCGTGGAACTATAACTACATAATTTATCAATTATCCAGTTCTAATTGAAATCGCTCATCTTGATTGATATGTGAAATTTAAATATAGATCGGGGGGTATTAGAGTTTATTAATAAACTGTTATTCGAAACACTAAATTAGTAAAATAACTTACCATCAGAAAATTCCTCAACAAAATACTCTTTAGCAAAAGCAAAATACAATAATGAATAAATTAATATAATTATAGAAAATGGAGAATTCATTTTGAAATTACTACAGCGCTAGAAAATAAATATTGTTAACTGGTCGGTGGCCAAAAAATTTAAAACACCGGTAAGTTTTCGGTGTTTGACAAAACTAGAAGTTAAAAAGATGACATGTGCTTAACTGGACAGATGGAAACAGCTTATTGGTTGGAAAGAAGAACCTATCACATCAAACCACCTGGAGAGTTTAGTAATGCCATTCAAAATTGTAAAAAGAAGAAAAATATTTTTTAATTATTGCCCTTTTTATTTTCTACCATGTAAGCTATAAGGCAACTTTATCGCGCAAAGAGCTTCCAAACTGATCGCCATTACAACTAGCCAACCAAAAATGTGTGTAATGAAATTAAAATTAATGAATTAACAAATAATATGTAAAAGTTTATGAATTATTAATGAATTAAGTATTTATCTGTAGAAAAATAATATTCTTTTTATGTTACTTATCCTGCTTTTGTTAATTTTCAAAAAGTGTTTTTTTCGCCACTATTTTTCTTTGTTTATCACTTATTTGAAAATTCTTATCGTGATTTGCTGCTCGAAATTTGAATAGTTTATAAATATTTCTTATAAGTAATCGATTTATGTTTTGGATTTATCATTTGCACAAACGACAATAATTATTAATATAGCGATATTAGAACTCATTAAAATTCACAAATATTTTTATTTTATTAAAGTAATATATATTAACTATTAATCGCTTTAACTAATAATTATGAGCGGAACAAGAGTTCGTACACTGCGATCATTTGATGGTAGGCCACATACGTGCAAAACTTGTGGTCAGTCATTTGTGCAATTAGCTGATCTTTCCAAGCATATATTGTCTCATAAAAGAACAGGCAGTTTAAAGTGTAATGTTTGCGATAAGAATTTTCTAACTGCTAGTAATTTACGTAATCATATTCTTACATCTAAGCATGATGCAAGTTCTACCCATAACATTTGCTCATTGTGCGGTAGAGCGTTTTGTTCTAAAGCACTGTTGCAAAAACATGAATGTGTAAAATCTGGTGAAAGACCATTCAAGTGCATTTTTTGTGAAAAATCATTTGCTGTGAAGGGGAGTTTGCAACGACATTATATGACACATTCTGGAGAAAAACCTTATGAATGTAAAATTTGTCATAAAGGATATCTTGATAAAAGTAAACTTACCAAGCATATGTCTAATCATACACCTGATAAACCATTTGGGTGTGATATTTGTGGTAAGACTTTTCCTGATCAAGAATATTACCAGAAACATCGATCTCTTCATGAAGAAAAGAAACGACAAGAGTGTGATATTTGCGGTAAAGTGTTTCAAGAAAGAATTTTTTTCCAGATCCATAGATTATCACACTTTGAGCAGAAACCATTTATTTGTGATGTGTGTGGAGATTTATTTACTGATAAAACAGCTTTTTTAAGACACCGTTCTGCTCATAAAATTCCTAAAGAATTTGTACGATTTAAAAATATGCGGGATCAACTAAAGCAAAAACTTGGTGAGACTGGTTAATTAGTAAAGTGCATGGTGTTTATTGTTTATCTTGGGAAGTACTGTATTGTATCAGTACCTGTGCCAAAATAAATGCAAAATTTTGGCTAATTTTTGGGCAATTGCAGGCAAGAAACTATACCAAAAGTCACAGAAAAAGGTAAACTCAAGAGATATAAATTATAATTATCCCAAGCAAGCTATAATATTTTTCTTTAATTTATTCCAAGTAAACCAATCATGTAATTTTAGTTTATATGAACAGGTACCAATATCGGAATATCCCCTTAAACTTTGTATGCATTAGTATTTTATTTTAGCTATAGCTTAAATATTATTTCTTTACTTATTCTTTATTATTGTTTGCTTTATTTTCTGTGAAATTTTAGCTATTTATGTCAGTAATGGCAAAGCTATGGTCATTGTTTTTAAGTTTGCCATATTTAAAGTTATATTTTGTTATATTATAATAAGCTATAAACAATAGAAAAAGCATACAATGTAGAACTTAATGCTTTGTTGAAACTTTAAAAAAAAAATTTAATGCAATTCCTTTTTTTTTTTGTGCAAACCTGGTACAATTATTGCATTTGGTTCTAATTTACTAGTATTTTCATTTTTAGCAAGTATCAGTTAATGTTAAAAAAAGTTCTCAGACAATTAGATAGATTAATTCACAAAATTTGATAGATCATAATATTTTTAGGAAAATTTTATCTTTGTTTTCTTTAATAAAATTTTAAAATGTCAGAAATCTATTCATGGTTGTTTAAAGAATTTTAAGTGGTTTTAAATGATTATCCACTTCTCCTGTCTAAGAGTCACTTTAGATATAGCCAGTACCTATAGTTTAAAGCTTCAAGATAATGAGTATTTTCTTATTACAATCTTATCTTATTATTAGAATTTATAGTAATGAATACACTGAATGAACTAGTTTTTTCCCGAAGTAAAAGTTTGTATGATGTTTTAAAAATATTTCTCATGTTTGCAAAAAGATTTTTAAAGTTGCATAAGAAGAAAATTCATTAGTTCACTTTTTTTTATTTATTTAAAGTGAATCTAAAATTCTTGGCAAAGTTTCTGTTATTTTTTTATTTAACTTATTCAAAATTAATTCAACAAGTTGAATACAAGATACAAGTTGAAATTTTATTTTAAAATTCATTTCTCTTGTTAAAGAAATGAATATTTGAAGAAAAAATTATTTTAAATGCTTGTGAATATGCATCTATATTGTTCATATACTCATCTTTCTACCATAATATTAAGCTTACACACGAATTGTGTTCTCTAGCATTTTAAGGTTTTTTGCTTTAATTGGAAAAGATTTTGTGAATGCTAATTTAGAGTTTATGCTGGATATATAATATTTTATGACTTATTTCATTAAAATAATATATATGTTGATAAGAAATGTATAATGTCAATATTTTTTTAGGATTATTTACATCAAAATAATTATTTTTAAACTATTACTAAGTTTTAAAAGATTGTATTTATATGTATCCAAGATAATTAGTATTTTCTTATTACTATCTTATCTTATTACTAGAATTTATAGTAATGAATACACTGAATGAACTAGTTTTTTTCCCTCTACAGAGTTACAAAGTAAAAGTTTGAATAATGATTGAAAAATATTTCTCATGTTTGCAAAAAGATTTTCAAGGTTGTATGAAAAAAAATTCTTTAGTTCACTTTTTTTATTTATTTAAAGTGAATCTAAAATTCTAGGCAAAGTTTCTATTACTTTTTTATTTAACTTATTTAAGATTAATAAAGTTGAAATTTTATTTTAAAATTCATTTCTCTTGTTGAAGGAATGAATATTTGAAGAGAAAATTATTTTAAATGCTTGTGAGGATGCATCTATATTGTTTATATACTTCTCTTTCTACCATAATATTAAGGTTAAACATGAATTGTGTTCTCAAGCATTTGAAGGTTTTTTTCTTTAATTGAAAAAGATTTTGTGAATGTTAATTTAGAGTTTATAATATAAATTCAGGATATATAATATTTTATGACTTATTTCATTAAAATAATATATATGTTGATAAAAAATGTATAATGTCAATATTTTTTTATGATCATTTACATCAAATTAATTGTTTTTAAACTATTACTAAGTTTTAAAAGATTTTATGTATTTGTATCTAGTTTTTAGAATATTTCAAGAATCATGTTTAAGAAATTACACTTATTGTTAATTATTGTGGTATTTTCATAATATAAGAGAAACCAGGGTTAGTTAGTCCACTTTTCATTTTTTATTTCATTTTTTATTTCATTAAAAAATTATCTGTACAGTTTGATTTTGTTCTACAAGTCAATTGCTTTTTTCTCGGCATTCATTATTTTTTTAAAAAAATGTTCTGTTGAAAACTTTTTTGTATTAATTGTTTTTAAAAACTTTGAATTGTGGATCAACATACCTTAGGGACGGGGTGCCACGTTCTACTTCATGGGCATGTTGGACCATGTGACAAAAACATCTTTAGAGACAATATTGAAGGATACATGTTTTACAATACAATAATTGTATTTTCATTTAAATAATTTAAAATGAAAATTGCATTTCTGAAGATTAATAAAGTGAGTCTTCAAAGATTCAATAAAAGATTGCCATCCTTACTGCACACAATCATTTATTGAATTTTATTAAAAATAGGTTTTTTCACTATTAGTAATTGATTTTGCATAATGAAACATGATATCTTCATTTAAAAAAATTTTTGCAAATTAAAGTGACCAAAAGCCATATTAAGCAATAATTGTGCAATGAAAAGCCTGATATTTCTTGAATGAGGTTCAGGTAAAATAAAAATTATAACATCTTCATGCACTATTATTATCAATGATTTTTGGAGATAAATTATTTTTTTTTTTTTATCGCCATTGCCTCGTACAAATTTAATTCATTCCCGAATACTAAGAACATAGAAACTGAACTAAAAACTTTTAACTTATTCATAATTCCTTAAAAATCAAAATAAATATATATATATTAGTTTTTACTTTGCAGTGCTAAAATGCAACTTGTTGAAATAAAAAATGCATACATTAACTGGACAGCATGATCCTTTCATAGGATTTGTAATACTAAATGTGCACATATAATGGGAAAAACAACCTAAAATGTTCAATTGCATTAAAATAATTGTACCTGGTCCTATGTGCCCCTAGGTCCAACCTACCTTGTCTCCCTTTACCATGCTCTATCATTTTTAAGAAGTCAACTTTTAACATAATATATACAATGAATTTATTGCGTATAAATTGATGAATTAAGAATTTATGCTTTTAACCATTTAATTTTATTTCTATCTGTTGCTATTTGTTTACAAATTATGTATATATTTTTTAAAGATCAGCATTTTAAATAATTGTTGTTTTGTATGTCGGCTTTTATGTGGCCTTCGTGTATTTTTGTTTTAATGAATGTCCTAAAACATAATACATTTTTAAATCTTAACCTAATCTACCAAATCCTAAAATGAATTCTTATGAAGTACGTGTTTTAGTATTATCTACGAAAGTTAGATTTTTATATTTCAAAGTTAGCTTTTACAGTGTTTTTAGAATAAACATATTTTAACTATTTGATTTATTTAGAAGAAAAAAATTTATATTTATATTTAACTGATATTTTGTTATCACAAATTTAATAAAATATTGTTATTTTTCAAAGATCAGCTTTTTACAAAAGCATTTTTTATGTACCATAATCAACCAACCTGTGATCGCTACAACCTGATCTTTGATTTTACTCATGCTTGATGGCCTTTTAATGCCTATTCAAAGTATAAGTTGTTTTACTTACACAATTGTGATTGTGTATTCTTTCATATTAACTTTTTTTTTCTCTTTTAATCCATAATCTCATACTCTAATTGTTTTTATGAAAGATTTCTACTAAAATTGAAGGAATAAATATGTTTAAAATCAACTCATTTTAAGTTTTTAAATATATGTCCATTTGTAAATTAATTTGAAAATTTCTATCCCGATTCTAAAATGTAATTAAGAGTTTCTTTAACGTGTACTGCATTTTTATGCCTAAGCACCTTTTACGCTTGTGCTTGGTCTGCTTCAATTTTGTTAAAATAGGGGTTTGGTTAGATGAGAAAAATATCATGCATTGTTTATTTTTTTCTTCGTAGTTGATAATGTGCCTTAAAACCTCAGAAAGTGCACAAATAAGCCTATCACCCTTTCTCCAAGTAAAATTAACACTCCAACGTTTTTTTTTCCCTCTCTCTATTCCGAATAGCAGGGATGAATAAAGGCAGCTGCTTAAAGGGAAAGGGACTAATCTACTTGGGTTGTCAAGTTTCATATATATATATTTTATTAAATTTTAAAATCAAAGAATAAACATCAGTTTGAAAAAAAGTATAGAATTTCCTACAATTACGTTGATATTGATGTAATTAACAAAATTTTAGTCTATGAAATTAAAATCTAAATGCCATTTTTTTTTTTAAAGTTTTACTACGAAATAATTGGTTACTAAGAAAAGACAACGCGAGTATTAAATTACTGAAATTTAAATCATATAATTGGTTAATGAAGTAGCAAATTATATGAATTTATAAAAGTTGTAGATCAAATCTTTTATCTTTTCTATAACTAATCACATATTAGAAATTCCAAAAAAAAAGATAGACATTTATAAATATCTGGGCAACTGAAAAACAAATGTAATTTCATCCTTTAAAAATAGAGTTTAAATTGGAATTTACAAGCAGTATCAATGAAACATTTCTAGAAAATCTCATTTTTGTTTGAAATTTAACAGTTAATGAAAAACAGTTAATAAAATATTTTTTAAAACTTTCTTTTTAAAGTTGCTGCCCATTGGTTGTATTGCTGGATTTCTGTATCTTAATTTCCACTTATTCTCAGAAACTGCTTTTTTACTTACTAAAAGTTTTTTTTATTTATGTATTTAATGAAAATAAATTATTAAATTAAATAAGGCATTTTCATGAAAAGCATTTCAGTAGAATTCAGTTTGTGAAACTTAAAGTTTCCAGAAACAAAAGTGACTGATATTTAAAACAAAAATTTTCTTTTGAGCATATGAGGTGTAAAAATTGTTCAAGAAGTGAAATGCTGAAGGAACTCTAGTCAGAACTTCAAAAGAGAAAAAAAACAGGTAGCCACCTGTGAGCATGAATCTTGCAATATCAAAAAAAAAAAAAAAAAAACACTCTTCAGTATTTGCATTGTACTATAAAAGTACAATATAATACAATGCAGCTATTGAGTATTTTCCCTCTTTGAATCAAGTTTATTTTTCTGAAGAATGAGATTACGAAACAAAGATTCTTTTACTAAAGTTCTTATTCTAACAATGATATTTTTAAGAAAAGAAAATACTTTCAAGAAAGTTTCTGAGAAAAAAATAAAATCAAAATGAGTTTATAATGTTCCCAGTTTTCATAACCTGTTCTTATTAAATAAAAGAAAAATGATTTTTTTTTTGGAATTTCTCTTCGTCATTGTGGATCTTACTCTGACATTTAGCTTTTCAATGTTTAGTTCCTACTGTTCTACATTTTTAAGCAGTCTCCCAGTAATATGGCACAACTAGTCAATGTGCTGTAGGGCTACTAATGAATTCTTTCTTTTTTAAATATTTGGGTATACTTGAGCATTTACGCAATAACTCTTTTTTTTCTCTACAGTACTTTTTAGAAAATGATTGCCCCACACGTAAAAAATTTAACGACTTGCATATAAAAAAATTTTTATTTTGCCTATTAACTAGAATGACTTGAATAAGAAGTTAAATTATTTCCTGTTAGCTTTATTTTTTCTTTGGAAATTTTTTTTAATAAATAAAACTTATATTTATGCTAAGTCATTTGATCTAATCAAATATAAATGGCACATGAAGTTTATTCCTTTGTATCCAAAGAAAAATAAAATTTTATAAATATAGTGCCATTTTTCTGTGATAAACCACTTAAGCAGTTTTTTTTTTAATTTTTTTTTTTTTATGCTATCTATCTATTTTAATTATTTAGAAAATATTTGCTTTCAATATGAGAACTGTACTTTTATTATCATTCAATTATATTTCCAGGATTATCATTAAATGAATTTTGAATTTTTGAAAAGCATATTTTGGTCTAAATATCTCTATTGCTGATTTATTTGTTGTATGAATGGAATAAATAAAGCTTATTCATTTGTTTAAAAGTAAAATATTTTTAATAATAATTTTTTATTCAAGAAATGTATTTTAATATTTTTTTTACAAATATTTTGATTGTTTATTTATCAGTTATATGAACTCTGAGTAATGATAAAAAATAACAATTATTTCATTAACAGTATAAGATATTTATTGTATATATTTTAGATATTCAGCAATGGTCTAGTATGAGTTCCTATATGTGTTATAAAAATTTAATAATAAAGATTCAATTATTGGTAGAAATTAGTGTATTTTTCTAAACTCTTATTGAGTAAACCTTTTAGGTGTTCTTTCTACATCAATTTTGTCCAGCTGTTTCATATTCTAATGTTATATTATTGTATTAAAAATTCATATTTCTACAAGAAGAGAAATGTTAATCTATTTTCAATATGGAAAATGTTTTTTGTGAAACGATTTGCACAGAAGGTGTATTTTACTACAATGTACACTGTATTTTTAATGGAAGTCTTATTTGTATCAGAATGTTGATTACCTGTATAAAGATTTCTATTTTTCTAGCACTTTATTATTATTACTAAATTTTAACTTACTATTTGTACCATGAATGTAAATCTTTCCTTTCTATGTCAAGGATTAAAAAAAAAATTAGACGAATGATGAATTAGTATGAGGTTTATACAGGTAAGCTAGTTCCTATGTAGCTGAACTGATAAAGGATATAGTTTTAAAAGTTGTGGATTATGTCCAATGTGTTTATCTTATGTTTATTCCAACCTGCCCCTAACGAAACATTTACTTTAATGCAAGTGCGTTTTTTTTTCCCTCATGCAGTAGCTTTTGAAAAAAATCGCATTTGCGAATTCGGAGATGCCAACGTGTGACAAATTTTTTTCAGGTACATGTATTTCACAAATCAGATTCTCGTTGCATTGCTTTTATAAATACACTCAATAACAAAAAAATCGACGCACCAAGAAGCACACTGCCGAGCCAGATTACAGTGGTGCATGGCTCGATCAGGCTGGAATGATGCCGACTGGGGACGTATAGGGTGCCATTTCCTTTGACAGCCGGACCCCTTTAATGGTCATTAGAGGTACACTTACTGCACAGCGGTACGTCGACGGCATCCTAAGACCTGTCAAAATGCTACCGTTCCTTTTGCAGCGCCCTGGGCTGGTTTTTCAGCAGGACAATGCCAGACCACATTCGGCACGTGTTGCTATGAACTGTCTGCAAGCTTGTCAAACTCTTCCTTGGTCTGCCAGATCACCAAACCTCTCTCCCATCGAGCATGTCTTGAATATGATGGGACGGCGATTGCATTTGGCACGGAATGTTGATGACCTCGTTCAACAATTGGATCGAATTTGGCAGGAAATACCGCAAGAGACCATCCAGGAGCTTTATCGGTCTATGCCACGCCGTGTGGCAGCTTGTATCCCGGCTAGAGCGGATCAGCACCTTATTGAACTTGTTGCTGTAACTCTGCAATAAATTATTCAATTGTTCTGAAATTTTAATCATTTACTATTCTGTACATTGTCTTCCTATCCACGAATTTTCGTTTCAATCGGACAACTCCTTCTTGGTGCGTCTGTTTTTTTGTTGCTAATTACTAGTTGTGCTTAATTGCTAGTTACTTTGATTTCTGTTTTGAGTTAATAAGAAGAGCTTTTCGTTATATTCCGAAAAATGATTTCAGAAAGAAAGATCCATCAAGGATAATAAGAACAAAAAGGGTTGTTTAAAAAAAATAATTTCATTGACATAATGAACATTCAGCTGGAATTTTATTACCTCCAAGTAATCTGAAAAACATTTCATTTGCGCGTAACGCAAAATGTGATTATTTTAATTTAATCATAATTAAAATAAATTATTCTTATAACTTTCATAATATGAATGTACTTAAATTGCGAGTTGTTTCGATTTTTAGGTTGAGTTAATAATAAGAACGTTTCGTTATATTCGCAAAGGCCGTCCATCAAGGATGATAAAAAAAAAATTATTGATAATTAAAATATAACCTCTTTAAGATAAAGGGTAATAACGATAAAATCCATCTGAAAAAATCTGATAATTTTAATTTCAATTTAATCTCGATTGAAATAAACTATATTTTTATAGCTTTCATAAATTAAGTTTTACTGCGATACTTAAATTGGGAGCTACTTTGATTTCTAGAGTTAAAAAATACAAAAATAAGAAGAGCATTTCGTTATATTCACAAAAATGATTGGCTGTCTGTCAAAGATGCTAAAAAGTAATTTATTATTAAAAAAAAAATCGCGATTACTGAGCATTTAGCTGGAATTCTTTAAACGTTAAACAATCTGAAAGACGTTTTCGTGGTTTCCCTTTACGTGCAACTCAAAATATGATTGTTTTCTTCAAAAAAAAAAAAAAAAACATTATCAAAGGCAGCAATGCTTCAATATTTACATAAAATAAATACATATTTACTTAATTGCAATTCACTAGCAGGGTAGATGGGTATTTAGGGTTAAAAAGAAATGATTTGGCAGATTTCGATGGAGACATATGTATTTAATAATTCAAATAATTATTCGTGTTCTTGTACCTTGCAAATTAATTCATCATGACTTAAACTTTAAAAGGAGTTTAAAGGCATTTATTGAGATGTACAATCAATTAATAAAAACTCGTAATAAATCGATGAAAAAGATTTTTATTTCTTAATCTTATAAAAAATTTTAAAACAACAATAGTAAATTAATAAATTTCGTTCTGTTAAATGCATACATCATATACTTAAATAAAAAAAAGCATTTATACTTATGTTATAATCGAAACTAATGCTTCAAACTAGTAACTATAATTAAATCAGCTAATATCCTTCCTTCAGGTTGCAATTAACCAAAGTTCTGAAAACCGAAGTATATTATTGCCCATACTTTGATTGATCTCGGGTTTTATAACTTCAATAAACAAACAAATAAATTACACGCGATGTCTAGACAGCTTTAAGCAGTATGCAAAATAATATACTAATTTTCAGAAGTAAAAAAAAAAAATATTACAATTTAAATTAAAATGCTTTTTTAATGAACAACACTGATTACGCGCAATGCTTTTGTACGGCGGAGATGTAAGAAAATAGTACACATAAAGATGCGAACTCCACTTTTTGTGCGTAAAACCGGTCTATCAATAACGTGTTGTTTTTCAAAAATCCCCCGGACGGGCCGGGATGCACGATTCCAAACAGCTCAAAGTCCTCCATGTTCCCACAACAAATCGTACCTCTGGGGGTACTGATCCAGGAGTTTCCTTGTCTTCTGGATTGGTTCAAAATTACAAGGCTACGGAGTTGAACGTTAGTAGTCGTAAACCCATGAACTTGGGTCGGCTGTTCAACGACGGTTATAAAATAAAATAAAAATTCCCCCGGGAAAAGTGCACTCGGCAGGGACTAATATGGATGGTGTTTTCTACACCAGGGAACGCTGCAAGCTCGGTATCGCCTAAATTTCCGGGTTACTGTTTCCGTTGTATTTTAAAGCCATTTGGCATCATTGTGCTTTGAGATTCTTGCAAACAATGTATTTGATTACTTATTACTTGTGTTTACAATGCTAAAAGTGTTAACCCTAACGTAAGATGGTGCACAGCTTGCAACAAGAACAAACAGTGATTTTTCTGTAAAAAAAATATATATATTAACAAAGACTGTGATTATTCACTCCTTTTTTTTTCATGATACATTTTTTACAAATATTACATAGATTTTTCAAACCTTTAAAAGTAAAAAAACGGAAAATATTATTAGTTGTAAGATAATATAAATGTGAAAAAAAAAATCTAATTCTACTGACTCATTTTAGAGAATACAAAATCATGCGAGATTTACTAACCTAGTATAATAATACATACTCAATTTAAAATAAAAACATTATTATCAGTTAAAAATACAAACTATCATATTTCTTATTTGTGATGATAATTTAATTTTTTCTATTAATTAATATTTTTTTAATTTTAATATTTTATATCCTTTAAATAGTATTTTATCCTTTTAATATTATTTAAAGTTTCAAATAACGCAGTAGAGGGCGCTTAAAAATATTAAGTATTTTTTCAGACAAAGCTGTAGTATTTCTTAATTTCACAGTCTGGCAACCGTGCATGACCTTGGCATACATGCTTTTATTACCCACTTTCAACATTATTCTCTGTTATAATTATTATGGTTTTAATAATTTTAAGTTAAGGACTTAAAATTAAAAGTGACATTCCTTTATTATGTAAAGTAATCACAAGATATTACTTAATGATTTAGCATTATTTGATAAAAATATAAATACCATTTAACAACAAAAAGCTGATAAATAAAATATATTGGCTTTTTAATAAGTTATATATTTTTTAAAAATAGACTTCATATAAAACTGTGCTCTCTCAAAATATGCAGTTTTATAAATATGCAGCTTAATAAATGTATTTATTAAGATAAATAACTGTTTTATATCAGTGAAAAAAAAAATCATATTATTGTTAAATAATATCTTTGGCGATAAGTTTTTAAAGAAACTATAATTAAGAAGAAAGTATGTAAGTAAAAATCTCGAATATTTGTTTGTGGATGAAGTTGCTAGTATCCGAGCTAAATTATTAGAATAAGTTAAGTGATATATTCGGAAACCAGATCTGTATTAATATAATTTAAAAATTTGTGATTATTTAATCGAATAATTTTTAATTTTGATGTAACAATTTGTTTGTGATAAATATCAATTATCCTCGGTGTTTATTTTTAAAGATCGAATCATAATTCCAGTTTGGAGATATTTATACAATAATAAATGTAGTTGGCAAAAGTAATAATTAAAATGAAGTCAGTTTCTAATGAAGGTTAATTTAGTTCATTCAAATTGCAAATTTTTAGATCTAAATCAAATTTACATAGCAAGCAGCCATATTTGCTTGAACAATGGATTAAATGTCTACATAGTTTTTTAAAATGGTGGAATTTAATTAGTTTCAAAACAGTGTAACTATCATTAAAAAAAATTAAAATTAGACAAAAAAGTTGCAAAAAAAATATTTGAATTGTAATTGAAAGAAAAAAAATTAAATAAGTAATAGAAATAAAATCTTGCTGAACTCGAGGTTTACTATAACATGAAAAAATTTACAAATTAGCAAATCAATTAAAAAAAAAAAACTTTATTTGATTTATAGAGAAATTGTAAATTTTTTTTAAATGAATAATTAATTTAAATGAATTACTTTTGTATGACTACATAGTAAAATTTTATAAATTTAAATAATTGGGTTTATTATTAGTTCTCTAAATAATCATATCAAAATAATAAGCAATTCAGGATATAATTAGAAAAAGTGCATGTTAAATAAAATTATAAAACCATTTTGAAAGTAAATAAATTTGTTTTAGAGTTAAAAAAAAATTCTTTTAGTTTTTCTAAGAAATGAGAAAAAGTAAAAGAATAAATGAGTTGTAGAGCGAGTTGGCACCCTTGGGTTCCAATCCCCCTTTCCTGAGACAGTGGTCAGTCAATTAGTTTCTGGTTACTTAACACCCCAGGAAGTGCACGTACCCCCCCCAAAAAAGTAGGTAGAAAGTGGAACGGGTTTTCAATTTAACAGGATTGAATGGATGGTATTTTCAATATAAATGTAAACAAAAACAATCTCGAGCTCATTACCTGCTCTACTTCCGGATAGAAAGTTTGCAACTGCTTACTACAGCTAGTTCTGCGAGGCGATATTTTCAAACGGATAATTTTGTTTTCAATAAAAGAAGTAAATTAGATAATTTCTTAGCTCAAATCTGCCGTATTTCATCAGATATTAATGTTATTAAGTAATTCTGGTGATTTTCAAGTGATGCTTTAATGTAGATGTATTTGTTGTGATACCTGCCTTTCGGCACTTGCCACTTCAACGAAGTTGTTGCGCGATAGAGCAACGAAGGATGAAAGTCTAATTAGAAGTAGATGGAATTTCTTCTAATTTGGGTGGAGAAGTTGACCGGAGTCTAGATTACTTTATTGAGCTGGATTAGTCCCATTAAGGAGAAATTGTAGAAGTCTTACGACCTCCACATCTTTCAACAGTTCACGGAGTTCTTTAACTAAGGAGACGAGCCGATGAACTGGCAGGAATTGATCTATATTTGTTTGAAGTGAAAATTTGCTTAAGAGATTTATAGATAAGTGCTGATGACACTTGGCAACTAAGTTAAGAAACCGGTATTAGGTTTCTCGTTTGTGATCACACGTTACAACGTTCGCTTGTTCAACCAACTCTGAATAGCCCAATATCAGAACGGCACTGGTATTGGACTATTATAGTATATAACAGTCCAATACCAGAACTTATATTTTTCAATGAAGTTTATTGCTAAAAGCTCTTTTAATTATCATGAAAGCGATTATTGACGATGTACTTGAAGTAGGCGTTGAGCTGATAGCTGAGGTTCTGAAAGAAGAACTAGAACAGAAAAAATGTGATTTAAAAACAAAATAATTTCTTTCGTTTGCTTTCAAAATTTCATTAGTACTCGGAAATATCTGTCAAAGAAATATGAGTTTAAAAAGCTTAGCATTCAAGCTATATAATTTTGAATTTTCAAATATTTAAACATTTGCAATTAGTAATATGCTAGTTTTTTTTTTCACTTTTACAATTCAATAATAATTTGTAACTTTTAATATCTCCACAGAGAAAATTAGTTTATAGGGAATTAGTTTATTCGCATAATCTTTGTTATTTATGACCCAAAGACAAGGATACGTTTGAAAAATTTCAAAAAAAAAAAATACATATATCACTAGAATTTTATTTAAAACTAGTCATAGTTAGAAATTTAAACCAAGTTCAAATTTAAAAGATAAAAATTCAGGATGCGTCAGAATCAGCAGGTGCATTTTGTTTACTAAATGGTTGCTAGTTAAGGTTGAAAGTATTTGGAAACTACTATATGACACGTTTCAACTAATTTGTGGTTGCTCCACTAAAGTTGAAAGGTTTTAACTTCAGTTTGCTAGTTGAAAGCAACCGGGCAACCATCATATGACACGTTTCAACTTCACCGAAACCGCTAGTTGCTTTCAACTAGGTTGCCTCGTGTCATATAGCCTATATCGTTAGAAAAAGTGACATGGTTGCTAGATTTTGAGTAGCTCGCTTTGTTGGCAGTCCTGACTCGGCCTCTTTACATTTGTTTATTACTGTTTGTTCTTGTTGCAAGCTGTGCACCCAGGGCCGGATTAACCTATAGGCACACTAGGCACGTGCCTAGGGCCTACGAAATTCAGGGGCCTACGAAAAAATTGTGAGAAAAATTTTGTTGACAAAAGTAATTTAGCTTTTAAAACAACAAGTGTATTTTGCACAAAATTATGAAGATACAAATAAAAATATAATATTTTTCGGTAATAAATTATTTTGCAGAATCTTATGGTCTAATATATTACTTTTTTGCGATTTTTGGATTCAACGAAATCTTGTATTATGCAGTCGAATTCCAAACTACACAAAATGTCGTATTCAAATTAAAATCCATATTAATAAAAATGTAAAAAAAAAAAAAAAAATGCAGGAAAATTTTAGCATATATTTTGAAAAGAGGGGAGGAGTGGGGGACGGAGGGGAGGGCCCAAAAACGGCTGTGCCTAGGGCCTACGAAAGGTATAATCCGGCTCTGTGTGCACCATCTTACGTTGGTGTTAGCATCGTAAGCACAAGTATTGTTAGCAGAGCCGGATTATACCTTTCGTAGGCCCTAGGCACAGAGCCGGATTATACCTTTCGTAGGCCCTCGGCATAGCCGTTTTTGGGCCCTCCCCTCCTGCCCCCACTCCTCCCCTCTTTTCAAAATATATGCTAAACTTTTCTTGCATATTTTTTTTTAACACTTTTATTAACATGGATTTTAATTTACGAATTTGTTTATCTACCTTTATCTGCAATACCGACAAGCGTAATGCATAAAGTAAGAGAAAAAAGAAAGGTACTCCTAACTTTAAAGAGAAAAAAAAAAATGGTAGAAATATAACATTTAAAAGAATAAAAAAATTTACAAGTTTAGACAAGAAAAATAAGTTTAAAAAATACAAAATTCTCATATTTATTTTTTAAAAATAATTAAAATTCCTAAATTAACTTATATAAACAAAACCAATGATTAAATAACGCAATATATTTCCTACCTAATTAAACGGGGGGGGGGGGACAATAAAATAAAAGGAAAACTTATTAATCTAAATAAAAACACTTTAAAATTATCGAACCGAAACGATAGTTAAAAAAGGCACTAGCATAAATATTAAAACCCGGAACAAGGCAAGATCAATTTTTTAAAAAAAAACCTAATGATAAAATTTATGAATAAAAAGAATTTATTGAGTGCGAAATTTATCGTGAAAAGAAAAAAAAATCAAACGTAGTGGAATCAGAAAAACAAAACTGTTTTTCTGATTCCACTACGTTTGATTTTTTTTTTTAAATTTTTTTCTGCCAAGTTTTTCCTAGGCCCCTGAATTTCGTAGGCCCAAGGCACATGCCTAGTGTGCCTATAGGTTAATCCGGCCCTGATTGTTAGTATTGTAAACACAAGTAATAAGTAATCAAATACCACGTTTGCAAGATTCTCTAAACACAATGATCACGGTTGTGAATCAAATGACTTTAAAATACATCGAAAACAGTAACCCGGAAGTATAGGCGGTATGCAGCTTGCAGCGTTTTCTAGTGTAAAAAACACCATTCGTGGAATGCGGCTGGAGGTGTTCTATATTTTTGCCATGACTGATACTGAAGGTTTGAAGGGAAGTGAAAAGGCCTCTACTTATACTGGTGGCCAAAAGCATGACTCATATGTAAATAAACAATCATAAATGTGTCACTGTGTTAAAAAGTAAACATAAATAATGTATTAAATAGCTAGTTGCTGTGATAAATAACACAATTAATGAAAAGAAATTTTTCTGTAGATGAATTTCATATATTTTCCTTAATAATAAATTGAGTCTGAAAAGGTATTAAATATAACTTCTTTAAGGCACGTAATTCCATGTACTATAACATAACCTGTAAACCAAAACCTGTAGGTTGTTTTTCTGACTTTAAGTCAATAATTTAAAGATCTATTATTATATTTATCTACTGTGCTTAATAATAATCATGGAGGGTGTTATTTTATCATCTTGGGACCACATAATGGGTCCTCAAATTGAGAAATTGTGGCTTCTTAAAGACAAATCTCTTAATACTATGATATCAGTACCCGATAAAGTTTTACAGGATTTTAATATGTCTAAAAACTGTAAATCTATAAATATAGGTCAAAATATAGATCTATCTTTAATGAAAATATATACAGAAATGTGTGGACAGCTATTGTTAGGTGAAGTTGATTCCTGTAGGAGATTTGACGAATGGTCTTCCAGACTCTATATATCGGAAAATAAAATTTTAGTAGCTGTTTTATTTCATATTGGATTTTGGAAATGCGCAAATTCAATAAAAGACACCAGGAATGTGTGTTTGTGTTTTGGAATAATATTCAATCATATTCAATTCACTTATCCCATCATATTGTATAATCATTTACTAATTGACAAACATATAAGAAAAACAGTGAATTCTATTAAAAGTTTTCAAGTAAGTTATTCTCTAATCCTTTGAAAATATTTCTACTTGTTCATAAATAGCACTGTACATCATGATAAATGTTCTATAAATGAAAATATGTATTTTTTTTTATTTTTTGCATATGTTAGGTTGTAATTTTCGTTTACTCTGATGCATCATTCTTAAAAACCCACATTTTAGTTTGGTGACAGTGACCATTTTGGTAATAAAACAGGGTTTAAAAAAACCCAACCCAGGTGAGTTTTATTGGACTTTTTCGTGTTTTATTGGATTTTTTAAGACATCACCTAGTTTAACACTTTTTAGGTTTAATTTTTAATTCAAAAGGAACAATTTTAGTCAAAAAGGAAACTTTTATTAGAAAATATTTAAATAATGAATTAAAATAAAAAAATATCTTTAATTTTTATGTAGTACCATCTTTTTATGCTGGTATTAATAAGAGGCTCTTAAATCCAATCAAAGTATGAAATTAAATTAAGCAAATTTTAATAAAAAAAGAAGAAGAAAATTAAGAAAAAAGCTTTAAAATAATGAATCAAAATGGAAAAGTGGCTAAAACTAAATTTGTCTTATGTAAACAATTTAAATTAAAAGTTATGAACCAAAAACCGGTTAGAACAATTAAATAAATTGTTAAATACTTAAGTTAATAATTTAAATTTTTTGTTGTTGTTAAAATAAAGTAAGTTTTTTTTACAGGCCAACTAACTACATGATTACTTTTATCTAACAAATTCCTTAATAGTTTTTTGAATTGGTCTTTAAACTATGTATTTAGAATAAGTTTTGCTGTGATCTATTGATTGAAGGATTAATCAATCATGTGAACTTTCATTAAATAACATTTATAATGCAAAATAAGTTAACATTAATTTCATATTATTCAATATTTTATCATGGTTCGAAATTTAATGAATTTTTATATTTAAATGATTATTTTGTAGCATTAAAATAAAACTATCAATAAAATATTTTAATCCATCCAATTGTATATTTTATAAAATAAAAGTTTTCTTCTGAAAAGAATTAAAACAGTATTAATTTTAATATTTTGTTAGAATAAATATGCATACTTATTTTATTCATAGTTGAAAACCTATTTATTAAGGAGATAAAAGGACAAAGTTATTCCAGCCTGTACTCTGCATCTTTTAAATTCAAAACAAATAACATTAAGAAAGTTCAAATTATTGTTTAAGAAAAATTTATTTTTCTTAATGTTGAAGCAAGAAAAATTATTATATTAATTCAAAGTTACATATTTATATAAATACACTACATTTTGAAAGTAGGATTATGTATATTTGTGTATTAATATTTCTAAATCAAATAAAAAATAACAAATGATATGCATGAGCATATTTGGATTAGGGTGACCTGGTGTAATTCCTGATCAAAAAATGCAACCATCTATTTTGTGAAAAAACTATTCAAGATAGGATTTTAATATTTACTGGAAGTTTGAGACTATATGAGATGAGCCCTATGCTACCTTCTTTTGTTTGAAAATCTAATTAGAATTTAAAGGATTTTAAATTTTTAGTGATCAGGAATTACCCCTTCTCTTGATCAATTCTGGGGTAAATCCTGATCATTTCTGGAGTAATTACTGATCACCAGTTTTTATAGTAAATGGGCTGTTTAAAAATAATTATGCAATGGTAATTAACAAATAAGACATTAAGATCAAACAAATAAACCAAAAAGATATGTTTAAGCAGCTAATAAAACTTTTTATTTAAAATCAGGAATAAAGATTAACACTTCAGCTCTGGCAGTAGCTCTCACACTGAAATTTTCATTTTCAATCATTAAAAGAAATTCACTATTTTTGATTTCTAGAAGCTTAGTATCCTTTTTTAAGCTTATAATTTCTCACCATATTTATATTACGTTAATTTATCAACTTAAAAATTATTCCAACAATGTGCACACATAAAATTAAGATAGAAGCAAGGTAAGACAATCTAGAAATGGTGCATATCAGAACACATTTTTCTTGTATACAGTTAAAAACAAATTTTGTGATTATAGTTAAAATATATTTTACAGTTGTTCCACTTAATAATTATGAACTGTTATTTAAGAAAAGACAATTGACTATTTATTAGCTATTTTTTATACTATTTATAAGAAGAAATGACAATGATCAGGAATTACCCCAGTGATCAATAATTACCCCATCTGTAGGAGGCAACATTTGATATAGTTTTCTATAATCAATTATAATGTTTACAGTAGATGTGAAATAATTAAGCAAAAGCCTACACTTTTTTTATATCAAAGAAAAAGAAAGTAACTCAAAATATTTATTATTAAGAGAAGGAGGGGGATCTTTGCAGAAATGTGCACATTTTGAAACCCATCTTTGAAATGGAAAATACAGAAAGCATTTTAAAAGATACTTATTTTGTAAGATTAAGCAAAAAACTGTTATTAAGTAAATGTAGCTATACTTTAGTAAAGTGTACAAGCATTCTTATCCAAGTCTCAAATTTAAAAAAAAAATTATTTTTTTAAATAAAACTTTGGTGATTATTATTTACCCCAGAAACAGAGTGATCGTGAATTACCCCGGGTCACCCTATG
Organism: Parasteatoda tepidariorum; assembly: GCF_982258835.1. Lineage (NCBI taxonomy): Eukaryota > Metazoa > Arthropoda > Arachnida > Araneae > Theridiidae > Parasteatoda > Parasteatoda tepidariorum. The sequence continues at coordinate 30,712,637 of NC_141766.1, forward strand.
TTTATAAAGAAACCCATTTGAGCCCAGGTTTTATTAGGTTTGTGCGTGGGTCAAAAACCGCGCAATAAAAGTCAACTCTATCTTCCAAAGTTTTGAGACTCATTAGGAACTCAAATATCTGAAAATTCACTCCGAACTTTTTTCTATCAAAAATGGTATGTGATCGACCATCTTGATTTTTATATAAGTTAATCAAGCACCTTATATACAGAACCTGGGGTTAGAAATTAGTATGTGACTGTTAGGCGTCAATGGTACCTAAATATTTTTTCTTCATTTCCAAAATAGTTCTGCTATCCGTAATACAGTACGGAACCCGTTATCCGGAAATCAGAATACCGGAGAACCAAAAAACCGGAACAAAATTCGATAAATTTTCTCGCCATTTTTAAAAAAAAAATTTTTTTTCCTCGTAAGATTTTACGATTTTTCTTTCTTTTTTTTAAAGATATTTACCTTACCATCATTTTGGAAATAATCATTAGTGTATTACTTCATCGTTTTTTCTTATTTTTAAGATTATTTCCAATTTTTTTTTTTCAGTTGGGTTTAACAATAAAAAAAACGGCTTTTTGTAGCGATTCAGAAAACCGGAAAAATCAGTTATCCGGAATAGCGATGGTCCCGATCGTTCCGGATAATCGGTTCCCTACTGTATTAAAATTATATATTTAACCATAATATAAATAATTTTTTTAACATAGTGGTAAAAAACTATCTTTAAACATTAAAATTCTTAAAGTAAATACACAACACCTAAATTAGGGCTAGAAGTCAAAACAATTAAATTTAAGGATAAAATTTTGTCAAAAATTAAGGACACTGATTTTGAGTAATTTACTATCTCGGTATATATATATACGGCATGCTTACATTAAAAAATTTACTTTCCCCATTTTGTAAAGAATTTCAACCGGGGGTTTCTGCAAACCCAGGATTATTATCTTTATTTTCCTTTGCCTTTGAGTAAAGCCCAGACCACAAATATTTGAATGGAAGCATTTATATAATTTAATAACTCTAATGCATTATAACTTTAAAAATCCAGACTGTTTAGAGACTGAAAAGATCAAGATTATAGAAATTTCTTGACTTAAATCAATAGAGACATTGAAAATGAGAAAAGAAAATAATGCATTAGATTCAAATCTAAAATTCCTGCCATTTTTCAAAAATTATTCTACAAATCTCCTCATAGATTTTGAAATCCTGGTTGTTGCTCAGAATTATTTTAAAATACTAATGCTTGTACCGTAGCATTATGACATGCACATTTGAGTAACCACTTGAGTGCTACTCTTTGACCTGCTCAATTTTGGATTAGTTCATCCTCAGTCCGCATGGTAATTTTCTAGGCAATTATTGCTTCAAATTTCTGTACACTTTTTTAAACGCCAATATTTTCAAATAAACAGTATTTCGGCGTACAAGTTGAATTTTGAATTGCTTATCTGAGCATTTTTTGACATGCTTAGTTACGGAAGCTTTTATTGTAAAACTACATAGTCTTGTCGATCGTTTTTCACATGGTTTTTAAAATCCCAATTTTTTAAATATCCTGTATTATGATGCAATAAGTGAATTTCAAGTTGCACATTTAAATAGTCAAATTTTTACATGCTAAATATAAGAAGATTTCATCATATATCAACATGATTTTGCCAAACTCTTTTTCAAAAATGTTTTCTATGATTTCCATGTGTTTTTTTTTTAAAATCCTGATAATTTAAATATGATAGTATTTTTAAATGCAAATTATGTTTTGAGTTGTGCTTTTTAGCCATCACTTTTTCACGTGCTCAATTTGGAATATTTTCATTGTAAATTGACATGGTTTTGTTGATTGCTCTTAAAGAAGTTATAACTACAATTTTGCATACATCTTTAAAAAAAAAAAATCAATCCTGATATTATAATACTACAATAGTATTATGACACGCAAATTGAATTTCAAGTTGTGCATTTGAACGAAAGCTTTTTTTATTAAAAATATTGGGCCGCACTGTGCCTTCAGTTTAAAATAAATTTAGCTCATGTTCTCTTTCTTTTCTTTTTTAAAAAAACAAACAAAACTAGAGTTTAAAAAATTGTCTGGTTTTTGGAGGTTTCAGATTTTTGAAATCCTAGTTTTCAAGGTTATATATTGAATATACATCAGGTTGTGAAGTGAATCATCATCTGCTGGAAAGACAATGCATCACAATTTTGTCATTTAAAGCTATTTATTTCATTTGTGATTTTAAAATTAGGAATATATTAATTATAAATTTCATTTTATAGTTTCCAATGGATACCTCATTGAATGATATTACAGCCTTAGTTGAAGATATTTCTGAACTCATGTCAATGATAAAGCAATTTAACTTTGTTAGTAAAGTAAGTAAGAATAAATTAGTCTATTGGTTTTCTTAAATCATGTCTCTTAAATCATGTCTCAACACTAAAAAATTTAAATTTTAGATACTTTAACATTTGACCAGAATCAGCTGGCACAACATTATGTTATAGTGGTTTTAGTTTAAGATTTTATTGTAAACTACCTGCTGATTTCAGGGCCTGTCCGAGCTGATTTCAGGGATGAGATTTTTCCGCTTTTTAGCGGATTTCAGCTTTTTTATCAAAAATTCAGATTTTCTAAAAATTTCACTTTTTTTAATAAGTATTCCGCTTTTTCAGAAAATTCACCGATTTTCAAAGAGAAACAGAAAATTCAAACTACATAGCTACCAATCCTTTCTCATTTTTACTTATTTTAGCTATTTTCTCCCCTTTTACACGCAGCAGATAAGATTTTCCGAATTTTTTACCCGCCCTCCTGATAGATCCGATTTTCGTAGTTCAAACGACGCTGCTTCTGACAAGCCTTTTAGAGGTCCCAAGCCTGTAATCTGCTAATATCTTGATTCTTATTCACACGATTTTAATATCAAACATAGCTTTTCATTTTGCGTGTTGCGATTCTTATTCACGGGATTTGAATATTGTACGTTGCAATTCTTATTTACGAGATTTAAAAATCCGATATTGTGATTCGTATTTTCGCCTTTTTAAAATCCTATGTAGCGATTCGTATTCACGCAAGTTTAAAATTCAATGTCTTGATTTGCTCATGCGGTTTATAATATCAAACATTGATTTTCGTATTTATACGTGATTTTAAAATAAGGCATTAGGATTCGCATTCAGGCATTCTAAAAATTATGCATCATAATTCTTATTTATGCAATCTAAAAATTATGCATCATGATTCGTATTTACGCGATCTAAAAATTATGATTCATGATTTGTATTTACACGTTTTAAAAATTCTATATCCCAGTTTGTATTTTCTCATTTTCAAAATCGTATATCTAGTTTCATATTCACGTGATTTCAAAATCCATAATTGTTATTCATATTCACGCAATTTTAAGATCAACTATCGCGATTCTTGTAAGAAGTAAATTTTTTTTTATTTAGTTACTGTAAAGGTGACTGTTTTTCTAACGACGATTATTAGTATATGTAAGTGTTACAACATCAGAGAAACTGGAAGGGAATATATTCAAAACTTACATTCTGTGCTTTCAAAGAAGAAAAAATTGGATTTGTCACAAGATGTTTGTAAGATGGACTAACGACTGAATATAGCAAACAAAAGCAATCACTTTAGAAGGGATTTAATTTAATTTTTTTGTTTGTTTAAAGAGTAAAAATCTCAAGAGTAAAATCAAGAGTAAAGACTCATCATAAAAATTTTATTTATAGTTGCTGTTATTTATGCTATAAAATGCAAAATTCTTATCAAATAAAAAACAATTATCTAAACAGTTGCTGATTGTCATGTAATTTTTCAAACTAAAATAGCAATTTTTGTATGTTAAGGAGTTACTATATATTTCTACTTCACTGTTATTGATATGTTTCAGAGGGCTCTAGTTAGATTAGATTATAATATGAACATAATGATTCGGTCCATTGTTAAAGTTTTTTTTCCCAATATAATTTAAAAAGTAATATTACTGATATATTTGCTATAAATCACATAACAGTATTTATTAAAAGAAATGAAATATTAATGTATATTCTCAGTAGTTTTAATTTGCTAAACCAGGTAGATTTTCAAGTAATAATTGTCTCTTATGTGAACTGAGGAAAAATATAATTTCCAGCTTTATTTTTTCAATTGGTAATTTTTATTTTTCCTAAATGTTAAGTATAATGTAATTATTTATATAATAATAGATTAGTACACAATTGTATGTCTACACATTATTTATTACCTTAAACTGTCTGGAATTTATTATTAAAGGGTTGCGCTTGCGTAAAATTTACTATCGTGGAAATTCAGCTTTTTTGCCTTTTGGCTAATCTCATCCCTGTGATTTTCGTGTGCAAACAAAAATATTTTTGCGCCCGTCACCATTAAAGATAGTAAATATGAACGGAGTAAAATAAATGTTATTTACAATTTTAAGAATAAGTCAAAATCTGCAGTTTTTATATCTTTATAAAAATGCAGTACAAACTATTTGTATGATATACTTTTCTTTTGAATTCTACTGAACAAAATAATGGAATTATTAAGCTCTGTAATAATTAAAAAGGTATTTGCGCACAAAAATGTATGGACCACAATAAATAGCTGGAACTTGGATTTCACAGGACCAATTATGCTCATATTTTGTATTTTGCCGTTTAAAATTGCATTCTTGAAAATGCTGTTAAAAATTATCTATCTAAGAGATCAAAAATTTTTTTTTGAGAATTATTAATAAAATAATAAGAGATTATAAATATTTGCTAAAAGTTATTTTTTGCATGGAAATTATCTTTATAAATAAATTTTATAATTGATTGCAAATATTTTTCAATTTATTCGGAGAGTTCTCGAGATACACAAAACGTAAAATTAGCATTAAAGGGTCCAAACTTTGGCCCACTCTCCCGACTGAACTATTCAGCCCATATTTCCTGAATTGCAGCTATTCCCTATATTTTGGGTGTCAGAAATCTTTATACGTCAAAAAAAAGCTAAGTTCATTAAGTGAAAGTACGTTTTTGTGACTGATTTCATAACTTAAAATATCATCTGCACTAATTAATTTGCATATATGAGAAATCCTCCTCAAACCATTAAGATTGGGTCTTAGAATGTGAAAATCTGATCATCAGATCAAAAGTTATCAGCTTGATTTGTTTATTTTTTTGCGCTCTGTTCTTAAAATAAATACATTTCTTACAAAAACAGAAATCATAAAGTATAAATAGTTCTAGGATGGAAAGTTAAGATCGAAGGAAGTGTTATACTCTTCCAACAACTTCACAGAAATTGAGAGAAGTTAATTTATTTAGTTAGTTGAATAAATAATCCCAAGAAATTGAAGCAGTAAGCTATTACTAAATTAAAAACTTCTTGATCTGTGTTAGCAAAAATCTTTCGTCATCCGGCATCGAAAATTTAAGTATATTTTTCTTATAAATTTTGCATCAATGATTTTTATGAATAGGTCAATGCTGCACCAATATTTGCAACTTTCTATTTTCTTTGCAGAGAAAGCACCTATCTTCACAATTTTTTTTTTAGAACACTGTGAGAGATGACATTATTAAAAGCACAGCTATTTCCTCTCTCCTGTAAAGGGTTTTCTTGAAGTAACATTAAACTTAATAGTAACCTGTATTTAACTCAATAGTCAACCGTCATCTTTATTTGCAGATCACAAGGAAGGATGTCACCGGCACTGATGAAAAGAGATAAAACTAGGAATGCTACACAGTTTTTGGTTTATTGGTTGCCAAAATATGAGATATATTTTAACATTTCATTTTAGGAAAATAAGTGCGTTTTAACTGTTGCTTTCAATAAGCAAGTGGGAAAAAAGATGCTTTAAGAAAGAGATGAAATAAGATTTTAAGAAGCTTTTTCTTTTAAGCTAGCCGTACCACACTTTGGCACCCCCTGTATATGGCACGCTACGTAGCCGCTTACTAGACTTACACTTCGAACTGGCCTGGCTGATTTTATAGTTTTATTTACATAGTGTTTGACTTCAGGAAGTGAAAACTAGTATTGACTCCATTTTTTGTGGCTTTCTATAAAGAAAGAGTTATTAGACAACCATTTCCCTAGGACTGATATCCAGCATGTATATTAGCATTAGAGAAGACAACATGAGCTTATGGCATTCAGTTTAAGCACTATTGTGGCTTAACAATTATAGTCAAACCAAATATTTGATTTAAATATGGTTATATTGCTATCAAATTTATGTTCAAGTTCAATGAACTTGAACTTAAATTTGATAATATTTTATGCTGTTGATTTGATAAATTTGTAGTTTTATACAACATCACTTTTTTAGAAAACAGAAAGGATATATTGTTAGTTACATAATTAATTTTATCTCTCTGATAACTTGAGCAAAGCAGAAAGAAATGATACATCCCTAATAATTTTTGATCTATTTGAATTTTCCCATACTAAGATGCAATATCTAAGACTCAGGAGAAATGCATCTAGAATGTGCTAAATAATTAATGTAAACAATATTTTATAATTAATGAAATAAGTTACTCAATCAGACTAAAAAATGTAAATCAGACTCAAAAATGTACTCTTGCTTTTACAAAGCAGGTACCTTTTTATGCAGGTAGAGTAGTCACAATTGTATTCACAACAGTAGCGTAGCGAGGGGTGGGCAAGGGGGGGCATCATGCCCCGGGCGCTACTCACAAAGGGGCGCCAAGTGGTCCGCAAAACAAAAAATTGCTGGATAATTTTTTTTTTATTATAATTAATTTCTGGAAAATATATTTTAAATTAGTGCCAGTGTAATATAATAAATGTTAATTCATAAATATTATTCATAATATTTAATTCATATTAAATATTATCTTAAATTCATATTAAATGTATTTCAATATTTAATTCATGTCCTTGTCATCGCGCTCTGCTTAGAATAAAAATGAAATGTTATTAAATGTTATAATATAAGTTTAATGTCAGCATAAATTATATTGTATATTTCACTATGATACTACCTTTCAAGTTAAAGGCATTCTTGGTAAGTAATAAATCAAATAAGATTACTTACTACATCTACTCGACAATTCTATTATTAAGTGAATCGAGTATGAAAAAATTTGTTAACAGAAAAATTCGTTGTTCTCATATTTGTCACCACAGATTCAAAATGAATTCATTCATCTTCTGGCATCTACAGTTCGAAATCAACTTATAAACGATATCAAAAGAAATAAATATTATGGACTTTTGTTTGATTCAACTCCTGATATCTCTCATCGAGAACAAATGTCCCAAGTCGCTAGGTATGTAGATGCTGATTTTATCAATAAAAAAGTTTCCATCAAAGAATCTTTTTTGAGTTTTATTGAAATATATGCTAAAGATGCAGCCTCGATCGAAAATACAATATTAGAGAAATTAAATTACGATGAAATTTCATTAACAAACTGCAGATCACAATGTTACGATAATGCTGCCGTGATGGCAGGTCACACATCTGAAACGCGATGGAGAGCAAGACTACAAGCGGTTATCGTTATCATCTATGGCCTAGAGAATATAAAAAAAAACTAATAGAAAAATTAGTAGAGCACACTACCACTACAAGTGACAACAGAAGTGAAGCTACAATTCTGTTGCAAAATATACTGACCTTTAGTTTTATAACTTTAGTTCATTTCTGGTATGAAATCTTAAGAAGGATTGATCGTGTGCAGCTCAGATTACAAGATCCTAGAATGAATTTTAGAGAAGTGTTCCATGATCTTGAATCATTAGCGACTGAACTAGCCGAAATTTGAGACAAGCTCTGCAAAGAGGCAATAGAAAAAGCAGAGTCTCTTTGTGAAAAATGGGATATGGATACAACAATACGTGTCTGGAGAATTGGCTATGGTGATCTTTCCGGAGAAAGTGAAATTTCTCGCGTTATGAAAAGCACTCTTGATCGTCTCCAACAAGAAATGTGCACACGATTAAGTGACCTTACTTTCAAATTTGGATTTCTACTAGACGTTGAAAATTTATTAAACAAGGATAATGTTGATAACGACCTTGAAAAAAAAAATTTAAAAATCTGGGTGAATTTTATAATACAGATTTCAATGTAATAGAACTTTATATCAAAATATGTGACAGCAAAATATTACTCCGCAGTAGAAAAGAAATTAAACCTAAAACTCTATTAAAATCTCTTACTTTTATAATCAATCTCGAATGGAGAAGATGTTTTTTCCAAATCTGAGAGCGGCATTTCAAATACTTCTGACTATCTCAGTATCAATTGCTAGCTGCGAACGTTCATTCAGCAAATTAAAATTAATTTTGACAGATTGCCTAAGTGACCTAGCATTTTTAAGTGTGGAAAGAGAAAAATTTTAAATGATCAATTTTGATGATATTATTGATACATTTGCTTTATCAAACGCACGGAAAATTTAGACACAGTAATTAGTTTTATTATTGTATTATAATCATATGATTATTAAATATATGTATTTCCTTAGAGATAATAAACATTTACTTTTTTATTGTTTTAAAACTGCGTGTTTTTAAAATATTTCTTTATAAATATGTAAAATAAATAATAGGTATCTTTTGAACTAATTCTAGATGATCATGTACATTTCAAAATCTAGTCTAGTTCTCTCAACTACATTTTTTGTCTCAAATTTAAAGCCTAGCTTGAGTCTATGACTTTATTTATTTTACCTTATTTATTTATTAATTTGCGAGTATATTTTACATATAATATTATATGGTTTTCGAATGAGGGGGGGGGCGCTAATAGGGTATTGTGCCCCGGGCGCGAGTTTGGCTTGCTACGCCACTGATTCACAATACTTTTTTCATAAGTAAAGTTATTTATTTTTTTCACTCATAGTCATAAAGTTTATGAATTCAAAGATAATTTATTTCAAAAAATAATTTGCCACATTTGTTTATTATTTTTGTAATTACTTATAATGCATGTCAAGCAGCATTAATTTGTAAGTGAAACTTGAAATAAATTAGATTAATAGTTTTCATATTTGTTCCAATGTTTGACTGAAATTTGTCCTATAGTAGATTGATAATGAGATAGGGTTCCCAATAGATCGCCCAAGTGAAGCATCACTGGCTGCAGTCAGTGTGAGGATGGTTGACAATGCAAATAAAGCCCTTTTACTTGACTGAAATTTAGAATTTAATGTTTGATATGGTTGTAAATCACTAGCTATGCCAGGAAATCAATTCTGCTGCTATTTAGTGTTAAGAGACTACTTATCTAACCATTAAGTAAAACTTTGCATTTCAAGTATTCATTGAAGGCAATGAGGCTTAGAGTAATTTATAATTGTTTTTATTTAAAATGAAATAAATAATAATTATTTATATTATTTTTTGTGTGTGGTTTAAATACACTTTAGTTGTTCAAGATATCTTTACTTATTATTTTAATATTTTTCTTAATTGTCATATTTACTTTTAGACCAGCCCAGCTTCTTATTGTATATTTTTAAATTGGTCACTTCTACTTAAAGCTGTTGTATCTCATTTACAAACATCTGGTTGTTCTGCTGTTATAGGCACTGATCAATTTCTCATTAATGAAGTAAGTTTGTAAGGATTCATAACCATTTTGAAATTTTTTTTTATTTGCCTTTTTATTGAACAATCTATTTATTCTAAAAACTTTTACTGGTTTATACATTTATATTTAAGTTAAGTGTATAATAAGCTAATGAGTTTTAGTTGGTCTGAATGCAATGGTCTGAATTAGTTGGTGGGAATGAAAAGAGCATATTGGGATCTTACATAAAAGCATATATTTTGAGACTGTAGTGCAACTGCAAGTTGAAACATTGCTTATTAATAGTTATTGCTAATTACTGGCGATAATAATTAAGTAATATAAATTCATGCAATAAAAATCGAGGTAATCAAAAGTTTCTTTTCTCCATCTTTAAGTTTTATTCTTATTTATTGTGAAACATTAAATAGAGTTACAGCAGAAATTTTAATTAAAAAATGTGTATTTGTCTATACTGGGATATAGGCAAGATGATATATTCATTGTATGATAGTATGCAGTGTTTGTACACAAATCAAAATGATTATTATGAAACAATGAAAGTCTGCTTCATTTGTTATTTACTTTATGTGAAGTTAATTTCAGAATAATTTTAAATTATTGATAGCAAAATGTATAACAAAAAATCGATTATTGGTTTACCTTCATTAGTATTTTTGATCAAGTTTTTCTTTCATAATCTTAATGTTGCAATCATTGATGATATGTTTATTAAGTCCAAGGAATCAGATTTTTTAACTGCAAAGTTGTAAACTGTGTTTAGATATTTTTCAAGTGCAGTGTTAGAATTTTTTCAGGCACATCTTCTTTTTATTATAAAGATACTAACTCTTAAAAGCATTCAATTGTCAAGTTTGAATAAATTTCAATAATAGAGAAATAATCTATTCTTAAAATTGATCATTTAGACAATTGAAAATCATTAATAAAGTATTCAAAAGGCTATTTTTATTATATCACATTAATTTGATGGCTAGTTATTTTTTAATTAACACTCAAAAATTGTGTTTGCCTAGAACAAGGCATGGTTATGAGTAGGGCTGCAAGTTTGTCGCGGGAAAAAAAGACCCCAAATTCGCGGGAAATTTTGAAAATTACACAAATTCTAGACATAAAAAAATTTTAAATAATGCAAAAGACAGAAATTGCGCAAATAATAAAAAAAGCTTAAAAATACGCAACAAAAGTATTTCTTTGAATTTCAAGCAATATTAATATTTTTATTTAAATGAACAGAATTTTGGTACAGTGCAGAACCCGTTATCCGGAAATCAGTAAGCCGGAAAACCAAAAAACCGGAACGAAATTTGATAAATTTTCCCGCCATTTAAAAAAAAAATTTTTCCTGATAAGATTTCAGGATTTTTCTTTCTTTTTTGAACAATGTTTACCTTACCATCATTTTGGAAATAATCATTAATGTATTACTTCGTTTTTTCAAGATTATTTCCAAATACTTTTTTTTTTAGTTGGGTTTAACAATAAAAAAACGGCTTTTTGTAGCGATTCAGAAAACCGGAAAAATCAGTTATCCGGAATAGCGATGGTCCCGATCGTTCTGGATAATCGATTCCCTGCTGCACAAAGTATTGTACATTGTCAGATTATTCTCATTTATTCTTCGTCTTTCATCACTTAATACATTTTTATACTTAGAAAACGATCTTTCTGCGTCAATGCTGTTTTTAGGCACCGACAAACCTCAAATTGCGAATTTTGGAGCGTTCGGTCTTTGATTTTCAAAACTCTATCAATTTTTCCTTCACCAACGCGCAATTTCTTGACCGTTGCTTTGTAAGAAGTAATTGCTGTGAGAACTCAAACATTCTACATTCAAACTACTAGTTACAAGTCCCTACTAACTACTAGTCCCCTCCCTTCATCTAAGAAACTGATCCATATTTAAGAAATCACGAGAAGCCGCCTAGAAAAAATTAACTGGATATGTAGAAAGGAAGTAGAAATTTCATTGCCCAGTGCAATAGCATGTATAACAATTTTTCTGTCAAAGATTTGATTTATAACATTTTCCTTCTTTTGTGATTTCAATTTCTTTTGTATTCTTACTGACTTCAGGAAGGTAATTACCCTCCCTAAATGTAGAAAGACCACCTTAGTTGACAAGATTGTGATTATCTCTGAACTATTTTCATGTCATTTTGCTATTAATTCACTCCTCGAAATATCTAATCAATTTTACATGTTCAATTTAAATTTCAGGAAAATAAAAAATTCTGTTTAATAAAAATAATAAATAAAAAATGAAAAAAAAATCAAATTTTAAGCAATTTTCGTGCAAGTCAAGCCATATTGAGAAATTCGCGAATTTTAGAAAAAAAGATGACAATTTCGCTGAAATTCGCGCCGCGACAAACCTGCAGCCCTAGTTATGAGCGACATCAATTCTGTCTAAACACCTAAGCAGAGAGTTTCAGCATAATGAGAGTGCCTTATGTTAGTTCAAAGAATTGTTATTTCTATTCACTTTTCTGAATTTTTAAGCCTTTTAAAATAAATGGTAGATTTGCCAAACGGCAATTTGACACTTTCCCAACTGTTTTTATTCTTATGGGGTCAAATTTTATAAAATTGAACAAAAATTACACAATTCCTAAACTTACAGAAATAAAGTAAAGGAGATTAGCTTGTTACCTTTAACATCATCATTACTATTTAGTTTTTAAAATGTGTAATTTGATATTCCAATATCTTTTATAAGGCTATGCTGAAATTGATTTAGAAATTATATGCTGTGGTGTTCTCCCCAAGCAGTTTTTGAAGTGCCGACCTCCTTGCTTTCTTTTTGATCCAAATAAATGTACCTTCTTTGTAAAATTAAGTCACCATCCCTTAAAAACACAGCCTTTTTTATTCAGGTTCCACTTTGAAAAAAATTTATTTACTGAAAAAATTAATTACACACTGGTAAAATTATCTGTGCTTATAGGTTTAATTCCGATTACTGTTGCAAATAAATACTTTCTTACTTTGATAGGAATATTCTCAACTGGTTAAATTTTTAAAAGTTTATTTTTTCAGGGGGGGACCACGACTATTAAAACGTTTTTAGAGTGATTTTAAAGTTGAAAATTTTAAATAAATACATTTTTAAAAAAAAATAAAATTGCATCTCTAAATGTTGATTTTCTCATAATTTTCAGTTTAAGTTATAGAAAAAAGCTTTCATGTTTATCAATTAATAATTTTTTGCATTTACTTTATTTGAAAGAAAAAAAAAATATACATATACACAGTATAGGACCCCAAATCCGGCACTCACGGGACCGGCGAAATTCCGTATTTAGGAATTTACCGAATTTCAGATCTCTGACAGAAATTCCTATATTGCACCCATATATTACGCTAATTCAATTATACTGTTAATTTCAGAAAATTAATTAATTCCAATAAATTTAGTTATGTTTTGAACGTAGATTATGATGGGGTAAATTTGAAGCTGTCCCATCTTAAGAAATTTCATTAATTAGAATAATAATCTATATAATAGAAATAACAATATAAATTTTTGTAAGCTAACAAAATTTTTTTATAAGCTAACAACTAATAACAATAAAAAAAACAAGCTGACAACTAAATATGGTAAAAACAAGATATCAATTAACAAAAAAAATTAGTAGTTAGTAACTAATAAAAAAACAAAAGAGTATAATTTACATCGAATAAAAAAAACAGCCAAAGGGATAGAATTCGTTTTGTATCCCACATGGTAGTTTCAATGTCAAAAGGGTGTCAGATTGATTGATCAGTTTCTTCCAATTTGCATCTCTTTATTTTGTTCCTTGGAAAGCAGGTGTTTTTACTTTTCCCTTTCACTTTATTTTAAATTGCTTTTGAAACAGATGTTTCCTTTGACACAGATATTTTTTTCATGCTTTTTTTTTTTACTTTTAAAAGATAAAATAAAGTTGCTTACTTCAACAGAATAGAATTCCAAACAGAAAGAGAATATAACTGATTTTTTTTCTCTTCAAAAATTTCTTAAAAAAAAAAGAAGATCGGATTATGTGCCGAAATTTCGGGTCCTGCCGGATTAGGGGTCCCTGACTGTATATATATATATTTATATATATATATATATATATATATATATATATATATATATATATATTTATATATATATATATATATGTATATATATATATTTATATATATATATATACAGTCAAACCCCGCTATAGTGAACATGGTTTATAGTGAACTCCCGGATATAGTGAACGAAATGTTCGGTCCCGTGCCTTGCTATACCCGTATAATGTTATTTTTTGTGGATATAGTGAACCAAAAAAGCGATGAAGTTGGATATAATGAACTTTTTTCTGTCTTCGACTGATTTTTTTCTTCATTTTTTTGTAATAATTTCGAAATTTCTACTTCAAAATAAATACATATACCGATTTTTGAAACCATCTATAGTGGAGAAGGTAGCGATAAGCATTTTTTTCTTGTTTGCTTCTTTTATCTTACTTTCCCATCCCTAAACAAATCAAGTAGATGTTTCCAATCCAGGCAGATGATGCACCTGTAAGGTGTCAGTGGGATCAATATGCATTTTCTGTCAGAGGGAATGAGTAATTATTCATTATTGGTCAAAGAGTTGGACACTAATATGTGTTGATAAGGCCCTCATTTCAACTCCTTTTTGCTCTCAGTGCAGTTAAAGAAAGCCTGCAAACAAGTGTCTCAAATTTAACTATGGCGAGCAGTAAACTCAAAATGTTCTCCATTGATGATAAAATGGGCATAGTCAGAAAAATTGAAAATGGATGTAATCAAGCTGATATTTGCAGGGAACATAAACTATCCAAATCTACAGTTCGTAACATATGGAAAAGTAGGCAATTAACAACTTCTGCTCATGAAAAAAATTTAAATGGCAGAAAAAAGTTGAGAAAAGCAGATCACAAGGATGTTGAAGAAGCATTACTGAAGTGGTTCAGCATTCAAAGAAGCCGCAATCTTCCAGTATCTGGACAAATGTCGATGAATTTGCTAAGCGATTTTAGGAGATTACTTTTATGTGCTTGCTCGAATGGCAGATTAGACAAGTTTAAAAAGTGGACTAACAGAAATTCAGGAAAAATTATCTGAGAGTCGGGAAATGTTTCCATATCTGATGTTGAGGAATGCTCAACAGCTAAAGATTACTAATTATTTTTTTTTGTACGCAGGACGAAGAGTAATAAAAAATAACAAATTTTTTGCTACTGCGTAATATTTTTCAGTCATTTATTTGAATAACGTGTAATAAAAGGGAGGAATTTGGGAACCATATAGTGAAATTGCCCACATAACGGATATAGTGAACTCCCGGTTATAGTGAACCAAAATTTCGGTCCCTTGAAGGTTCACTATAGCGGGGTTTGACTGTATATGTATATATATGCACAGAGATTGCCTTTTAGCATGCCTTTAATTATTTTTCTAAACTACAAATTTTTTCTCTTATTTTGATTATGAGAAGGAATTACCATTTGAAATATACTTATAAAATTGTATGAGAGGATAATTTAAACATTGTTGAGCATAATATTCAATTATTACATAATATTACACATTTTGATAA
Organism: Parasteatoda tepidariorum; assembly: GCF_982258835.1. Lineage (NCBI taxonomy): Eukaryota > Metazoa > Arthropoda > Arachnida > Araneae > Theridiidae > Parasteatoda > Parasteatoda tepidariorum. The sequence goes on from NC_141766.1 coordinate 30,727,802, forward strand.
ATATTTATGATGTTAAATGAGTGCCCTTTTAAAACACAAAGTGCCCGTTTGAAAGAGGTAGCACCCTGCCCTGTTTTTATTCCTAGGAAGAACTCTGTAGCATTAGAAATTCACATCACTGACTTTAAGTCAAGAATAATTACTTTTAATAAGGTGAAGTAAATGAAAGTCACTTAATTTTTCTTAACATAAATTTAAGGGAATTGGTACCACTAACCGCCTAAGTATGTAGTAATTTTTTTTTTCTTCCAAGTTCTCTCTGTTGAAGTTTATTCTAATATATATATATATATGTATAGATTATTGCAATGGAGTAAACTGCTTTAAACGATGTTCTATCAACAGACTTGTTTTAAAGTTCTTTCCAAGTTTTGCATGATCAGTCTATAAAGTATACTCTGATTAAATTTTTTTGTGTGGCTGAAATACCATAGCCAGTTATTTTATGAATGCAGGTTTCATATTTTTATTTTTTGAAATAATTTAAAAATTGAATAATTCCACAAATTAATATGTTAAATAATAAAAACACAATTTTAGGACACTAAAGTTTTCTTTCTCATCGTGCCATGAATGACACGATAAAATCTTAAAATGTTAAAGTACTGATTACTAAACAATATCTGATTTACTCTATCAGGTAGTCAGTGAATTACATGTAGCAAATAGGAGGTAGTCATTTGATTTAAAAGTTTTTATTTTTATAGATTTTCCTGGTTATGATGAAAAGTTTATTTTAGCATCATAAAATTATCTTTTTATAGTAAAATATACTCATAAACATTTTCAATAAAAAGCTGATGTCTCTGTGTCTGAACACCAAATGACATTAGAAAAGTAACAATATAAACATGTGCAAAGTGGTTTAACTAATCAGGGTAAAGGAACAAGTTTGAACAAGATAGTAAAAAGAAAGGTGCAAGGGGGTTTGACTGGAACCCCAGAGGACAAAAGAAAAAATTAGAATAGATTTTCATACATTAAGAAAAGTGGGATACTAGAAAAATCATTAACTAAATTATTAAGATTTTTCAAAATATGGAATGATTCACAGAAATTAAGTTCAGTAGATGAAGAACAAATTTGAATGATTTTACTAAAAGAAAAATAAACAAAAGAACTCAAACCTATGATTAGAATTTCACCTATGTAGGATGATGGAAGATAGTTTCAAGTCTTGATTTTTGACATGTCTTTCATGTTCTTTAAGTCAAAGTTAAAGGTATTAAAGGTATATTCAGTAAGTCCACCATACGATAAATCACTCTGACAAGAAAAAAGCACCTTATCTTATCATAAATAATGTATTTTAGTTTACGATTTCACCTTTTTAATTGTGTCTGGACAATAATTTATTCCCCAGATATAATGGCGTTTTTTTTAAAAAATCTTTTTAGCCACAAATTGGTGTCAATTTTTATAAATGTTTTCTTGATTTTATAAATTTCTTTCAGTTAGGTAGACTAATCTAATACAATGTGCAGAAAACAATGTTTATATAACTTTCCTATAGATAAAAACATTCTTAGTTCTGAAAAATGAAGCTATTTCTGGAAATAATCGATGTAAAAGGTAAAAATAAATTTTATAATGTATGAATATAAGATATTGTATTTCTTTTACTCGATAGAAAATTAATGCTCTACTTTCTTTGATTTGCAATTACAATGCTTGAATACGCCATCTGGTAAGATGGCCGGCTCCAGGTCTTGACCCTTCTCCTCTTCTCAGTTGTATAGAAATGTACTATGATATTTTCCCCTTTCTTAATATTTTTCATATTTAACCGTCAAAATTTTTTTTTTTTTTGAATTTCCACCATGAACTATGTTGAATATAGTTTTCAATTTCAAATAGCTTCCCAGATTAAAAGTTTTTAATCTACTTAAAAATCATGAGATAAACTAATTTCCTTCTCCTATGACTCTCCGCATGCTAATGGTGAAAGCATGGGAAGTGTTGCCATAAGAAGAGAGTTCTCTGTGCCATCTGTAACCCATTTTGATCACCAAATTCTAATAACTGCCAAAATCCGTAACTGATCCCCTCAATTTATTTTGTGAAAAAATAATTCTAGTGTTCTAATATTACATCCACTCATTTTTTCTGTTCAAATAAAAAAAGGTTCTTAACAGAGAAACATTGAAACAAATGTTATTTTTATTAGATAACTATATTTACCTTTGTCCACAGTAGTTAAAATAGTTTGAAATATGTTAACAAGCTTAAAACGTTTAGATTTGATAATTTCTAAAAAGCACTATTTTAAAGAATGTAGTTTCCTTATCTTTTATTCCTTTTCTCAATCCATCAAATAAAAATTGCTTGCTAAATTTTCACTTTGAATTCTAGAATTTCATAAAAATTTTAAATAAGTGGATTTATAACTATTTCAAATGCTAAAAGTGGTAGGGAATAATATTTTTGATTTTCGAAAGTTATATCTGATTTTTATATTTCTAACTTTTGACACTTATTTTCCTATCTTTTTATCATAAGTGGAGAAGCTTATTAAAGAATTTGTATTGTTTGGTAAAATTAATTTCAAAAGTGTTTATTTCAAAAATGTTTATTTTAATAATATAAAGCAAAACATGTTTGGTATCTCATTGTATCTAACTTTCTCTTCTTTTATAGATCATTTATTTTCTATCGCCATTTACTTCACAGAAAAATGTTAAGTTTCATAATTCTTCTCATCAGTTTTCTAAGTCATACAGTGTGGGATTATGCATCAGAAATACAGCTGAGGTAAATATATTTCTCTCTTATTTTGGCTTGCTTAAAACTATCTTCAGTAAATCTTTGAATACTGATCATTTTATTAAACTCATAGAAAAAATGCAAATTATAAATTATTGCCATTTATTTGAATTTGTTGGCTAATTTCAATTTTTCTTCATAGAGATATCTATGTATTGCATTAAAATATCTTTAAATAAGCATTGCCACTTTGCCACTAGTTTATTACAAACTTATATAATAATTTCAGAAACATATAATTTTTTGAATGTAACTAGTTTTGTGTCATTTATAATATTGGGTTGGGAAGTAATATCAGTTTTTTAGTGTGAAATGATCACCAATTTTCAGAAGTTCATGAATGTTAATATTTTACTTTGGCAGGTTTTTTTAAAATTAAATAAAAGGTTATAATTTTTTTATTATTAGAACTTATAAAAATTAAAGTTATTATATTGTTTATAAGTGTATGACCATTCAAATAAACCATAAAAACTTTACTTAAAGGTTGTCATCAATTAGATTCTGTATATTAAAATTGTTATTGTTGAGAGACCATTTAACTCTACTACAAAATTTCTATTTAAAATTATTGAAAATTTATATTTTAGGAAGTAGCTAAAAGTAGAAAATTTTTACTTGAAAGAGCAAATAAAGAACTAAGTCCATTAACAGTAATTGACTTGACTGACGATAATGTTTGGCAAACCATTCCTTTCCAAGAAACTTCTAAATCTGACAAGTAATGTAAACCTTTTTTTTTTATCTTTTCAGTTGTCTAAAACCGTTTAATTTAAAATTTTTAAATGTTTTCTTTTTTTAATCATATTTGTTTTAAAATGAAACTTGTTTTTTATTATAGGAAATCCATATCCTTAGTGACTGAAATTGGAAGTTTAGTTCCTGAGCTTATAAATGATGTATTGTAGTTATTTTTTTTACTGAATTAAAATGCATGCTATTTTTAATTAAGATTGTGTTATGCATAAGCAAAATGAAAATTTTCAGTTTTTAGTTACAATGTTTTTGAAATGCATAGTGAAGTTATATATAAAAAATTGTTTTATGTCACTTTCTCAAAAAATAGCAGAATTCTTATTTTAGAAACATTTTTAAAAAATAAAGGGAATCTCTATTTATTACTGTTTCCAAAGATTGGCAGAACTTTTGGGATTGCGGAAATGCTGAGGCATAAATACGTTCTAAAACTTCATATAGAAAATCTAAATGCCAGTTCTGTTTGCGTTAGAATGTATCTCAAATAAGTTTGATTATTTATGTGCTTTGATGCATGCCATTCTCCATTTGATAGTAGACAAAATTGTAGTTATAAAAGTTTTACTATCTAGTTGTTTTTATTGCTTTTTAATGGATCTTTGAAAAATTATGTTCTTATAACTGTGGCTTAGTATCATGAAAATCATTGTGAATACTTGAAAATGGTTTTCTTTTCTTTAATTTCTGACTTTGATTGTTCTAGATTTTAAAAGATAATATTTTTTTTTCAATTACATAACATTTGCCAAGCATTGAAGCATCAAGCCAATAATATATGAATAAAATAGCACTATTATATCATCATAGCACTATTATATCAGTGCTATAGTAGTGCTATGCACTATTATATTAACATCATAATGAAGAAAATTTTTCTTCATTATGATATAATAGTGCTAATGATAATGTAATGATGCTAATAGCATTTGTTATTCATAGGCACATTAATATTTTTGTAAGGATCATATCATCAACTCTATTTTAAAAATTTTATTCTTGCTACTTATAAGATGTAATAAATAGATGTATCATAAAATCCCAATCATAACTAGTCTTAAGACGATATTGTTCTACAAAATCTAGTTCTTTTATTTATTTTGGAATTTGTGCACTATCAGTTTGTCTATAACAAAACGAAATGCAATTAAAGGTTTTGCTGTGAAAAAGGAAATAGACACAAATTTTTGTATTTTCCCTATGCTGGAAGAAAAACAATTTAGAAAAGACTTAATGAGACAAAGAGTTTTCTTATTTTATAACAAAAAAAACTATCTCTTGGAACTATATTTTCCTGAATTCAAAGAAAATTGTTTCTTTTACTACAAGATGTTATACATAACTCAAAATACTATTTTTGGTTTCAGAAACCTCTTCAAATTTGAGCCTTCTTTCTTTACTATTATATGACATTGATATAATTATGCTAATGCTTGAATTATTGTAATTTCATGGAGATAGATCATCTTAGAAACAAACTGCAGCTGCAAAATTTGATATAAAAATATCATTTACTCATGTTAGCCACACCATCAGATAAGTCATGCAAAATTTTACTATAATGAATGATGGTGTACTGAACACATCTATTAGAAATATGCGAATAAAAATAAATTAAATGATTAAATCGTTAAAAAAATCATTAAAATAATTATTAAATATGTATAAAAATAATCATAATTTTTTTAGATCAATGATATTACTGTTATACAATAATACAATAAAAATACTGTTTTTCTTATTTCTCATTGTTGATTGATAGAAGTAGGGAATAAGTGGATTAAATATGATTATCTGAAGTGCATACAGTTTCTAATTTTTTGTGGATAATTCAGATTCTATTGTACTAGAAATTTCAATGTCTTTAACATTATTTTTTATTATATCTGTTTTTCAGCAACGTTCTTATGCCTGATAAAACCTTTATTTTAAATATAAATTTACAAAATATAATTTGACAATTAATAAGACTAGTTTTAGTAGTTTTTTTTTTAAATTTGCAATTTTATAAAAACAGAACATTAACATTTTGTCTCTAACTTATAACCATTTGTAAAATCTTTTTAATATAATTTATCAGAAATAAGTTAAAATTAGCATTGTTTTTTCTTAAGATTAAATTCAAAATGTAGGAAAAATTATTGATTAAATTTTTTTTCTTCCAGCTTGTATTTCTGGAGAAAAATGGTAGCAAAGATTGCAGGAATTGTATAAAAGAGTTTTGCCTTATGTTAATGACTAAGTCCTGTGCTTTGATCAAAACTGTTGAATACTCTAGGTAAAGTAGATTCTTTGAGCTTGTTCCTTTATGATTTTTTTTTTATTAAAAGCATATTTTATGTTAATATTGCAAATTGATGATTATTTAAATTTTTAAAACTCTGAATTCTTGTAATTAAAAAAAAGTGAAAATAAGATATAATCTATTATTTCTTGATTTTCTACACATTAAAAGAAAAAAAAACATAAATATGCTAACTTCTCTCATAAGCATATGCATTTTTTATAGTTTCAGAAAATGACTGACTGATTTTTAAAAAAATGTGTGGGTTAACAGAAAGATTCTTAATCTACTCATGATGCACTTGATTTAGTTGAATGTCATTTACTACTAAATTAGTCACTACTAAAAGTAAAGCAAGTATCTACTAGCACAATTACCCCATGAGAGTTTCTACCAGTGTTGGGTGTAAATATTTTTTTTCTGCCACTAGCTATGAAGCCATATAACAGTAACTGTCATTGAACTCTCTGTTTAGGTGGTGATGGTTAAAAATCAATTAATAAGATGTTTGCCATGAAATTACTTTCTAGGGTACCAATGAGTTTTGTACCTTTAACATTTAGTACAATTAAAATTTAAGTTCAAAACTGAGAATAACAGTGGTGCAAGTGGCAAAACATGGTTTTGGAGCAACAAAAAAGCAATTTTGGAGCAGAAAAACAAAGATTTGGAGCATATTTAATAAAAAGGATTAAAATAAGAATTTAATAACAAGAATTTTTAATGTTTTCCATTAATAACATATGTTATTTTTTACACTTTTTTGAAGGTCCCTGCATTATCTTTTTGCTATCTGTGCTATCTAATGCTGTTAAATATTCTGCTATCCTCGACTTAGCCTCAGATAAGAGGATCTGTCCGCTTTCTATAATCGACATGTCTTTATTATTTAACCCATCTTTCATATTTTTCTCAGCTGTGGCTAAGAGATCATGAGAAGCCTTCAATTTCTTTTGCAAATCAATTTCAGCAGCTTTCAATCTGCTTTCTTCAGTTTCAATGTTTTCGCATTCTTTTCGCTTTCTTTTTTCTCAACCTCTAATCGAGCAGAATAATTTTTAAATGCTGCAAGCGCCACTTTAATCACATCGTTGTCAACTTTAAAATTATTTAAACCTCCTATTTTGTTAATATGTGACACAACTTGTCTCAAACCATTAACACTATGCGAATTTAAACTTACCCTATTGTCAAGTAGCTTTTTGTTCACACTAAAACCTCCTTCACCATCAACATGTGGTATGCACAAAAAAGCTTTAAAAAGCTTTGTTACAAGAGGATATTTGATATTTCCCAAATTATCTTTCGTCACAAAGTAGTTTTTCCAAAACACATCAATTGGTGCATGTTCATTTGAGTCAGAAGAATAACCTTCTGGTTCCCCGCGTAAGCTCGTCCATTCATCTAGTAACAAAGATGCCTCTTCAGGTTTTATAATGGATGGGGTTACTGTTGCCAGATATCTTATTGGTTTATTAGAAGTGTACTCCATTCTTATTACAGAAAGCAACACTTTAAGATGGTACAGTAACCTATTTTCAAGAGGCAATGCTTTTAATAACTTTTTTGCGCATGCCAAGTAAAAAGACCTGGAACCTAAATACATAGATTTTTTTTTTCTGAAGAAGATACGGACGTCATCACCTTTGCGGTATCTAGTCCAACATCTATTAAATTTAAATTTTGCCAAATATCTGCGTTTTCTACATCCAATGATTTTAAGTCCTTTCCTGACAAACTAAGAAAAGTAGAACTCTTTAAAAAACGCCCTAACAATAGTGTCTCAATTTGGAAAAGACCTAAAAATGTATTTAATATAGCCAAAATATTTCTAAAAAATGAGCTTTTGGCAAAAGCAATTTAAATAAATTCAATATTGAGTGGCTCATACTATTTTTTAAATTAACAATTACTTTATTTAATTCTGTAAAAAGTAATTCAAAACTCTAATTTAACTATTACTTAAGGTTATAGTGTATTTTTCTTAAAATTTAAACAAATGTTATTTGTTATAGTACAGTACAGGACCCGTTATCCGGAAATCAGAAAACCAAAAAACCGGAACGAAATTCGATAAATTTTCCCGCCAGTTTAAAAAAAAAAAATTTTTTCCTCATAAGATTTTAGGATTTTTCTTTCTTTATAGAAAGATGTTTACCTTACCATCATTTTGGAAATAATCATTAGTGTATTATTTAATCGTTTTTTCTTCTTTTTAAGATTATTTCCAAAATTTGTTTTTTTTAGTTGGGTTTAACAATAAAAAAACGGCTTTTTGTAGTGATTCAGAAAACCGGAAAAATAAGTTATCCGGAATAGTGATGGTCCCGATCGTTCCGGATAATCGGTTCCCTACTGTATATTCAACAAAACATTAACAAAATTAATATTGATCATACCGAATTTATAAAAATATGTAAAGAATTAAGCAAACTTTAATAAATTTATATTACAAATGTAAATTAGTGAATGGCCCCTAATAAATTTTTATTAAAATTGGTTACCAAGCACAGTATTTTATTAATAACATGATTAAATAATTTTTAAATGCAAATACAATGAGCATTGAAGCTAAAAAAAATTTTTGTCAAAAGAAAATTATTATATTGTCCCTACACTCATAATATTTAGCAAATCTGTGATAATTAAAAATTTTTATGTCAGTTGTTTTAAATAAAATCATTAAGAGATGAATTAAAGTATTTTTGAATGACAAATCTGAAAAAACATAAGATTTTTTGCTGCATTTAAAATATTGAAAGCCCCTTTCTTCATACTTATTTAAAATCTTGCCTCTTAATATTATTAAGTTTTTCCCTAAACAAATTAAGAGCACTGAAAATTTAGAAAGTAATAATACAATAATAAAATGCAGTAAGCAAAAATAAAAATATTAGTAAAAAAAATATATTAAATAAATTAATTAAAATAAATAAATTAATAAATAAGTAATAAATTAAAATAAATGTTTAAATACAATATGTAATTAGAGGATGGTCCCTCAGATAAAAAATTTACATTTAGGAAACTCAATTAATTCTTATCTTTATTAAATTAAATTAATAAAAGGGATATGGAAATTTTGAGGTTATGAAGCTTTGTGGTTTTTGACTGCTCTGTGGATCAACATGAAAATATGTACTTAGTGAATGGTCCCTCAAGTTAATTCAAAGATCATGGTACTAATATATAAATAGAGTAGCACAAAAAGGCCATTAGCTTACCATTGACGAAGACGATGGCACTTCAATGACGATGAAATAATTAAGAGAAATAAAATTTTGGAGCAAATTCAATTTGGAGCATGTAGGCGCAGGTTTCCACAATTGGCGCAGCACTTTCACCACTGGAATAAAAATTCGAAAAAACTAAAAAGTTAAGACGTGTTTAAAAGCAAAATTTTGAAGAGAAAGTTTTTCCAAAAACTTTTAAACTACCATGTCAGTATTAAAATGAAACTTGTATTAATAATTAATAGTAATAATAACCATAAAACTAGAATATTTAGTCCTGAAAAGCAAATACATATATAGCACTTGAAACATGTACTGACTTGAATAAACTAACATATTTCTAGCCAAATAAAATTATCTAAGTATTTACCAATAAGTATTATCATTTGAAAATTTAAAATAAATCACTTTAGATTATAACACTTGACATTAATTCAATGGAAATTTTTTAAAACAAGTATTATCATTTGGAGACTTAAAATAAATCGCTTCATATCATTGTTAATTTAATTCCATGGAAATTTGAATAGAAAAGTTAAGTACATAGGCCAATCCAATTGAGTTCATTTGGTTTTTATATATTGCTTAAAAATTTGCTAAAAAGATCACTCAAGTCATTATTGAGTTCAAACAAAAATCACTTTTCTACGCTGCTGAATTGAAGAATATACTTTATCTTGACCATCTTTTTTTATGACTACTGATTTGCACGGGGGACATCTGATCAGAATCCTCATTCTCAATAAGCCTGGAATTCAACAGGGCATTCTCGGTAAAGCAAATCTCCATATGCACATCTTCTTACCTTTAAAGAACATGCAATTTAATAGAATTATTTACATAATTTTTTATTCGAAAAATTGAAGAATGTTTATAAAAATAAAGGTTTGGATCTGCTGTCGTATACGAAAATTAGAACTATTCTTTATTTACATCCAGGTCTTCCCTTAGCTTATGTGGACAAAGTTACGCTTATTGTCTTTGCATTTTTCTTCCTGAAGGATCTACTTCCATCCAAGAAATCAAGCAAATAATTCATAAAAGAGCTTTTAACTCTCCAGAATCAAAACACATTAGGCCAGCATCAAACCCAATTGCTCATTCCATGGTTCTGTAACCCACACCAACTTATTGTTGTTGCCAATCACAATTTACTGGGTCTGTTGTTGGAATGATGGATTGATGTTCAAGAGATCTATTTTCAAGTCTTTTAGTATTTATTAAAGATTTGTTTTATAATTATAGTATTTGTTTCATTGCTTTCCAGATCATGTTATACATTTTCAAGTTTGGTTACATTGTTTTTATACTTACACATACTGATATTCTTTATTATTGTTTGGCTTATATGTTTAAATCTTACTTGATAGGTGTCTTGGAAAATTTCTTTCAAAGAAAGATGTTATGACGATGTTAGCCGTACAAAACCTTGCAGATTTAGAAATTGTGCTTGGATGTGCAGAAAATCTCAAACCTGGGATAAGAAACTATATTTTAAATCAACTGTAAAAAGAGAAGATTAAAATTATAGTATATTATTCATTGTTTTTATATAATAAAAAAATATTTTTTAATATTTGATTTTCATGTTTGAAAATTTCCTGGGCTCCATCATCAAATCTTAACATTCAACAGAATTAAAATCTCAATGCATTGATTTTCTGATTTTTTACATTTTAAATTATTATTTGCTGTTGTCTTTAAAATAATTTGTCGTGGTTTAGTAGACTCAGGGTCTTCACTCAGGCTAATAGCTTAATGTTATACCATTGTATTTTACAAATTAATATTTAGAAACTACCTGTGTCAGGCTAGTCACCATAAACCTGTTTAATAATACTCAATAAGTTTTGAGCAAGCCACTGCTGCTGGTTATTTAAGAATTTAACATATTGAAATATTTTAACTGTGTAAACATTCAACATTAAAATTTTCTTAACTAATTGCTTTAGGGGGAATGTAAACTATCATGCAATAACATGTAAAATAAATAATATAATTAGGTTATGTTTTCTGGCATATCACAAAAAGTTTGCAGGTAAAAATTAACCTATGAAAATCATAAAATAAACATCAAAACTGTAAAGTAATTCATAAAATAATTCCTTCTAAATAAAATTCATTATATTCTATGAATCAGTATTATTAATATGAATAGCTTATTTAAATTAATTCCTTACATAATCAATAAATCTTATCTTGCATAATTAGTCAATCTTATTTTTTTAAAGTGTTATTGGATATCAAAAATGGTCAGATAGTTCCAATCACTCTGTATTAGAAAGCAATCAGTTTAAGTTAGTAAAATTCTGTTGATGAATATTTTTAGAGATGGTGAATTACACATTGATCAAAGCAAAGCATTCAATCTGATGCTGGTCGGGTTTCAAGCCAGAGATGTGGATCGGAGCTCAGTCCTTCACAGTGACAACTCAGTGTCTCTTGAACACTTTTTTTAGTTTCATATTGTGATGCTAATCAATATGCTTTTGTTAATATCATTTTTTGCACTAAATTGTCATGCATATCACATAATTTTCAACCTCGATTTCCTTTTGAAGGATTTCTGAAAACTTAATGAGTGCCACTAATTTCAGTTACAAGTTACGAGAAATATTTGGAAAGTAAGTACTATTTTGCAAAAACTTGCATAAAAAGGTTTTTCAAAACAAAATTTAATTACATAAAGGAGAACTTAGGCGACTATTTTTCTACATAGTTGCAAACAATATGCAGACATTTGTCATAGCGGTAAACGAACTTGTCAATGCCCTCTTTAAAGAAAGATGCTACAGCTAAACGCAGTTTTTTGTATCGTCAATTGATTTGTGACTATATCATACAAATTAGTTTGAATTTAGTCATCACCAATCATGTCAACCATCTGTTTTCACGAATTTTCTCTTTCATATTTGCAACAAAACAGTAATTGACTATAGAAGGTTACCCACTCCGTACTTTGTCATGAACGTAAGAAGATTTATTATTGAATTGTCTAATTCACTTTCTAACCATTCTATCAAACACTACATTTTTAACATAAATCTCGGATGGCTTAATATTTTTAGTGTTCAAAATCTATAATACCAAGTGCACTTCATAGTTGGCGGGATCTGCAATCTTCTTAAACATCTTGAATGCTTACTAACGTATGTAACTGCAACATTATCCGGCTGTAACGATGTCGAGGGATAAACAATCAACCATGTGCCACGATGGCTATAGGGATAGAGCGTTCGCCTTGTATTGAGGTGAACTGGGTTCGAATCCCAGTCGATACGAACTCCGCATCCGGCTTGCACAGACCACAGTGCTGAAATATCCTCGGTGGTAGCCGGATCATGGGTTAGAGTCCCTTGCCGTCAGGCTAACTGTGGGAGGTTCTTATGGTCTTCCTCTCCATATAAAGCAAATGCGGGTTAGCTATAAAAGTCCTCCACAAAGGCAAATTTCTCCCAATACTCGATCCAGGAGTTCCCTTGTCTTCTGGTTAAAATTGCAAGGCTACAGAGTTGAACATTAGTAGCTGTAAACCCATAAAATTGGGTTGGCTGTTCAATGACGGTTATATTTTATTTTATAACCGTCGTTGAACAGCCGACCCAATTTCATGGGCTTACGACTACTTACGTTCAACTCCGTAGCCTTGTAATTTTGAACCAATCCAGAAGACAAGGAAACTCCTTGATCAGTACCCCCAGAGGTATTGATTTGTTGGGGGAACATGGAGGACTTTGAGACTCGACAGATTTAACGTGCATCAGTCACCATTTACTACACGGGGAGTCTTCGGCCGGCGAGGATCGAACCCACGACCTCTTGGATATCCCGGCCCAATGACGGTTATAAAAAAAAACAATCAACCATACGGCCGGGGTAGCCTGGTTGGTAGGGTGCTGGGTCCTTGTCCAAGAGGTCATGGGATTGATCCCCGCCTGCCTAAGACTTCCCGTGTAGTAAATGGTGACTGATGCACGTTAAATCTGTCGAGTCTCAAAGTCCTCCATGTTTCCATAACAAATCATACCTCTGGGGGTATTGATCCAGTAGTTTCCTTGTCTTCTGTATTGGGTTTAAAATTGCAAGGCTACGGAGTTGAACATTAGTAGTAAACCCGAAATTGGGTCGGCTGTTCAACGGCGGTTATAAAATATGAAACAATCAACCACATGCGCGAAACTCCAATACTACCACTGTGGTGGCGGTAGAACAGAACGCTACTTACTTTCTGGATATGTCTTGTGTATTATAATTTAATGTCAAATCTTCAAAAAAGGAAGAAAAAAAACATGAGCCCACTTTTAAAAGAAATTCCAAAAGCAATCCCACCTATAGAACTGCTATACATGTATATTTTACTTTCCATAGCAAATCTGTTTTTTTTCTTCTTTATGGCGCAAGGAAATAATTTACTAATACACAATGCGAATGGAGAAGGGCATCAACTGTTTTGAATTGAGTGTTTATGTATCTCATAAGTAAGTTGATCTCCGAAGCAAGGAAAGAGATTCAACCGGTTTTATTATGTAACTAGCTTTTCTTTGTGTATGTTTGAGAAAAGGAAAACCACTTCTCACGCTTCAGAACCGGTTTTTGTTCATGTTCAGAGCAAAGATGAGGCCTTTATGGAGTTGGAGAAAATATTTACACTTAGGCTTTAAGCTCAGTTAAAAATAACTTAGCTACAAAACAAAATGAAATTTTGACTAGATGTACATTGCTTACGCGTGAAAGTGCAACGGTTCTTCAGGTGTTACATCGATTAAAATAGAATTACAAGAAAAAGTGCAAGTAATTTCTCCCCCCTTTATTTATAGAACAATTATTTTAACTTCTTTAGGCTGTCATATAAAAAATATTGAACCATTGAAAAAAAAATGTGTTAAAAACAGAATCAACAGAAATTTTTTAAGTAAAAAATTGCATGTTTAACACAATTTATTAAATGGTACAAAATAAATTTTTTTTTTTAATATTTAATCTTTATGCTAACTTTTTATTTAAAGAAAACTGAAAATTCCTAGTTTTTAAAGCAATTTACTATTTGAAAAAAAAAAAAAAAAAGAATTGAATCTGCATCGAATTTCATTTCGTGTTAAAGGTTTGGTTTGGATATGCAAACCTTTAAACCAGGGATGGGGAAACTACGACCCGCGGGCCAACTGTGGCCCGCCGGAGGATTTTATCCGGCCCGCGGATAGAATTTTTATTTGCCGATGAGCGGCAAATATAAACAATATACATCCATTTTATTGTCGACTATGTTTAAAATTATTTCTGCTTTTCCTTTTTTAACAAAGTACTGATGACATTTTTACTTTCTCTATTTTTGTTCTACAAAACATAAATTGATGGAAATAGTTAGCACAGACAGCTTCTATTGGTAAAATGTTGAAAGCAGAAGTTCTTTATAGAATAGCCGTAGATTGGCTCCAACTAGCGTTTGTCTTTCTCGAGGAGCTGACTTATGGAATCTAATATAAGTAAATTGTACTTCACATTTGGCAGACTGCGCATTTTACGCTCCAAAGAGCGGACAATCTAACAATCATCTGAAGCAGTTGTTTCTAATTATGCCTAAGTTTGACAAATCATTACCAAAAGCTAGTTTCCAAAATTTAAAATTTCACGACCAGAAAATCAGTGCTATGTTAGCTTAATCTTATATACGTGAACAAGAGTTTTCAATTATGAACCTTAGAAAAAATTATTTCAGAAGTAGACTAACAGAAAAGGATTTAGCCTTGTTCCTTGAAATAAGCACATCTGACTTCGAACCTTAATATAAGGAACTCTTAGAAATGAAATCGCAATTTCCTTCATCCCACTAAATATTTAAATTAAAACTTGTATATCGCTTTTTTTTCTTTCTTAAATTTTGAAGATCTTACTTGGCCCACCAAACATTTTTTTTTCTTGATTTTTGGCCCTCGACCAAAAAAGTTTGCCCATCCCTGCTTTAAACCATAAAGGTTTGGATATGCACAAATATAACTCTAAAATATTACAATGTAGATTTAAATTTGTTATTTAAATAAGTATTCGCTATTAATTAATATTTACCAATTTGTAGATAAGCTGCATGATATATTACATTTTCAATACGTTGATAAAACTTGCCTGATAATTATTAAAGCGTTGATGAGTTTTTAAATCTGGACACAGTTCAAATTGCAAGTTAACCAAAATACAGCTTCAAATGAGTGTTTACGAAAATTGACACAGCTCTAAGTGCATGCTTGTGAGATAGGACTCAGCAAAAAACATGCCTTTCCGGTTTTGGACCCAAATTTAATAACTAAATGGGGAATTACATGCTCACTTTTCCTTACTTATTTAAACACTAAGCATAATTATTACTGGATTGCTAGGTATATTATAGATATAATTTTTCAGGTGATGTCTTTGTATTAAACTTAATTCCTACAAAGTAAATTTTCTACCACTATTATAAATTTATAGCATTTGTGGTAACCTTGTAACTTGGTGACTTTTAAAGTCTGGAATATAAATTGACAACATCACATTACAAATTTATTTGGATTCATTAGTTTTTTTAAAAAAAAGTACAATATACTTATAAAAGGAGTTTGAAAAATGGAATCAAGTACTATGTCCAATTTTGCGAACATGTATTTTGAGCTGTGTGTATTTTCGTAAGCATGCATTTTGAGCTATTTCGAGATGTGTTCAGATTTAAAAACTCACTGTTTCATTACTGTCCATTATGATAACATTACTAGATCACAACAAATATATAAATCCCCAATCAGAACTTAATGTGAATCCTTACCATTACTTTTAAATTAAAAACCTTAGACAGAATATAATTTGATAGAAGAAACAATAATTTATTTAGAATAGTCACATAGTAGCTAATAAATTTAATTTAGTGCTACTTCTTGTATAAGTGATGACATTATTCAGGGTTGCAGACTTATCGACATTGAGTGGAATTTCTGTTAATAATGTTGAGGATCTACAATATCTGCAAAATATTTTATTTGACCTTATAATCTTCAAAGTTTGTTGGAAAATGATAAATTAAATTATATCCCTTTTTGATAAAATAAAAACTATTCTGATTCGATTTCTTCCACTTGACCTTTGACATCTACTTGACCTTTTTCTTGTTCTCATAAGAAATGCAGCATTCCCAGCAACTAATAAAGTTATAAGTATTTTTTAAATTTTAAATAACAATATCTCTTGCATTTGTTTATAAAATGCTCCTCAACTAGAGATAAATACTCTTTCATTTTTATTTTGGTTTGTAAAATAACCTATTAAAGAAGACACAAAACTGCATCTATATTTCTCATGTAAAAAGAGAGAAAGAATTAAAAATTTTCAAAAAAATATCACTAGTTTTTAAAATTCTGGTTAATAATTTTACACAAAATTTTAAAAATTACACAAATTCAATCTATTTTTAATGAACCAGATGCACTGATACAAGTTTCTTATTGATATTAGATATTTAATCTAAAGAAAAAAATGTAATTTTAATGTAGTAAATTATTTTAAAATTTAAATCATACCTTGTAAGTATTACTGCCATTTAAATAAATTTGCAGCGATCTTCAGAAATAAGGTGCAGCTTATCTGTATTTTAGAAGTTAAGTCACTGCAAAGCAAGATATACACTACTACCCTACAATGATGGAAGAGACTCTTTCAGTTTTTAAAATAATAATTAATAGTTAGATGATTATTTTGTAACTTTATAGGTAATTAATTCATGCGATTTTTTATACTTAATAATAAGGTTTTCAGGGACTGACGATAAATTACTAAAGAAAACAAGAATTTTTGGACACCCTATGCCAGAAAATCAAGCACTAGGCTTGTAAATTATACTGATTACTTGGGTGGTTACTTTCAATAACTGCATAAAATTTCATAAACCTAGCTTAAATATTTATGGAGATATGAACATTTCTGTAAAAAAAAAAAAAAAATTTTTTTTTTTGTCTTACTTTTTTGCTATTAACTTTGAAAATATTCAATAAAATGAAACAAAATTTTGCCAGCAATTAAAAAAAATTACAAAGTTTATAGTATTAAAACTTCTAAGTAGTTTTTGTCCTTATTAAAAGAGAGCTCAAAATGATAAGGGGTTTTCCACAATTTTTATTTTTTACTATTAAACAAGATTTATTAAAAATGACACCGGCATTGTGGGGGAGCATCCCCCATAAAAGACTGTTTTCTTTCCATCACAGTTTTGTGTCCAGACGATTATTGTAAAGTATCATCATCTGTTATTAAATTTTGTCTTATTGTGCAAAATGAAATTTGTGGAAAACCCCTTATTTTTAGCTTTCTTTCAAAAAGTACAAAAACTACTTACAAAATTGTGTGAAACTTTTAAAATTTTTAAGATATTCAAATCAAACTTTCTTCTTTAGTTGCAAAATACAATTCACTACAAAATTATGAACAAAAATTTATTTTCAATTTTTCTGCGCTTGCACAATAAAAAAGAACTATTTTAAATAGTCATATTTTGTGCAGCTTTAAAGAAATTTTTTTCAAATTTTAAAGCAATATTGAAATTAATTTTTAATTGCTAGAAAAATGTAAATTTTGCTGCAATTTTTATTTGTATATAAAATTTTTATTTGTTCAAAAACAAAAAAAATTATTTTTTATAAAAATGTCCATATCTCTATAAATATTTACGAAAGGGTTTATGACATTTACGTACGTCCATAACGTTACATGTTTATTTCATGATTTTCTGGTATAGGGTGCACAAAAATACTTTTATTTCGTAATTTATAGGTCCCTAAAACCTTTTAACTCTATTGCTAAGTATGAAAAATCGCATGAACTAATTACCTTTAAAGTTACAAAATAATCATCTAAGAATTTCTTGAGAAATTTAAAAAAATTTTAAAAACTGTTTCTTTTATTATTGTAGGATAGTTTATGGTGATAGTAAGATTTTTTTATTCTTTCAAAAGACTTGCACAAGAATTCTACTTTATCCAAGCATTAATTCAAAAATGTAATAAATTTATAGCACAAAAAATTGTGAAATCGTAAACTTTTATAAAATCGTTTGCTCAAATTGCATTTTTTTTTTTATTTTTAAATATTTTTAGATTTGTGATAAGGGTTATTTTCTATCATCAGAAACATCACATAAGAATGAAGTAACAAATTCTGATTCGCATCAGATGAATAGTTTAGTTAAATAATCAGAACAGTGTATTTCTTCTCCTTACCCATACTCAGCAACTACTAACATTCCGTAGTTCTAAAAAATTATTTTCCCCCAGTGGTAGCAAAGGTTATGTATAAATATTTCAATAAACCAGATTTAAAAGAATTTTGTCTACAATAATTTAAAAAGGTATATAAAAGTTCAGATTGACAAATGGTTTTTGTCTTAAGTTAGATAAAAGCTGTTTGAAAATTCTTTTTGTTTTAAAAAAATTTGATTTTAGTTCACTGCTACTGGAAAAATTATTAGCCTCGTAAGTTGGAGGGTATGCTTACTTATATTTTCACTGTTAACCCTTTTTTTAAAAAATAAATATCCATTTATCAAAACAGAAATTTAATTTGATGTTATCAGGATGTTTAACTATCCCAATATTCCTAATGAAAAATATTTAGTTCTCAAATTTTTTTAACGAGTTCATAACATCTAATTTTCTAGGAATACAATTACGATTTTATATTCAACACTTTTTTATGAGCTCATTAATAAAGGGAATAAAAATCGCAAACAATTTTATAGTTTAAAAGCAGGGACTGTTCATTAATTATATACATAGTTCTGGCATATAGCCTTACTGGCAGAATTCATTGTTTCATACTTTTGGGGAATTCCTTTATTTTTTGGAATAACTTCTCAATGTTGATATCTATTTTTTATGAGAAGAAAAACTAAAAACTACAGCAAAGTAACTAAAAAAAAATTATACTTTAAAATTTTGGGATTTGATATTGGATACCCCGAGAGAAAGGGAATCCAGGATGTGGCAATGCACAATTTAGGAACTACAGTTCAATGTATTAATAAAACAAAAACATTTATCAAAAAGATTATAATTTAAGAATCAGATTAAAGAAGTAAAAACAGTGTCACTGAAACAATTTTAATGAACTTTTGAAAATAAAAGCATTTAATCCAAAAAGTGTTTTAAAATAATAAAACATTTTCTATAACATATTTCACAAATAAAGCATTTGACAAAAATAAATAAAATAAAATAAACAAAAACTTGATCCACATACACTAAACATCACACAGCATCAATTAGTTAGTTACAATTCACAAAATTAAATTTACCCACAAGTTGCATTAGAGAAACATTTTCATAAAAATTGTACAAAATAAAAGTACAGATACAGTTTTAATGGGCTTTTAAAATAAAAGCATTCAGCTGATGAGGTCAATTTTTTTTTAAAAATAAATAAATATTTCTTCAGATAAAATAATATTTCACAAACAAAGCACTTGACAAAGAAATATAAATATTTTTTTCATAAATACTAATCAAATCCATTACTTTCATTCACAAAGTTCATAGTAAAAACTTTTCCTAACAAATGTACAAAAGAAATGAAGAAAAAAAAAACGTTTTTGCTAATATAATTCACAAATAAAGCAGTTGACAAAGAAATATCAAACCTATAGCTTGTAACGGCAAATTTGATTAGTTCTTGTCACAAAAACTCTTTACCCATAAAGTGTATTATAAAAACATTTCCATAATAAATACTCTAGTATAAATACTTTAAAAGAAAAAAAAAATGCAGAAATTTCAAGCATTCAATAAATATAATAGTGATTTAATAACCAAACATAATGATCTAACTAAAGTTCAGAATGACTAGTTTTTGCTTAAACACATTTTTGTTCAAAGGTATAACAAACATTACACCCTAGAATATTTTTAATACACTTAATTGGACAAAAACAGCTTTGAAAACCTAACCTGGAATGTTTCACTTGTAATATGAAATTTCACTTCATATTGAATAAGTATGTATATATATATTTATATATATATCCACAAGATATGACTCATCTTAATTTACAATTACTTATGAAATTATATAATTTTAATTAAAAAAAAATTAACTATATTTTCAGATATTTATGAAATTTCTGTATCAAATTTTTAGAGTAGATGAAGTACAAAGCTATGCACAGCATACAGAAAAAAAAGTAGAAAGGAGTTACTTTCTGTTTTTTAACAATAATTATTTCCTAAAATTTAGATCGGGCAATACAGATTTTGTTTTATAAATAAAAATAGATTTTTTTTTTACATTATTTAATTGACAGCACTTTCTAATCATTAGATTTATAAAATCAACAAAATATTAACTATCGATAAAGAAAGATAAATTTCTTTCTAAAGGATTAAATATATTAAAAAACATACTAAAACATGAAATGACTGAGGCAGCAACCATGACTTATACTGCAAAGTAAAGAGTATGTACACATACTGAATTCTTTTCTAAAACAACAATGTGAAATCTTTTACTACATATTTAAATACTGAGGCTATTTGATGAAAGACTAATTGGAAATTATTCAAAAGCAAAGGTAATAAAGCAATGAAAAAACTAAAAGTATAAAAAAAAAGCCTAACTTCACGATATTTCATTATATCAGTGTTTTTGTAATACATAAACAAGTACATGAAGGGTAAATGTATTCTGGGAAAAGGTATAATTTTTGGCCTCCGCACAGCTGTTATAAATTTTGCAAGTTTGAAATTTAGTTAAAAATAATATATTGGTTGAGGTATATCAAGAAATATTAAATAAAAATATGTTTAAAATTTTTCTAAAGTAAAAATATTATTTCAAGCCTTTTTATTTTTTGACTCATTGACAGCTCCAAAACCATTTTTAAAAAAATGAACATTATAAAGTACAGGCACTGAATGCTACTTTACTACAATAAATGTATTATTTTTAAATGCATTTTAAACCATTAAAACTATCATCTAAATGTATGTTATATTTAAAATAAAAAAATATTCTTAGAATTTTATTTACTGAATACCAATAAGATCTTTACTATAAAATTAAATTTAGTACTTTTCTTTTTAGGTATTGCGAAACTGTTTTTTGTCAGACTCGAAAACAGAAAAGGCTACATTACAAACCAAACACTTAATATGTGCTGCCCTTAATAAATTTAAAATTAAAGAGAACTTATAAATCCTATGAACAAATAATGCATTTTTACAACCATACATAAAAAAGGACCACAGGCAATAATAAATTAAACTTGAATCTAATTTTGAAAGTATGAATATTCATTTAGGATCTTTCTTGAAAAAAAAAAAAAAAAAAACAATAGTAAATACAGCTTAGTTAATGTTATAAAGATAATTAAGTTGATTATATCGTTAATATCATGCTCTTTTCTGAAACAGAATAGTATCACTCTGCAACTTTTATTTTATTTTTCATCTGAGAAGTTTTAAAAAAAATCTATATTCAAAAATCAAATTATGATGGCAATTTATTGCTTTATATAAAGATTTTGAAAATATACTTCATTAAATCAACAGAGACAAAAAAAAAATTAATAGAAATATTTAAAAAAAAAAATATTATCTTTAAATATATGAAGTAATGCATTGAGATCTTCCAAGGATTTTATTCAGTTACACAATAATCATGAAAACTGAAGAAACACTCCTTTTTTGTTTCTCCGAAATCAGATTTTGGATATTGTAGATTTTACTTAATTTACAGTTTAAGTTTTCTTTAACTATCTTAGTCTTAATATTATTATAATTTGCAATTTAATTTTATGCTTGAAATATTATCCATCAGGAGCGGAAAATCTGGTTTAAAAAGTCAATACTAATTTCTTTTGGTTGATAAAATTATGATTCTCGTAAAATTTGAACTACGTATTAAAAATTTTATAAAATTAATTAATCATTGATTTTCGTGGTTTTAATAGACATTTCAAATTACATTACTATAACACCCATATAAGTTTATTAATCTTTATTGCAAGCAAATTTAGCTTGTAAAGATGGTAGCCAAGTCATAGTAAAATGAGTAAGACACTAAAATGTAATTAATATACTAACTAACCATCTTATAGTCGTACAAGCAGAATTGTATCACAATTTTAGAAGCAAGTACATGAAAAAGACATTTCTGTTCTGACAGGAGTTAGAAATATGTATTTCACCAAGAAAAAATTTACTAAGAAATTGATACAGTATTAAACTTTGTATATGTTTAGCTATAAAAGTAGTAAAAATATATTTATAATTAGATGTAGGAAAGTAATACTTGTCATTAAAAATAATTTGGTCAGTATGTATTAAAAAAAATCTTTTATTTTTTATTAAATTGAATTCAAAAGCAAAAACGAACAAAGGAAGCCAAATATCAAAATTTGTTTGGTTTTCACATATTTTATTAATTATACGAAGAGATACTTTAATAGGAAAAAAAATTTGGACATTTTTAATTAATTGCCAGTAATTTCTAAGGGGAAAAAAAAGAGAAAAATAATTTTTTTTTTGGCACCTCAACTGTGAGTTAAAAAATTACCAATTTATGCTTTGCATTTTGAATATTTTTAGTTTATTTTTGCATTTTTAAATAAGAAAGAGAAGTATTTTTGTCATCAGTGTAATTGATATTTTAAATAATCATGTTAGAAAAAGAGTGTAACTGCCTTGGCAACCAAAGAGAATAATGGTAAAGCAGTTTTGGTGATATTCATGAATAAGGTTACCATTAAAAAAGACAGTTAGATGTTAATATCAGAACGGAGATGTAGTAATTTTGTAATGGAAATGTTTTCATATAATTGAATATTTTTTTAAATATAACTTATTATCTTTTAAATAAGTTTATAATTTAGCAATTTTGAAGATAGAATGGAGGGAGAATGGACTGTATGATAGCCTATGTCACAAGATCTGTTTTCTGAGTAGGTTGCAAGGAGAAGTATAGACCTTCTCCTATTAATAGAGTAAGCATCCGTATGATTGCCGGAGCTTCTATAAAATTGCAATAATTTAAATAATACTTCTAGTCAAAAGTCACAATTAATCTACCATTATTGTCAAATTTTAGGAAAATGAAATTTTATTGCCTACATGAGTAGTTTTATATAGGATTAGAATTAACTTTTGCTTTTGGCACTTCCAAGTTATTGCTTTTCATAGTATACCCAATTCGACCTGCAAGACCATTAGAGTGCTAGGATAAATTAACAGTCAATTTTAAAGATAAACTAAGTGAAAAACATTTACATAATGAACTCAAAAATAAAAAGATACATTAGTTCAATTCTTAAACTTAAAATCATAATGTACATCAGCAATTAAAAATGATAAGATAGAAACTGCAATGAATTTAACAAGACTAGTATCAAAATTTACCAAAATTTTACTCATTCAACATTAAAATTGCAAAATTAGCCGTTATGAGGAAGAACTTATTATGCTTTATGGAATCGAAAATTGCGATTAATATTTAATTGATTACAACAGCTAACAATTCAAACATATCTAGATATATAATAAATTTGCTGATTATGTAGTGATTTCTGTAAGATCTTTCAAAATTAAATTCTGCTATTACGGTTTCATTTCAACTGGGAAAAATCTATTGCAAAAAGTTGGCAGTAATGAAGTTCACTTAAAATTAAATAAGGCATTTATATTTTAAAACTAATAAATATAACAAAGATTGATGAAATTACATAAACAAAATAGGTAAGAGTGCAATTGATAATGTACATAGATTAATACATTAAATGAGTAGCTTAGATTCATGGTAACCTTCTTAAAGAACATAATGATAAAGCAGTAATTCACATCTAATGCTACACGGAAATAACGACTTTGAAGTGAATAGAGAAAACTTATTTAATTTAAATGGACAGCAAGTTTTTTATAAGCCTATTTTACAACAGTGACAAAGCTCAGTGTAAGAATGCTAATTTCTTATTTAAATTAGCTGCCAACTTTGAAAAAAAAAATGTCATAAAATAAAATATCTATTTTAAGAAGAAAAAAAATCTTCATATGTTATTTATAAAAACTACTGTAAAAAATGATTGTATTGTATTAATGCCTGCTAATTAATAAAACTATGTGTTTCTAAAAATTAATATTCTGCAACAGATATTAACACAATAATAGACTTAAAACATTTCTTAGACATACAAATAAAAAAAAAATAGGACATCTCACTAGTAGAAAATATATTGTTTATATTCTTTTCAGGTTTGTTTGAAAAGAAATTTTTTTTTTCCTCAAAATTTAATAACCACTAGGACACAAACATTTTTTTAAACAATGCATAGAAAAAAACTTTATTCAAGTTTTAAATTTAAAATAAAACTATTTATTCAAGAAAAGTTTATTGCATGAACTTCAATGATAAAATTTTGTAGAAAACTTTAGCATTTTAACTTGTAGAAAACACATTTTATTCAACTCCTTATTTAAAAAAAAAAACTGAATATAATTATCCTTATTTAGCCAATCTGATATTAAATGATTCAGACCAATCATTGTAATGCAGAATTAGCATTAAGACTACACATTGAAAACTAGATCAGTACTGTATAAGAATAATTACTTAAAGTAAACAAAATAAGTAAATAAGCATTTAGTATATTGGAAGTCATTATTCAAAAAATTGAGATAAATTATTGCAGCATCCACCAATATGAAAATGCAATACTTTTTGCTGATGTGTTACAGACTAGAAGATTATGCAGGAAGAAATTTTTTTTACTTCAAAACTCGTTGATACATTTACTTATTTTTTAAGCAGTAACCATGGATACAATGAAATACATTTAAATGTAAAATTAAATCAGATTTACTTACACTTATTACAGCTAAACAGTACAAAATCTTATTTGAATACAATAATTGCATAGATATTGGTTTATATTGCATAGAAAAAGCTAATGGTAAATATTTACCTTAACATGGACGATTAAGTAAAATACATGGATCGTATATGAAAGAATAATAACAGTCGCATTTGGACAACTAGTGAAATAATGAAAATAACACAGCTGTTGACCCTCTGAGCATTTGACTTGGAATTTTCCAACATCCAACTTAGTAATCTTTTTTTAATACAAGCATGCATTTCTCCATGTTTAGTTAAAAACAAGTTTTCTTTATAATCGGACAGATCAGGCAGTTTTAGATACTCTGCATTTTTTTGATTTTCCTTCAATTTTTAGGATATGTTCCTGATGTAAAACTATTACACTCTCTTTTTCATTTTTGGGAAGAAAAATATTTTTTTCTTGAAGTTTTGGGAGTCAAAATGGAAGATCCTCCAGAATTTTGAGAAAAACAAATAGATTTACAAGTGGCAATACCTTTTGAGAAATGAATGAATCATGGAACTGACTGTTATTTTATGTTCTACTTGTGTTCACACTAATTATTAAGGCATAAATACTTTTAGGGGACCTTCGTATTGAAAGTTATTCAAAAATATTTAAAAGAGGCTAACAGTGAATACATACTATGTTAGAACTTAAAAAAATAAACATAAGTGGTGTTTATTAGTCGTGATCTTAAAGCAACAAGAAACTGAAATTTTTGCACAACTTTCAAGATCATTTACTGCCTTTGCTAGAACTAGACAAGTATGAAATTTGCTAGAAAAGCCTTAAAGTATGGCAGAAACAAAATCAATTCACATACCTATTGTTACTGATTCAACTTTTTGATAAAGGTCATGGAATGAAGGAAAACACAACCTTTTGTATTCTCCCTTAGGAAAATGGTTGAATCTATTCCTTATTTACAAGAACTGGTTTTTTCTCAGTAAATAAATGAAGTTACAGTATTTTTTACTTCTTGTTTGAAATTCCTTTCGTTGTGCGCACTTCAACAAAGTTCTAAAAATGCAGAAATTGAAACTTTATATTAAAAAGAAAAAGACACCTAATGGAAATTCGTTCAAAAATAAGGGAAATATAGGACAACTATGAGATCTGCATAACTATCTCTATCTTCAATTACTCAGGTATCAAACTATCTCTATCTTCAATTAATCAGGTATCAGGTATCACAGCCATATTATAAATTGAATCAGTAAACATATTCCGTGAATTGATTTTGTTCCTGTTATACTTAAGGCTTTTTTTGCAGCAAATTTCATACTTGTCTCGTTTTGGTGAAGGCAGTTATTGACCTTGAAAGATGCGCAAATTTCAGTTTTTTGGTGCTTCAAGAACAATTTTAAGGTCACACTAAATATACACCACACATGCTTGTTTTTTTTAGGTACTACTCATTAGAATGTATTGAAAGAAATATACACCTTTGTGTTTTACAGTTGATATTAGTAGATTTTGATGGTCGAAGTTTAAGAAAGTAGCTTTTTCTTAAAGATATTTGAATGATCTGAGATACAAGGGTCCACTGAAAGTATGTCTTAATAATTAGTGTGAAATAGCAGTCCGTGTTGTGATTCACTTGTTTTTTTAATTGTATTGCCACTTGTAAATTGATGTGTTTTTTCAAAATATTGACACCCTAAAACTTCGAAAAAAAAAAAATTTCCTAGCAAATATACATATATATATCTCAAATAGTTTTACATAAAAAACATATTCTGAATATTTCAATAAAATCAAAAATGTGAAGCATCCAACCCTGTCAGACTCTTAAAAAAACTGGCTCTTAAAAAAATAGTGCACTTATGAATAACACTTTCGGAATGCTCAAAAGATAACACTTCATTTATTTTTAAACAAGTTTCTAAAAATTAGCAATTTATAAAGGCTACTGTAAATGATACTTATATAATAGATACTACTTTTAAGAGTAAAGAACGTTTTAAAACTAAATGAAGTAAACAGTGCTAATTGTATCATTTCAAATTTTAAAGAAAACAAAATGAGCTTGTCACATATCACTAAAAAAATGGATATACACTATTCTAAGTAAAACTAATGCTGATTAGCTTGAGATAGCTTCATAAATTTCCTTCTTAAAAGATTTAAGCTGAAAATTTTCAAGGCACTTATATACAAAATTTTATATGCGAACGCCAGAATTCGAAGGAAAAAATTTAGAACAAAGTAAAAGGCAATCTATTACCTTTCCTGAGAATAAACAATAACTGTTTAAAATCCAATCTGTGGAATAAGAGTAAATGAAAATTAGAATACCAGAAAAACAAACAAACAGAGAAACAGTTTAAGAAGGAAGACATCCCTCTCCTTTAATCGCATGGAAGCACCATTCTTAGAAAAAATAGATTTTTTTAAAATAATGCAACTGTAAAATAAAGAAAAAACGCTAAAAAATAAGGTAAACAATATAATAAAAAAGGCCGTGAAGAATAATGGGTTATCTCACTTAATTGTTGAGCATTTTCTTTATTCTCCTAAAATAAAATTAAACAAAAAGTTTTAGATGAGAGAAAAGTATTTTTGTTTTTAAATAGTGGGGAACTTGACTTGAAACATAACAAAGGGAAAATTGCAATATATTGTACACGGAATATAACAATAGAAAAAACACACTTCAGGAAAGAGCTATACCAATTATAATATATTTTGTAAATTGATTCTTATATAAATGTTAACTTTTTAAAAATTATTGATCAATTGAATGTAAAAATGATTAAAAATGTTTTAATTTAAAAATTAATTTTAAGACAAAAGAATATAACTAATTGAAATATAACAATGGAAAAACTAGCACTATATTGTACACAAAATATAATAATAGAAAACATATATCAGCAAAACGCTATATTGATTATAATAGATTTTGTAAATAAATTCATTTTGAATAAGTTAAAATTATTGATTGATTGAAAGTAAAAATATAATTCAAAAGTAAATTTTAGGGCAAAAGAATATAATAAATAGATATAACAATGGGGAACTAGTAGTATTGTAAACAAAATATAACAAGGGATAAAATATGCATCAGCAAAAGGCTATACTAATTATTATAAATTTTGTAAATCAATTCATTTGGAAATTATGTAAACTTTTTAAAAATTACTGATCAACTAAATGTAAAAATGGCTGAAAATATAGTAATTTTGAAATAATTTTATGAGAAAAAAAATAAAAAATTGAATTATAACAATAGGACGTTTGTAATATACTGTATATAGTATATAACAATGGGAAAAAAAAAGCCAGCAAAAAGATAGGCCAATTATATATTTTATAGATCAATTCATTTTCAAATGATGTAAACTTTTTAAAAACTATCGATCAATTAATTGAATGTAAATATGTATAAAACTTTTGCAATTTGAAAGCAAATTAAAAGAACACAAAAGATACTTAGCAAATTGGTAGAATGTAGCGCAATAAGAATTTTTTTGAATTGCTAAAAGTATACTTAATCATAAGCCTATAACTTGATTTAAAATAATTTAAAAATAAAATTATATTAATAAGGAGAACTACAATTACCTTTTAATATAAGTACCATTTCAATATAACGTGTCTAAGCAGTCATTTACATTTTTCAAGTAAGTATATATAAAAAGAAATTCTAATTTACAAAAGAACTATTCAAATGAATACATTGCAAACTATCACTTTTTCACATTTGTATAAAAAAGAACAGGTGCACAGAGTATAGGATATATTTAACATCATGGATGGTATAAGGATAATTCCACAAGTTTCAGAAATGCTGTTCTAAATACTGTGGACATAGAATCATGATCACAGCCAGATATTTCTCTTCCTACAACAACTTTGGCAAGCACCTGAGCTAGAATTTTACAAATCAATTTCCACTTTCGTCAGGATAAGATAGCAGCACTTTTGCGTAACACAATAAAGTTGTCTAAACTATACCATTTTCTAATACCATTTTGATGCAAGTCCATTAATGTACTGGACATAGCTTGAGACATAGCCTAAAAAATATAATCTGAGTTATTTATATATATATTTTTTTCCATTTCACATGCTAAAAAAAAAAGAAAAATACTTAATGCAAACTCTTCAAAGTAGCATAATTTATTAGTTAAAATATATTCAAAAGGACAAAACAGCAAAACTACATTTAGTTTTTCTTTTTTCAGTCTTCATGGCTATCTTATTATGAATGCATGGAAATTTTTAATAATAAGACACTTTAGTTTATTTTATTAATAAATGAATGAGTAAAACATAGGTACAAATGTTTAGTAAATTTAAACTTTAAATACCATTAAAAAATTTGACTTGCTTTTCCATATAAGTCCCAAAAAACCAACCCTATTAAATTAGTCTTGGAAGTTATTTGCTATTTAAATAATTTAAAACACATAAAAAAAAAACTGTGTAACAGAATTACTATTTACAGTTCTAAGAATAAAGCAAACTGAATAAATTTAAATTCAGGAGTATTTTACATGCAGCAAAATTAAATCAGCACTATGAAAAATATAAACAATTTTGAAGTCTTTCTATACTAATACAGGAGAACCAATTATCCCGGATGCTCGGGACCATCGCTATCCCGGATATCTGAATTTCCCGGTTTTCTGGATCGACCAAAAAGTGTCGTTAATCGATGTTTTATCGAATCCGAAGTACAACGAAAGAGTGTAATGCATAAAGTAAGAGAAAAAAGAAAGGTACTCCTAACTTTAAAAAGAAAAAAAAAAATGGTAGAAATACAACATTTAAAAGAATAAAAAAAATTGCAAGTTTAGACAAGAAAATCAAGTTTAAAAAATACAAAATTCTAATATTTTTTTTTAAAAAATAATTACAATTCCTAAATTAAATAATATAAACAAAACCAATGATTAAATATCGCAATATATTTCATACCTAATTATACGGGGGGAAACAATAAAATAAACGGAAAACTTATTAATCTAAATAAAAACACTTGAAAATTATCGAACTAAAACGATAGTTAAAAAAGGCACTAGCATAAATATTAAAACCCGGAACAAGGTAAGATCAACGGAATAATAAAATAAAAAAACCTAATGATAAAATTTATGAATAAAAAGAATTAATTTATTGAGTGCAAAAAGAAAAAAAATCAAACGTAGTGGAATCAGAAAAACAAAACTGCAATCTGCTTCATAAAATAATCCTATGTTTAAATTAATAAACAATTCTCCTTTTACTTTATTTTTTTTTGTTGATAAAAACAAGATTTTTAATTACAGCAGATGTGATTCCACACCAAGAAAAACTTGCAATTGATACCGCACTTCCAAAGAATGAGAATTTATTCAAAAGAAAAAGATTTTATTTTTATTAGTCGATGTCAAATAAATATATTTTTCTCTTTTTTTTCCCTGTTCACTGATATGCATGCAATGCATTTTTCCCACCCCCCTCGTAAATCAAGCAGAAAACGAAATCAGCATGCCACACCCTTGAATTTGATTGACGGCCTAAAGGAAAAAATAAAACATTCCCCCCTTCCCTGCCTTCAAGGTCATGGAGGAAATGACGTTTCTCTGGGTAAATGGGGAAAATTTTTTCCCCCTTCCTTACATTTTCCTCTACTCAACTTCAAGGATGAGTCCAATTTCCGCTTTTTTCGTTCTAGTTTAAAATGGCGGGAAAATTGAGCAAAATTTTTCCCGGTTATCTGGATACCGGATAAATGGTTCTCTACTGTACTATAAAACTTCATCCGCCCTTATGACATTTGTAAATCCTGATAGTTTTTCATTATTTATTTTTAAATGTGTGTAGATACTGAATAATAAATGAAAAGCAATAGAATGTATCATGATTTGCAAATGTTTCAGAAGTTTTAAATTTGAAAAGGGAAAATTTAGACCTTTCTATAAGACAGCATATCAAATGAAAAACACTAATGACAACAATTAGTGGGAGGAACCGTTTCCATAAAAAAGAAATAAGTAATGCCGATAAGAATAAGGTAGATGATAGCTACCTTCTTCAAGGACACCTCTAGACCAGTGGCCTGTGACATCATAAGGTAGTGCCACTGTGATTGCGTTTGTGTATAGGTACCTTATTTGAAGCTTCTAGAGCAAGGACGTTGTGAAATATCGCAGCTTAGCACAATCCTTGTTTTTTGAATTTCATTGCTCACACATCATTATAATGGTCAATTGTCATAGTCTAGATGATGCCACAAGATGGTGGATAGTTAGAAGACTCCACACAGGCCAATAACAAGCTATTAACTGTAGGGATCAGAATATGATGTTCACTTTGAGTAAACACTTCACCGAGACAGAAATAATGGTCCACCAAACTGGTCAAGGCCACAAAAGGGCAACAAAGTCGCCTCGAGACTTCCAGCCAAAAGGGATAGATTTGTGATAGCAAAAGAACTGGCCTACATCCTGTACAATGTAACAGACACATTCATTTTACAGAGACTTAATTAAAGCAGATGGCCTGCATGCCAGATGCGTAGTAGTCTGCATACCCTTGACTGAG